>NC_140458.1:16990762-17590762 GCF_963576455.1 Neolamprologus multifasciatus | reverse complement strand
AGATCAGAGATGGATCATCAGCGCAAGATTATTATCAGAAATGGTTTCCATACTGTTAACTGTCGAGTGGTTTGAAGACGCAAGACCATTAGGATCGGTGATATGCTCGGACTCAAGTTCGTCATTGGCTGGTTTGCAAGACAGTCACTCAGATAGCAGGCCACACAATATGATAGAGATTCAACAAACACTATGGAGTTGATACGATGGGGCTTATGGTCACCTTCTTGGGTACCAGCGCATCATGAATCAGGGGAAATGAAAAGGCAGGTGTTATGGGGAATTTTATGCTGAGTAATTGTATTTGTAATGTTTTATTGTAAGTTTGGGGCACTGAGAATTTAATTCATAGAGTCCCCAGGAGACATTGAAACAATGTTTAGTCAATATCAGGTGATTCTATTGAATCAACGTAGTGAATTGTAGTGAATTGCTAACACGATCGTGTTAGCAATTCACTACAATTCACTACACTCCCCTCAGAAAATAAATGTGCTTTTGTTTGATCTTTGTTTTAAGACGATGATCAGCTCAAAGTGCTCAAAACGTACTTATAGACATTTCTCATGCTGAAATAAAGAGCACTTATCAGCCTACTGGAAACAGATTATTTCAGCCCGGTTTCCTGTTTGTAAGCTGACTGATCTGCTGCCCAGTGTCCATCACTCCCTCCTGTTAAATCCCGTTTGTCACTTTTAACCCAGATCAGTCACTTTGAGGGGAAACAGGCTCCAGCAGCTCTGCGCTGAGAAAACGGGCTGCAGTTGCTTATTTTGTGGAGAATATGGGATGACGTTACCAGGGGTGTCCAACCCCAGGCCTCCAGGGCCGGTGTCCTGCAGGTTTTAGATCTCACCCTGGGTCACCACACCTGATTCAGGTGTGGTGAAAACTTCAAGACATGTTGAGGAGGCCATTTAGCCATTTCAATCAGCTGTGTTGGATCAAGGACACATCTAAATCCTGCAGGACACCGGCCCTCGTGGCCTGGAGTTCCCCCACCCCTGCGTTACATTAAACAGCAGCTGTCCACGTTAAACCATCACTGTCACGTGGGCGTGTTTCCTGTATCAGCAGCAGGTGTTTAACAGCTGACAGGTAAACCCGCGGGCCCGTCAAACTAATCGTTGTCGTGAGGAAAATGTCGACTCGTTGTTTATGTTGCAAAAAGACGGACCAGGCAGAAGGTGTTTTGGTTTTTTTTTAAAATTAAAATAATTTAATTGTTATCTGAATATAATATCGATACGTGTATATATTTGAACGAGCTGGAGATGGAGACTTTATTTTGCGGAGGTCTTTAATCTCGTTAGAGCGATCAGACGGTTCCGTGAAAATGACGAATCTGCGGATGCAACATTTTTAACACGGAGAGTGGAAAACAAACAAATCTAACCAGTTAATGTAAAAACTAGTTAACAAGGAATACCGGAACTATTGCGATGTTCTATGAACATCCATTGCTGTTTAAAAAAAAAGTTTATTGGATGAATGGAAATTAAGCGATTTTGGGACAAAACGAATTCCATCAATTTTTCGGCGTATGATGTGTAGCGCATGCGCACCGCTTGCTCTTCCTTTTTGATAGCTTCTTCACCATGGCGCCTATTGTAAGTAAAAAGTCGTGCTAAAATCTATCGAAGTTGTATCGTTTCCTATATGAAATCTGGAAAAAACTGGCTTGTTGCAGCTACATGGACTAAAATGCAGGGTCTGGGTCCGTTTGTGATGTTTTTTTTCTGTTACACAGCTGAGTTTTTTGTGGCCTATGGCTGTCTGTGAGTTAACGTTAGCTTAGCAGCGTCGCAGAGCTAACCACGTTGCTAGCCCTATAACGATACCCTTGTTTAATAAGGTGCGCAGATACGGTTTTGGAGGCTGACAGTATCTACGGAGCTATGTTTGTTTGTTTGACCTGTTTGTTAGTTAATCGCTCCGAGACGTGAACATTACTAGTCGGGGGATTGACGCAGAGCTCAACTCATGGAGATGTTTTTAATTACTTTTAGTCGTACTTATCAAAACATTAAAGAGTCGAAAATAGCACTTATGCATACTTAATGTTGTCATTGAACGTTCTTATAATTAAAATCGAGCTTTGGCAAGAAACTAAGTACAGTTGCATCATCATGTATATTAAACTGTTATGCTGAATACACATAACTGTAGGTAAACGCAAAGTCCGCTGTTAATTCAGATTGCAGGATTTTTGAATTATTCAGTTGAATGTGATGGTGACCAGATTTTACTAATCGCTCTTTGGACCTATGTGCTGCACAAACGGGAAATTAACATTTTGATACATTGGAATGTTAATAGTTGGTGGTGGTGGTTGTTGTTGTGTGTGTGTGTTTTTTTTTTTTGTTTTTTTTTTTGTTTTTTTTTTACTAAATTTCGTTCATATAAATGCAGTGGACAGCCTATAGGTTCTTTACAGTGAAGTAAATGTTTGTCCTTCCATTGGCAGAAGAAGCAGAATGCCAGCAAAGGTGGTAAGAAGAAAAAGCAGGTCCTAAAATTCACACTGGACTGCACGCACCCTGTCGAAGATGGCATCATGGATGCTGCCAACTTTGTAAGTTTTAAGCTGTAACTTTTTCTGAGTTATTTTATTACCAATTTTAGACTAAAGGGTGTCCTGCACAAGCTGCAGGGCCTCTTTGAGATGACATTCCTAGCCAGATCTGGCTCACTCTACACCCTTTTTGAGTTCAGCCTCCATTTGGATTAGCTCGGGAAACCACACCTTTACACACACCTAAGCTTCAGACTATATTTTTTCTTCTTCTCTTCAGTCGGTAACATTTCTTGCTACAGATGTCTTTACAGCCACATGACGCTAAGGATGAATGTCATTAGCATTTTCTCAGTACTGGTAGTTGTCAGCACCTAGTTACTGATGCTCACTATAATTTAGTGTGAAATGCTTAGTTACGGGTTATACTTATACGAGGTTTAAGAACAAACTAACAAGGCCAATGTGGTTATGTATTACAAAGCTGAGGTGGTGGCAATTTTTCTGGCAAGAAACAGTGTTTTTACATGTTTAAGATGATATCTAAAACAAATAAGAGTAGGGTTTTTTTTTTCTTCTCTTTTAAGCAACAAGAAAATTGGTAAGTACCAACCAAGTTTCTGCACGTTGAACAGATGAGGTAAAGGTCTCCTCTCTGTGTGGCTCCTGTCAATTGATGAAGCTTTCTAGGTGCTAATTAGCTTTCTAAACTGCATTTATTGGTTATTGCTCACAAGCATTTTGATGTCAACACAGCAGCATAACAGCTGTGATTGGAACACCTGAATTCAACAACTTGGGTGGGTGAGTGAATACTCAATGTGGTTTACGCGCCACCAGAATAGCTGCACCAAATATCAACAAACTGGGTGGTGGATTAAAAGCTGTGCACAAGGACAAACATTCTCATAATGCCAGTAACTGTACCTAGGATAAAGAAATGCAGATCTATTGCTTAAATAAAAATAGTGCTCGTTATTTTGACTTGAGGTGGAAAAACACTTGAACGTTTAGTTTGAACATTGAAGGCTTTGCTGGAAACACAGGACTCTAAAGCAGTTACATGAATTAACACCGAAGGAATAACCCCAGAAATGACTGATTTTTGAATATGTAATTATCTACTTGGGGGCAAGTTTGATACCAGGGTTCTGTAGCCATTGAACTCACAGCCATACAATTGGAAAACAGCTCGTAATAATCCATACTACTGTTAGCTTCATTTAAGCAAAAAGGCCTGATGTATTTAAAATCCACAAACTCACTCACCCAAAGAGATTTGTTGGTTTTATTAGAACTTTGCTTGTTACTTTTACTTTTATTTTTGTTTGTTCAGTGAACTTGTTGCTCATGTGGAGCATAAATAGAGCCGTCGATATAAAGTAACATTTTTACCACGTGTTAATTGCAGGAACAGTTTCTGCAGGAGCGCATTAAAGTGAACGGCAAGGCCGGGAACCTTGGTGGGGGTGTGGTCTCCATTGAGAGAAGCAAGAGCAAGATTACAGTGTCCTCTGAGGTGCCCTTCTCCAAAAGGTATCAGGCACTCACTGTGTTGTTTGTTCCTAATGTAAAGTTCTGAGTAAGATGACGAGACCACATTACTAACAGAAGCAAATGTAAAGACCAGTTAACTCAACATCTACATATAGATCATGTGACGTTACTAAAAACTGCTATTGGTGATTTCACTGTGCTGAAGGGTTCATGCAGCTGCAGCCATTCACAAATACTAACATTAACATTTTCATTTTAAGACATTAACAATATGGTTGCATATCAGTGTCAAACGACAGCTGACACACATCTTTAATCCTCAATGACTAATAAATGTAAAAATAATAATGAAACGATGTCTAATAAAGTGTCAAATATATTATATGAAATTAACTTTCTCTCTTGCTGTGCAAGAACAAAGCTGCACAGGGTTTTTATTGAGTAGACTCATCATGTGACGTGAGCTGGGATATTACAACTGAAGACTGGAACCTGTAGTAACTCTTAAAAAAACATGGAACATTTCACAGCTAGTGAGCTTATTAGTCATTTTTTATTTAATAGAGGATTCCAGAAAAGTTGAGTCTTTTCAAAACTAAAAATGGATAAATGTATTTGCCATGTAGGCAAATAGTTTAACAATTAATGATGATGTCAGGAAATGGATATTTAGGGAGTTCGTCATTATGATTCATGAGAAAACGGCCCATGGTGAACAGGATTCAGTTCTTAAAGGTATAATGGCAGTTATGAGTTCAGATGTCGCCACACCACCACTCTGTTGTGTTTGTGGGGGAAAATGTGCTATTTTCATCGCATTGTTAAAGCAAGGTTTGCATAGCTTTTTGTAACATTCCATATACCAGGAAGCTATCCATTAGAGATGGACCGATCCGATATTACGTATCGGTATCGGTCCGATACTGACCTAAATTACTAGATCGGATATCGGAGAGAAATAAAAAATGTAATATGATCCATTAAATATCAAAAATCACAAAACTTGCGACATGGCATAACTCTGCTCATAACCGTAGCATGTTGTAGCAGTATGCATCACGTGATAGAGCGGCTGTGGCGTGCGGGACCTGTCCGGTCTGGTTGAGCATTTAAAGCCTCGCTACCAAACTGGCATTTCATCTCTGAGAAAGTTATCCCACAGAGAAGAAAAGCAAGTGTGTAAGTTCATCTCTGAATGTTTGTAAAGCATTCCCGCGTTAAGCTTAACAACCGATATATGGAGCGACTGCCTCTTCTCTCCCTCCCTCTCCTGCTGCTACTTCAATCGTAAAACTGATCAATGATCAGCTGATCGGCTTTGCTTGCTTGCTTGTTTTTGGCCCACTTCGCGCCAGAAAGGGGAAACCAGCAGCTGAACAACAGCAGCAGGTTTAAGCTTGATAATCTGTTGTTAGAATTTATTTAATATTACTTTCTACACCAGGATCCTTTTCTACATAGCTGACGGCTGGTAACTGTGCAGGGGCGGATCTAGCAAAGTTTAGCCAGGGGGGCCGATAGGGCATTAACAGGGAAAAGGGGGGCACAAAGACATACTTTTCTTTCTTATTCTCATTTAAAATGTCTAGCTTTTAATAAATAATTATCTGACTCTTACACCCAAAGTTTTAATTTGATGTAAAATGTATAGAAGTCCATTACTGTATATAGTAACTATTAAGTCTAATATACCCTAGTAAGGTATACTACTTTTTCCTTTGGGAAGGTACCTTCTGTGCAGTCTGCAATTCTGTTGAAGAAAGATGTTGAATCTATTTAAATATTGTAGAAAAATAATTGATTTCTGTGCATTTTTTTTTTACATTGCATCAAATTAAAGTTGATTACGTCAATTAAGCATCATGAGGTGCAGGGTGGGGGGTTCCCTATTTTTTTATTTTTTTTATTTATTTATTTTTGCTCGGTGTTTTAGAACCCTATTAGTTAGGTTGCTTACTCTTTAAAATACCAGAATAGGGAGGATGGAGTAGGTTTAAGTTTATTAGATTGATCAGTATTGCTGAACTATGAAGTATTTTGGGTGCAGTGTATTATTATTATTATTATTTTTTTTTTTTTTTAACTTTTACATACAGGTGTAACAGAATAGCTTTAATGTTTTGATTTTTTGTTGTTGTTGTTGTTGTTGTTGTTGTGGTGTTTTGTTTTTTTTTGTTTTTTTTTTAAACTTGAGTTTGAACTTATACAAAATGCAGCAAGATATTAAAAAAAAAACAAAACAGTTTTATTGATTAAAAAAACACACTATCGGATTCATATCGGTATCAGCCGATATCCAAATTTATAATATCGGTACCGGACTTAAAAAAAGTGGTATTGTGCCTTCACTACTATCCATAACCCACCCACTCACCCACCGTGCTGCTGTTCCCTGAAGGGGATTCAACTGATGATGGAATTCATCTCTTGTTTTTCCAGATACCTGAAGTATCTGACAAAGAAGTACCTGAAAAAGAACAATCTCCGTGACTGGCTGCGTGTTGTTGCCAACACCAAGGAGAGCTATGAGCTCCGCTACTTCCAGATTAATCAGGATGAAGAGGAGGAAGAAGATGATGATTAAAATGGCAATTAATCTGATTTTGTGTATTTAAATAAATGTTGTTTACAATACAGAGCTTTTGTTTAAGGTTCTTTTTCATAATGTGATGACAGATCTGGAGAAACATTATTCATTCCAGTGTTACTGCACTGTAGAGCACTCACTGTAGGATCTACATAAGACCCAATGAATCATGGAAACAAGATTTTAAAAAATTGCAAATTAAGCAGCTCAGATGGGCTGAAATAAAACTGAGCGATGTGATTTTGTTCATTCTTCATTGTTATGAAGTGGGCGGAGTCTTCATATGGTCAAATATGAGTCAATTACTTCTGGAGTTAAAACAAACTGTAATTTAATGTAAGAGTTCTTCACAGGGTTCTTTCTGTCCTGTGACAAACCCAATACACCCTCTGACTTATTAGCTTGTAGATCCAGCTTTAGGAGGAAATGTTTTCTGTTTGTCTTGCGTTGTTGTAGAGCAATTTTGGCCCCACTACAACAATCTGTTGTGGATTTGCTGGTGTGTTTGGGGTCACTCTCCTGTTTCTCAAATCAGTTTTGCCACATATTAAATGGCGCTATTTTCGTAGTCTTGATGGTGGTGATTTGGTGGCTGAGGAAAGGCACAGACCAGTTTCATGTCATTCCACATGATACCACTCAGCCAATCAAGTGTGTGTATTCAGCAAACACTACGACTGTACAGTACAGATAAGATTTAGAGGCAAATGATGCAGAAAAAGATGGTAGAAAGCAAAAGAGAGTGATACATGTAGAAAAAAAGAGAGCGATAGAGTAATGAAGTACCAATACTTCAGGTTTCTGTACTATTTTTTTTTTTTTTCTGATAACGTTTTGCTTTTAATCCCTACAGTTTTAAACTGGTATCTGAACTTTCTACTCCTTTCAAAACAGGCTGTTTGCTTAAGTCAGACCTACACACACACACACACACACACACACACACACCCACCACTGCTAGCACGGGGCGCCTACACAAACGCAAAGTAGGAGATGAAGCATCGCTGAATATGTTTCCAAACCAACTTCATTCTAAGCCAAAGACTAAAAAATATGGTGAAGCACATCTTCCCTTTGGTTTCACCTGCACAAGTGCTGAGGTAGGTCTCCCCGACAGAATTGGTTTTCCCTGTCAGGAGCAGCGCTGGGCTCTTCAACATGTGAGTGAAGTGAAATCCCAAAAGGTTGATTCTGTTCATCTGGACATTTACAGTTGGAGAAACGTTTCGTCACTCATCCAAGTGACTTCTTCAGTCTCAGCTGACTGCAGGTTTCCCCAACCTTATAAACACATGTGAGTGAAGTTGGCCCCCCTACCTTCTTCAAATCGAACAAAATTGATGTCAAACATTTGTCCTGCAAATTATTTTGTTTGTGCAGGTTATGTTTCCCTAATTTTATAAACAGTACATGTACAGTGAGAGAGATGTTACATCTGTCTTCACTTGCATCCCAGTCATAGAAGCGTTGGAGGTAGTTCATAAGAGATTACAGGATCACCCCAACCTCAGCAACAGGACCACTCTCAGCACTGATCAGTTGTGTTTGCTTTTGGAACTGTGTCTTAAGTCCACCTATTTTGCATAAGGGTCGGTACAGGCAGAAACCTTGGTGTGCCATGGGTTCCCACAGGCCCCTGGTCAAAGTCACCAAACCAGTTCGTAAGCAGGTACAGGTGTGGCCAGTAGGGTCCTCAGAGGCACTGCAAGACTGCTTTTCCACCACAGGCTGCCACACACGACAACACCACAGACTTTCAGGAATATACAGAAACTGTTACTGCCTACATCCCAAAATGCATCGATGATGTCACAGAGACCAGGTGTAAACAGAGACGGTTTATTTACAGATCTTCACCAAGTGTATGTACAGACAGTGCGGGGTTAGTGCTATATACAAGACGTGAGGGGCAGGGGTCCAGGGCTCCAGGGAAAACGGGGAAATCACACACGCGCTCAGTTCAACCTCTCTCTTCTCCGCTAGCGACCAGTCACTCCTTCCACACTCCACACGGGGAATCTAGGAACAAAGAAACACTCGTTAAGTCTCTGAGACGGAGGCACAGGAAACTTGAGCTAGACGTGTACTGACTAGAGCCTTCACAACAATCCAGCGTTGAACAGCTGATCTCCTCCTAATATACCAGCTGGTCTGATGAGGCCCAGGTGTTCCCAATCCAGGAAGGCGTGGACCGAGGGCGTGAAGCCGCCAATCCAGGAGTTATGGTCAAAGGTCTTAAAATACCCCAATTTGTCCTGTTATCTATTGTAATTCAAGTTGTTGTTACAAAGTAAGTGGTGAGCTGGCAGAGGTTTAAATAAAAAGGTAAGGTTGGAAGAGAGAAGGACCATCATAATACTAGCCAGCTGAGTCTAATAATATGGGGTGATAACAGGAGGCGTGTAAGACTGGTCTCCACTATAGTCACGTTTTGGGTAGGTTCAATAAATTTGTCCAGATTTCTAGAAATTAGAGCTGCTCCATCCAAACTGGGATGGATTCTGTGTCTCTTAGAAATACCATGTTTTCCCCAGAAAGTTTCCAAATGGACACCACTCAGACAGCCACCATTTTAAGGCAAACATGGACCCTAAAGATCTTTAAAATATGGTTTATCTAACCAGATTCTTACTCTGGATAGCATTACCTTGGCCTCCAGTAACACTGTGAGGAACCTTGGAGTCATTTTTGACCAGGACATGTCCTTCAATGCACATATTAAACAAATATGTAAGACTTCCATTTGTGCAACATCTCTAAAATTAGAAATATCCTGTCTCAGAGTGACGCTGAAAAACTAGTTCAAGCATTTATTACTTCTAGTCTGGACTACTGTAATTGATTATTATCAGGAAGTCCTAAAAACTCCCTGAAAAGCCTCCAGTTAAATCATGCTGCAGCATATTTCACCTACACTGACTTCTCTTCATTAGCTCCCTGTTGAATCCAGAATCAAATTTCTCATCCCATACAAGGTCTTGAAAAATCAGGCTCATCATAAAGACCTTGTAGGCTGTTAATTTACTTGTTGTTCCTAGAGTATTTAAAAGTAGAATGGGAGGCACAGCCTTCAGTTTTCAGGCCCCTCTTCTGTGGAACCAGCTCCCAGTTTGGATTTGGAAAACAAGATTCCCTCTCTACCTTTTGGATTAGGCTTAAAACTATTTAAGTGCTCGATAAAGCATATAGTTAGGGCTGGACCAGGTGACCCTGAATCCTCCCTTAGTTACACTGCTGGGGGGCTTCCTTTGATGTGAAGAACCCCCCCCCCCCCCCTCTCTGTTTCTACACTACTCTGCATTAAATCAGTCATTATTTCTCTGTGGTTTTCTTCCACTACAGTGTTGTCCGGTCTTCCTGGTCATGAGCGCTCCTCTGAGCCTGGTTCTGCTGTAGGCTTCATGTTAAAAGGGAGTTTTCTTTCCCACTGTTACCAAAGTGCTTGCTCATAGAGGACATCAGATTGTTTGGATTTTCTCTATCTTCAGATGGTCTTAACCTTACAGTGAAGCACCATGAGGCAACTGTTGTTTGGTGCTGTACAAATAAAACTGAACAAACAGGTCACCATTCACACACCCCTCCCCATCAACCTCCCCACCTCTGAGGTGGATGGATGGCTGAATCGTTTTGTTCAATCTGACCTGAGTAGAGGTTTGACTGCACAGACAAATTCATTTACAGGAATCTTTATTCAACCATTTCAATGAAATAAAAAAAGCAAGAAACAAACCAAACAAAAACATAACCCAGAGAAATTTCACCATTAAAAAGAACGCACTGCACCTTATCACGTCGAACGAGTTTAGACAGTGCATTGGTGGTTTTGAAGGTTCAGACCTGTTTGTGAAATTGCTTAGAGCGCTGTAAAAGTTAAACTTCATGAAATAAGCAAGAGAAAAAAAAGAGCTAAGAGACTCTGTGGTCTTGGAAGGACTGAGGCGTGCATCATTGATGCAAACATTGAAGAAACAAGGAATGTAACATCAACATGAAGTGCACAGAACATGACTGCTGTGTCTCAGGTAATATTCTTCCATACACTTACTATTTAATGCATAAGTGTGCTCACAATGACAAGTGCGACTGCATAGAGTAAACAGAGTACCTGAATGGTATACTCAACAGCTGGACCAGGATGCATACGAGCCATCCGTGTTGTTGCACCAGATCATCTTTTCTTAGTTTCCCGTGTAACCATAACAACAATCAGCTTGGCATTTTTCAGACTTTTGGCAGTTGTTAATAAAGCTGTGGTGTTGTCAAACTGCACATGGATACTCCAAGTATAATTTGCAAAGAAAAAAAGTTTTTTAAACCTCATTCTGGGGCAGTCTCCAAAAGTATTTTAATCAGATTTGACTCGCGATTCTATGCATGCAGTTTGGTCCTGGTGAACACTAAAGTCAAACCTTCAATTCAATCAAAAGAAGCTTCAGAATAGCTGCCCAGAGGCATTACCAAGATGGCTGCCAAACATCAAGACAACTTCAGTCAGTGGAGAGTATACAACCAACTGTGTTTAATCTGGGTAAACACTATCCTGTCGACCTTAATGCAGTCTGCAACAAAGTACTTAAGTGCACTATATGGAAGTGTATTACTGCAAGTATTCAAAATGAGACACAGTGTATGTTCCAAATCCTGATTATAATTTGCAGCAGTCGCATACACTCGGTCACACTGCCACAGACAAGACGGATCAGCTGATCCTCGGAACCAAATAAACAAGAATTCCATAACCTGAACATACATGTAGAAAAAGGCACAGGTATGGAGTGTTGGTCTTTAAAATGCCCCCAGTAGGAAAAGACCGAGGGCTCCTGGAGTAGCACCTGTAAATGTCACAACTATCAATACTGAAACAAACAAACAGAATTAAGAGACCCGACATGAATGAGAAAAGAAACTGGAATGGGTTTTTTGGGAAGCACAACTTTGCTGGACGAGATGTGCTTAGAACAAACCGTTGCAGGCTCATTGGGAAGTAAAGATATCTTGACCATTCATTGTGAGAGCTGGACCATCCAGAGCATCTGTCAGTCTCCAGTCCCATCTTCTCTGATTTGAGTGTCCAAATTATTGTGGAGTCTGTTGGGAGTCGAGATGTGTGGATAACCTTCAGACTCGTGAACACCTCTCCCCTCAACTCAACCATCCCACTAGCACGATGCCGTGACTAGTAGCGACTGAACAGGTCAGGTATTCCTGCTGATCACATGGTTGTTCCTCTGCTCTGTGAAATGGGTTGAGGTGTCACTGCTGGTGGGCCCTTCAGATTGTTCGGGGGTTGTACTCAGGCAGCTTTTTAAGTTTCTCCTGTTCCTGCTCAGTATCCTGTCTAGCAATGACCAGAGAGTGAGAGTAGCCCATCACCACCTGGAGAAACAACACGCACGTTATTTGAAAGAGAAGGACATTTCCCTGCTTCGTGGTAAATAGACAGGTTCTTATATTTCAAATCTACCTGAGTCCTCAAAGCGCTTTGTACAACCTGCCTCATTCACCCAGTCTCACAGGCACTTTTGTCGTATGCTTTTTCAATTTAATTTAGATGACTTTTTTTTTTTTTTTTAAAATATACCACATCACAACAGATGCCTCAAGGAACTGTACATTGTAAGGCAAAGAGCCTACAGCAACTATTAGTTGCTATTGTTATTATTAATTGCTACAATGTGTAGCAATTAGTCTACAGGTTTAAGGACATCACTACTGAAGCTGAGTACAAGCAAACTAGGGCTGATATAAGTTTTACTTTTATTCTATCCAAGCTCACACACATTATACAGCTTATCTACCCGTAAGCACTTATAACTCTCTCTCTCACACACACACACACACACACACACACACACACACACACACACACACACACGGGTTCAGTATCTTGCCCAAGAATACTCGAGTTTTTGGGAGTCTGGGATCGACTCTGCGACCGTCTGATTGGTAGCTGACCAATCAGACCACGTTCTACCACCTGAGCCACAACCGCCCCAGTACAAATCCAAGACTGTCTGAAACTATGCATCAGATTTGGATCGGATCATTCACACATTCTAATTATGTGAAACTTTGGCACTGCTTAATTTGATCAAGGATTGATCAGCGATTGTAACAGTATGCATCTTAATGACTCTACTTCAAATAGTTACCACCTTGTCCATTTACCTGCTCAATGTAGATGCCATCCAAGGTCTTTACCTCCTGGGCGGTGGTGGAGGATTTGGGTTTGGTGTCTCCATATCCCTGCAAGATCAATGACAGATGTGATCAATGTTCATCTCCTATCTTACCACAAAACAGCCAATATCACAATATTTCACTTGCATAAACATTCTTCGAATTTGGAAGCAAGTCACTGGTCAAATTCATCTTCATGTGAATGTCAAAGAGATTTTGACAAGACTGTAGCAAGACTAAAGCACACTACAAAATTTCAATGTAACACAAGACTGTGGAGTCTTATGATCGTTTTCCAATTCATCCTCCAACTTTAATTTTCCTGTGTCCCACTTATTTTAAGTTATAAAGTAATTTAAGTACTAAGTTGTTTTGCATCCTTTTCCCCCGTTTTCCCTTGCTGCCTACTGAACAGCCATCGAATGGTCTTCTGGTCTTTCGACTTCACAAACTATACAACACACTGATGGCCCTGGATACTCATACTGCAGTCAAAAACAAAAATGCACAAGGTTGGAATCAGGCGGTGGGATAAAATTGTCCTTAGTATACAATGAAGTGCAAGCTGCGCCAAGTTGCAACTCTTACAGTTTAACTAGTCCATTTCAGTCTGGACTGTCAAAACTGACCAATGTGACAGATGCAATGCCTCTTCTTGCAACCTGAGCCACATGTTTCCACTCCTGGTGTAAAATGAACAAATGTTGGACTGACTACTTCATGATCATGTCTAAGGTTTTAGGGACACGGGTAAATGCGGAGCTTTTCATTGCTATTTTTGGAGGTTCCACTTGTTCCCCTGTAGATTACAAGTCGTTCTCTGTTAGGAAGATATATCCTCCTTCTCTGGAGTTCACCTTTGACTTCCCCACGTTTTTGTGGCTCAAAGACGAGATTTCTTTAACTGGAAAAGATCAATTTCACATTTCAAAGGTAGCTCTTAATTTCTTTCAAATTTCTTTTATTGGTTAAATTTTTTCCAACTATGTCTGTAGTTTGTGTATACCCTGTAAGTTGATTTTGTTCATCTTGATGTTGTGTTTTCAGTGGGACAAACATTTCTTCACTTATCCAGGCGACTTCTTCAGTCTCAGTTTCTCCCACTGAAAACCCAGCATACAGCAGGGGTGGGCGACATATTGAATATAATCAATGTATTGCGAGTTTTTCCATGCACAATGGCGAAAATGACTTTATCATAACCACAGAGTAGAAATTGCCATGGCAATATTAAGTTGTCTGCATGTAATTCACAGAGTTTTTTTTTCCCCCCCTCCCAACTGGAAAACTTGCTACCTGACACACTGCTCTGAGCATGCGTGTTTAAATACTGTCAACGCGCGTTTCAGACGAGCAATGAATGAGACTCGCTCGTCGCTTGGATTTTAAGGAGGATGTCAAACAAAATGTGGTAATTTCCAAAACATGCTGTAAAACTATTGCTGCAAATGGAGCAGTGGCATGAATTTATTCCACCAGCTGAATCATCCACTGCAGAATTAAGACTTTTACACTCTGCATGCCAACGTCTCCCCACTCACCAGCGGAAACGTTAAACCAGCTGTGACACCCGTGACTGTTCTCGGTCAGTAGTTTTTACACTCAGTATCTAGACTTTTGTTTCTGTAATTTGAGGGCATCACATTTTTTATTTGACAGATTTTATGTTATTAGCACAAAAGAGCACCTGTGTAATTTCAATCGTTTTATTTTGTTTCACAAAATATTGATATTTTCACTAACTAAATTTTAATTTTATTTTAACTAAATGTTACTATTTTAACCAAACAGAACTATTGTTCTGTATGTTTTTTGTTCAGGTTTAAAAACAAAAATAACGACAGATTATGTAGACGATGGCCTACAAAGCTGTTAACACTGGACATGTGATGTCTCATAATGACTCTTACCAGCTCTCCAAATGTGGGCGAGGGTCCCCAGCTGATTGTACTCTCATCTGCAGCAATGATGATGCTGCTCTTCCTGATCGATACAAACATGCAAACAGAGTCAGAGCTACGGATGTAGATAAGAAAACAACAAACAGTCCCAAAAGTGTATGTAAAACACTATTAAAAGTGCTTTACTTACATTAATTGTATTGTAAAGTACTATACATACATATTACACATATAAGGTGTTGAATAATGACCCATCTTATCTTAAAGACCTCATAGTACCATATCACCCCAAAAAAGCATTTGGCTTTCAGACTGCACGCTTATTTGTGTTTCCTTCAGCTTCCTGGCGCCTCTTCTGTGGAACCAGTTCTCAGTCTGGAGTCAGACAGCCTCTCTACGTTTACTGCAACAGGTCTATGCTGCTGAAGGCTTCCCATGAGGAGTGTGACGAGTGTTTTTTCTTCACTCTCTTTTTTCATTCACTGTGTTTTTACGCCACTCTTCATTTAATCAGTTATCCCTGAACCTTGTTCTGCCAGAGGTTTCTTCCTTTCAAAAGGAAGTTTTACCTTCCCACTGTTGCCGAAGCGCTTGCTCAAAGGAGGTCATGTGACTGTTGGGGTTTTCTCTGTATTATTGTAGGGTCTTTACCCAACTGTTGTTTTGATTTGGAGCTATACAGGTTAAACTGACTCTAATATGCATATGATAATATATCAGTGTGTGTGTGCACAGTGAACCTTCAAAGGTGAGTCTATAAATCAAAGCGTGAGAGAACTGACCCTGAGGAACTGTTCAATTAGGGCAAGATAATCCCAAAACCAAAAAATACTGCCGGCTGTGAGTGGTACCCCTTAGCAACACCTATGGCATCAATATGAAAAAATCCTAGGCGACTTCCTTCCTGACTTATCACATTCACAATATTTTAGGAAAACGTGCCTTGTGATCTTGAGGTGGAGGTTTAAACTTATCTGAGGTTTCTAGTAGATACATCTATGTCTACGAATCTACGTCAGCTTGTTCTTGAGTTATCACATCAACAAACCATCCACGCTGTCCACCCACCTGGTGGGGTCCCCACAATACTCAATCAGGCTTTTATGGCTGAAGGGTAATAAAAAACAAAACAAAACAAAAAAACAAAACCAAACAAGTAACGACAGCACTCACCCACATGCCAGGCTGCGGATCTTCCAGCCACAAAGATCCTGCACGGCTTTGGGGTACATGGTTGACTCTCTAGAAGTATTGGTCACCCCCCAGAAAAACAGCCCACCTGTAAAATACAACATGTACAGATTTATACATGTGCTCCTCTCACACCTCTCATTAAAATTGTAGTTTCTGTAAACAACCTTGCAAAGAAAAAAAAAGTTTTCTTTTCTTTGGAAGACAGAAAGTTAAAGAAGCCTTTCTTTTTCACGATTACTTCTTTATGGTTTCAACAATTTGAATACATTAAAAATAATCGCAGCTTGTAATGGCTTTTTGTAGCAGGAAATAGCCATAAAACAGTTTTTGTCCACTAGGGCATACACGTCATCATCTGCTAGGCTTCTGCTTCAGTGATGTCTGAGGGAGTCCATCCTCTTTATATTGAAGAAATGGTTTATATTTAATTGATTTAATACTTCGTTCTGCCAGTGTAATCTTATGCAAATGACTATAACACAAGTCTAAATTATGAGCAGACTGATAGGCACCTCTTTTATGCTCCTAATTTCCTTCAAACAAATTTACTGTGCAGCTACAAAGTTACATTTTAACTCCATGAGGCTTGTTTCTAAAATGCATTCGGTTTGTCTAAACTGTTGATGGAATGGACTGGTGGGCAATTCTGCGTGCCACATGACTTCCTGAACATCCAAGTTAAACAAGAAACTGTGAAAACTAGCAGTATCAACGTTCATGCAACCTACTTGAGCGAGACTGTTCAGAGATCTTGTTGCAATGTGACATACCCATCTCGCTGACAGCAAACGAACATTGGTAGCCTGCATAGATCTGACTGGCACCACGGCCAGGAAAGTCAAACAGCTTGACCAGCCGGGGAACCATCTCATCCTTCTGCTCGGTGTGACCGAGGCGCCCATAGCCGCCAAAGCCCCAGGTGAACACACGCTTCTGAGAGTCCAGCACCAGCTGAAAACACAAACAGCAGCAGTTTGTAAACCCTTTTGCAAAATTTTAAAAAAATCAATCAATCGATCGATCAATCAATCACTGGCCATCTAATTTGATTTGCTCCTGATAAGACTTCTGGGAATCCTCTCACCGTGTGATTAGCCCCGCAGGCCACGTCTCTCACAACCACGTTAGGCACAGGCATGATCTGGCCATCCTTGGACTTCTCAATGAAGATCGCGACACGACGAGGGATGAGCTCACAGTCGAACTCTATGCGCTGGGCACGAGCTATGAACTTTCCATCACTGTTGTGGCCTGCAGTGACAGAGATGCAGAACAATAAAAAACTAAGAATGGAGTTTATCGTTCCCAACACATCAGTGCTTTCCAGTGCACAAACTACACTACTGTGTCTACATGATACATATCCCGTGGTATGAATTTCAGAATTCTATGCCGCCTCATTCACACAGATGAAAGGGGATGTTCTGGCCTTGCTGGACTCTGAGAACGACGGCGTTCGTACTCACGCCATCAAGTTTACCGAATCTTTAATCATCACTCTTTCACCGCGGACAGCTGACTCCTACGTCCCCAAGCGACAGGAAGGCGACATCAGCCTGGACAAAGTTCCCACAGATCACTCGTACATTCACTATGTATGTACGAGTGAATGTACGTGGACATCCACAAACTTGGATGTCCATGCTGTCAGCCCAAGTCTAACCTGGGAAATTCACCATGATGGAAATCATTTGCATGCATTTAACTACAGTTTTCTAGAATAAATCAGCAAGAAAGGTTTTGTGAAACACGTCAGTGATGGTGAACTGTAACGGGCTCAATATAAAATGTCATTTCATCTTGAAGTGTGTAGTTTGTTAACATATGAAACACTTTATTTACCAACCCAAACAGATGCACCTATGGTATCAATTTCAAAATCTCGAGTTAACACATACACAACATTTTTGGAAAACTTGACCCTGAGGTTGAGATCGCTGAAATTAAAACTGCTCTAAGAGTTTTAGTAGATGCACCTATGGTAACAATTTAAAACTCCCAAATCGCTGAGGAGTGAAAACTGGTGTCATTGCAAACAATCTTCTGCAGCCTTAAGCAGTTTTAAACTGTAAACAATGTTAAAACATGAAAACACTGTGCTGAGAGCTTACCCAGCTGTCCATACTCTGGGCAGCCGAATGAGTACAGGTTTCCTTTGCAGTCCACCACCATGCTGAATTCAGCACCACAAGCCACCTTCACCAGGGGCTGCCCATTGTAGGAAATCTACAGAGAAACACAATTCAGTTTTATTTATATAGCACCAAATCACAACAGTTGCCTCTAAGTGCTTAATACTGTATGGTGGCACCCTAAAATAATGGAGAGAAAACCACAACAATCAGACAACCCCAGCAGCCTAACCCCATCACAGCAAAACTAAGGGAGGTTTCAGGGTAACCCAATCCAGCCCCAACCAGCTTTATTAAAAACGATGCTTTAAGCTCATCTTAAAAGCCACGAGTGTATCCGTCTCTTGACTGACTGGTTCAACAGAAGAGGGACCTGAAACCTGAAGGCTCTCTCTCCCACTCTACTTTTAAATAGCCTAGCAGGCAGTCTGAGAGGAAGTGATAAGCAATAACTTTAATTGTGTATCACAGTTTAAAACTGAATTTGTGCTTCACAGTTTGAATAAAAGACACACATTAAAAGTATACATGTTCAGACATACAGACCAACCACATGGGGTAAAACATTCATTCCAACGTACACACTTAGATGTAAACTACAGCCCAAAATAAAGAGGAAAAGATTAAGGGAACGCTAACCTATAAATGTGTTTTCAGCAGTCGTTTAAAAGAAATCTCACGCTCAACCTGACAGGGTGTTTGGGCACCACAGCCTCACCAACATGATCGCCTCTGGTGGGACTGTTAGGAGATCCTGGTTAGAGGATTGGACAGGTCAGCCGCAATGGTAAGCTCTCTGAAGTTTACCATTGCGGCTGACTAATCAAAGGTCCTGGGACCCTGTTTCTCAGCTCATTCCAGGTGCTGTATGTTTGTTTTTTATTACAGGTACAGCAGTTTGCCATACATTATACAGAGCTCGAGACTAACTTTTTGCCACGGTTGCACTGGTGCGCCCAACTTTTTTCTTAGGTACACCAGCCAAATTTTTTCGACCACATCGTGACTTCTTTACTTTGAAAGGGCCTGCTTCATCGCCCCACTTAAGATCAAAGTGGGCGGTATGTGGCCCGTGATGTAAAATTAATTTGATACACATCGATCATAATTTAAGACCAATGCATTAATTAATCAAAGGAGTAATTAATCATATGATTATTGGGGTTTTCTCTGTATTATTGTAGAGTGTTTACCTTACAATATACAATATATGTGCCTTTAGGCAACAATTTGCTACATTTATACAACACTGTTTCTGATGCTGGGTTTAAGAAATAATTTTGCTTTTAAAACATGTAAATGTTTTGTTCTTATGTATCACTTTTCTACTCTGCAGGAGCGCTCAAAGTTCTTTATACAATGCCTCATTCACACCTCTTCACACAAGCACTGTTTCAATGCAGAAGTGCTTTCTATCTAACATTCACACACATTCATGCTCTGATGGATGCAACAGAAAGCCACTCCTGTTTGAGGATTCTGACAAGAGGAGGCAGCGGTGTTGATTCATTTAAATTAACCACCTCACTGCTGTAACCAGGTTTCTAGCAGGCAGAGTAAATCAATAACTTGATTAAATAATTAATCATTTACTCACAGAGACTTGGAAGAGCAAGACCACTATAGAATAAATTGTGCACAAGAAAACTATAATCCAGGCAAATAATTTTATTTCACAGGATCAATTAAATTCCTTGCATGTAAATTCAATAACCTGCATGTGAACTTAGCAGCCACATGCACAAAGAAGCCACTGTCTACGTGAGTATGTCTCCTTGGTGCACTGCTGCAGTTTCACAGTCTGTGGGTAGCTCTCTGCGCTCTAAATCCTGTATGCACAAATCAACTGATTTCTGAATGTTGGAGGCAGAGCACAAAGGAAGGAGGTGTCCTGCTGTGGTCACTTTAATGGACTGTTCAGGTTACGGCTTTAAACTGAGTTACATCGCGGCAGCGCCGTAAGCGCTGTTTTAAACCATATTTGTTTACAATTTGGAAAATAAAGTTAGCAGAATTAACGATCCAGTCATTGTTTGCTGTGTAGCAGAGGAATTGCTGACAACCAAAGGATTCTAAGGTAAACTATGAAGCCACTGCACTGCTGTCCCATTAATTAGCAATTTTGTTTTTGTTTGATAATTTTATATAATTGTTTTGGGTTTGTTTTTGTTATTTTGAAACCAGAAAAGCTATGGAATAGCAGATTAACTGTATTCATTTCCTGTGACTGACAAGACTTGGACAGCAGTGACACCTACACCAGCACACTTTATCATCTGATAAAGGAAGGAAAAGTACGAGTTACACCCTGGCTTACCAGTGCTGGGGTGAGGACTGCATCAGTCTGGTTGCCCTGACCAAGCTGGCCCAGCTTGTTCTCTCCAAATGAATACACAGCGCCATCCTCTGAGGAGACAGAGTACCATCAGCAAACATGTTAAAAGCACAGAGCCATTACCGACTGGATTTTAGTTTGGAAACCTCCTTCGATGACCTGTGCAATCAAATCAGTAATGCGTAATCCAATCCCAGAATACAGTGATGTTTCATTTCAACAAACGGCTGTATTACACGATCTTGTGGCTGTTCTGCACAACCACTGAAAACAGCTGCTGTTGTGCAAGGAAAACCCACACTCCCCAGTTAAGCCTACCTGTGAGTGCCAGGGTGTGATTGCGTCCACAGGCTACAGAAACAATAACATGCTCTGCCAAGGCCTCGATTAACTTGGGAGCTTCCAGGCGCTTGGTGTCTCCATGACCCAGCTGACCTTTGTCATTACGACCTAAGGAAGCAGAAAGACAAGCTCAGTGTCTGATAGCACAACCAACACAGACAACCACTGTGCATGTTACTTACCCCAGCTCCACAGCTTGCCCTCTGTGGTTATGAAGAGACTGTGAGCAGCACAGGGGCCAGACACCACGCAGCTAACCTGGACGTCATTTAGGCAGCCATAACGATGAGGGCCCCAGAGATTTTGGCCCAGGTTGCGGAAAGCAGCTAAGAAACACACACAGAACCCGTGTCAAGACCCCACACACACACACAAATGCACAACACTGGCACAACACTTCCTCTGTACCTTATTCTGTTCATAAACACTGCATTCTTTAAGAATGCTGACATTTCTATAAACGGAGCACAAAAAAGAAAGTTTGTGTTTGATCATTTCTTGTAACAATGCTTCTTTGTAATAACTAAGGTGCACGGTTGGCTTGGAGAACTTTAATAGTCTAACTGCACGCAACACTGTCAAAAAAAACAAAAACAGCATTGACTGTATTTATGTGCCAAGTCAAAAATATACTTTCTAAAGAAAATATTTTTGTTAAATGCAAAAATATATAAATAATCTCAAGTGCAGTCAAAGCTTAACATTTTTATTGGTCTGTGGAAAAAAAATTATATTTTTAAATAAATGCAATTTCATTAACACAATATTTTATATTATTTCAATTTTATTTTATTCAAAAAATATTTCAAGTGGATGTGGTCTGACTCTGCCCATGGCCCCCTTTAGACTCACCCTTGCTTGGCCTTCAGTGAGCTGTGTAATATAAACAGTTCATCTGCTGATTTTAACGGAGGATTTTTCACTGTGTAAAACAAACAGCGGTGGAGACAAAGTTTACTTTTCTTCAGGTCAGCGTTTGTTGATCAGGTGGTTTGATGAGGACTTTGCTAGCTTTTCCCAGTAAAAGGTTTTAATGGCCAGGGCTCGCAAAATCGCTAGCCCGACGTCCCGGGGCTAGCGATTTTTCCAGTCGGGCTACCAAAATCTAACTCAGCCCTGCCCGTCGCGCTATCATAGGAAAATATATGTCAGTGCTTTTGCATTCTTTCGCCAATGTAGCTGAGTAATTATGTCATTGGCATCGATGAGCCACTGTCAATATGTGACATATTGAAATCGCGTTTGAATTTGCGCTTGCTTTTTGCTTTCATTTTCATTTTGCGATCGCGCGAACGGTGTATAGAGAGCGGCAGCACTGATTGGTGAGTGACGATTAATTGCGCACCAATTCCTCTGACATCGTCTTATCACTCATTAGCTTACTATTCAAACGCGACAAGTGAAATCTCTCGCAGCAAGCTTAAACATGTGAGAGGTTGAGTGCGCAAAGAATCGCTGATCATTATGTAAGTACGTGTGTAAAAGCAGCAGGATTTACGCTGGTATTTTAGTTCTGCAGAGCCAAATAAGACAGGTCAGGGTGAAGAAGGGGCAGCCAAAGAAAAGCCGATCACAAAACGGAAAAGATATGACAAATCGAGCCCGTTCTCACTCCCGAGGCGTAACATGGCGACGTTTTGTCACGTCCCGCGGCGTTCCTGAGGAACGCGAAAGGAGACTTTCGGCGTTCTTATGGTACGTGGCGGGATATGGCTGAAATCCAGTGCAATGACGCTCCCGCGGTAACCAACGTTCCAGCCCTGTATTCCAGCCCTAAACCTAACCTTATCCCTAGCCCTAACCATAACCTTTTTCCTCACCTTAAACAGGACTTAAATGATGTTAAATAGCGTGTTTCTAAGCTATTTGAAGGAAAAGAGCGAACATGTGTAGATTGAGTCCATACGGTTCTCATATTTCCTCATTTTTCCGAGGTCGTCATTTAGGAACGTGGTGGGTAGCCGAAAACGTAATATGTTGACGATTTGTCACCTAGCCTAAAGACTATGAGGCAAAAAGAAAGCGCAGCTTTTTTGGTTTCATGGACAAAAGAATTTCTGTGGCTGGAATATGACGAGCTGAATAACATGATGTTCTGCCAGGTGTGTTGTGAGTTTCATTTGATTTCTGAGTCGACAAGCGCCTTTGTTACTGGGACCAGTCATTTTAAGAAAGACCCCATCAGAACCCATGAGAAATGCAAGAAATGCATTATTGCCCAGTCTGCAGTATCTTTCCCAGAACAAACACCAATTGCAAAAAAACATACTACAAATAAACCAAGCACAACAAGAACTCCTGAAAAAGCTGTTTAGAACAGCGTGCTATATTGCAAAGAGTGAACTACCACTGGCAGAATTTAGCAGTCTTTGCAAACTTCAAAAAGCAAATGGCCTAGATCTTGGTTCCACTTACTTCTTACCCGTGACTTCAGTGAAAATTTCAGATTCAGGATCTGACACAGACTGATTCATGTTCTACACAGTTCTTACAAGTTCATAGAAATTTCTGTTCAATTAGAACCAAGTATTTGAGTTGATGATTTTAATTTTTATACAGTTGTTGTGATTTGTATTTTAACAATTTTTTTGATTAATTTTTGTTTCCGTTACAATATTATACTTTAATGTATAATATTGTAAAGGAAACCAAACATAAAAAAAAAAATTCTTTTTTTATTCGGGCTACTTAAATTTATTTTGGGCTACCAAAAACTGAAGAATGCCTGCCCGAAGGGCTACCAGAGATTTTGAAATTTTGCGAGCCTTGATGGCGATTACAGGAACAGTGCCGCTGGTCAGCGCGACCTCCCGATGTTATCGGCTACACCTCTCTGCTCTTCTCCGGTGTGTAAACAGACTCTAGAGTCACGAAAAACGAATAAAATGCACCTGGAAAATGTGGCGCATTATGGCG
Organism: Neolamprologus multifasciatus; assembly: GCF_963576455.1. NCBI lineage: Eukaryota > Metazoa > Chordata > Actinopteri > Cichliformes > Cichlidae > Neolamprologus > Neolamprologus multifasciatus. The sequence goes on along the minus strand of NC_140458.1, from coordinate 17,567,160 downwards.
TGCATTTTTAAGGATGCACCATTCAAAAATTCGTGACAACCACCTCAAAAAACCAATTTATCACACATCTAGTTTTCTTTGAAAACTGCAAGTGGCCAGAGTCAGGAAATCCACTGCTGCAGCTGAGTTGTGGTGTCTTTCAGGGAGAGCAACAGCTTCCCACTCCTGCTGATACACCAGGACAGCAGTGAGAGGAGCCAGCCAGCTGAGAGATGGAGAGCAGAATAGACACGCTGTTCTGCCTTTATCAAAGACTGATAGTTTAAAAATAACTAGTTACCCGTTTTCAGGTAATATTTAAATAATTCTGTCATTAAAATGGGATGTTTTCAGTCGTGCTCAGGTCCTACAAGCAAATGTAAACAGGTACTTAAACGTTCGACAACACTTGAAACATCCAGTTACATGAAACATGGTGTATTCTGGATTATACTACTGTTACATCTATGTATTTGTTGCATGTTATTGTTGCAGATGACAAATGCTTTATATATTTTACAGTAAGTTCACAATGATGATATTCATTTGTATCATCTCTGCGCTGTTAGAGCTGTTTAAGACTGATATCTTTTCCATCTGGCTTGAAACAGTGCACATATACAAGCACTCCCAGTGTCACGCGAACTTTTATTTCCTAAACAAAACTTACACTTAAATTCTTTTTTCCATTTATACTTCCTTTACAAAAAAAAAAAAAATTGTAAATTCTGGATTTGACATAACCAAATTGATTGGAATATATATATACACTCACTTCATGTAGTTAACACCATCATCAGCTGGTTAAATAAACAAGCCCATTCACTCATTTGGGGTCCAGATGTCAGCATGAATGAACCTATTTCAGACTCTTTGGCTGCAATGATTTTTTAACCCCAGGATCACACAGACTGTGACATGTATGGCCGGTTCATAGTGAACAGGCTGCATCATCCACTGACTTCTCTACTGCAGATGTAAACTAATCAACCACTTATTGATTTTGTCTGGGTCTGTATGCCCCTACATCAGTTCTGCACCATAATTATAGCAGCAGTCAGGTAAAGACAAGAGCATCCACACAGTAAACAAAAGCACTCACATGCACAGAGAGTGCTTTTTTTGGAGCCAATTTCTTTTCATGTTGTTTGGGAAACGGTTGCAGTCATTTATTGAAAATTTTGCAAATATAAATGAAAATACAGGAAGCACAAAGTCTATGCAGTTCTAATGAGCTTGAAATGAATATTTGATACGTCTTTGTTCTTTGCTCTCCTCTATGAAGATAACACCACATACTGCTGCATCTCTCTCGACCTCCTCCATAGATACCACATATTGTAAATTTGCATTTGTCACTCCTTAAGACCTGCTGTCACTGAATTTTGAGGAAGCTTGTGAGTGCTTTCCTTAGTAAATCAAATTTTTGCCGTTTCTGTCTTGAACAAAGGTGACGACAGGATTCAGGAAAAATTTACTCTAGAGGGTAAATAATGGCTTCTTGACAGCCACACGTCTACTTCTGATGAGGCTTGGCATACAGTAGACTGATCAACTGACAGGCCAGATGCATCTTTTAGATCCTGTGTTGAGTCTTTGCTTGATTATGTTCCTATTTCTTATGGACATTAGTTCTTGAAGATCTCTGAAAGCTTGGAGGATTATTGTTTACAACTATTAAGCAAAGTATAAAATAGAAATAAGACGGCTCAAGATTTTTGAGGAATCATTTTCAATGAGTAGTTAGTACTTTTAACTGGTTGTAATGAAAGATACAATCAATGTGACTCAAACTGCTCCAATGTTACAGGCTTAAAGCTTTCAACATGTCCTGATGTTGTCTCCACACTCTCAGATGTCCAACTAGGGGCTAAATTTGACAAGTACCTGGAATCTAGTTAAGTGCTAGTGGTTCAGCTTCCAGTGCAACAAGTCTGCAGCAGTATATCACAGCTGATAACATTTGTCTAGATGATGTTCAATGATTTCTCTGCTCATGATATGCCCCTACTGCCCCTAAAGACAACAACACAGGGACTTGATATCTACAATATGGTGAAGAGATTCTTCATGGAGGAAAAAAAAGAAGATACCAGTGAAAAAGCTGTTGACGTAACTACAGATGGAACAGGTGGACATGCAGGCGTCATTGTGCAATGTAAAAATAACACAGATTCCCCAACATTTCTACATTACCCCTGCATCATTCAGCAGCAATATGATGACTCCCATCATAGAGATCATAATTAGCATCTGGAACTTTTAGCTGAATATGGTAACCTGTTACAAAACACAAAGATCCGATGGTGCAGGTGGGGGTGAGTTTGGCAGTGTTTTTGTCACTTTTGAATTCAATGAGTTAATGCAAACCCAAGATGAAGACATCTCGCTGTAAATGCATTTAAAGCTACGATGAAAATTCTCTCTGTACATTTACAGAGGAAGAAAAAAAATCCCTGCACTTTCCCTCTGTGCAGTCAGTGCTGAATGACAATGCTTCTGCATCTGGGGCTTTGGACGAAGCTGCAGACAAGTACGCTCAAGTCTTAAACAGACTCGGACAAGAGTTTGAGAACAGGTTTAGTGACTTTGATCGACTTGAGCCGTGTGTGTTAGTCATCTGAAATCATTTCATGTAAGTCTACACGACATGCACTGCTGAACAGCTAAGTTCAACTTGGATACTGGACAAGATTAAAATCCTAACAAAATGACCTCCACACATCTACAAGACTCACTCAGAAGTGCAGTGTTATTGTGTGGATGCTTTAAGGCATCCACACTATTGAGTTCCTGTTTCTCTTTATTCTTTATTATTATTATTATTCTTCAAGTTGCTTCCGTACGTTTTTCGCCGTAGAACTACTTCCACAATTTTTATGCTATTTTCACCATTCAAATTTTAAACTATTCTGCTATTTCTGCTAATTTGCGCAATATCTTTTGGTATTTTTTGCTATTATACTTTTTAAAATATTAAGCTTTTTATGCAATTTTTTGTCCCATTGAAATTAATGTAAAACTTCCAAAATTCTGCTAAATTTTGCTTGTTTTTGAAACTTAACTACTTCCTCATACTTTCACGTAGAACAACCATTCAAATTTTAAAATGTTCACAAATCATTGAGCTATTCATGTATATTTCAACTTTTTCATATCTGTTACCGTTTTCATCTTATCCCTCTTTAAGTTTAGAGTTGCAAAATTGTGATTTTTCACAAAATACATGCGTTGTTATGGTTGCTATGCACTTGGCTTTCAGTGTGGTACTGTAAGTTTCGCAGTCTTCTCTTCATGTCCGAACAACTTCTTGCTACTTGCTCAATTTTTACTCAACTTCCACAAATTATACATCAAAACGTAGGTATTTTTGCTGGCTTTCAGAAATTGTCACTATCATTGTTGTGGGATTTATAGAATTTTGGCAAATCTCCTCAGACCAACACAAACTCTGAAAACTCTCCATAGAAAGTCAATAGAGAGTTTGTTCAAAATCACCGCTTGATTTCTGTAATGAGAGTCATATTCGAATCGCCATATCTCCTTAACGAAGCGAAGTCAAGACATGAGGCTTGTGCCAATATATCTTCAGACACTCCTGACGCTCACAATTTAAAAAGTTTTTTCTCACCTATTACCATTTGGCCATGAATTACGTTTGTTTGAGGGTAGGAAATTCGATCTTCGCTCAGATTTCTTCAGATTTCAAACTCTGGAAATGAACCACTTTTTTCTCTTGTCATATCTTTTTGATGGATTTCCATAGAGACCTAAAAATTTCCATGACTGTTCACTAAAGTCCGCTGTCTCTTACGGTGAAGGAATGATATCGATACTCCAAATAGATTTAGAGTTACAAAGCGTTGTTTGAGGGCAAGTCAAGGCAGTTTTTGCTTCGCCTCTACTCAGTTATGGTGCATTAGAAGTCAAATATCTTTAATAATTCATATTTTAATGATAAATTGTCAACACTTGAAGATTCCCCCATCTCTGCTGAACAAAACGGTGTAAGAATGATCGTTCTAGCCCCTACGGTTAGGAAATTATGGTCATTTGTTTGAGTTTAGTCCTCACTATGAGAAATAGACTGCAAAAATCCTGCCTCTCTGCTGCGTGTGTAAAAACGGCTGCACCTGTTTTGGCGGGAAAAAAGTACACAGCCTCTCTGATTGGTGGATTCAAATTTAGCAGCTCCCAGGCTGCTTGACTGACCTAAAAACTGGCTTCTCTCTCTTTCTGTGTGTGTTATAGTATTTCTAAATGATAGTATTTCTGCTTTTTATAATATTTCTGCTAAATTATAGTATTTCTGCTTTTTATAATATTTCTGCTTTTTATAGTATTTGAGCTTAATATAGTATTTCTGCTTTTAATAGGATTTGTGCTTAATATAGTATTTCTGCTAAATTATAGTATTTCTGCTTATTATAGTATTTCTGATTTTTTTATAGTATTTCTGCTAAATTATAGTATTTCTGCTAAATTATAGTATTTCTGCTAAATTATAGTATTTGTGCTTAATATAGTATTTCTGCTAAAATATAGTATTTCTGCTTAATATAATATTTCTGCTTTTTATAGTATTTGTGCTAAAACATAGTATTTCTACTAAATGTAGTATTTATGCTTAAGTGTCTGTGAAGGTTCTCAGTCATCCAGGTCATCGTAGTCAAAGGAGCTTGCAAAGAAAAGCGTCTGGACTTCTTTAAGTTACTTGAAGACGTTTCACCTCTCATCCGAGAGGCTTCTTCAGTTCTAAGGTCAAATGGTGGAGAGTCCCAGATATAACCCTAGTGGGAGTGTCCCCCCACAGAGGGACAAAAGGACCCCCTGATGATCCTCTAATCGCCTGAGCCAAGGTGTGGAACTGGGTGTGGGTCCCAATCAGCCAGAGTTTCGGGTGATTTCATTGTGAAACCTGGCCCCACCTTATCATGCGAATTCCTGAGGTCAGATGGCCCAGGGTGTGAGTGGGCCTTAAGGCGTCTGGGAAGGGATCTCAAAACTGGATTATAGATGGCAGAGAGTTGGTGTCGTAAACCACCGCCTCTGTTCAAAGATGGTCGCTCACAGTGGACATAGATGGCTTCTTTCACTCCTCTTTCAAACCATCTGTCCTCTCTGTCCAAAATGTGAACATTGGCATCCTCGAAAGAGTGTCCTTTATCCTTAAGATGCAGATGGACAGCTGAATCTTGTCCTGTGGAGGTCGCTCTTCTGTGTTGTGCCATGCGCTTGTGAAGTGGCTGTTTGGTCTCTCCAATGTAGAGGTCTGGGCATTCCTCGCTGCACTGTACGGCATACACCACATTGTTAAGTCTGTGTTTTGGCGTTTTGTCTTTCGGGTGAACCAGTTTTTGTCTGAGTGTGTTGCTGGGTCTGAAGTACACCGGGATGTCATGCTTGGAGAAAACCCTCCTGAGTTTCTCTGATACACCGGCTACATAGGGGATGACAATGTTGTTGCGCCTGTCCTTCTTATCCTCCCTCGCTGGTGTCTGATCTTCTTTTCTGTGCCTCTTTGCTGACTTTAAATCCTAAATCCTTTTCTATCCTAAATGGGCGTTTTTAAAGTCAGCAAAGAGGCACAGAAAAGAAGATCAGACACCAGCGAGGGAGGATAAGAAGGACAGGCGCAACAACATTGTCATCCCCTATGTAGCCGGTGTATCAGAGAAACTCAGGAGGGTTTTCTCCAAGCATGACATCCCGGTGTACTTCAGACCCAGCAACACACTCAGACAAAAACTGGTTCACCCGAAAGACAAAACGCCAAAACACAGACTTAACAATGTGGTGTATGCCGTACAGTGCAGCGAGGAATGCCCAGACCTCTACATTGGAGAGACCAAACAGCCACTTCACAAGCGCATGGCACAACACAGAAGAGCGACCTCCACAGGACAAGATTCAGCTGTCCATCTGCATCTTAAGGATAAAGGACACTCTTTCGAGGATGCCAATGTTCACATTTTGGACAGAGAGGACAGATGGTTTGAAAGAGGAGTGAAAGAAGCCATCTATGTCCACTGTGAGCGACCATCTTTGAACAGAGGCGGTGGTTTACGACACCAACTCTCTGCCATCTATAATCCAGTTTTGAGATCCCTTCCCAGACGCCTTAAGGCCCACTCACACCCTGGGCCATCTGACCTCAGGAATTCGCATGATAAGGTGGGGCCAGGTTTCACAATGAAATCACCCGAAACTCTGGCTGATTGGGACCCACACCCAGTTCCACACCTTGGCTCAGGCGATTAGAGGATCATCAGGGGGTCCTTTTGTCCCTCTGTGGGGGGACACTCCCACTAGGGTTATATCTGGGACTCTCCACCATTTGACCTTAGAACTGAAGAAGCCTCTCGGATGAGAGGTGAAACGTCTTCAAGTAACTTAAAGAAGTCCAGACGCTTTTCTTTGCAAGCTCCTTTGACTATTTATGCTTAATCATACTATTTCTATATATTACTGCCAGGTCCCCAGGCAGCCAATCCTCTGTGAGGACTGAGACATTCAAATTCACAAATCAGAGCCTGCATGGCTTCCCAGCCAGCCAATCATATCTGAGGGCTCAGGCATTCAAATTTGCATATTGGGGCCTGCAAAAATCCTGTCTCTCTGCTGCATGTGTAAAAACGGCTGCACCTGTTTTGGCGGGGAAAAGTACACAGCCTCTCTGATTGGTGGATTCAAATTTAGCAGCTCCCAGGCTGCTTGACTGACCTAAAAGCTTGCTTCTCTCTCTTTCTGTGTTGTGTTATAGTATTTCTAAATTATAGTATTTCTGCTTTTTATAGTATTTCTGCTAAATTATAGTATTTCTGCTAAATTATAGTATTTCTGCTTTTTATAGGATTTCTGCTTTTTATATGATTTGTGCTTAATATAGTATTTCTGCTTTTTACAGTATTTGTGCTTAATATAGTATTTCTGCTAAAGTATAGTGTTTCTGCTTTTTATAGGATTTGTGCTTAATATAGTATTTGTGCTTAATATAGTATTTCTGCTTAATTATAGTATTTCTGCTTTTTATAGTATTTCTGCTAAATTATAGTATTTCTGCTAAATTATAGTATTTCTGCTTAATATAGTATTTCTGCTAAATTATAGTATTTCTGCTTTTTATAGTATTTGTGCTAAAACATAGTATTTCTACTAAATGTAGTATTTATGCTTAATTATACTATTTCTATATATTACTGCCAGGTCCCCAGGCAGCCAATCCTCTCTGAGGACAGACATTCAAATTTACAAATCAGAGCCTTCACGGCTTCCCAGCCAGCCAATCGTATCTGAGGGCTCAGGCATTCAAATTTGCATATTGGGGCCTTCACGGCTTGTAAGCCAGCCAATCATATCTGAGGGCTCAGGCATTCAAATTTGCATATTGGGGCCTTCACGGCTTGTAAGCCAGCCAATCATATCTGAGGGCTCAGGCATTCAAATTTGCATATTGGGGCCTGCAAAAATCCTGTCTCTCTGCTGCATGTGTAAAAACGGCTGCACCTGTTTTGGCGGGGAAAAGTACACAGCCTCTCTGATTGGTGGATTCAAATTTAGCAGCTCCCAGGCTGCTTGACTGACCTAAAAACTTGCTTCTCTCTCTTTCTGTGTTGTGTTATAGTATTTCTAAATTATAGTATTTCTGCTTTTTATAGTATTTCTGCTAAATTATAGTATTTCTGCTAAATTATAGTATTTCTGCCTTTTATAGGATTTGTGCTTAATATAGTATTTCTGCAAAATATAGTATTTCTGCTTTTTATATGATTTGTGCTCAATTCTAGCATTTCTGCTTTTTATAGTATTTCTGCTTTTTATAATATTTGAGCTTTCTGCCTTTTATAGGATTTGTGCTTAATATAGTATTTCTGCAAAATATAGTATTTCTGATTAATTATAGTTTTTCTACCAAATCATAGTACAGTATTTCTGCTTTTTATAGTATTTATGCTTAATATAGTATTTCTGCTTTTTATAGTATTTGTGCTTAATATAGTATTTCTGCTAAATTATAGTGTTTCTGCTTTTTATAGGATTTGTGCTTAATATAGTATTTGTGCTTAATTATAGTATTTCTGCTTTTTATAGTATTTCTGCTAAATTATAGTATTTCTGCTTAATATAGTATTTCTGCTAAATTATAGTATTTCTGCTTTTTATAGTATTTGTGCTAAAACATAGTATTTCTACTAAATGTAGTATTTATGCTTAATTATACTATTTCTATATATTACTGCCAGGTCCCCAGGCAGCCAATCCTCTCTGAGGACAGACATTCAAATTTACAAATCAGAGCCTTCACGGCTTCCCAGCCAGCCAATCATATCTGAGGGCTCAGGCATTCAAATTTGCATATTGGGGCCTGCACGGCTTGTAAGCCAGCCAATCATATCTGAGGTCTGCCGTTTCTTCTCTCGTCATATCTCAGCGACGGATGTACAAAGAGCAATGAAAATCGCAGTCAAAGTACACCAAAGTCCGCTGATTCACCCAGTACAAGAATTATGTTTCTAGTCCACCTAGTTTTTGAGTTACACGGCGTTTTGTAACTCCAAAAAACGGCGTTTTTCGCCTCTCACCGCGAGCTAATTCTGACTGCTCATCACCCTGTTTTCCAGTCACCTGCTCTCTTTCCCAGTGGCGCAGTTGGTAATGACACGGGTCTGCAACCAAAAGGTCGTGGGTTCGATTCAACCTTGGTCAACATTTTTTTTGCCCTACAAATTAATACACTATCACAGACAAGTAATTCATATTCATCATTTATTATAATTCAGCAAACTTTTATGATTTTAGCAGCTTTTTTGCCAAATCATGGTTTTTGTGCCAAATCATAACAGTTGTTTTATGTTATAGTATTACTACTAAGTGGAGGAATTTCTGTCATGTTACAGTATATGTGCTGATTACAGTATTTCTATATTATATTTCTCTTTCTAAATATAGCATTTCTGCTATATAATTGTATTTCTGCTATGTTATAATATTTGTGTTAAACCAGAGTATTTGTGCTGAAACATAGTATTTCTGCCAAATGATAGTATTTCTGTCAAATTATAGTATTTGTGCTAAAACATAGTATTCATTTAAAATTACAATATTCATAGTTCATCACAGTGTCTCTGGTAAATCACAGTATTTCTGCTATGTTGTACTATTTTTCTAAATCATAGTGTTTCCGTAATGTTTAAGTATTTTTGGCTAAATATATTCTTTCTGTTATCTTATACTATTTCTCCTAAATTCTTGTATATTTGAGAAGTTATGTTTCTGCTAAGTTACAATATTTCTGCCAAGTTCTGCTATGCTATTGTATTTCTGCCAAGTATTATGTTTCCTCTAAGATATTGCAGTTCTCCTAAGTTATTACTTTTTAGCAAAGTTCCTTTGCTTCTGCAAAGTTTTTACAATTTCTGCAACTTTTCAGCTTTTTCAGCTAGTTTTTGCAGACAGCTTCAGCTTTAAAGCATCCACACTGCATTTTCGCAGGAAATGCAAATTTTTCTAGTTTATATTGTAATTATAGCCCAGATTACAGTTCACTGGTGTACAGCATATCTGTTAGTGGGAAACCAGGCTTCCCACTAACAGATATTTACAAAGACGTTTTCAGTAAAAGACACTGTAGTTCTGTTAAACTCAAATATTGTACAAAAATGTTATCAGTTCAAATAAAAAAAAATGCTACGTGATTTGAAGTTGTGACAGTTAATGGTTTCTTAAAGAAAATGCTACAGAAATTGTTGTGATTTTAGACAAAATGCTACAAATGCGTTCATTCATACAAAACTGTCAAAATATTTACAAAAATATCACAAGTGGAAACAGACTTTCAAATGTTGATACAGAAGATTCGCACATATAAATAATGTTGTGTATTTAAATCTGCGTTTCCCAAATAATTGCAAATATTAATTCTCTCAGATAGAAATATTAGCACTAAAGGGGAACAGCTGAACTTTGTTATTCAAGATATCATACATGTAGCACCTCGTACTACTCTGTATGCTTCAAGTAACTCTCAGTTTAACAAAAGGTCGGTGACCCTTGACCTAAAGCGCAGTATAGGTTGACCTTAAAACTACCAGCACCATGGAAGCTCATGAAAGGTGTGTTTGTATCAAACAACAGACGTACTGTTTGATAGAATAGAAAGGTAAAAATAACATTTTGTAGCTTTGCTTATGCACTGAAGTCTTTTCTTGATAAAAATAGTTTCTCTAACAGGCTCAGGACTACAGTGTGCGCTCTCTGTACAAGGACCTCAGGAAGCTTCTTAATCACGCCATCATCACCAAAATATTAAAAATGACTAGATGAGTCATACTCCCTAAGAAAATGGGATACACGTGGCCATGCCAACATACAAGAAGTAGACTATCCTGTGACACAGGTACATCATAGGATAGTCATTTGAATTGTGTTTACCTTGCTGTTTGGGAACCTCCTTTCTTCCAATCAAATCCCAGTTGGTTGCCCCAAAGATGAGCAGTTGGCCCTTTACCTTTGGGCACTCGAGTTTCTGCAAAAAGAGGACAATAACTATAAAAAAAACAAAACAATGAATAAACAAAAAATAAATCTAATCTAAATTTCCTGGGTCAAAGGGAAAAGTAGGTTTTATTTTGTATTATTATTTAGCAATCACCAAACAGGAACAGCTTTAACACAAACCTTTCATACAGCGAATATTTCTTTTTAAACAAGAAAAACTAGTTAAAAAAATGCTGATTAAATTTCATATTACAGGTCAGGCTGTACTACGAGAAGGGAAAAGCATAAACACACATGCTGATGAAAAATAACAAAGAAAGGCGAACGGTTTGACTGACGGTCATTATCAGGTAATAACTGAGAAATGTTTGTAACACAGAACACTTTAACTTTCAAAAACCAGTCAGTCTTTGTTTGATCAAACGCACTATTTTCTCTTTCACGTCGTCTGCCACAGTGACCGGTTGGAGACCAGACTTGGTGGTGGGTTTGCCGGATTTCTTGTTGTTTTCCTGCTCAAAGTCAAACTCGTCATCACTGCTGAAATCCCTCTCTCTCCTTTTCCCGCTGGCTCGCTTCCTTTTCATCCCACCATTCCCTGAGACATCTGTCACCTTCTTGCGTGGCATCTTTCAAACTCAAGCTGTTTTCTGTGGAAAAGAAGAAACCACATAGTGTTATTCAGACCACATGGAAACTTAATTGTCAAAGAAACCAAGGCTGTGGAAAAGACCAAACAAAGGCTTGTTGAATAAAACTACTAACGTGTTAAATTACAGAAACATTTATTTGAAGTACAGCACAACACAATAAGATGTGAATGAAAAACCCTGTGCAGGAGTTAATTACCAAAAACTTCAACTCATTAAACTCGTGGGTTGGTTATGGCGGAATGGACGTTATTAAAAATAACTAAATGTTTCAAATCGGTCTTTTGTTAACGTAAACTTAAGAATTGGCGAACTTCACTGGCTACAAGTTCACACGCTTGAGTTGATGCTGCCAGCACTATATGTGTGCCGTTATATAAGTTTACCACATTCAAGAAGCCCAAATTCATCTCTATTGTTACGTACAAGCTAATAAAATCTCCCCGGATTTCTTAAATTACATTCTTAGTGGCTGTCTAATACTCGGCTATTCGACATTGGCGTCGGGGGAAATACACAAACAAAAAGAACCACCTAGCTTGTTATGCACACACAAAAAACAGCAAACTATAACAGTGCACCGGTTTAAGTTTGCGAGCTAGCTGCTAGCCTCATTAGGCTGAGCGGCTAACCTCTGTCGCTCTTTGTTCACATAATGGTTGGGTACCAAGCTAGCTGATGTGCTAACACACGGCGTACGAAGTTAAATAGTTAGCCGCTACACAAACAAGCTGCGCAAAGTTTGTATATTGTACGAAAACACCAACACTCTCGAACCCACCGTAAAATAATGTCGCATAAAATGGGAAAAATAGACGACTTGATAGGTTTCATTAAGCTAACGTTACCTCTCTACTGTATGCTAACACACATTCTAAATAAAGACATAAACACAAACACTCTATAAAACGATGATACAACATAAAACTTTATCCACGTTTTCTTGGCTGGAAATATTTTTTAATAAGCCCAGGTACAATCTGTGTGATTTCGGGAAATATCATTATTAATTTTAGACAACTAAAAATAAATCAGATACCGGCGATTTCCTGATTCAGCGGCTCTCTGTCCGTCTCCGGTTTGATTGATTTGAACAAAAGAAGCTGCAGTCTGCTTTTACACCACGTGGTCTGCTTTTCGTATTCATACAGGAAGCCGATACACACAGGGGTGCCGCCGGGGGCCCCGTGAAGAAAAACAGCACTGTGGACCCCAACACGTTCATATTGCAAACCATGCGAGCCCAAAAATATAACACTGTGCAGACATCAATATTCTGCTTGGATAATTACATTTTATGACTCTGTGTAAGCTTGATGAGAGATTTTTAATGTTAATGTTTGCTAATGGTTGGTACCTTATACTAAAAACAAATAAAATATACCGTAACTACTGTTACTATTTAGGAAAAAAAAAAATATATATATTTACTTAATGCAAGGTTGGCGTGAAGCACCCATAATTTTGCTATACATGTACAATGACAATAAAGGGCTATTCTCCTCTATATAAATTAAATAATCCTCTGGATATGTTTTTTTCAAACAAAGTATTGCAACATGAAATTTGTCTCTGTCCTGAGACCCGGTGGAAATAAAAATAGATTTTAATCTGTTTTAGCTTCCTGAAAGCTCTCACCACCTGCAACAGTCAAAGGCAGTGTGCAAAATACACCCAGAGCTGTACATCTCTAAAAGTTCTCTGCTCATGTTACAAAATAAATAATGTGTAGAAAAGTATATTTCCCAAAAGGCCTCCTGCAACTTTGGACATCACCTACTTCTTGGGTCCTACCTCTGCTTGCCACACAGCACAACCCTGACAATAGCAGCCATGGCAGTTTGTCTTCCTGCACCTGTTGGCTGTCTTACAACAGTCCCAGCATGGGAATAATCACTGCCTAAAATAGAAATAAAAACACCTTAATCTGTTTTATTTTATCTTATTTTATTTTTCACTGTGGTTCATTCATTCATCTAATTTGTTTTTGATTAATCTGTGTAGACATGAGTGATTGTGTTTATGAATACTGCTGTGATGGTAACTGTATTTATTTTATTAAGAAATAATATTTTTTCCATATGCTTGACTCGGGTCTTTTTTGGCAATAAGCTCTCTAGCTTTGGAGCAAAACCCTTTGACATGATACTGAAGCTAGAAGGGTGATAGAAGTGTTGCACAGAAAGCCTCGAGGGCCGGTGTCTCTGCAGGTTTTAGATCTCACCCTGGGTCAACACACCTGAATCACATGGTTAGTTAATTACCAGGCCTCTGGAGAACTTCAAGACATGTTGAGGAGGTCATTTAGCCATTTAAATCAGCTGTGTTGGATCAAGGACACATCTAAAACCTGCAGGACATAATTCACATCAACACCAACACTCAAACCACTTTCTGAAACAGCGAGGCATGTTTGACATTGTTAGATGTCAACAACATGATCGGATGTCACAGGGTCACAGTTTCAACCACTGTCCAAACTGTGAAACCTAAAATTAGTTTTGTTTTTTTGGCTTTTTTCTCTGCTCATTTTTGTCATGCTAGAGCAGGGGTGGGCAATCTCAGTCCACAAGGGCTGGTGTCCCTGCAGGTTTTAGATCTCACCTTGGGTCAACACACCTGAATCACATGATGTTGAGGAGCTAATTTAGCCATTTAAATCAGCTGTGTTGGTTCGAGGACACATCTAAACCTGCAGGGACACTGGCCCTCATGGACTGAGATTGCCCACCCCTGTGCTAGAGTATAAACGCCACAGTATTTATAAATCCATTGTTTGCCTTTGGACTTGACTTCTCTTCTATTGGTTATCCCTACACAGAAGAGAGAGGGGCGCTGGTGGCCATCGCACACTTGTTCTCTCTAACCTTCTTCCTCACAAGAATCAGCACATAGTAAGCATTATAGCATAGAATAGAATGGAATAGAATAGGTCTTTATTGTCACTATTACAAGAACAATGAAAGGCAGTTTGGCATTGTTCCATGTGTGTGAAGTACACAATAGCGTAAGTATTTACACAGTTACACAGACAAATTTACATTTACACAAGAAAGATATGTACAAGTTATACATACATCTGCATACATACGGATACATTGAGTATGTGTGTGTGGGGGGGGGGGGGGGAAGCTGCTGTTGCACATCGAGTGGGGTGGGGGTGCTGTTGCTACTATAATAATTACAGTTTAAAAACGTAGGAGTGTTGATTACAATATAGTAAAAATAAAAATATGGTCTATAAATAAGGTGTAATGTCCATGAGTGTTGGCAGTGCAGTTATCCTCCAATCAGGGTGGAGGTAGGGCATGTTTGATAGCCTGTGGGTAAAAACTTCTATTGAGTCTGTCTTTGAGATGATGGACCTGTAGCATTTACCAGAGGGAAGGAGAAAAGTGAGTGTCCAGGGTGCGAGGGGTCCTTGATGATGATGCTGGCTTTCTGCTGAAGTCTGCCAGTATAAATGTCTCTGAGGGGGGTTAGTGAGGTGCCAGTTGCCCGCTCTGCTGCCCTCACTACCCGCTGCAGTTTCCTCTTGTCCTCCGCGGTGCAGCAGTTGAACCAGAGTGTGCAGCAGTAAGTCAGGCTCTCGATGGTGGAGCGGTAGAAGTTTACTAGCAGTCTCTGGGGTAATTGGGCCAGACGCAGCTTCCTGAGAAAGTACAGCCTTTGTTGTCCTTTCCCTACCTGGTGGGAAATGTTTGTGGACGAGGTAAGGTTGCCGAGATGTGGACTCTGAGGAACTTAAAGCTTTCTAACCTTTCTACCTCCTCCCCATCAATGTAGAGGGTAGAATATCTCAGAGTAGGTTAATTAGGTTAGTATAATTTCAGGTTTTGATTATTTTTTATTTGATTCTGCTTTTGCTCTGCTCCTGCTAAAGTCCTTTAATAAAATATTCTGCAATTAAAGGGTAAATTGTTGACATTTCCTTTGTGAAGCAGTAAAGATAAAAACTTGAGTATTAATCTACATTAATATGAACAGCTCTCACTCCCAGCAGTTTAAAAGTAACAGACCCTTGGGGCTTGGTCCAAGCCATTAAATTCAACCCAGTCAGTTACCAGGTACACAGATCTAGAGGTGAGCTGTCCTTAACGGGTGTGTCCGGTAGGACCAGGCCTGCAAAGCTACTCAAGGCCTCAGTTTTTAATCAAAAGAGGGAGGGTAGACACCCAAAGGGCTTGGATCACCTCCCCCATTGTTTGTCAATGTTAGACAGAAGGCATTTAAGCAAAAAAGTGCTTGTACTTAATACAAAAGTGCTTGTATTAAATGGTGTGAGTGGGTGAATGAGGCATGCTGTATAAAGTACTTCGAATGAACTGGGATATTACTTGAGTGTACTGATGCAGCTGCAATCACAGCATTGTCCTCTGTTCAGAAATGCTCTTTCCCGTTTTACATATATGGCGTTCTCTCTTCTTGTTTGTCTGTTTTTTGACATTTGTTTAGGCTCAGGTTGTTTGCTTTTCCGAATGATAGATCATGCATTTCTCCTGGCACGTAAAAGCATATGTTACTCTGTGCTGGGGGTTGGACACATTTTAACGCTGGTTTAAGGTACACATCAACTTTTAATTGTCCCCTATTACTAATGAAAATCTCACTATCAAAGAAGTCTAGCATGTCCCCGTTGGTGAACTTAATTTGTTTTTTAACCAGGTTAATGTGATCAGTGAATTGTGGCACGTCTTGAGATTTAATTTTGACCCAAAGTCTTTGCCATTGTTAAAAATCTGAATTCCTGTGGATTTTTACTATTGTTCTACTTCACTTATGCCATCTGCATTTTCTTTTCAATATATCCACATACCTGAACCGATGACTTGGTGGTGTTCCAGGCTAGGATAACAGAGCGCTCTTTTTCACTTCCTCTATATACAAATTGGTGTCAGTAGGTAAAACTAGGGGACCCATGGCACATCCATGTTTCTGCCTGTTAGTACTGGCCCTTGTATGTCAAATATATGAAATGAAGACAGTTCCAAGAGCAGACTCACTTGAATCGGTGCTGATCCTGTTGCTGACGTTGGGACTAGCCTGTAATTTCTTACAAACCTTTGGGGCTTTCAAACCCCAAAAACTGGTCCATGCTAAGGATAAAGTCTTCGGTACAAATAGTGTATGCTACTAAGTGTCAGGGGGATTTATCATCTTTCTGGGAAGTTACCTGAGTCTTTGCTATTGCTGGTATCAGAGGCTGTAAATCCAAAACTATTCTACATATCTGTGTGCAGTAAAGGATAAAACAGAGATGTGTGTGGAAATTATACAATATACAATAATGGGGGTTTATAAGCCTTAAAGATGAAAATAAATTCTAACATAAGCAAATATGTATCCACTAGTTAAATTTGAAGTCTAGTATTTCTTTTTATTTCCTCCACTAACTCTAAGAAAATTTACTTTTTAAGGAACACTGTTGAGTATTTGGCAAGTGAACTAAACAACTGAAGTTTTGCCATATTGGTAAATAATCAGCTAAATTCCACCAACATCAAACTCTGATACAAAGTCAATTACAGTTACTTCAATGAGTATGCCCCAGAACACCTGCAGCAATAATCATTTCACTCACTGTCATGTTAAGCTGCAGGCAGCGGCTGCAGTACTCTCCTGAGCGATAGGTGTCGCCACTCAGACAGTATCTCCACATAAGCGTCTCAGCTTGCATAATACAGTGCTGCTCGTTGACTTTGTTAGTTGTTCCCGTACACGACTCAGGGAGATGATGGCTTTCAGTCTGTGGCACCGTGTCTGTGGACCGTCACCACTACAACAACATTTAGTTGACTCTGTGGATTATTTTAAAAAGCAGCTAAAACCAAAGACTTGCTGTTGAGAATGTTATATTGAATTAATATTTACTTAAAACTTAAAACTACATGCGTATTTTACTGTCTTTATTTAGTTAATTAATCATTTTTGTAGCCTTTTGTGTACAGTGCTTTATGACCACTTGTCTGTGAAAAGTGCTTAATAAATAAACTTTACTAAACCTTTTCTACACAAGCAGAAAAGACAAAACCAGAAAGCAAGACTTT
The DNA here is from genome assembly GCF_963576455.1 of Neolamprologus multifasciatus. Lineage (NCBI taxonomy): Eukaryota > Metazoa > Chordata > Actinopteri > Cichliformes > Cichlidae > Neolamprologus > Neolamprologus multifasciatus. The sequence goes on along the minus strand of NC_140458.1, from coordinate 17,549,987 downwards.
GTTTTGTTGCAAAATGTTTTCCACAAACTCAAGTTTTCCAGGTGTTCCAACACCTAAGCTTCTGCACTGGAGTCTGTGTTGTATAATTGAAATGGTAACAAAAACCAACAGGATTTATTCGTGTTTTCATGCCAGCTGTGGTGGCCACAGCACAACGCACCATGTTACAAAAATTGAGACGTGCATGATGACCGACGTGCCTCAAAGGCTGTGTTGCACAACGCATGATATGATGTCTAAATCAGCGCAAAACATCCAGTAGACAGACATAATGCCTCCATAAGGCCTGCCTGACACCCATCAATAAAAGCTGCCATCACTTCCAATATTAAGCCTTAATATCATTTGAATGTATAACATAAGAAAAAGGGGGAACTATTTACCTATCTACCTAGATATATTAGACATATTTTTTATTGTTATGTATTTGACATTTTGACTGGGTAAAGATTTTGGCCCCACCCTCAAGGGGCCACTGAAGGAACCAGTTCTCCATATTGGATACGTGTTTCCTCCCCAGCATTGCTCTTTGGGTTTGACAAGTATACAACAAGCTGAAACTCAATATGAACGTTCATAGCTGAAGACTCAACTGATATTGATCCTAAAGTCGTTTCCTATCACACACACTTTTCACATTTCACTGTTCCTGCATGTCCACGATGACTCCTGGGGCTAAAATTTGTGAAATTTCCGAAACAAGTTCAGCAAACTACAAATGTACATTTTTTTAAATCCAATTTTTTAACAAAAAGCATATAAAGTATAAAATACAGTACCAGCTGTACTGTGTAGTACTGTGGCATCACAGCAAGAAGGTTCTCAGTGTTTTGTGTTCAGTGTTTTATTTGTTCCTGAGTAAATCAGTTTGGCTGAGATTAAAGTTACAGTTTTCACACAGCTGAATGAATGTCAGACTGAAAACGGATTAAACAGAAGTGTGAGATGGTCGAGAATTTATTCTAAAAAAAGAAACTTTTTGAATGCAGGATATTTTATTGACACAGTTTAGCATGAGCAAATCAAAAGCATAATCAAATATTCAAGCAATCAAATAATTTGAATTATACTAATCTAACCAACCTACTTGGAGCTAATGCTGACTTTGTTTTGATCTTTAAGAGGAGAGCGGTTGGAGAAGAGAAATGGGCACGCCATGGCCACGATGCGCCTATCTCTGTATGGATATTATCCAACAGGAGAGGAACCCAGTTCTTGTTTCCAATCAGAAACAATGGAGAGAGAGAGAGAAAAAGTCAAAAATCACAAATTAAATTAGCGGGCACTGGTCGCTCCTGTAGTGTTACTACTACAGAATAATCCCCCCCCTTCCCCCCGTCTCTCCTGTCTGGATTGATTTACAATCACCTCATATCTGTTACTTCATGTTTCATTCAGTTTATTCACTTCTCAGCATAATCCCTTTTAATTCAGATGCAGATGAATACTTTTTCTTACTTTTTTCTTCAAAACTCTGACAAACTGTTTGTCAATTACAATATAGTCAATACAATTTTTTAAATTAAATCATGCATTTCAAAGTCAGACATTCTTAGCTCCTTAGTGTCGCCACCAATCACACACTGTCAGTGAGAGGCCTGTCTTAAAATCATTACAATAGTTTCTTATTCATTATACTGTTTAACCTTCTACCTGATTATATTCCAGTATTAAGCAATTAAATGTGATTAACTATCAGCAAGATCACATTAGTAGAATTATGATTCTGTGTTCAACAATTACAATACACATTAGCATTACTTTTATTCAAAATCAGATATAATGATGGGTTGGTGACACATTTGGGATCTTTTCCACATTCCTACAGTCACACACTAATCTGTGAAACTGGATCATGTCCACACACACACAATCCAGGGAATAATTTTCATTACTCAAACTGCACTCATTCAACATATGAATCATAATTATATTCTTTATCTTTCATTAAGAATAAAGATGATTTACTATTAGCAAAAGCACATATTATGGCACTCTACATCATTTTAATCATTAAAGGCTGGATGTTTACCCTCTCTCAGGTGATGGGAGGTTAGCCGGGGGGACTTCAGTCTCTCTCTTTCCCACCAGTTGACTGTGGGTTCTCTTCAGGTACTCTGGCTTTCTCCCAGTGATATTCAGTTAGTAAGGTTAGGTTAACTAAATTGGCCATAGGTGTGAATGGGAGTGTAAATGGTTGACCATCTCTGTATGTTAGCCCTATGACAGAATGGCCACCTGTCCAGTGTATAGCCTGCCTCTCACCCAATGGCAGCTAGGATGGGCTCCAGCACCCTATGACCTGGAGCACAGGATGTATGCATTTAAACATGCTTTTGTTGCCAAGCCAGAGCAGAAGTTGGCTGCAATCAAAGTAATGGAGATCGTACCACCAGGATGATACATATTGCTGAAGGGAATTCAGTCATTCAGCATTACTCTCTTTTTATGTGCAGTACTGTGCAAAAGTTTTTAGCCACCTCAGCCACTTACTTTGCATCTAAGAATCCAGACGTTCATTCTTTAAAAAACAACAACTAACAATTATCTTCAGTTCTCCAGTCTTTCTGAAGCTCTTCGAAGTTTTTCTTTGGACATTAGCCACTTTTATTTGTTAAGCCGGGTGTGATTTGTGGCTCAGTTGCAGGGGAGGGGTGGACCAGTGGGTTCAGGGTGTGGTGTCAGGGGAGGCTGGCCCACACAGCTGCTGTCAATCACATGGTCATGCTTCCCTATTTCAGTAGGATGCCAGGACCCAACAGGGGAGTGTGTTGCATTAACGAGGTGGCTGGAAAGCTGCACAAACATTTAAATAGTTATAAATAAAGGAATTCACCTGTCTGTAACACTGTGTGCTCGGGTGCTTTCCAACACAGCTACTAAACACTGACCAGTGAAGCAATAAAAAAGTACCTAAGTCAAGGGATGAGCTACCATTGAGTCTACTAACAACAGAACACTTAGTAAAAAAGAAAAAAAATGTATATTTATATATATTTTTAGATATATACATATATTGGTAAATGGTAAAATGGTCTGTATTTGTATAGCGCTTTACTAGTCCCCTAAGGACCCCAAAGCACTTTACACATCCAGTCATCCACCCATCCACACACACATTCACACACTGGTGATGGCAAGCTACATATTGATTATAATTCTCCTCATTTTGAACCATAATGAGTGCTAAGGTGATGATGGAGGGTGGCCGCAGCAAAGGCTTTGTGTGCTTCTCTTCTTCAGAGGAGGACACTAAAGCTGTAACAGAGATGAATGGATGTATTATGGCTACAAAGCCACTGTATGTGGCCCTTGCTCAGCGGAAAGAGGAGCATCAGGCTCATCTAACCAACCAGTACATGCAAAAGATGGCCACTGTCCGAGCTGTGCCCAATCCTGTCCTTAACCCATACCAGCCTGTTCCACCCTCATGGCAGCTATCCCACAGGTTCAGAACTGTGCTGCGTTCTCTGCCAAACAGCTGGCCCAGCTGGAAGTTCTGGAAGTGCGCCCTCAGCACTTCCAGAACATGCCGAATGCTATGCGTCAGTCAGCACCCAGGCCTCAGGCCTTAAACACCATCTATACAACCACCACCAACAACAACACCCAGGTCCCACACTGATGGATGCTCAGCGTATACCCACACAGGCACTCAACCAGCGCCCTGCAAATGCTTCAGCCGCCGCAGCCCCAGTGCGTGCCAGTACAAATATGCTGCCGGTCTCTGGTCCAAGCAGCTGTCAGGAAGCCATTGTTTAGGAATGGAAACAAGAGGAAAAGGCTGAGGTACGCTGAATTAAACAAGAACAGGACTGAAAATCAGTGGCAATAGTTCTCATGGAGTGATGAAAATTTCTAATTTTGACTTAAACTGTTATCATTTGTTACACCAAAGACCCCACAAGTACACATTGTTGCAGTGTTAGTGATGTTTTTGCAGCTGTCTAGCCTCTAGACAGCCTGGCCTCTGCTGAAGACTGATTAGCCAATCAAATTCATCCAAGAAGGCAATTTTTTCCATAGACTCTGGAGACAAGGGAATCTGCCTGTAGCCATTAGTTAAATCTAGTGTCGTGAAAAAATGAGCAGTACCCAACTGGCCCAGGAGCTCATCGACCCAGGGCGTGGGATAACTGAGACACATTATTCATGGTAGTCAACACAGAACCGTAGAGACCCATCTTAGGGCTACACATACTCTTTGTGACTCTTCTATTTTTCTCATTTTCAGTCTTTCAACCATTGGGGGCAGCTCAGTAGGTAGAGTGGTGGCCCCATGATTGTAAGGTCAGGGGTTCAAATCCACTGAATGGCTACCCTGAGGTACCCCTGAGCAAGGCTTGTCCCTACACACTGCTCCCTGGGTGCCCAGTGGCTGCCCACTGCTTCACTGAGTGAATGGGTTAAATGCAGAGAGGAATTTCCCCACAGGGATCAATGAAGTATACATTATTTCTTTCTGAACTATTTTTGTCTCATGCTCAGGTAACCCGTGAACTCATCGTCATGCCAGGTCCCATGTTAAAATGGTGCTCTGTGAGTGACATACGACTGGGCAACATACAACATTGTGTGGCTCCTCCTCTGTCCGACACTACCATCTCATAGTCAGTGTCACCCATTCATTGTGTCACTATGAAGGGTCCTTGCCACTTGGAAAGTACCTTTGAGTTCAAAGAAGGAAGCAGTATTGCCTGATCCTAGACCCTCTGTTGTACACGTGTTGCAAATTCTCTTGTGATAACAATGTGTGTCGTTTTGGTCTCCGGTCCAGGACCTATTGAATTTTGCTCTTAGCTGGGCTTGGGCCTTCCTCCCAGTTTTTAATAATTAGGGTCAACACACGCTGTGTCTTCCTGCCAAACAGTAGATCAAGGGGGAACCTACCCAAATGCAAACAACCGAGGGTCTAACCAGCAATCCCAGTTGTGCTCAATCTCGTAAATGAACTTCTGAATCATGGACTTTGAAATCTTATTCAGCTGCTCGACCAGCCTGTCAATCTGAGGGTGATAGATGTTGATACAAACATCTTTAATGCCCAGTAATTCATACAGTTTTTTTAGTGTGGGACACATGAATGCCCTGGTCAGACAGTATCTTTTTTGGGATGCCGACTTGGGTAATTACATGAAAGAGCACCTGCGCCACCCTCTTTGCAGGAATGGAGTGCAGGGGCACTGCTTCAGGAGATCCCATTACATAGTTCACTAGAACTGATGTAAAGCAATATCCCCAATTTAAATAAAAAAGACTAAATGTGTGTGACATGGTGTGGTCTGTGGCTCAGCTGCAGGAGAAGGATGGGGCTGTGGGTTTAGGGGCAGTGCCAGGGGAGACTCCAGGGGAGTGTTTCTAAATGTTGGGGCTTGGAAAATCAACACAGTGTCAAGCACCTTATCCACAGAGAAAGCTAAAAATAACTACACTAAAATAAACCTAACCAGAATACAAATGTAAATAAGCAAGAACTAAAAACAAGGAGTCACGATATAAAGGTGTATAAAAATCTAAACCAAACAAACAAACAGAACATCAAATAACCAGACTTCAGTAACAAAAACCCCTCAAAACTGGACCAAAGCCCAGGACCATATCAAGTTTTGACTTAAGAGCTTGTTAGATTTGCACAGACTCTTTTTTTGTGTAATGTACTATATTTCCATGTCTGTTTGCACGTCGCTGCACCTATTCCCAATTTTCAAAACATCAAGAGAAAAAGGGTGGCTCAAGACCTTTGTACAGTACTGTAAACTGACATTAATTCTATCTAAGACCTACCACATTAATGAAACATCCATTGTTTTTAATAAGCTGTACAAACAATAATGGTCTGGAATGTATTAGACAAAGTTGTTCACAGAACACAAGGACATAAACCTACAAACACAGAGGCCCACACAACACAACACATGGAATATCTAAAAAGTTCTTCTTCATATTAAGTCAAAATCAAAACCTAAGAAGTAGAAAATTCACTGATCACATCAACTCAGTGGTTAAAAACAAAGTTTAGGGAGGAGGATACCAAGGATAATGGGTTACCATTCCTGGACAGTGTTGTGCTCATTGAAGAGGATGAAAGCCTCAACATTGAAGTTTACCAGAAACCCACACACAAGACAAGCACCTACTCTTTAACTCCCACCACCCAACAAAAGTCCAATGGCAGGACATTTCTCTTGTCCAGATCAGGCTGGCTGTTCCACCTGATCACGCCCCTCCAGATCTAGCTGTCATTGTCCACATGACTGTTGAAGTCTGTCAATACAAAGTGTGGCATCATCCAGAACCCCATCCACCAACTCCAAGAAAGTTGAGTACTCTGAACTGTTATTCAGCACAAGAAAACAAACCTTTTGTCTACTGGGAGAAAGCAAGAATACCCACTCTTGCCCACTGCCTCTAAGGGACACTTGAGACTGAGTCCAGTCCCTTGCCAGCCTGGTTCTGGGGCCATTTTCAATATCAAGCCTAAATACTCTGAGCCAATAACTTTGGAAAGAAATTGGACTCAAAAGGGTTAAAATGTGTATGGTATGTTAATAAAGATTTACAAAAATGTTCAATCCACACACAAATACAAAGCAATTTAACCACATGTAAACTATTTTGCAAATGCATGCACCTAAACATGAATAACTATGGATCATTTACACATAATTTATGAAGTTCAACTTCACACGATTTTCACTTCCAGAAAGCTTTCCGTGCATCTAGATGTCTAAACTACATGTAACATCCTTCTCACTTACAACCTTAAATACGAGTGCACAAATAGCACAGGTCACATGCCCACGTGGGGACGAATTTTATGCTGCCAGCTTCACACAGACTCACAAATGTAAGCTGCGTTCAAGATCTTGCTGTCATCTGGCCTTCTTCTAAACAGAACTCTACTGGAAAACATAGATTTACCAATTACAGACACTACACAGTACCCTGTGAAGGTTGATATATATAGTTTAAATAAGCTGATGCTGTGGATGATAACATATGCATTTATAACCCTTTTGAGCCAAAGTTCTCTCCATAGATAACCACTAGGGGTGCAACGATACTCGTATCGATATTGAACCTTCGATACAGTGCTTTCGGTTCGGTATGCATATGTATGAACAATACAAATTTTTAATTTATTTTATCAACTTTCCTTCTGATGGTGCTGTCTGTGTTGAGCGCTCAGTGGATCTGCGCTCGACAGTGCAGCCTAGGTGGAGTAGTCGAACGCAGATTCACTGAGCGCAGGGCAAGCTAGGAGACAGAAGTTAAGTTCTCCTTGCAACATGGCAGATTGAACCTCCCCTACCCTCATTCAGATGTGGCGTTTGGAACGATTTTGGTTTTCATGTGACGTATGACCCTGAAGGTAAGCACGTCATGGACTAAAGTAAAACAGTATGTTGGATGTGCCAGCAATGCTCAATTACATGGGTGGGAACTAGTGTGTTAGCACAGTTAGCTCGTTAACATGTTGGCCGTCCACCCCCACGCACGGGTGATCCGCGGTAGCTCGTTAATGGAGATTTGCCGTGTTGTGGCGTTAACGTCATTTCAACGAGATTTACGCTGACAGCACTAGTGGGAACACAACGAATATGACTGGACATTTACTCCGACATCATCCTTGTGCAAAGACAAGCGGAAGCAGACAAAAACAACAAGCATGCATGCTACAAACTTTACCCAAGTCATTTAGACAGCCGTTAGCACATGATTCTCCTTATGGGGACCTGATATGTTTAATATGCTGCTGAGAATATAGCCCAGAAGAAGCATTTAGTATAGCTTTTATTTTGGAAAGAGCCATTTCTCTGTAATAAACTCTCTTTTCCAAAGATGAGTGATTCCTCAATCAGATACAGGGCTCGCAAAATCGCTAGCCCAACGTTCTGGGTCTAGCGATTTTTCCAGTCGGGCTACCAAAATCTATCTCTGCCCTGCCCGCGGCCTATCGTAGGAAGGAAAAATATATGTCAATGCTTTTGCTTTCTTTCGGAAATGTAGCTGGGTAATTATGTCATTGGCATCTGTGAGCCACTGTCAATATGTGACATATTGAAATCGCGTGTGAATTTGCGCTTGTTTTTTGCGCTTGTTTTTTGCTTTCACTTTGCAATCGCGCGAACTGTGTATAGAGAGCGACAGCACTGATTGGTGAGTGACGATAATTTGCGCACCAATTCATCTGACATCGTCTTATAAATCGTTAGCTTACTATGCAAACATGACAAGTGAAATCTCCCGCAGCTTAAACATGTGAGAGGTTGATCGCGCAGAGAATTGCTGAGCGTTATGTGAGTGCGTGTGTAAAAGCAGCAGGATATATATTTTAGTTCTGCTGAGCCAAATAAGACAGGTCAGGGTGAAGAAGTGACAGCCAAAGAAAAGCTTACCACAAAACGGAAAAGTTATGACAAATCAGACTATAAGGCAAAAAGAAAGTGCAGCTTTATGGTTTCATGGACTAAAGAATTTCTGTGGCTGCAATATGACAAGCTAAATAACCAGGGCTGCACATAAGTGGTCCGCAGGTGCGCATTCGCTGTCAAAATAAAAAACGTGCACAAGATAAGAAGTTGCAACGCGTGTTTGCCTACATAAGATTTTCAGGAGGAGGACAGACATTTGTTTAGAACTCTTAAAGATGTTGAAGAAGCAAGCTCCTTTAAGCAATTACTGTGATGTTCCTCCACCTCCAATCCAAAGAAATGTCACAAGGAGTCCGAAGCGCGTATTCTCGGAAAAGTGGTTGCAGGAGGTGAGCTGGCTTCAAACAAATGATGAACGCACAGAGATGTGGTGCAGAATGTGCCGTGAAAATTTAATAAATAACAAATTAAAAAGGCATGAACATTTTTTTTTTGTATCGAAAAAATATCAAACCGTGACACCAAAGTATCGAACCGAACCGAACCGTGAATTTTGTGTATCGTTGCACCCCTAATAACCACCTTTGCGTGTCTGCTTGGCCTGATTGACACTGTTGGCGTGTGTCTGATGACAGAATGTCGAACTTTCTTTGTAATACTTGGTATGAGTGAGACTTTCCAACTCAAAAGTTCAGGAAGGAAATTAGTATGAGTTGAAATTTTTTTTATGTCAGGTGACAACTAACTATGTCTTTTAGCTGTTAAAGCACTACCTGCAACAAACTAATTTCTCAGATTCTCTTAGGTTAATTTATGCTGGCAGAGTTATTGGCTACACATGCTGGTTGGAGACAGGAACCAGATCAGGTTTGAGTCCACTGCTATGCTGGCTGGGTTGAGGACTCTTATCTCCTCCCTGCAGTCCTCCAATCATGGAGCCAAGGGTACTGCAGCTGCTGCTGTAGGTCTCCATCTGAGCTGCCATTCTCTTGCCAGGTTTGTCTTTTGGTGGCTGTGGCGAAGTTTGGTTCATGAGAAGAGACACTGGAGTGGTAGCCTTCTCGGTCAGACTCTGCACTGTCACTGATGACTGGCATAAGTACATATGGAAGGTACAGTCATATTAGAAAAGATACATAGCTTTTTACACAATTCCATATGATTGTTATTCATCATAGTCAGTTTCAGTTTAGTTGTTTTTATTAACATAACACCGGAAGAGGGTTACAAGAATACCATATGACCAATCATATAACTGTCCCACTCTCATATTTTATGTTCCCATTAGTCCCAGTATATACTAAACATTAACACTGTTTTCTGTAATCTGCCTGTAACGGACAACAAAAAATAACATTAACAGTATGTTTGTGATTATGGTGCTGTGGGGATATATTAATTCATTGCACCAGACTGCTACTGGCAGCAATACTGACTATGAGGTGAATCATGTACTTGCTATTAGATGATAGAGCTACACTATCTATGTCATATAAGTGTCAGTAAATAAAATTATGTTAAATGTTTTTGCTCTCATAAATGTATTCAGTTCAATGCGGGTTTTTTTCAATTAAAATGTATTGATGCAGTGCCAAATTATAACAACAGTTGCCTCAAGGCGCTTCATATTGTAAGGTCAAGACTCTACAATAACATAGAGAAAACAGAGAAAACGCCAAGAATCATATGATCCCCTATGAGCAAGCGCTTTGGTGACAGTGTGACGGAAAAACTCCCTTTTAACAGGAAGAAACGTCCAGCAGAACCAGGCTCAGGGAGGGGCGGGGCCATCTGTGCTGTGATTGGTTGGGTGTGAGGGGCGGGAGCTGAGTTGGTTAATATGGAGAGCCAGAGATGAATAACAATTAAGAGTGGGGGAGATGAAGAGTGGGGCACAATGAGTGAAAAAGGGTGAGCAAAAAAGAAACAGTCAGTGTATCAAGCTAAGGGAGGATTCATGGTCGCCTGATTCAGCCCTGGCTATATGGTTTATCAACAAGGAAAGTATGAAGCCTAATCTGAAAAGTAGAAACGGTGTCTGTCTAATTGGGAGCTGGTTCTAGAGAAAAGGGCCTGAAAGCTGAAAACTCTGCCTCCCTATCTACTTTTATTTACCCTGGAAACCACAAATAAGTCTGACAGTGAAGTGTTCTTTTGGTGTGATGCAACAGTATGAGGTCTTTAGATTAAGATTCTATTCTGATGTTAAACATGGGCTCAGGAGGCAGGCCGTCATCACACCAGGCAGTAATTGTGTAAATGGCCTGTATTTGTATAGTGCTTTACTAGTCCCTAAGGACCCCAAAGCGCTTTACACATCCAGTCATCCACCCATTCACACACTGGTGACGGCAAGCTACATTGTAGCCACGGGCTGCCCTGACGGAGGCGAGGTTGCCGAACACTGGCGCCACCGGGCCCTCTGACCACCACCAGTAGGCAACAGGTGAAGCGTCTTGCCCAAGGACACAACGACCGAGACTGTCCAAGCCGGGGCTCGAACCGGCAACCTTTGAATTACAAGGCAAACTCCCAACTCTTGAGCTACGATCACCCTCTACCTCTCCTATTTCAGCAGGTGCCAGGACCTGAAGAGGGGAGGTAAGCAGTGAGCAGGAAGTAGCACCAGAGATGAGTTGGGAAGCCGGATACTGCCGGCCTGCATGTGCCAAAGTGTTTGTGTGCAAAACAGTAATAAAAGAAACCGTACTTCACCGTGACCCTCTGGCTGTGTGTGAGGTCCTTAGTGCTCCAGTGGTGCCCAAAGCGAATCTGCGTGATGACGGATATGTGACCTGCACAACTGGTGGAGGCACTAGCACAAACGGTGGTGGAGCTTGCTATTATGCACTGGGAGCAGCCAGTGGCCACCCATAAAAAACACGTAGAACCAGTCCGAGAGCCAGCCAAAGGTACCTCCCACAAAAGAGGAGGCCCAGTTAGTGAATATGGTGGTCCTGGAACAATTCATGGAGGGGCTCCCAGCAGGAATGGCAGAGTGGGTCTGCTGCCACCAGCCCTTGGATCTGGCGGTGACCCTGGCCAACGATCACCTGGCAGCACGGCCAGGGTCTCTAAGGGAGCTCCTGCAGCTGGAGGTCGGGAGCCGGGCAGTGTCAGCCCCAAAGAGGAGGTTCCGGAGCATGTTCCAAGCATGGCTATAGTTACTGCAGCTGCTGAACCGGATCCGCATCCCCTTCTGTTTCCACCCCTTCTTTTACTGAAACTGAATTCAATTCAGTTTTTTACTCAGAAATATTATAATTATGATTTTTTATGAGTACATATCCATATTTTTATATCTATGTATATAAGCAAAGCTGGCACTTGTGAAACTTCATCAGAGGTGGGTGTACCCCTCTTCTTGATCTATAATAGCTGGGATAGGCTCCAGCCTAACTGTGAACTTGAATTGGATAAGAAGAAGATGGATGGTTGGATGGATGGAGAACACTGACACACACTGGAAGATGTGTTGCATTGGAATAGGAAAGAGCTTAGAAAAAAGTGCTTAAGCAAATGGGTGTGAATGGGTGAATGAGGCAAGTTGTGTAAAGCACGTTGAGTGCTCAGAGTAGAAAAGCACTGTATATTAATGGTATATTTACCATAAGTCAATGAGAAAATAATGGTAACATCTGGAACGAGATTGTAACATGCTTTTCAGAACCAGTTTTCATTAGCTTGGTGGTTACACTGTGGGTTAATTGGTGTAATACCCACGTGACACAATTGCAGTAAAACATATACATACAGAACACAAACATACAAATATCAAAACAAAATTGTAATAAATTGATGAAAATGTAAATTTATAGACACCTACAGTCGGTCAGGGAAGATGTAATACAGAAATAATGGGAACAAATTAGTATGAACCTGTTTTTATACAACAAATTAATGACTACAGTGCTATTCACAGCAGAACAAACATTTAAGGCTCAGTGTTAAACTATGTAGGACAAAAGCTGCAGGACATGCACGGATGCTTCTCTAATGGAATATAATCAGAATATTAAAGCACTTTAACTCACATTGCTCACAGATACCTGGCTCCCTGCTAACATCTTCTTCTTTCTGGCCATGTTGGGATTCCAGTGGCAAACCAGACTGTCATTCTGCACGCTGTAGTTCTTGTGGCCAATCAGCCAGTATGTATACATTTTGCCCTTACCCTGGCAGGAGAAGACCGCGCATGAAAAAAGAGCAATGACAAGGTACTGTTCACCAAAAAAAACAAAATGAAAACTAAGCACTGCATATTGTTTGTGTATATGTGGAAATTTTAAGAAATCTCTTAAAGTAGACTTGTGTTGAACATGAAGTAAGAAAATGTTTTATAAAACCTTGGACTAAAGACTCTTTAACAAACATAAAATTTCCACCAAATTTCACTTTTTTGTCTTTTAATTTAAATTTGGAACGTTCTTAAAAAAATAAAATAATATTAATGATAACATATTATGGCATAGCTGGAAATTATTTTACCTTAATCTCAATCTCTCCACGAAGCTGCAGCTCATAAGCATTGTCTTTGATCAGAGCCAGGTATGCTTCTGAACTGATGTGGATTTTCTGAGCTGGCATAAAGAAAAATTAAAATCAACAGAAATTAAAATCATGTAAACATTTAAGATTTTCCAGATTTGTATTTGTATATTTGTGCAAGAAAGATCCAAGAAAGCTGTTTTTGGTACCAAATTCCAATACAACACATACATCTATACATCTATTTAGTTTCATTCCATGTCCACTATATTGTGCTATATCGTGTGTGCTAGTGTATACTGGGACTAGCTGCACATACGCAGGCTGGTTGATTCCATTCTAGAGGCTGTGTTGACGGTATCTCCAAATAGACAGTATCTTGGCATCTTGTAGCCCACTATTCCTGCCACACATGGACCTGCATCGCAGGAGAAAAAGAAGCAACACTTTACAATCTTCTAAAAAAAAACCCTTTAGCACTAAACATTCAGAATATTCATCAATGGAAGAAGATTGGGGGAAAAAGCAACGACATATCAACTGTAATTTTTGTAAAATGTGTGGTGGTGGGGTGTGGTTTGTGGCTAAGCTGGGAGGGGTGGTGCCAGGGTGCCAGCCATCACCTAATTGTGCCTCTCCTATTTTACACAATAGGACACTGGGAATGAGGGGCGTGTGGAGACAGGAGAAAGCAGCAGTCAGAGTGACATTAAAGTGGCTAAAAGAAAGCATGAGAGATATGCCTGAGCGACTGCGCGCACTAACCAACCTATGGCTACGTGCATTGCCCAACTCACGGGAACTCGTGCAAACGCCACGACACTTCTGCCGGGTGGATCTTCTAGGCGGATGGTGTGTGTTCTGTGGATGGGCTAAAATCAGACATTTTACACTGGATGATAAAGTACTTGTATTACTCTCCTTATCCAAATGAAAGTTATTTGCCAAGTGGCAGGGACCTTTTGTGGTCATGCAGTGAGTGAGGGATGTTGACTATAAAGTGGTGCATTCGGACAGAGGTGGAGCAAAACAAATATAGCACCTCCACCCCCTTAAAGCATGGAGAGAGACAGAAACTGTATGTCTGGGGAACCTGGTGAAAGACCGTTGTGATAACCATCTCACGCTGGTTCAGACAACAGCGTTTTCCAGATGCATTCTCTCACTTGCCCATTCACACCACACTCACTCAGGTGTAACACTGTGTTCATGGTCCTACAGATTATCTGTACATAAAAGACAAGTAGTTCAGAAGGAACTGGCTGTAATGCTGGAGATGAGTGTAATAAGAGAGCTGCACAAAGATGGCTCTATATGCTCGTGCGCAGACTAAAACAAAGTGAATGAGATGTCATCGCTTATCCCATGACGCAGGTTTTTATGTGTATATAGGCTAGGTGCATGTTAGGTGCATAGCTGCCAGCCATCACCTAATTGTGCCTTCCCTATTTTACACAGTAGGACACTGGAACCAAGGGCCATGCACAAGAAGCGGTCAGAGCAACATTCAAGTGGCTGAAAGCAAGCACGAGAGCTGCGGCTCACACAGCTGTGTGTGTGCCAAGCAGTGAAGGCTGTCTGAACTGCCATACTCCATGTTAGACTTGGTGTTTTGGGTTTGTCAGTAGCCTCTTGTGTTGCAAAGAAACTGAAATACAAATTCTAGTGAAAATCATCTGTTGCTTTATCCATAAAAGTTAAAAACAGTACCTTTTTCAAATTTTTACAATCTTCCCTTCATGGTTGTCTCTTTGTGCACACCTGGACTGCTCCCAGCACTCCATATAGGCTCCTTATAAGTCCTGTTCAAGAATGTATACTTGAACAACAAACTTAAACAGAGCCCAAAGATCAGTTTCTATGTCAAAACAGAACCAATAGCAAACTGTTTCTTCAACTGAAGAATTGAAACCCTGTTGGTTTACGCTGTGAGTGACTGCCTTGCAAAAATCTTGGCAGCACAGATGCAGCACACTCATCCATTGTCACAAGTTGCAAGAACATGAGAATCTGCTAACATGTCCAAAGGAGAACATGCAGCTGTGGTGCATAAGGAGTAAGTACTTTTGAGTAAGTACTGCACAAGGAGACAGCCTTCAAGAGGAGATTTGGCAAATGTAAATCAGATGTTCCTCAGACTTTTATATACTCACATATGTGGAAAGTACAAGATTGAATTAATGCTGAATAATGCTCAAGGAGCTATAAAGACTGTGTAAAACCACAAATGTGGATTTGTGGACAACTTGAAATTGTTTGAAGAGTAAGTGTATACTATATGCAAACTAAAAAGCACTCAAACACCTGGATATAGGCTCTGCATCTAAGAGCTTCTAAGTGTTATTGAGTTTACCTGATGTCTATTATCTCCAATAAATTTTATGGCTTTGTTCTGATGGTACACAGTTAAAGCTCCGTGAGGATGCCAACATTTCTATGTTTAAGATTTTCAACAGAATCCTCCTCTGAGGATTGTGAATTGTTGAGGATTGTTGCTTTGTAATGCCATTTTTATATTGTTAAGCACTTTGTGCAGCATCGGCTGTTTGAAATGTGCTATATAAATAAACTTGACCTTGACCTTGAATATCCAGGAATTGTAATCTGATATTGTTCCTTTACTAGATGATACTTACCACAAAACACCTGACCAAGGTCACTGTAGTGATTCACATTTTTATCAATCCCCACGCAGATTATAATTTTCTATAACACAGAAAACATCTGCTGTATCTTAATAAATTCCTCTGACCTGTGTGGATGCCAGCTCTGAGTTGAAGCCTCTCATTGGGCATGTGAGGAATGGAGACCTGTCTGACGGCTGCTACCAGATCCAGAGCCATCTTGGCAATTTCATCCACATGTCTGTCTCCGTTCCTTTCAGGTAGGCCACTCACCACCATGTATGCATCTCCTATAGTCTCCACCTGGATTAACAGATTTTTAGAAATTTGCATAAAATATACAACCTACTCATGTCTAGGAAAATGCCGGGATCGGTGTGGGATCGACTCGTCTGATTTATATATTTCGCAATACCATATTTTCCGCACTTTAAGGCGCACTTAAAATCCTTTAATTTTCTCAAAAATCAACAATGCGCCTTATAATCCAGTGCGCCTTATGTAGGAATTCTGGTTGTGCTTACTGACCTCGAACCGATTTTATGTGGTACACGGCGCTCAAAAATATGTCAAAAATGTTTTAGTATGACTTTGGTAAGCTACGAAGCCGCACCGCTTGATGGATTGTTGCAGCATTACGGCTACCGTAGTCAGGAGCCTTGCAGAGTAATCTCGGTCCAAACTAGGGCTGGGTATCGTCACTGATTTCTAGAATCGATTCGATTCCGATTCACAAGGTCCTGAATCAATTAGATTCACGATTCGATTCAATTCGATTTGAATCTGGGAAATTTTGCCTCAGACAGTCAGGAATATTATAATTCAGATCAGTACATTTACATATTTTTGTATCTATAAAAAGGAAGCTGACACTTTCCAGACTTTATCAAAGGTGTGAACATCACAGCAGATGCCTTTGTGTCAAAGTAGCTAAAGATAAAACACAGAAAAACATGAAGGTGATTTTCCTGGCCTGGGATTTTATAAAAATATTCTGCAGTACATCAAAAACGATAGAAAAACATTAATCAACTTATGAACATTACCTCTGAAGTTACAGCGGTTTTATTAGAGACACGGCTAAGCATTTTGTATTTTGTATAATTTTAAAAAGTTTAAATTTGTTCAGAAGCCTATTGAACGGCAGAAATTAGGTTTTCTTTTCGGAAGTAAGTAAAAGGAAAAAAAAACATCGTCCGACAGCGCTGTAAACAACGGTAGTCTTGTGCGTAACAAGCAAGCAAATAATGCAGAAAACAGATTTCGGGGATAGACGGGAAAATGTTCTTGAAGTACATAGAGAAACGGAGAGAGAGAGAGAGAGAGAGAGAGCTGTGCATGAAGTGTGATTTTATCGTGGTGGAAGCAAAACAGCAAAAGTCAGAGGGAGTCCTTGACAATGTTTATGTGAAGCTTAGTTTGGATCTTCTTTTGCTGCTGGTTCGGTCAGTATTGTTTGGAGAGAGATAAAACTAACAGCTTTAGAATCAGCGCAAAAAGGGCGTAAACACAAAGCGCGGACCCGCCGAAACATCAGAATCAGCGAGCTGTCAGCTTTCAGCCCCGACCATGTCGTGCCGTCGGGTGAGAAAGTCACATCTCACTGATTCTGATCCGCAGGTCCGTGCTTTGTGTTTATGTCTTTGTGCAGAAGCCATGTACCTGCTCTCATTTACTGTTTTAGCTGTTTGGTGGTTGTTGAAATTTTGTGACGTTTCACCTGAGATTCTGGAATTTTGGGCAAAATACATTTATATAAAAAAATCGATTCAGGATTTTAATGAATCAATATCACGTTATCCAAGCCAGAATCGATTTTAATCGATGAATCGATTATTAAAACCTACCCCTAGTCCAAACTTTGCTTCAGGTCCCAAAGTCAAACAAACACTGCAGCATCACTGAGAGTTAAAAACTATCTAAATTCTTTCATCTTTAATAAAATGATCAGTGATGCATCCAGGCATCCATGAAAACAGAATTTATTATATTTAACGGAGTTAGAAGTTAGCAGGAAGTTAGCTCGCTAGTTTCCACCTAAACATGATATACCATGTTCTGATTGAGAGATTTCTGAAAATTAAAACGTACAGCTCTGCTATCACTTAAATGAAGGACCCTCCAGCAGGAACAGAAGATGAAGAAGAAATGAAGACAGAAAACTAAACAGCAGTGACGTTTGTAGGGTTACTGAAGTCGGGCTAGCTGATATATATATGATGTGCTATGTGATCGTGAGCGACACAGCTATGTTAGCATAGCATAAACACAGTGAAGCTGGAGGATGAACGCTAACTTTTTTCCACTCGATAAAAGTTAACGTGAGGGTTCCCGATGGTTAGAGACAAATGCAATCGCATGGCAGGATGCTGTAAACGGACCAAACTTCAGTCAGGAGAACAACTGAGATAATCCATCCACAATACGAGGTTAGTCATTAATATACTGCAACAATATTATGAATCAATGGTACGGAAGTGGAGAAAGCAAGAAGAATGAGCTGAGTAAAGTTTGACTTATCTGACTGTTTTGTTTCGTTTAATGTGCCTTATAATCCAGTGGAGAGAAAGGTGGTCAGATTGTCCCAGGTGGGGTAGGGGTGTCGCTTTGCAGGTTTGCTTGATGTTACTGTACACACGGTCCAGTATCCTGTGCCCCTGGTAGGACGCTTAACATGATGGTGGAATTTCGAGTTTACAGATTTCAAACATGGCTTATTAAAATCCCCAGCAACGATAGGGATGCCCTCAAGCTGGTCTCTGCTGTTTACTGATGATAAGTTTTAGGTGATCGCTTACCAGAGTCTTTGTTGCAGTCCTGGCGGTGAAGCATCAGATATTTGTGGATGGAGCCAAGATTCAGTTTTAATCAGTAGATAACACGCCCGGACAAAATGGTTGTAGTAAATCTTTGATTGTCGCTCTTCCATTTTGTTTGTGTGAGATCTGTCATTAGTTAGGAAGATGAATGGAAGCAGGGGTTTGTGTTGCTGCTTTTGCAGTTGGACACGATAGCCAGCTCTGCATCCCAGCTTTTTATTCCTCTCCTGCCATCTCTTGCTGTTCCTGACAATAACCAATGGAGCTCCTGGTGGTCTTGCAATCCTGATAGATACTGTGGGTCCAATCCAAATAAAGTCTGGCTTCAGGCTGAGGTCAGTGTCTTTCAGTTCCTGACTACTGAAAGTGATCAGTGCATTGCAGGAACTAGCAATGAAAAAGCATAAAAAACACAAAAAGAAAAGTGCTGCAGCACGTGTTCATTTGCATTTCAATCTTTGAATTCAGCTTATTTGAAACTTTAGTAGGATATAAACAAGGTACCTTAACCTCCTAAGACCTGAACTCTTCCACAGCATGCATTTTTAATTTCTCTTTGATATTTGGGCATATTGGGGCCCGATGAATGTAAAAACAAAGAATTACCAGATTTTTTTTTTTTTACCTTATTTTTGTTTTTAAGAAAAATTAGAGCCACATATGAGGATATTCGTTTAAAATTTAAATAGAACAGTAGCAGTATAATGTCCTCGTAAGTGGATATCAGGCCCTTATAGAGCAAAATTGAGTATTTTGGTCTAAATAACCCAAAATCTGATGTCCACATATGTGGACAGCAGGTCCTAGGAGGTTAAAGTCCAAGTTTGTGGTGAGAGTAGCCAGCAGTGAAATACTGAAAATATTCTTTGAGACTAGCTTCACACTGGAGTACTGCATTCCAAGTGAAGTATCACAATGACAATTATGTGACAAAGTACCAACATCAGGTCAGAATCAAATCACTGAGCTATGACCCGTCCATATTTGCAAACTTAGCAGAGGAACTTTATAGCATTCTCCTGTTGTATGGTGACACTTTCACATCATATGGTATGTAGCCAGTCTATGATAAGAGCAAGACAATAGCATTTAATGCAGACGAAGAACTGATTCTATGTGACCGTCTTGTAACTCTTGGAGAAAAAAAAGTTTAAAAATGTCAGAAGTTTCATGTATCTTGGTGTAGTGCAGCAGCAGGGAAGGGGTAGAGCAGAGGGTTCAGGGGCAGTTCTAGGCGTACAGCCACAGTGTGCCAGCCACTATTTTAACTCAGTAAAATGCTGAGACCGGTCATGTTCAGAGAGTAAGGACAGCAGCAGTGGAAGAACGCTGGAGGAAAAGCTGCAAGTGAAGCACACGTGTAAAACAGTAATTGTGAGAATAAACGCAATCTGTTCAGTTGAAACTGAGAGTCTGGAGCTGGATGGTGGGTTTCCCATGACCGTGGTGTTACATTGGCACCCAACTTGTCCTATCACACACGACGCAAGGGAGCTGGCCAACATGCACCAAGAGCAAGAGACAGCACCACAGCAGTAGCTGGAGACGCTGCAGGCCCAAGCCAAGCAGCACACACAGATAATAGGAGAAATAAAGTAAAAGTAAAGTTTATTTATTAAGCACTTTTCATAGACAGGCAGTCACAAAGCGCTGTACACAAAGGTTAAAATAAACAGAACGTTTGGTAACAAAATCAACAATATAGTCAATACAAAAGGTTGCATATAAATAAAAACGTAAAATTGAAAAAGGCGTTGATCAACAGAAGTTCTGTTTAAACAAAAGTTTTAAACTGCTTTTTAAAGAATCCACAGAGTTAACCAAAAGTAGTTGTGGTGGTCGACTGTTCCACAGCCTTAGTGCCACAGACTGAAAGGCTGGAGGATTTGTGGCTCCGTACCTGTTAATCCTGTCTGTTCCTGCTGAAGGGTCCGAGGAACCTCTTCATCCATCTTCTGTTCCTACTCGAGGTTCCGAGGAACCGCTCCAGCCATCTGTCTGGAGGGTCAGAGGAACCATTTCTGTTCCTGCTGAAAGTCCCGAGGGGTCGCTCCAGCCGTCTTCTGTTCCTGCTGGGGCTTCTGGAGAACCACGCCAGCCGTCTGTTCCTGCTGGGGGGTCTGAGGAACTGCATCAGCCATCTGTCTTAGCTGGAGGGTCAGATAAACCGCTTCAGCCATCTTCTGTTCCTGCTAGAGGGTCCAGGGGGTCGCTCCAGCCGTCTGTTCCTGCTGGGGAGTCCAAGGAACCGCTTCAGCCATCTGTCTTCACTGGAGGGTCAGAGGAACCTCTTCAGCCGTCTTCTGTTCCTGCTTGAGCGTCCGAGGAACCGCTCCAGCCATTTGTCTTTGCTGGAGGGTCAGAAGAACCGCTTCAGCCAGGTTCTGTTCCTGCTGAAGGTCCTGAGGGGTCGCTTCAGATGTTTTCTGTCTCTGCTGGAGGGTCCGAGGAGCCCATCCAGACACCATCAGCACCACTAGATCCTCCACCGTTGCCTGCAGTTCCACCACCTGCAGTTTCCACACTGTCGCCTGCAGTTCCACCACCTGCAGTTCCACCACCTGCAGTGCCACCAACTGCTCCATCACCTGCAGCTGCCACACCTGTGCCATCTCCGCCCTTCACGTCCTGCTCAACTTTGTTCAGCTCTTCACTGTCGCCAACCACTTTCCAGACTGCTGGCCGGATATCTTCGCTGTCATGGTCGGCCTCCGGGCTTGCTTCGTCTGTGCCGCCGCTGCCATCCGCGTGGTCAGCCTCCGGATTTGCTTCGCCCGCTGCCTTTTCCATGGCCGGCCGCCGGACCGGTTCAGGCACCTGTGCCGTTGCCACTTTCCTTGTGGTTGGGCCTTGAACTGTTTAGCAATGGACTGTTGTGCTGTCGCCTTCCAGGTTGGTCACCTGAACTCTATGTGAACGGTGTCCATGAGCTCCAGTATTTTCTGTGGAATCTGTTTCCTGTTCCTGTTCCTGATCATCATGTCCTGTGTTTCTCTGGTTATCATCTCATGTTTCTCTTATATTTCAGGTTTGTTTACTGGGTTTCCCAGTTCAGAGTATTTCTTAGTTCTGTCCCTGCCACCCTGTTACTGAAATCTGTTGAAGCCTAAGCTACAACCAAAATTAGGCTTTACAGAGGTATACTGAAAGGCTACAACTACTAACTTGCAGATTTAATAAATCTGCATAAGTGCAGACACCCCAGATTTCAACAATGTATAACCTTAAAGCCCAGAGACATGCCCACAGAACAAGTAACTAAATAAAGAATTATTTCAATTGAAGTCAAAAAAGTGATGAAAGTGGAAGTAAAACTTGGGTTACCTTGTAGACATCATAGGAGTCAATGCGCGTATCAAAACACATGTAGAGGTTGTTGAGCATCTTCACTACTTGCAATGGAGTACAGGACGCAGAGATAGAGGTGAAGCCCACAATGTCTGAGAAAAAAATGGTCACCTGGAACCAAAGGTAGAAAAGTAGTTCCATTACTATATAGAATTACTGTTTGTAGTGGAAATATAGTAGAAAACATCTAAAAGAGAAATAAAATCTTCAGACGGAGAAAACAAAGTTGAACTTGTACCAGAATTATGGGAAGATAAAACTACAGAGAAAAAAAGGAACATCTCGTGATCCAGAGCATATGGCGTTATGTGTCAGACATGGTGACCGCAGTGTTGTGCCATGGGGATGTATGGCTGCTAAAGGAATGTGCCACTACTGTTTACTGTTGATGCGACTGCTGAGAAGCAGCAGGATGAATTGTGTAGTATACAGGACTACACTTTCTGCTCAGATTCACCCAGATGCTTATAAACTGAACTGAGTGACTATGAATAACAACCAAAAGCAATTTTAAAGTTTCTCAAGGCAAAGAAACTGTTGATTGCTTTGTTGTCAACTCATGAGAGCATGCTTTTCAGTTATTAAAGATGAAACCAAAAAGAGGGAGACACAGAAACAGGCAGCAGGAGAGTGGCTGTTGTAAAGGCCTGGCTAAGCATCTCAAGACATGAAAGGCAATAACGGAGGATGTACATAGGTTAAAGACTTTAGGCAGTCACTACCCGAAAAAAAAAAGTTTACTTGGATATTAGGAAACATTCTTGTATTAAATTTTTTAAATCGCTTACAGATGTTTTCAGATGAAAGATGTCCAAAACCTATGGGCCTACACTATATATATATATATATATATATATATATATATATATATATATATATATAAAACATTCGAAAGAAGGGACTGCTCTCACAGCTAGAGATTGACAAGGTACAACATAAATGCTACGGCAAGGGGGAGCCAGGACGCCAGGTCAGGGGGGAGATATCATCACCCCCACCCGAGATTGGGTACCAAGCTCCAAGTGCGATAGGAGAAGGATCGTTGAGTCCGAGAGGAACTGACCTGAAAGATAGGATCATGGCCAAGCTTGAAACCTGGACCCCCCGTAGCTGGTTACCAAGATTACGTGAAGTACCCTCAGAAGGTCTGCTAGATGATGTTAATGCAGCACTACGGATGATACCTACAGCCACGTTACCGACACTAACAAGCTGATCTACAATACGGCAGCAGTGATCAGTGAGATGCTTGGCTACAAGTTGAACAGCCACAAGGGGCAGTACCCTCCATGGAGAAGGAGGCTAGAGGCTAAGATCAAGGTAGCACGGAGGGAGGTTAGCCAACTATTGGAGTTGCAGAAAGGCGCGATGAGGAAGGTGCCTAAAAAGTACAGGAAGTTGTCCATACCTGAGGCCTTGGAAACTGCCAAGCAACGACTCACAGCCTCGGCCAGCCGCTTGAGGAGGTACACCAGAGAGATAGAAGGCAGGAGAATAAACCAGCTGTTCTCCACGGAACCAGCCAAGGTGTACTCTCAGTGGCAGGGGAACAATATGAGAACAACACCACCAAGGCTGGAGACGGAACAATACTGGAAGAGCATATGGGAGAAGGACGCAACCCATAACGGCAATGCTCAGTGGCTAGTGGATCTGAGGGCAGACCATAGCAACCTCCCCGAACAGGGTCCAGTAACCATCACAGTGGCAGATATCCAAGAAAGGATCTCCAGTATGAAGAGTTGGACAGCACCAGGCCCTGACATGGTTCACGCCTACTGGCTGAAGAAGCTGACTGCACTCCACGAGCGCCTGGCAGCACAAATGAACCAGCTGCTAGTTGACAAGAGACACCCGGAATGGCTAACCGAAGGCCGGGCAGTCCTGATCCTCAAGGACCCCCAGAAAGGACCAGTCCCCTCCAACTACCGACCAATAACCTGCCTCAGCACCACGTGGAAGCTCTTGTCAGGCATCATAGCAGCTAAGATGAACAGGCACATGGGTCAATACATGAGCGGGACACAGAAAGGGATGGGCAAGAATACCAGAGGCACAAAACACCAGCTACTGGCAGACCAAGCAGTCAGCCGAGACTGCAGGACCAGACTGACCAACCTGTGCACTGCCTGGATTGATTACAAGAAGGCCTATGACTCAATGCCCCACACCTGGATCCTGGAATGCCTAGAACTATATAAGATTAACAGGACCCTGAGAGCCTTCATCAGGAACTCAATGGGGATGTGGCGGACAACACTGGAGGCCAACCTCAAGCCCATAGCACAAGTCACCATCAAGTGCAGGATCTACCAAGGAGATGCTCTGTCCCCACTGCTGTTCTGCATAGGCCTTAACCCCCTCAGTGAGATAATTGACCAGACTGGCTACGGATACCGACTACGGAATGGAGCAGTTGTCAGCCACCTCCTGTACATGGATGACATCAAGCTGTATGCCAAGAGTGAACGAGACATCAATTCACTGATCCACACCACCAGGATCTACAGCAATGACATCGGAATGTCGTTCGGACTGGAGAAGTGTAGTCGGATGATAACAAAGAGAGGGAAGGTAGTCAGAACAGAGGGGATCAAACTACCAGAAGGCAACATTGCAGACATAGAGGACAGTGACAAGTACCTTGGGATCCCCCAGGCGAATGGGAACCATGAAGAGGCCGTTAGGAAAGCTGCAACCACCAAGTACCTGCAGAGGGTCAGGCAAGTCCTGAGGAGTCAGCTGAATGGTAAGAACAAGATCCGGGCTATCAACACCTATGCCCTGCCCGTGATTAGGTACCCTGCTGGGGTAATAGGCTGGCCAAAGGAGGAGATAGAAGCCACTGACATCAAGACAAGAAAGCTCCTTACCATGCATGGAGGGTTTCACCCCAAGTCCAGCACCCTGAGGCTGTACGCTAAGCGGAAGGAAGGGGGCCGGGGACTGGTGAGTGTCAGCACCACAGTCCAGGATGAGACAACGAACATCCAAGAATACATTGGGAAGATGGCCCCAACTGACCGAGTGCTCAGTGAATACCTCAGGCAGCAGAAACCCAAGAAAGTGGAGGAAGGCGAGGAACCATCATGGAAGGACAGGCCCCTGCAAGGTATGTACCACCGGCAGATAGAGGAGGTGGCTGATATCCAGAAATCTTTCCAGTGGCTGGACAAAGCTGGACTGAAAGACAGCACGGAAGCACTAATCATGGCAGAATAGGAACAAGCACTAAGCACAAGATCCATTGAGGCTGGGGTCTATCACACCGGTTCGGCATGCATATGTATCGAACAATACAAAATTTTTAATTTATTTTATCAACTTTTCTTCTGACGATGCTGTCTGTGTTGAGCGCTCAGTGGATCTGCACTCGACAGTGCAGCCTAGGCGGAGTAGTCGAACGCAGATTCACTGAGCGCAGGGCAAGCTAGCGAGACAGAAGTTAAGCTCTCCTTACAAAACATGGCAAATTGAACCTCCCCCACCCTAATTCAGATGTGGCGTTTGGAACTATTTTGGTTTTCATGTGAAGCATGACCCTGATGGTAAGTGCGTCATGGACAAAAGTAAAACAGTATGTCGGATGTGCCAGCAATGCTCAATTACATTGGTGGGAACTAGTGTGTTAGCGCAGTTTGCTCGTTAACGTGTTGGCCGTCCAGCCCCACGCACGGGGAGATCCGCGGTAACTCGTTAACGGAGATTTGCCGTGTTGTGGCGTTAACGTCATTTCAACGATATTAACGCTGACAGCACTAGTGGGAACACAACAAATATGACTGCACATTTACGCCAACATCATCCTAGTGCAAAGACAAGTGGAAGCAGACAAAAACAACAAGCACGCATGCTACAAACCTTACCCGAGTCATTTAGACAGCCGTTAGCACATGATTCTCCTTATGGGGACCTGATATGTTTAATATGCTGCTGAGAATATAGCCCAGAAGAAGCGTATAGTATAGCTTTTATTTTGGAAAGAGCCATTTCTCTCTAATAAACTCTCTTTTCCAAAGATGAGTGATTTCTCCATCAGATAGATTTATTTTTTTATTACTTTGTTGCTTCAGCAACATTAAATTTAAAAATTGTACTTTTGAGTTAAAATATATATTTATAATTTTAATAAATGACAAATTAACCCTCTGGTCTCTATCTGGCCATTTTTGGCCACTTTCTTTATTCGGTTTTCAACCATTTTTGTTCTGTTAATGCAAATGGAATGAAACTTTCCAAAGGTGTGCATTTTTTAAAAATTTTTTAATTTTCAACATTTCAACTTAATAATGTCAATAATATTCACTATACACCAATTTGTTCCTGTTTTACTGATCGTGGCCATTTTTGGCCAATTGAAACCCATTATAACCACCTTTTTTGATTCCTTGTTACTGGCAGTACTATAGCATGCAATTTAGGTAAAATTGCTTTCATTCTAAACTCAACACATGAAAATTGTAGTTTTTCATTTTTTCTACCACATGACATCCTTGGCCCATTTTCTGCCAAGCAAGCAATTTCATGTAATATTCTTGGTTTCCACTAGGTGGGGTTGATGGGTTACCACACTCCAATGGACCAATATAATGAAACAATTTTGACTTAGGTTTGGTCTTAAGGATCTGATAGTTTGTGTTTGTGCATGACATTGCAGCACAAACATGTATTTGCAAGATAGACTGGAATAAATAATGACGCATCAAACATTACATAGGCTGCAGTGAATTCCTGTGGATGCAGGATATTGAGCTTTGAGGTTCCCAGTCAAACTTAGCTTTGAAGCACATGTGAAAAGCACTTTTACTCTTGTATTTTTCATAAAAAGAGACCATACCCAAAATATTAACTCTAGAAACAAAAACAAAAACAAAAAAAACCCCAATCACAGGACATTTTGCACAGTTCAAACCTGCAGCTGCAGCGCAAACAACAACAAACACTGTTTGTAAACGTGTCCTGGAGTTTATGCAGGTGCAGACGTTGCTACTGCTGTAAGTCAACCTAACAGCTTCCAGACCATTTATTCTGGCAATATGGCAAGAAGGTGGGAGTGTCCCCCCCACCCCAAGAGGGACAAAGGGACCCCCTGATGATCCTCTAATCGCCTGAGCCAAGGTGTGAAACTGGGTGTGAACTCTGGCTGATTGGGAACCACACCCAGTTCAAAGCGTATAATATCTAAATTTGAATTATATTTTGGTTTTCATGACTAGGACTGGTGCTAATTTAAAAAATCAAGTCAATGAAAGTAGAAAAATGTTTTAATATATATGAATTTTATAGTATTTTGAAAACGTAAACATGGGTGGCCATTTTTGGCCACGAACAAAATGAGAGGGATTTTTTGTTTTTCTGTCACAGCACAAAAAACCAAAGATACATAAAACTCATTGATACTTTTAATTATTGCTATGCATCTAACCTCCATCATGGTTAGAAAATAAATCAGTTTGCATGTATTATTTAGGAAAAAAATGGGGATTTTATGCTTTTATCCCTTTATCCCTTTATCCCTTTGTAAATCATTAAAATTATGTAATTTCACTGGTATTTAAAGGGTTAAAAGTCTGGATTTGAATTAAATTTTGGTCTTGATGAACAGCACTGATACTAATCTAAAACATCAAGTCAATGAAAGTAGAAAAATGTTTTAATATATATGAATTTTATAGTATTTTGAAAACGTAAACATGGGTGGCCATTTTTGGCCACGAACAAAATGAGAGGTTTTTTTTTGTTTTTCTGTCACAGCACAAAAAACCAAAGATACATAAAACTCATTGATACTTTTAATTATTGCTATGCATCTAACCTCCATCATGGTTAGAAAATAAATCAGTTTGCATGTATTATTTAGGAAAAAAATGGGGATTTTATGCTTTTATCCCTTTATCCCTTTATCCCTTTGTAAATCATTAAAATTATGTAATTTAACTGGTATTTAAAGGGTTAAAAGTCTGGATTTGAATTAAATTTTGGTCTTGATGAACAGCACTGATACTAATCTAAAACATCAAGTCAATGAAAGTAGAAAAATGTTTTAATATATATGAATTTTATAGTATTTTGAAAACGTAAACATGGGTGGCCATTTTTGGCCACGAACAAAATTAGAGGGATTTTTTTTTTTTTTTTCTGTCACTGCACAAAAAACCAAAGATACATAAAACTCATTGATACTTTTAATTATTGCTATGCATCTAACCTCCATCATGGTTAGAAAATAAATCAGTTTGCATGTATTATTTAGGAAAAAAATGGGGATTTTATGCTTTTATCCCTTTGTAAATCATTAAAATTATGTAATTTAACTGTGATTTAAAGGGTTAAAAGTCAGGATTTGAATTAAATTTTGGTCTTGATGAACAGCGCTGATACTAATCTAAAAAAATCATGTCAAAAAAAGGGGAACTTTTTCTTAATATATATGAATTTTATAGCATTTTGTAAATGTAAACAGGGGGTGGCCATTTTTGGAAGTTTTTATGTTTTTCTGTCACTGCACAAAAAAACAAAGATGCATAAAACTCATTGATACTTTTAATTATTGTTATACATCTAACCTCCACCATGGTTAGAAAGTAAATCAGATGGCATGTTTTATTTGGAAAAAAATTGGGGTTTTGTGATTTTTTTCCATTTATGAGTTCCTAGGATTATTTGATTTAACTGGTATTTAAAGGGTTAAAATTATGAATTTGAATGAAATTTTGGTCTTGATGAACAGCACTGGTACTAATCTAAAAAATCATGTCAAAAAAAGTGGAAATTTTTCTTAATATATATGAATTTTATAGCATTTTGTAAATGTAAACAGGGGGTGGCCATTTTTGGCCACGAACAAGCTGAGAGGAAGTTTTTATGTTTTTCTGTCACTGCACAAAAAAACAAAGATGTATAAAAGTCATTGATACTGTTAATTATTGCTATGCATCTAACCTCCATCATGGTTAGAAAGTAAATCAGATGGCATGTTTTATTTGGAAAAAAATTGGGGTTTTGTGATTTTTTCCATTTATGAGTTCCTAGGATTATTTGATTTAACTGGTATTTAAAGGGTTAAAATTATGAATTTGAATGAAATTTTGGTCTTGATGAACAGCACTGGTACTAATCTAAAAAATCATGTCAAAAAAAGTGGAAATTTTTCTTAATATATATGAATTTTATAGCATTTTGTAAATGTAAACAGGGGGTGGCCATTTTTGGCCACGAACAAGCTGAGAGGAAGTTTTTATGTTTTTCTGTCACTGCACAAAAAAACAAAGATGTATAAAAGTCATTGATACTGTTAATTATTGCTATGCATCTAACCTCCATCATGGTTAGAAAGTAAATCAGATGGCATGTTTTATTTGGAAAAAAATTGGGGTTTTGTGATTTTTTCCATTTATGAGTTCCTAGGATTATGTGATCTAACTGGTATTTAAAGGGTTAAAATTATGAATTTGAATGAAATTTTGATTTTCATGAACAGCACTGGTACTAATCTAAAAAATCATGTCAAAAAAAGTGGGAATTTTTCTTAATATATATGAATTTTATAGCATTTTGTAAACGTAAACAAGGGGTGGCCATTTTTGGCCACGAACAAGCTGAGAGGAAGTTTTTATGTTTTTCTGTCACTGCACAAAAAAACAAAGATGTATAAAAGTCATTGATACTGTTAATTATTGCTATGCATCTAACCTCCATCATGGTTAGAAAGTAAATCAGATGGCATGTTTTATTTGGAAAAAAATTGGGGTTTTGTGATTTTTTCCATTTATGAGTTCCTAGGATTATGTGATCTAACTGGTATTTAAAGGGTTAAAATTATGAATTTGAATGAAATTTTGATTTTCATGAACAGCACTGGTACTAATCTAAAAAATCATGTCAAAAAAAGTGGGAATTTTTCTTAATATATATGAATTTTATAGCATTTTGTAAACGTAAACAAGGGGTGGCCATTTTTGGCCACGAACAAGCTGAAAGGGTAGTGATTTTTAACAAGGCCAGAGGGTTAAAAAGGCATTTTTTTTGTATCGAAAAAATATCGAACCTTGACACCAAAGTATCGAACCGAACCGAACCGTGAATTTTGTGTATCATTGCACCCCTAATATATATAATATACATATATACACAGTGTTGGGAAGGTTACTTTTAAATTGTATTCCATTACAGATTACAGAATACATGCCCCAAAATGTATTCTGTAACGTATTCCGTTACGTTACTCAATGAGAGTAACGTATTCTGAATACTTTGGATTACGTAATATATTATCATGCTGTTTACAACTACGTGAATGTACTATTGCTGTGATTTATTACTGTTACTGAAGGTCTGCGACTCCGTAGTAAAGGGACCTCTGGCTAATACGGTGGGTTCTAGGGGTGGGTTTTTATGATCGATTTATCGATTAAAATCGATTCTGGCTTGGATAACGTAAAATCGATTCATTAAAATCCTGAATCGATTTTTATATATATATATATATATATATATATATATATATATATAACGTATATATATAACGTATATATATATACTCTAT
This sequence comes from Neolamprologus multifasciatus, assembly GCF_963576455.1. NCBI lineage: Eukaryota > Metazoa > Chordata > Actinopteri > Cichliformes > Cichlidae > Neolamprologus > Neolamprologus multifasciatus. The sequence goes on along the minus strand of NC_140458.1, from coordinate 17,519,788 downwards.
ATATCGCTATATGTGATGTTGAGATGAACTGCACTCCTGGAAGTGCTTACAAAATGGGTATTATTAAAACCTGATTCTTTGATCCCCATAATAGAACAGAGAAAACCCGACTCAGAGTGATCAAAACATTTTATATTTAATTCAATCATCTTCCGGAAGAGAGAGCCCTGCACAGCCCAACGCCAGTTGCAGGATCTCTAACATTAGAATCATAAAATGTGTCTCATATAGGTGTTATTTTGGTACTTTACACATCACACAGTTTCAACAGCTCCTAATATGGTACAAGTTCCTCTTTTCTTTCTGGCTTCCCGTATTTATTAATATGCTTGTATAGCTCTACACTAAATTCCTGTTTTTCAGTCTGGCTGAGCACCTAGTTTGTGAGTCAAAAGTGGCCTTGCTTTACAAACCTTCATTACTAAAGTACATAAAACAATATAATCAGAAAATAAGCACTAAGAATATATCAATTACATGACAATATCGAATCATATAACCCTTTTGAAAACTTTAGTAACCTCCAAATTACATTAATCCACTACAATTTTGAATGCATTAATACTGTGATTTGAAATGTTGTCCTAAATTCAAATAGAACATCCAAAATGTATCCACTGATTGTGCAAATTGTCTTTCTGAAGTTGTAACTTTTATTAAATTGTCCTTACAGCTTATAGTCTGTAAGGACAATCAGCATAGAGCATACAAAATGAACAGTCAAGTCTCCAGTTCATGCTAATAAATAAATAAATAAATAAATAAATAAATGGAAAACACCAGAGTGTGAGGTGACAGGTGACACTTTAGTGTACAGTGGTTCCTCGCTATAATGCGGTTCACCTTTCGCGGCCTCGCTGTTTTTTTAGGTGCAATTTTCCATGCTTTTTTTTTTTTTTTTTTTTTTTTTACAGTGCATTGTGGTCTGCGTCCTGATTGACAATGGTCTACAGCCAATCAATCTCGTGCCGTGTCTCCTGTACAGTACAGAATGCGTTCAGCTTGTCAAATTTACATAAATCTTTGTTCGCTAGCAGTGTGACTCTGAAGTGCTGTACTGTATGTTTGTAAGTTTTCTCCCCAACAAACACAACAATGTCGACAAAACGGTGTGTCAAAGGCACCTGCGGTAGCACCCAAAAGGCACAGGAAGATTTTTTTTTTCAAAACACTAGGGCAGTGTTTTTTTAAAGATGTATTCTAAGCTTGTCTTTTTGTTTATGTCTTCTGTGATCTTTGGGGCTTGTTCTGAATTCTCACAAGATGACAGTATTGGCCAGGTAAATGTAGGTAATAGGACCAGGACTAGCCAGGATGACTCAGCCAGGACTGGTGTCCTACACCACCACATGTGTGCTGCTTAGCTGTCCAATCCACTCAATACTGCTGGGGTATGAGGTATGTACTGTATGTGTGAACGAGAAGCTGTACGTTTTTTTAAATAACCATATGAATTATACTGGTGTTTCTGACTATCGTTCATTGTATTAGGGTCATTTAGAGAACTGTTTGCTCCCAGTGATCTTTCTTCCTCCAATTCATTTTCATGGTAATACGATAACATGACATTGAGACTAACTGACGACTGTTTCCTCTTTTGTTTACTTACAATTATTTTACATATGATTTGACAGTGCATGATTTGTCAACTTCTATATTCTTCCCTCTCTGATATGTTAAGTTTGTTATTTTAGCCTAATAATGTCCTCCCTCACTAACATCTCTTTGAGCCTGAAAAGCCTCTTCTTCTTCTTCTGGGTCATCTTTTGGCTGTTCCCTTTTGGCGTCACCACAGTGGAGCATCTCCCTCCATCTTATACTACCTGTGACACACCAACCCTCTTCGTATCTTTCTTTCCTGTAATATTCTCGATATTCACAAGCTATTGTGAAGAGCTATTTGTGTATATGAGCTATTTGTATATATTAGAGCTATTTCTTATATTTTGTAACTTTGGAATATATTGTATTATTTAATTTAATTCAGTTTGTTACTGTTCTTATTGTCTGGGAGCAACTGTAACCACATAATTTCCTGAGGCATTAATTCTGATTTCATGACAAGCCTCCTCTTTGGTCTTACTCTTTTCCTCCTGCCTGGCAGCTCAATAGCAGATCAACATTGGTCTTCTGCTTGACTATCTCCAGATCTGCATAGAAATTTCATTGTCCTATATTTGGATGATTGCTTTTGAAATGTTTAGATTGTTTTTTTGTATATTGAAAGCTATGTCAATGATTGAACATGAATATATAAATAATTATTTGTGTGATCTGTAATTTGGAACAGAAAATGCAAAACATGAAAAAAGTCTTAGTATTGGCTAGTTAAAAAAATTTTTTTTAATCAAGCAGTTTAATTGAGTCAGTGATACCAGGAACAATAGTAGTCCATGGTCACATTGAAGGATCCCTGAAACTGCTGGCTAAGAAAAAATGGGTCCCGACAAAACGGTGTTCCTGTCTTTGGGAATGCACAGCAGTGGCAGACATGGGCTGAGGCTCACCTGCGGCTTGGCAGTGTGCAGTGCGGTCCTGCACGCTGCCCTCCAGCGGACGCAAGGCAGGTCCCGCGGGTGCGCAGAACCCAAACTCTACTACAGCAGGTCCCTCCTGCGCTCTGGCCACCGCCGACCTCTGACTCCTGCTGCAAGGTACTCTCGCACATGCTGTCCGCTAGCTTAGGTCAAGCACCACAGTCCAGCACCTTGACCCCCGGGTCCGGCAGAGCAGGTCCCTCTGGTGCTCTATCCAATGGGTTGGGCTGAGCAGGTGGTGGAAACTGAGGTTGCTCGACTGCCCTCCTCTGTGGAACAGGAACAGGTGAAGGCACCTGCCGGTCACCAACCGCCTCCCATCCGTGGATGGGGGTGAGGTCAGCAGTCCGGAGCAGTCTGGACATCAGCCACTCCACTGCAGTCGAGGGACACCGGTGGTGTCGGCCAGGAGCAGACCTCAGCAGCCAGACTATATCACGTGTATCTGGCGCTCAGTCCGGTTCTCCAGTTCCTCCACCTCTCGGGGCAACACCGCTGCCTTCTCCCTCTGCGTGGCCACCAGCTCAGCCACCATTTCAGGATCCAGTTCAATCCTTTTATATGCAGGGGAGAAAGATGCAGCTCAGGTGTGTCCGCCTCCCCCGCAGCCTCACCACCGACCACGCCACAGAGACCTACCACAGGAGTAACACAGCATCACTGGTCAGTAAAGCCCAACAACAACTACTTCCTCTGCAAGCTGAGGAGAGCAAGAGCCTCAACACCCATTATGAGCACCTTCTACAGAGGCACTGTTGAGAGTTTTCTCACCAGCTGCATCACTGTGTGGTATGGCTCTTGCAAAAAGCTGCATCGAGTAGTGAGAACATCCGAAAGGATCGTGGGCGCTTCTTTTCTCTCCCTCCAGGATATCTATTGCACACACCTCACCTGAAAAGCCCTCTACATTACAGGTGACTCCAGTCATCTGTCCAACAGCTTCTTCAGTTTGCTGCCATAAGCAATGCACTTGATTTCTTCTTATAGTTGCCTTTGTCTTCACAGTTACCTTCATTTCCCACTTACTAACCTTCAGCACTTCCCGATTCACTAAATTACCTCCATCTGTGCTCTTCTCTCACTCATTTTCTTCATCAGCTGATAAAAGTACCCCTTACATCTTATCAATACACTTTTTCATCCCTTTACTAGTCAATTTCCCTACATTTTATGTCAGGTCTGTAGTAAGAAGCGGACCCAAACACAGTGGTGATTTCCCCAAATTCCACACAGTGCTTGTGTCCATGGCATGAATCATGAATCTTCAATTCTCTGTACAATGGCTCCACCCCCATGACAAACTCCATTCCCAAATCTTAGTGAGAAAAAAAAAACCCACATCAGTCTATCGGGCAAGCAGTGCGCACACAAAGTTTTCACTAGCAAACAGGGGCTTTAATGACGAGTAAACTCAACGATCTGGCGTCGACTGAAGCTCAGCCACACAGTTAAGTAGGGAGGCTGCTGACGATGACAATCAGCTGCAGCTGGTGAGGGCTGATGAGCAGCAGGTGTGGCCGACTTCAGCGTGCCAATACTTCTCGGTCAAATGACGCTTGAAACCAGACTTCCAGACACACACATCAAAACACAGAAACACACAAACAGGGTAGGGAACTGGGAGGTGAGCCGAGACAAAACAAATCACACGGACACAACGGGCAGGTCGACCAGCGAGGACATTTTAATTCACTTCCATGCCTTTCATTCTCTCTCACCGGTTCTGAACATGCATTCACCCGCTCCTCTAGTTCTGTCTTTAACCAACAATATCACAACCCAGGCCCTGACCGGTCGGGTATTGAAATGTTGATGATGTGCATGTTTGGTAAAGAATCAAACAGGGGCATATGGGCTTGTGGCTGGCATTAGGACTACACTGGCTTGTGGCCATCTTGACTTTTTGATTTAAAATCCACTGTGGGGTTGTGTGGAGGCAAAATTACAGTCTTTGTCCAGCAAATTTTGGACTTGACTCTATAGGCTCATCCGTACTGGCTTCACCTGGGATACATGAAAAACATTATGGATCTTGATGTTATGGGAAGATTCAAATGAACAGTTACAGGGTTGATGATAGACTGCATTTTAAAAGGACCACTCAGGGGTGCATACTTGTAAGAGAGCCAAACCTTCTGGCCAGCTTGGTAGGAGTGAGCTGGAATACAACGTTGATCAGCCAGATGTTGTTCTGTTCCACTGACCTGAGGAAAGCTGCCTGTGTGGTCCTCCATAAATGGTGGCAGCGGTGCGTGTGTTGCTGCATGGAGGGTACAGCCAGTTCTCCCTCTGTGATGGTCAGAACCTCTTCTGACTGTTTCAGGTTGGTATCCCAGGGACGCCTCAAAAAGGAAAAACTCCAGTGGCAGCTGACATCATGGAGTTGTGAGCATACTCCACCCAACTGAACACGTCATCTGGCTTGATTCGATGAGGCCACACAACGGAGAATGATTTCCAGCTCCTGATTGGCCCTCTCCACTTAGCTGTTGGTCTGAGGATGAAAACCAGAAGATTAACTGACTTGGGACTCCAGTTCCGTGCAGAACTCCTTCCACACCCGGGAAGCAAACTGGGACCCTGCGGGAAGAGTGTTTGGCACCTTATTTTGTGCACAAAAGGAACAGGCCCCCACTTATTCTTGTGCGTCTTTCCAAAGACAGCCACCAAAACAGATGATGGGAAAACTGAATCATGCGATTCTTACCCGGGTGGCAGGCGAATCTAGCCACGTGTTCCCAGTGGATGACCTTGTCTTGGACCGCAGTGGGGATGTACCAAGGGTGTAGATTTGGTTTTGGCATTGGTGGGGACGGATGATTCAACCATCGAACCCTGCCCCGTTTCTTATTTTTTCCTTTTTGTTTTTGCTTCTTGATAAATATACTTGCCTACATATGCTATTCTACCTGCTTTTAAACCGTTTAAAATTATAATTCATAGTTTTATATGTGAATTATATAATGTTAAATTACTATTAAACAAATGACTGACCAAGTATTTTAGGCTTTAGTTTATTTCAGCCATATTCCATATAAATCAGGTATCATACAAAAGTAAAAATAGCTTCAAATACAGTCATGACAATAAAAGAATATGACTTTAAGGACTTAACAACATTACTTCAGTTGTACTACACCAACATGTCTGATACATTAGCACTAAGGGAACACTGAATGACCTGGTGGGTTTTGTCCATAAAACTACTCATCTAAGATTACCACAAAGTAAAAGATCTCTTGTTATGGAACGGCTGTGTGCAGACAGGAATAGGACCCAAGGTGCAGACACTCGGAGGCAAAACTTGAACTCAAAACAGCTTTAATGTTAAACTCAAATATAACATAACTGGAAATATCAAAATAAACACCTTACACCGGAAGACTGACAGAACACACAGCTAGATAAACGGTAGATCGCGACACGGACACAGAGAAACACAGGGCTTAAATACACAGAGGGAGCAATCAGGGAATGGGTAACAGGAGGGAAACACAGCTGGGGCAAATCAGGCCTAACGAGACAAGGGGAAGCGAAACCAGATACATTAACATCAGACAAGGACCTTCAAAATAAAACAGGAAACATGACACAGACTGAACTAAAGACACAGACTAACACGCGCGCACTGCAACAGAGGGAACAGAGACGTGGGACCAGGGCAGACACAGACACTGACTGGACACGGGGATATAGCAGACAGGGGAGACAGCAACTAAGGATTACACAGAGACAAACCATAAGACATAACTCTAACGAAGAAACCAAAGAATAGAAAAGATAAATAATACAATAAACTCAAAACCCTGGGTCAACGACCCAGGCATCCTAACATCTCTCAGCAACATTATGCAACATTTTAGGCACTACTGCCCTCTATCAGATCAGTGAGCTGGGATGTTTTATTCTCAATATGAACTACTGTTACAGCAACAGACATGGACTACATGCCCCACACAACAAACACATGCCTGCTCCTCTCATTAGCTGAAATGAACTGCTGGCATATTGGTCTTACATCTATACTGTCCAGTCTCTCCTGGTGGACATGGCATCACATTATACATGGTTACATACAATTTTAGACTGATGTGGGCCAAGCCTAGCGCCTACTTGCCTTGCCTACTTGCTTGAGACCTCAGAATTAGGGAGATTTCAAGGGGGCTGGGGGGATATACATCTACATACATATACAAAAAACTTGAATCTTACAGTGTTTATTTATTGGATAAAATAAGTTAAATGTCACCGTTATTATTGTCCGAACTGAGACAGGCCGGGGGTGTCCAAATTCAGAGGCTGCGTCCACCTGAGGACCCGGCCTTTGTGGTCTAAGTGGGCCGGGTCCTCCGAAATCTGGGTAGACCGGAAATGAGAGACTGTGAAATTGGACGGTCTAGCCTTCAGAATTACGTCACCTGCTGTCTGCTCCTTGCTGTCTAAAATATAACCGGACGCTGGCGTAGATGGACGAATAAACTGCTGTTTTCACACCAGCTGTGTGAGAATCCTCCCGAGGGATTAATAAAGTTTTATTTAATCTAATTTAATCTAATAACTTTAATCTCAGCCAAAACGATTTACTCACCAACAAATAAAACACAACTAAAGCACTGAAAAAGGCCAAACAATAACATGTTTAAGTTATTTGACGTTTACACAGCTACATTCTCGCCTGAAAATGTGTTTAAAGTTTATTTTGCGACCCAGAAAGAGTAATAAGAGTAATATTAAAACTAAGTAGCTGCAGTAATAGTACCCATTGTTGGAAACTGGAATTGGCTGGGCCAGTCTGGGATATGGTTTTTCAGTTTGGTTGTCCGGGTGGAAAATCGGGAGAAATTGGGGAGAATGGTTGCCCCGGGAGATTTTCGGGAGGGGCACTGAAATTCAGGATTCCCCGGAAAAATCGGGAGTGTTGGCATGTATGGCCTAGCATGGCCTGTAACGTTATTGTGACGGACACATTATATGAGTGAACTTGACTTTAAGTGACTTACAGGTTTCTTTGAAAAACAATTTCTTATATCCAGGTTCTTCCTTTTTGCTGCCATCCTCCTCCTCGCAGCGCAGGTTTGCCGCTGCTGAAACTAAACAGAGCTCCCTGAAAGGCTCAGCCAATCACATTGGCCAAATTTGTCACATGAGGTAGGACTCCAGTAGAGAACTAATTTAACTCTTTCTGCACCGCTCGCTGAATGAGACGCTGACAGATCGTTTTTTTCTTACTATCGGGTTTGTTTTTCTTTACTTGAAGAGATCAAATTATTGGTGGGGACAATTCAATAATCGCTGGATATTGGTGGGGACACGTCCCCTCCGTCCATGCCAAATCTACGCCCTTGGGATGTACAATTGGCCCGTGAGTCCAGACCCCAGGTCAGGTTCATTCTGTTGAGCCTCCCACATCAGCTTCTCAATCTCCCAAGTGAGGGAGCACACTATTCATACGGAGAGTAGGATGGACTTCTCCTTTTCTAAGGCTTCCCGGTGCAGCGGAAACTGACACAACTTCTGGCTTCGTATTTCAAGATCTGGGCCTGTAGGTAATAGTGAGGTTAAATCTGGCAAAAAACAATGCCCACTTGGCTTGAAGGGCATTCAGGTGCTTGGCTGCCTGCAGGTACACTAGATTCTTGTGGTTCATCCAGATCAGTTTGTTGAGGTCCGCTTGACTCAAGATGGGAGCAGAGGAGAACAGCTGCTTGAGCTGGTTGAAAGCCTGCTAAGCAGAGGGAGACCACTGAAACAAGACTCTTCATGAGGTGAGTTGGGTGAGGGTTTGTTACCACTTTGCTGAACTCTCTGATAAACAGTCTTTAGAAGTTTGCAAATCCCAGGAATGTCTGTAGCTCCTTCTGATTCTTTGGCTTGGGCCATTCCACCACTAACCTGATCTTGGCTGGATCTGCCTGCAGCTGCCCCTGCTCCACAAAGAAACCCAGGAAGGAAAGACAAAATGGTTAATGGAGTCCTTCACCACATCATTCACCATAACCTAAAAAACACAGAAGGTACATTGGTTAGCCCAAAGAGTATGGCTAAATACTCAAAGTTGCCCAGGTGAGTATTAAGCATGGTCATCACACTTTTGGATTTGAACCAAGTGGTAGGCGGTTGAGTTTAGAAAAGATGGTGGCCTCCTTCAGTAACTCGAGAGCTGACAAAAGCAGAGGTAAGTGATATTTATTTTTAACAGTGATCTTGTTTAAGCCATGGAAGAAGTGCAGGGACAGAGAGTCTTGTCTTTCTTTTTGACGAAGAAAAACCCTGCCCTAGGATTGGACAGGCTGTACAGCCGGCTAATTGGCATATGGTTCGTGTATCAGGAGTGAAAGAGACAAATCTTTAATAAAAACTTTAGCCAGATCATGAGACACATCAAGAATGGTAGAGAGGTCCGGTTTAGTTAACTGCTCGGACAGTTCAGATACTGCGACGCAAGGAACAGCTGACCACAAACAGTTTTTGTGGCACCGAGTGCTCCACCCAGACACGCATCCTTGGCCCAGTCAATCTGTGGATTATGCTGGTGAAGCAAGGATAACCTAACACCAAAGAGGCACTTGGTGCTTGGAACAGAAAAAGGCTGACCTCCTCCACATGGTTGCCTGACTATGAGTTATGTCGGCTAATTGAGACCCAGTAAGGGCAGTCACCTTTTTCAGGCCCCTCTTCTGTGGAACCAGCTTCCCATTTGGATTCAGGAGACAGACACTATCTCTATTTTTAAGATTAGGCTTCAAACTTTCCTTTTTGCTAAACCATATAGTTAGGGCTGGACCAGGTGACCCTAAATCCTCCCTTAGTTATGCTGCAATAGACGTAGGCTGCCAGGGGATTCCCATGATGCATTGAGTTTTTCCTTTCCAGTCACCTTTCTCACTTACTATGTGTTAACCCTTTAAAACTGGTCGGAGTGGGCACGCTCCGTTTTGCGTAACTATTTTTAAATCCCTGTAGAACTGCAACCACATAAGCTAGCTCAATAATTTTTTTTGCATAAGAAACCAGAGGAGTTGTACTTACATCTTATGCCATCAGCTTGCCCTAGGTCACGGTTTCCTTCCACATATAGCTTTGCAAAAATTGCATAAAAAGCACTTGCAGCAACAAAAACATAATATTCCAGAAACACGCTTCGCCGATCCGATCAGCTGTTCATAACACTTCCTACGTTGGAATAGAGGTGTTAGGAGTTGGTGGGGTTTCTCTGGTGTGGTGTCACGGGGTCTGCTTCTGTTTTCAGCTCAGGTAGGCGGGGTGGTGTGTCATGGGATGCTGACACACCGGCGGTGCATCAGACGTCATTTGATGGAGCGTTACTTAGGAGCAGCGCGACTGACGTCTGGTGTCGGAGTATTGCCACCTCCTCGAGTGGTAACGTGTTTAATTCTTCGCGGTGTGCATTACGGCCAACCTATGTCTTGGATTTTGTTTGCTTACCTGTTGTCCTGTATCCTCAGCCGGAACATCACCCACTTACCTGTCAGCTGTTTGTGAAGCCGCATTTCCGGGATCACTACGGAGATCATTTACAGCGTTTCTCCCACATCCCGAGAATCCCCGCCCGAGCCCGTACAGCCAGTGTGACAAGTGAGCTCTCCAACTCTCCCCATGTTTATTGCTGTTTCTTACCGGTGGTTTGGCATCTCCCTCTAAAGTTTCGTTTTTCTTTTTCTTATAGATCCACCCTGCGTGCGCGGGTAACCCCTTTCCCTCTGAATACGTGTCAGCCTCCTCCCCTGGTTTCCCTCTGTTTGTCCCTCTGTATAATTTCATCCCGTGTAAATAACTTTGACACTACAAATAAAGAGCACTCCCTGCATTTTCTGCGCTTCTGTGTGTTCTGCCATAGAGTCCGTTCCCTCAGCATAACAAGAGGTCAGCGTGAGCTATCGCATGTCCGCCAGCTTAAAATGCTCCCAAAAATGGCACTACAGCATGTAAAAATATAAAGATAAGCTCTGGCAGACTTGGTTCTATGGTAGGTCTTAAAGGGTTAATAGACCTCTCTGCATTGAATCATACTTGTTATTAATCTCTGTCTCTCTTCCTTTATCCTGTCTTCCTTCTCTCACCCCAACCAGTCGCAGCAGATGGCCCCGCCCCTGCCTGAGCCTGGTTTTGCCGGAGGTTTCTTCCTGTTAAAACAGAGTTTTTCCTTCCCACTGTTGCCAAAGTGCTTGGTCATAGGGGGTCATATGATTGTTGGGTTTTTTTCTGTTGTATAATTGTACGATCTACAATTGAATTGAATTGAACCTGCAAGGGTTCAGAGAGGGGGATTAATGGAAGCCCCAACCTCTTGCCGAGGGTCTCATTGATAAAATGTTGTTCTGCCCTAGAGTCAACACATTTTCAGTCAGACCTGTCAGTATCCCCACAGCTACTGATGGGCAGCATCTTTTAGCTGCGAGGGGCAGGAATCTGCAAAATGCCCCTTCTTTTCACCTACAATCTATCTTATTCAGCAATCAGGGAAGGACAGCTTGGCATGGCCCAACTGCATTGGCTATTCCTACCAGTCCACCTGCTCGTGTTCCACCTAGCGCCGGTCTGCAGACAGAGACCCTTTCCAGGGGCTCGAGCTTCTACCAGCCTGCCGAGGTCCACCAGTCCATTTTCCATACTCATGCATATGATCATCCGCCCTGACACACATAGCAATGAAAGCATCCAAAGATTTGGGCATTTCTTTTGTAGCCAACTCACATTTAAACTCCTCATTTAGGCTGTTCAGGAATGCTCCAGGGAGCGCTTTCTCCTCCCAACCCGTCTCCTCAGCCAAAACCCAGAAGTCCACTGAGAAATCTGCCATGCTTTTCCTGCCCTGTTTGAGGGTGAATATCCAGTGTGCGGCCGTGTCTGAGCTGCAACCTTTATCAAAAACCTTCATCAGAATTTAGCCAAAAGGTCATTACATGAGATCTCTGGGTGAGTCCTTGGTACTGCTTGTGCTCATTTCAGCGCTCGCCCTGTCACCAGTTCCACCACAAATGAAACCTTGGCACAGGCAAGCATAGGATTGACTCTGCTGTCTGAAAAGCACATTGCATGAGAAAACCTGCACTTTTATCCAACTCTGTCAATTCCGGCACCAGTTGTGGATGCTCCCAAGGAAAGGGTGGAGGGGAGGTAGAGGACAGGCAGCAGGAAGGCAGAGAGGGTGGAACATTTTCTGCCATGGTGAGGTTGAAACATACATTTCAGTTTGGTAACAACCTGGAGGAGCACATTCTGTTCCTTTGAGATATGCTGCAGCATTTTCTTATGGCCATCCAAAAAATCTGCCTGAAGTGACAGTTCTCGCTGAACAGGGCTCGAGTCCGCTGGGTCCTTTGCTGGCTGGATCGTTCTGTCAGGTCTGTGGTAAGAAGCGAACCCAAACGCAGCACTCTTCCAACACAAAGTTTTCACTAGCGAACAGGGGATGTACTGACGAGTAAACTCAACGATCCAGTTTCGAATTAAGCTCTGTCACACAGTTAAGTAGGGAGGCTGCTGACGATGACAATCAGCTCCAGCTGGCGAGGGCTGATGAGCAGCAAGTGTGGCCGACTTCAGCCTGGGAATACTTCCCGGTCAAATGACGCTTGAAACTGGACTTCCGGAAACACACACATCAAAACACAGAAACACAGAAACAGGGAAATAGGGAACCGGGAAGGGAGCCGAGACAAAACAAAGCACATGGACACAACGGGCAGGTCGACCAGCGAGGACATTTTAATTCACTTCCATGCCTTTCATTCTCTCTCACCAGTTCTGAACATGCATTCACCCGCTCCTCTAGTTTTGTCTAGCCAACAATATCACAACCCAGGCCCTGACTGGTCGGGTACGGAAATGTTGATGATGTGCATGTTTGATTTGGCTAAAAACTCAAACAGGAGCATCTGGGCTTGTGGCTGGCATTAGGACTACACTGGCTTGTGGCCATCCCCCTACCTAGGTTCAATTACATCACATCTTGACTTTTTGATTTAAAATCCACTGTGGGGTTGTGTGGAGGCAAAATTACAGTCTTTCTCCAGCAAATTCTGGATATGACTCTAAGACATTGATTTTTAAAATAAAGGTACTGTTATGGCAATAGCTTAAGAAAATGCACTTGAAGACATTAAAAATCCTCTTTTTTAACATTATATAGAGGACATGGCAGTATAAAACATACAGTGGGGCAAAAAAGTATTTAGTCAGCCACCGATTGTGCAAGTTCCCCCACTTAAAATGATGACAGAGGTCAGTAATTTGCACCAGAGGTACACTTCAACTGTGAGAGACAGAATGTGAAAAAAAAATCCATGAATTCACATGGTAGGATTTGTAAAGAATTTATTCGTAAATCAGGGTGGAAAATAAGTATTTGGTCAATAACAAAAATACAACTCAATACTTTGTAACATAACCTTTGTTGGCAATAACTAGAGTTGGATGTCTCGAGACCGGTCTTGGTCTCGAGACCGGTCTCGAGACCACTTTTACGTGGTCTTGGTCTCGTCTTGGTCTCGACGGACTTTTGTCTTGGTCTCGGTCTTGGTCTCGACGGACTTTTGTCTTGGTCTCGGTCTTGGTCTCGACGGACTTTTGTCTTGGTCTCGGTCTTGGTCTCGCTGTCTCGGTCTTGCGCTCTCAAATCGACATAGTGTTCGGGAGATTTGGAGTCAACCATCAGCGGAGCGGGGGGTGTCTTACTGGGCTTAAGCCCGGGTCATTTTTTCTGAAGCATGGGGTTTTTTTGGAGTGTAATTTGTTTGTTAGATGCCTGACTGACAACTGTATAAAACAAAAACAACACACGAAGCACAGAGCGCACCGTCGTAAATTCCCCCTGATTTTGGTATGATCCGAGCTTTGGCACTAGGCGACTGAGCACAGCACCCATGTGAGCGAGGGGGGAGAAGCTGCTGCCTGCGAGTTTGCTGCAGAGGAGAGCTTAAGTTTGACCAGGTACCAACGGAAATCATTCGTACTGAACTAATAATGTAAATATGACGGTGTATCACAAAAGATTGATATCAAACTGATCACTTGGTTGCGTTACTTACTCTTCGAGTGAATCAACAAATGGATAAATAAAAAGCCGAACGACAATGCTGATTTTTTTTAGAGAGTCTTAGCTTACATCTCATATTTTCAGTTGTTACCCTCCACGGCTAAACAAACTCTCTAAATCGGTTTCAGTTGTGTACTGATGAACACAACAATGGACATAAGGAGCTTCTTTCAAAGAAAAAACTCAGGTAGATGTTATTTTATATATTATGCTTTGTATGTTGTTGTTGTATGTTCAGTATATCTATGCAAAACAAGAGGAATTTCAATACACAGCAGTATATTCACAGTTGAAACCAGATATTTACATACACTTTAGGGAGAAAACATAAAACCTTTTTTTTACTGTTAAACATCAATTTAGAGTAAACTTTTGTTTTAGATAAATGTTGTAATGTCTTTTGAATTAGTTAAATGTCAGAATAAAAAGAGGGAGCTGTCTATTTTAATCACTTTCATCAAATGTAGGAGTACATATACACTAAGTTTATTGTTAATTAAGATTAATTAAGAAAACTCCAGATGATTCCATTCTGAGCTTAAGAAGCTTCTGATTGGTTAGTAGAGTCCATGTGGGTAAATTGGTGGCACAGCTGTGGATGCATATAAGGCAAAACACAGAGCCTGTTTCTTTGCAATGGGAAAGTTTCTTTGAAAAATCAAGAGATGTCAACCAAAACACCTGGAAAAGAATTCTGGAAAAGAATTGTGGAGCTCCATAAGTGTGGCTCAATTTTGAATACAATTTGGTGCCATTTACAATTAAGAAATACAGACAGTTTCTCTCTTTACTCTTAAAGTTAACAAATATGTTTTTTATATTTATCAATCTAAAAAAATAAACATTTAGTCTGATTTGATGTTACAATTAAAAAGTGTTTGTGTTTTTATCTGAAGAGTATGTAAATATCTGGTTTCCACTGTATATTTGTGTTTGGCTTGATTGTCAGCACAAAGAGGGAGAGAGAGGAACAGAGAGGGAGAGAGACGACGAAAATGACGACAGAACAGAGATGGAACAAGAGCAGGTGAGACACACAAGTTAGTCAAATGGTTGTTTGCCAAAAACTCATCAGAACATGTATCTCGTACCTATTGTATCTTTTTAGATAGCGTTTGTTACTTTTAAAATTCTATATTTATTAAGTTATGCAGGCTTGTTTGCTCAACAAGGCTGAATAATTATATAAACTTTTCAGAATCTAAATAGTGTACTTTGGTAGAATTAAAAAATAAGTGTAGTGCAGGTCTAAGATGATTTTTAGTGCTGCTACCATCTAGTTCTGATTCTGGTTCTGTCTTGGTTATTGTTGTAGTCCTGTTTTAATTCTGGATCAGTTCTGGGTCTGGTTGAATTGGGGTTTAGTCCCTGTGTCTTGATACAGGCCCGACTTTGTTCTGCCTTGCTGCTTAATTAAAAAACTATATATATATATATATATATGAAGTCATTCTTTTTTGAACAAAGCTCAAAACAGAGCCTAATAATCTTTCAGTCATTTCTACCCCCACTTAATTTCCTTTGGCTGCTCAGCTCTCACACAGTGGCTCAGCTACGCTCCAATCCCTCCATATTGTGGCCAATCACATGCGAGGATATAGGATAATATCATTATGTGAAAAACAGAGAGGGTGAGAGACGCAACAGTCAAGTGGAGCATGCGTCAGTCCTTTCAGTGAGTGAGTGAGACAGTAGACAGCGGTGAGGAGGGCTGTGCGAAAGCAAAAACACATAAATATGCCCGAGACCCGTAAACGAAGCAGCATCTGGCTGCAGTTTAAAGACTTTTTTTGTCTCGGTCTTGGTCTTGGTCTTGGTCTCGTCTCGTCTCGGTCTTGGTCTTGTCTTGGTCTCGATACCCTCTGGTCTTGGTCTTGTCTTGGTCTCGATACCCTCTGGTCTTGGTCTTGTCTTGGTCTCGGATTAGGCGGTCTTGACTACAAGTCTAGCAATAACAGAGGTCAAACATTTACTATAGGTCTTTACCAGGTTTGCACACACAGTAGCTGGTATTTTGGCCCATTCCTCCATGCAGATCTTCTCAAGAGCAGTGATGTTTTGGGGCTGTCGCTGTCACGGCCAGGGGATCAGCAGGCCGCTGACTAGGAGCGCTCTCTCTCTCTCTCTCTCTCTCTCTCTCTCTCACCGGGGCGGAACTCATGGCGGGTTCACGCCTTCGGCCCACACCCCTCTGAAGAGGAAACACCTGGGCCTCATCAGCACAGCCAGCATTTAAGCCAGGGAGTGGCTTCTGCTCATCGCTGGATCGTTGTGTGTGACTCACATCCCCTGGACCCAACCCTGCATTCCCCGAGTGGATTCCGTTGTGTGAGTGTCTGGAGAGAGAAGAAGAAGAGCGAGCGTCCTTTCCCTCCCTGGATTACCCCGGAGCCTTTTCCCCTGTCACTACCTTGTATATAGCACTACCCCCTCTGCACTGTTTGTAAATACACCGGGTGGAATTGTAATAAATACTTTGCCTGAGTCCTGCGTGTGAGTCCTCCAGTGAACCCTGACAGTCGCCGAGCAACACGGACTTTCAACTCCCGCCACAGATTTTCTATGGGGTTGAGGTCTGGAGACTGGCTAGGCCACTCCAGGACTTTCAAATGCTTCTTACGGAGCCACTCCTTTGTTGCCCGGGCGGTGTGTTTTGGATCATTGTCATGTTGGAAGACCCAGCCTCGTTTCATCTTCAAAGTTCTCACTGATGGAAGGAGGTTTTGGCTCAAAATCTCACGATACTTGGCCCCATTCATTCTGTCCTTAACACGGATCAGTCGTCCTGTCCCCTTGGCAGAAAAACAGCCCCATAGCATGATGTTTCCACCCCCATGCTTCACAGTAGGTATGGTGTTCTTGGATGCAACTCAGTATTCTTCTTCCTCCAAACACGACGAGTTGAGTTTATACCAAAAAGTTCTACTTTGGTTTCATCTGACCACATGACATTCTCCCAATCCTCTGCTGTATCATCCATGTGCTCTCTGGCAAACTTCAGACGGGCCTGGACATGCACTGGCTTCAGCAGCGGAACACGTCTGGCACTGCGGGATTTGATTCCCTGCCGTTGTAGTGTGTTACTGATGGTGACCTTTGTTACTTTGGTCCCAGCTCTCTGCAGGTCATTCACCAGGTCCCCCCGTGTGGTTCTGGGATCTTTGCTCACCGTTCTCATGATCATTTTGACCCCACGGGATGAGATCTTGCGTGGAGCCCCAGATCGAGGGAGATTATCAGTGGTCTTGTATGTCTTCCATTTTCTGATGATTGCTCCCACAGTTGATTTTTTCACACCAAGCTGCTTGCCTATTGTAGATTCACTCTTCCCAGTCTGGTGCAGGTCTACAATTCTTTTCCTGGTGTCCTTCGAAAGCTCTTTGGTCTTGGCCATGGCGGAGTTTGGAGTCTGACTGGTTGAGGCTGTGGACAGGTGTCTTTTATACAGATGATGAGGTCAAACAGGTGCCATTCATACAGGTAACGAGTGGGGGACAGAAAAGCTTCTTACAGAAGACGTTACAGGTCTGTGAGAGCCAGGGATTTTCCTTGTTTGAGGTGACCAAATACTTATTTTCCACCCTGATTTACGAATAAATTCTTTACAAATCCTACCATGTGAATTCATGGATTTTTTTTTCCACATTCTGTCTCTCACAGTTGAAGTGTACCTCTGGTGCAAATTACTGACCTCTGTCATCATTTTAAGTGGGGGAACTTGCACAATCGGTGGCTGACTAAATACTTTTTTGCCCCACTGTATACAAAAGATCACACACCTACAGCCGGTTTAGAATCACCAATTATCATAACGACATACATGTCTTTTATAAGAGACAGATAAGAGGAAGCTGGAGTACCCAGAGAGAACCGCCAATCCCCACACAGAAAGGCCCAGGCTGCATTCAAACCCTGGAGCTTATAGTATGAGGCACCAGTGCCACCACACCACCATGCTACCTGAAAGCAAATGCCAAATGTCTAGCAAGTGATAGTTTAATCTTTGATGTTTTTTTTGTTTTTTTTAAAGGATCAGTGCATAGCATTTATAGGCATTTAGCCATAAGTTTACAAATTCAAACTCACTAAATATACCTTTCACTTTCCAAAACGCAAATGCCTAGGGGAGCCAGCATAACAGAAGAAGACCCATCCAGGTCATCGTACTCTAAGGAGCTTGGAAAGAAAAGCGTCTGGACTTCTTTAGGTTGCTTGAAGACGTTTCACCTCTCATCCGAGAAGCTTCTTCAGTTCTAGGGTCAAATGGTGGGGATTCCCAGATTTAAGCTCTGTGGGAGTGTCTCCTCAAGAGGGACAATGGATTCCCTATGATTCTCTACCTAATCATACGAGCCAAGGTGTGAAAACAGGTATGGGTCACAATCAGCCAAGGTTTCGGGTGAGCTCATTGTGAAACCCAGCCCCACCCTATCATGTGATTTCCTGAGGTCAGATGGCCCAGGGTGTGAGTGGGTGTTAAGGCGTCTGGGAAGGGATCTCAAAACTGGATTATAGATGGCAGACAGTTGGTGTCGTAAGCCACCGCCTCTGTTCAAAGATGGTCGCTCACAGAGGACATACTGTCAAATGGCTTCTTTCACTCCTCTTTCAAACCATCTGTCTTCTCTGTCCAACATGTGAACATTGGCATCCTCGAAAGAGTGACCTTTGACCTTTAGATGCAGATGGACCGCCAAGTCTTGTCCCGTGGAGGTGGCTCTTCTGTGTTGTGCCATGCGTTTTTGAAGTGGCTGTTTGGTCTCTCCAATGTAGAGGTCTGAGCATTCCTCGGTACACTGTACAGCATACACCACATTGTTAAGTTTGTGTTTAGGAGTTTTTCTTTTGGATGAACCAGTTTTTGTCTGAGTGTGTTGCTGGATCTGAAGTACACTGGGATGTTGTGCTTGGAGAAGACTCTCCTGTGTTTTTCCAATACACCGGCTACATAGAGGATGTCACTAAGGAAGGAGGGATTTGTACAAAATGCTCAGAGTAGAAATGCAACATATAAGACCCAGTCCATTCTTAGCTAACAAAAACAAGGCGGTTTGTAGGTGATTGTAAAGAAAAGATGAGATAATTATTTATACTACCCTTCAATTTTGGCACTGGGCCCCCCCTGTAGCCTAAACAATGGTCCTTTATATAGAAAGTCAGTAATAATATCTTGAAATATCAGAGTTACATTTTCAAGTACCTCTCACTTTGTCTTTTTCATATCTGACTTTTTGTCATCTGAGTACAATGTGTCAGCTTGCAGCTCAAAGTCTAGGATTTTTCCCATGGTTAGCCCACAAGCGGTATTACAGCTTATGTCCTATATCATAGAGGGCTTTATATATTATATTGGTATCTCTATCCTGTTCTCAGTTGGTAGTGTTCTCCGTTTTCATTTAGTTTGAAACAAATTAATAAGGGGTATAACATTTTCCTCCTAGAATACTCTAGAACTTGAAATTTGTTTAAAATTTACCCTATTAAGCCATATTCTGTAATCGCCCCACAGCCCTGTTCAGAGGGCTTTTTTGCTACAGCTGCTTCAAATCTCTTCAAAAAGCCAGATGCAATTTTCACTCATACGATATGTTTTATCTTCCAATGAATATGCAACAGGGCAATTATAGACAATTATGCTAACAATAGCAACAAAGGCAGCAAACACACACACACATTCATTGTGTGTGTGTGTGTTTGCAGATCTTCCAGAAGTAACCCCCTCGCAGCAACATCCCACAGCTCTCACAGCCGCACATGCTCTGGATTTGTTTGGTTAAATGATCAAAGCAAATGGCAATTGTATAAGTTAAAGGTTGTTGTCTTCCCTTTCTTTGCCAAAGTTGCAACTTGCTTTAAGGTTTTAGGTTTTTGCATCATCAGAGGAATAAAGGTTGAAATGAGCCCATACTGAAGGCTTTTTTTTTCATCAATCTTTGTAAACTAGTAAAAGATTACTCTTAGAGATATAAAATCTCTTTCCTCTCAAGAGGACTCTCCATTTATATGAACAAACTGGAGTCTATTAGATAGATATGATACAAACCACTGCAGCGCAGTACCTGTAATACCAACAGCGTGCTCTAATCGCTCTAATAGGATATTATGCTCAACAGTATCGAAGGCTGCTCTGAGGTCTAGCAGGACAAGCACAGAGATGAGTCCACTGTCAGAGGCCATAAGAAGATCATTTGTAAACTTCACTAAAGCTGTTTCTGTGCTGTGATGGGCTCTGAAACTCTTTAAGTAAACTATTTCTCTCCGTATGATCAGTCAGCTGTTTTAAAACCACGCTTTCAATAATTTTAATTTTTCTCTTTATCCCTGTATATTAATGTAGTTCAAATTTTAACATTTCTCTTCTAATTTAGATTTAGGGGTTTTCAGAATCAGATTCTTCTAATTATAAAGCTACTAAATATTCAGACACAAAGCCTACCTCATTTCTGCAGATTAATTTTCTTATTTTGTGTTTTTACTGTTGCACATTTCTAACTTTTCTTTTATTTCATTAGAAAATGTACAAATTAAAATGACACAAGATACAATGAAACCTGACTGCATAAACAGTTTCTAATGGAGAATTTATTTTGAAACTGTTCTGGTGTATAATTTGTTTCCAATGACAGGCAAGGAAGGCTGGTCCATTGGTCCAATCAGGTTTGAAGGGGGATTTAAACACCAGCAATCCTTCACTGTATAACCTGGTATAGTCATAGCTACCTCTTGCACCAACCTTTTCGTAGCTCTCAGCTTCAACATGTTTATGCTGGCGGAGCTGTTTGGCAACTGACTTTGGCAGCATTTGGTGAAGCAGATCTTCAGCCAGCTGCCTCTGGTGCTTAAGGTCTTGTGTTTTCTCCTTCAGACTGTGGGCATAGTTCTGTATCCACTCTGTCATCTGTTTGAAAGAGAACATCACCACAGGGTAGATAAGGCACGCCATGGCCAGCAGGCATATCCTCATACTGAGGCCTGAAGAGATGGATCGAGAGCCCACCCTGAGAGCCAACACTGCACGGTCAAATAAACACTGCTGAGTGTTTGTCAGAGCTTGAATTCCAGTGTGAGACCCAGACAGACGTTCCGTACTTGTGCCAGAGATCTGCCATTGACTTGTGTCAAAAATATAGGAATGCTGAACATCCAGCGTAGTGTTTATCTCATGGTCTATGTTTTCTAGCCAACAGTCATTCAGTTTCTCTGTCAAAACCCTGGCAAAGCTGAGGTAGCTCAGAATGTATGACCATCTAAACTGGAAGCCAGTAGGAGTTTGCATGTGGCCAAAGTCTCTCAACTGGTGGTTGAGCTCAATAAATGTGACCAACAGTCTTGCAGACAGTACATCTCTCCAATTAGAATTCTGTTTGGCCTTTACCAAAGTATCTTCTACTGTACACCAGATGTCAAGAAGTCTTTCAATAGCCAGTGAGAAAGCAAGAATTCCACTTTCACTGGTAATGTTTGTATCCTGTGAAGTATTTAAAAATCCTTGAATGCTCCTCACTAGCTCTTTGCAAAAGCTAGGAAACTCAGTACTGCAAGGAATCCCAATGTCATTACTTCGACCCACCAGTTCGTCACAGTGATTATCAAAGATGAGAAAAAGCATCTGAGGAAAACTTGCCTCAGCTGTCTCATTCCCTACTTTTTTGGAAAATAAATGTCTCGTCTTTTGAAGTTTACTGACAAGTTGCAGGAGAGTTAGAGTCTTGCATGAAGTCAGCTCGCTGTAAGCTGCTTCTGTAGTGTACAGCAAGTCAAAGTTAGAGTTGACGTCGATGAATACAGATCCGAGCAGGGCCATGAAAGAGAGGAGGCAGGCTGTCAGAATCCGACGAACAGTCTGGTTGCTGCCTGAATGGGAAAATATGGAACATCTGCAAAAGAAGAATATAGTTTGTTTAATGTGCTTCAGACTAACTACCCAATGCACTGTCTAAATGCTAATTACAGGCACTGTTTTTGTTCCTTTTAGACAAATACCGGTTTCTGGACTCTGTATTTTTAAGCTTTAATATTATTGCGCCCACTATGCTGGCACACATGCGAATTAGTGCTAAGTGACACATTAAAAAAACAAGAATTGAACCACACAGCTCATAGCAGGCCATGTTATTTGGCAGGTGAATATGCAAATGCATATTATTTGCATTACAAATATTCCAAAGGACATCACTACCAGACGTTTAACTGGGTTTTAGTCCTTTTTTAAAAAAAATGTATTTTGCTGGGACTGTTGCAACACATCATACAACCTGTTGTTGTTGGATTATTTTTAATATTAGTGGGAATTATCTCACTATATGTTATTCTACAGATACATTCTTTATTACTGTTATATTTAGTGGTAGAATTGTTACAAAACAATAGATCCTACTATGTGCTATTGTCAAATATTATTATTATTATTTCTCAAGGACTGATAAAGGGACACAATTCTTGCCCCAAATCATTTGACTCTGTGGTGAGATGGCTGCTTTTACTTCTGTCAGGTGTATGTCTTATGGATCTTGAATTATTTATAATGTTAAAACAAAGTCCTAAAAACACCTCCCTATTTACGTGAGGGAGGACCGGGAATAGATTAATTAACAGAATGTAGAATCTGAGAAATTAGAAAAATTCTAGTGAAAAGTGAAGATTTGTCTTCTTCCTTATGAGGTGTACTCTTTGGTCTGGACCCATTTGAGTGCCCAGTATAGTCCAGTATAGTCCAGCATAGTCCTATTATAACTTGATTGATTGAGAAAAGCAGGGGAATAATCTGAAAAGCTTGTGTTCAGGTCATTCCCCTGACCTGAACACAAGCCTGGAGACGAGCTACTTCAGTTTTTGTTTTTATTATTTTATCATGACAATATAACTTGTGGTTGTGGATTTATTAACTTTATCAAATGAATAGTGCTGAGTGGCATTTTGTAGATTTAATTAAGTGAAAGCCTCTTTATAAGGTACACCAGGCACCTCCCTTCAGCCTTTTTAGCCAACCTAAACTGCCAACTCGTTAGTAGGAAGCCTCAGACCAAATCCCTTCACAACTTCCACATTACGTTTCTTTTTGTTGTCACTTTTTTGATTTTCACCGAGTTTTTAATTACTTGGTGTGATGTCGCAGTTTCTCAGTGCAAAACAGTTATATGTTTTAGGACAAAACACATTAACCTTAACTTTAATGTTGTTGAGTGTAGAGGTCCACCAATATTTAGATGTACTGTGAATAAAGCTGATAATCTCTTCATATTCTTTGTTTAGTGCAAATAAACTAAGCAAACTCTTGTTTTCCGCTAAATAAGATGCAAACTTATCCGATTAGTCATTATTATGAAGACAACATAAACATGAACCCTAAGTGCAATCTGTCAAGTAATCAGTCAGCAGAATCTACAGCAAATGTGAAAAATGTATTTATTTATTCAATTTTAAAAGAACCATATATTCCAAATGTCTGCCTGTGTTTGGGGGGTTTTCTCGATGTGTCCTAACTTTCTGTCTCACCTGCACAGCTGACACTCGCTGCCCGCATCGTGTTGCCTCCCCGGAGCGACCCTGCTGTTCTTTATGAACCTTCTTTTGAGAGAAGCTGAGGACAGCGTCCCAGATGCAAAACACTGTTTTTTCATCAAGTCCAAGGACGTCATGAGACTTGTGCTGGAGCTGCTGTTATTTGATTCACCGCAGATGATAGAAGCTGATAGAAGTCAGCGCAAGTCAACAGTATTGTCCACTTAATTTGTGGCCTTAAAAAAATTAAAATACTGATAAAAAAATAAATAAATGTATTCATTCAGATAAAACGCATTTAATCCAAAACACACATTAGGTTAGCTTTACCATAAAAGCTGTTTCTGCCTTTCGTAGCTCTGTGATCGCCGGCATGTGCGGGATGTAGTACGCAGCGTCTCTCCCGAGCGGCGGGGCACGACTAAAGCTGCATGTCTCTTCGATGGCACAGGCTCCAGCGGTTTTATTATGAAAGTGATCTCGGTGGACAGGAAGTCGTGGTTTTCCTGCCAACTATTTGATGTTTTATTGGTGATAATTATTCAAATTTGATTTAATAACATGGCCATGGTTAACCTGGCACAAGTCTATCGATCTATTTCTAAAATATAATGTTTAGGATACAGAATCATATTTTCTATGAAACTGTAAATCTCTGCAGCAGCTCACAGTTATTCATATAGCGTAAATTTCCCTAATGTTAATCAGCCTGAAAATATCTGGCTGATTACAGCCAGATATTTTACTTCTGGAAGCTGAACTGAACCGTGTCCACAGGCTGATCTGCACGTCCCACTCTGCACGGTCTCGGATTAACTCTAATTAAATGCTATACTCATAATCCCGTTCACCTTTTTGTTCCTTTAGAATCGTATGCCATTCACTCTTGTTGTTGTTTGTCTTGTCTTTCAATTCCCCTCTTTTTCCTGTCTTTTCCTCAGCCAACCAGTGGGACAGATGGCTGTTGCTGTGGAGCGATATAAACAAAACGGACTAAACTGACTGAAACGTTTCATTGGTCCGATAAGTTCACTACCCAGACTTTTGTGTTTTGCAGTGGTTTCACTGCATTTTATACATTTTATATATATATATATATATATATATATATATATATATATATATATATATATATATATATATATATATATATATCATCTCACTCGAAAACATTTCTTTCGATTTGATGTAAAGAAAGAAGTTCATGTTTTCCGAAGAGATATCTGGAAATTTTGAGTTTAGATTCAGGAATCGAAGCGCACATATTTGCACAGCTCTTTTTCCTCTTGGTTGTGGCTTTTAATTTTGAAAGCGCTTGCCGGAAGTGCTTTATGTAACTTTATTTGGCTTGAGAAATGAACACACACGTCCAAGTGTATAGTATTGTGTGCAGAAAGAAGGAGAATGGTGAAACATAGTGCGGTTATGGTAGGGTCGCTAACTTTCCGCGTCCTCGTGTAACGCGGTGGGCCCGCTGCCCGGTAAAGATTCCCGGGTCGAACTCCTTGCCGTTTTCACGGAGCTAGTGTAATCAGTATATGAAAGCGTTGTTTGGAGCCGTTGAACAAAGAGCTTTTCTTTCCTCTACTATTGTTACGGACTGGGACGGCTGGTATCCCTCCGATCCAGAGGCGGTCTCGAACCGTAAAAGTAAGTGAACTCATCTTTAATGTCTTTTTTAAGGAGAAGAAAGGTGCGTTTGAATGCGCTAATTTTATCCATTACGCAACCAGCAGGTCCAAGTGTCCGCCTGGCTAAACTGATTTGATTCAAAGCTAGCTGTAAGTTTACGCAACACTGCATATATATGTGTGTGTGTGTGTATATAGGATATATATATATATATATATATATATATATATATATATACATATATACAGGGGCGATTCTAGGATCAGAGCTTTGGGGGTGCTGAGCACCCAGAGAGCTGCCCAGCCAGGCAAGATAAACCTGTCTCTGTCAGTCCCTGCATCCTTAAATGTTGTCCCGAGTTCTCTCTGACTGTCACTTTGGTGCATTTAAACCCCTGTTCCTCCCTGTCCTCATCGTCTGTTGTCTTCGTCTCAGTTATCAGTCATCATAATTTTACCATCTCTGTGCAAGTCTGCAAATTTCTTTATTAAATCATAAGATTCTTAAATTCATCAAGTCTCTCTGTGCCTGGGTCCTTGTCACAAAACATGACTTCACTGCTTTGTACATTTTAACACAATTTAATCCCCACATTTGTGAAAGAAAAGCAAAACACTTTTTTGAAAAGACCCGTGTGAACCATATATACCTGTAAATACTATTATATATATATACATATACATATACATACACACACACACACACACACACACACACACACACACACATATATATATATATATATATATATATATATATATATATATATATATATAATATATATATGTGTGTGTGTGTGTATGTATGTATATGTATATGTATGTATATATATATGTATATATATAATAGTATTTACAGGTATATATGGTTCACACGGGTCTTTCGCTTAAATGTAATGTGTGCGATTTAAATTTGAGCCAAACTCCTTGTTTTGTTTTCGTTAGCGAGTTTGGATTACTAACACTCTGCGCTCTTACTGTTCAAAGTCACACAGCCTATAGTGTTAACGTTAACCAGATCACATGCATATATATGGCAGCGTGATTCCACATTTTTTTCTCTCATTTTTTGGTGCTTATTAAATCGTGGGTTTCCACAGCAACCGCGCACGTACAACCCTACGTTAGCCTAACTGAGGTCCCCCTTTGTAAGAGTGGCTCACGCCATTCTTAAATCTGGAAATTCAGATTCAGTTAAGGCACATATATACGCTCAAATCGTACCGGGACACAGTGGATTCCGTCTTTATATCAGCATGAGTTAAAACTCAGATTAGTGCAAGAAGTTGGCAAAAGAACCAAAGTTTACATGACTGAAAAAATAGCTGCTGTAACAGATTCAGGATCCAAAAGTGTTGCTGAAAGATTAAAACTAACACTTTTCATAATCAGTGTTATATCAACGTGGTGAGCTTTGCCAGAGACACTGAGTAACATTTAATTGTCTCTTCCAAATAATGTGAGACTTCGTCCACATGGCGAGCACTTGTTGAGTTTGTCTTGTTGCTCCTGTTGACAGGTGAGGGGTGCCCTGTGCTCCAGTCATGACCTCTGGGAATGGGAACACTAACAGCACCCAAAACAATGGAGAGAGTAAACCTGCCCAGGCCATAGTCAAGTCTCACATCCTCACCCATCTCATAGAAGGCTTCGTTATCCAAGAGGGTGCAGAGCCTTTCCCTGTGAGTACCGGAGCTATGTATGTTTCTGTTAATGGAAATGTTTGTTGAGTGCATGAATACACAGCCTGAAAGTGACAACAGAAGATTAGATTTGATATATCTGACAGAATATAATGTTTTGTGTTGTGTTTGTCAGCTGTTCCTCTCAGACTTCAGGTTTCTAACAGTCTGAGTCCTAATCCTCAGAACCCTTTGCACAGTGTTTGGCTCTTTCTATCAAAAGACTTCTTATAGAAAAACAATATTGATTTTCTTTCATCCTCGTCTCTTTTCACCATTTTCAAAGAGAAACACTTGCGTGAAACTTCACCGTACGCTGAATTATTTTTTGTTTGCAGGCCTGAGTGCTCTCCTCATCCTCCCTCTTTGGGATTTTTGAGCCACTAATTGACATTTTCTTGGCAGAACTGGCTTCATGTTTCTATATAGATTATAGTGCCTTATGACATTATAATAATTGGCCTCACTTAGTAAATCTGTCCAATAATGTATAAAAAAATAAAAGCATCTTATTTTCTTATATTTACGTGCTGTGTACCTGCTCTACGCCTCACTGGTTAGGATTTCCATGACTGCAGTAAAATTCTTCATCCATCACTTATCCCAGCTGCCCTGAAGTAAAAATAAATCTATGATGATCCCAAAGACTGCAGTTACTAATGACCACTGATGACCTTAAACACATTTTTATAATTTAGCATAGTCCATAATCTTGAGCTTGTGTAGCGTTCTGCGTTCTTCATGCAGAAACAACTCAACAAGAAGTAGTTTATATTCCAAAGTTGTGGTGTTCACAGTTCAGCTGTGGTTGTGGTTAAAAACTGAAGAATGATCAGGAGGTTATGGCATCAAATACAAAACTACATGATCTGTTCCACTTTGTTTATTATGGCAGTTGTTTTCACGAATGGTCTGATAGTCTGTGGTCATGAATAGGGCTGCCACAAACGATTATTTTGATAGTCGACTAGTCACCGATTATTTTTGCGATTAGTCGACTAATCAGATCATCATCCATTGGACGTAAAACGTACAGCTTATTGCACCAGCAGCATCTGCTCTTATATAACTATCATAGCTTACAGCTTTAAGTGTTTAAGGTCTGGTGCTAACTAAAATAAAGACAAGCTGATAGTTTGTAAATTTTAATGAAATTTGTAGATTGTTTCGTGTGAAGTTTAATAAACTACTTGCTATCTAAATATAACGGGACCCGGAGTATATTCTTGAGCATCTCACACTTTGATAATCAGTTGTCTGCTTGACGTTTATTCAGCTGTGTAAAAATCTATAACTTTAATCTCAGCCAAACCGATTTACCAGGAACAAATAAAATACTAAAAAAAGCCAAACAATAACATTTTGAAGTTATCTAAGTGACTTATATATGTTTAACCTGAGTAGCGAAAGACGGCGGTGGGTTTGAAAATGATTTGCCGGGAGTCTGGTGTTCTCACAGGCTCTAGTGAGCCTTGCCCCCGGCTAGCTATCGAGCTGGTGGGTAACAGACATCTCCGAAAACGTCGGATTGCTTTTGAAAGTATGTGGTGTCTTGATAAACTTAGCAGATATTTGACGTTACACAGCTACACATTCTCGCCTAAAATATGTTAAACGTTTATTTTGTGACCCAGAAAGAATAATAAGACTAATATTAAAACTAAGTAGCTGCCGCCATTGTTGACAACTGAGCTGGGCTGCGCTATGAGCTACTTCTTCTTCTTCGGGGTTTAACGGCAGCTGGCATCCTTGTACATGCAGTGCTGCCATCTTTTGTTTCAGTCCGTTATTACACTCTTAAATCCTACTACGTATTCCTGCGTCTTTTGGGATCTTACAAAGCTTCAAACGAGGCGTCGACTATTAAATTAGTCGTCAACAATTTTAATAGTCGACGTAATCGTGACTAGTCGACTAATCGTGGCAGCCCTAGTCATGAATTATGGGATGGCGTCTCCCCCTATTTCATAAAGGATGGTCCAGTGACTGTCTTTTCACATAACGTGGCTACTCTGGTTCTGACGATCTGTGCTGATGGTTTACAAACTCACTGTAGAAAGCTGGAGCGTGTGGCTCCACGTCCTCCCATTGTGCAAATGTGAAACCAGACTTTCCCGTCTGTGGGAGCTGTTACGTTGCACTTTTGGAGCCAGTGTCTGCGCACTACTGACTTGAGGTGCAGTCACTGCGTCAAACTCCCACCCACACCGACTGGACGTGACCACGAACATGCCCCTCTGCTTTTTTAAGGTAGCCCAGCTGCTCCAGTTTGAGGGTATCTGCTGATGGGTTTACCATTACTGACAGCTTGTTAAATTAAGGTAAATACAATCACGTCACTATGATTCAAAAGACTCACATCTTAACGTCTTATAGTTGTACACAACACCTGACATCACTCTGTAGCTCCTGGTGGTGATTTGTTTGCTAGATTAGCTGTTAGCATATGCAGTGTGTTAAAGACTTGTTACTGGCTAGTTAGCAGTGCTACACACATTTTTGAAGGATTTATTACTCCTTAGTTTGTGTTGTCTTATTTTAAACAGAGGTGAAGTCAGCAGAGTTGCTTTTAGAATTAAAACATTAAAAGTCATTCTTTGAGATTTTAACATAAGACTGAGGATGATATAGAACTGCAGATTTAAACAGTCTTAGATCCACTCACAGAACACTCTGCTGACATGGAAACATTAAATAAAATGTTAGATCTAAAGATGCAGCACAAGGTTTGATAGAAGTTTAATTTGTCCTTTTCATGTAATAACAGAGTCCACATTATTATGAACAGATAGTGAGGGAGACCAAGCTGGGTGTCCAGAGGTTTTGAGAAGCTTTTTTCCTTTCAGTCACCACAGCTGTCCTGTGCCAGATGTTCTGTTGACTCACCGAGAGACATCATTTCAGAAACATCAGGAGGACTGAAGCTTATCGCAGGGATCAGCCTGCTAGAACAGCCTGTTTCAGTTTAAGCGTTGTTTTCAATAAATTTAGTGCTCAAAAAAGGTTTTGTGTTCCATGTTGAAGCTCGACTTGGAACCTTATTAAGATCCAACCATGCAAAATATGATTTTTGCCATTTTTCAAGTGGTCTTAAAGTTTTGGACTGTGTATTATCCTCTCTGGTTACTCTGGAATGAATGGCTTTGAATTACTTTATGGCAAACAAGACTCTATTAGCAAATCACAATGTGAAAGAATTCCTTATTAAAGTGAATAAGTGAAGACCTTTGACTTTCATCAGGTTTTATTTAATGCTGTCAAAGAAAATCTCATGTTCTCTTTATGCAGTTGAATATATTCAGTGTTTAAAGCAGAAACTGTGCAGGTCTGAGATCAGCAGCTTTCCTAAACACTGTTTATGCTCCTATGTAGTGACTCTAGTTACATGGATGTTTAATCTCTTTGACTTTTTGAAGTTTAGTCCAATGTGATGTGGGTAGTTACCATTAAGAGTGGACATATAAGAATATTTATCTCTTGTCACTGGGCAGGGTGAGGAATCCTAGGTCAGCATCTGTTACTGTATAGACAAAATAATCATCACAAACTGTCAAATGTGAAGTTTATCCCTAAAAGATGTGGAGACAGAAACATGCAGCTGTTTACAGATATTTATTTAACAGCTCTGCAGAGGAAAAGGAGAACAGTTCAGCCTGTAATGTAACAGTAATGTTGGTGACTGGGCAGCGCGATGACTTTTGGACCTTGGTGTAACAGCATCAAGTTAGAATCAAACTTATGGGAGAGGGTAGCCCTCAAACACGTAATGAGAACGACCAATAACAGCTGAAAGCGTCTTTGGGTAAAACTTATCTGAGAAAATGTGCTTTTGTTTAGTTTTACCACAGTCCCATCTGCTTTATGGCCTGTGCTGCAGCTAGACACCAGGGGCAGTAGAGATGGCTCCAGGTGTTTTCTACATTCATTGGTCTGAATGAGTAATGTCACATTAACAAGATGAGGATTGTGCACGCCCCTGCCCAGTGTCTTAAGTTTCTGCCTTATACGAAATTACTGTTTTGGAGAATGCCGTGTGTGTATGTGTGTGTGTGTGTGTGTGTGTGTGTGTGTGTGTGTGTGTGTGTGTGTGCACGTGCACACACTGTAATTTGATGCCTACATCACATCAAATTACAGTGAGGTAATTTAATGTGATGTAGGCACAGTAAAAATGCTAAAATTTATAAGCATTTCAAAAACCAAACATGAGCACACTGTGCATGTGTGTGCAAAAGTTCAAGGCCTTAACTTTATACAAAGACCTGTTGCTATAGTTTATTTACTGCATGTGCCGCCTTTCAGTTGTTGTTGTTTTTTTTGTTTTTTTGCTTGTTCAATAAATAAAGTCTGTTTGGGCTGAACAAGTGAAGTAAGGTTCAGTGACTGAGGGGAAAATGCTGAAATTTGTGCTCTTTGAGCACTTTGCCTGGGCTGAGCCACCTGACTGCTTAGTGGTAGCCTGTATCACCATGTTCAGTTTCATGCTCCTCCAAAAGTACAACAAACTGCATGTAAATCAGTGCCTTTGTTACAACATCAACAGCATGGTTCATTTTAAACACATATTTGCACAACGCCTCCTGGTGTATAACACATTGCAAAAATACCAGTTAAAATTCTGGGTTTGATTCAGTCACTTTAACTCCTCCTCAGAGGCTTGATATTTTTCCCAACCATAAAAAACTACTCAAAAAACACTAAAGATAAAAAGCCTGAAATTTTCATTGTTGTTTGTTTGGTTTCTTACTATCTAAATTGTTAATTAGTATAAGCAATGTGAGCGACACAGAGAAACCATGAAGGTCCTGGGTTCGAGTCAACTATCTGGGGCCTTTCTGTGGGGAGTTTGCATGTTCTCCACTTGTCTGCGTGGGGTTCCCTGCAGGTACTCTGGTACTCGTTCTTCCTCCCACAATCCAGAGACATGTAGTTGGTGGGATTAGGTTAAAGTGATGATTCTAAATTGCCCATAGGTATGAATGTAAGTGCAAACTAATGTCTGTCTCTCTGTGTTAACCTGCAACATGACCTGTGTAGGCGGTACCCTGTGTTTTGCCACATGGAAGCTGGGATAGGCTGAATGGGAGAAAAATATTTTTTTTTGTTTTATTTATTTTTTGCCAACACAAATAAAATCTTACTCTCACAGCAGCTTTAATAAGTGCTTTTATTTATTTAGATTACTTCCTTCTTCTGTTGCTCTGTCTAAGCAGATTTCTGTAATTCTATAATTCAAGCCAACGACATGTTTGATAAACTGTTTCCCAAAAAGACCGTTGGAAGAAGCCTCAGCATCAATATTAACTATGAGCTGTTTATCTTTATTAAAAGACTATGTATAACAGGCTTTTAAGTCATGTTTTTAACCACAGTCTTCTTAAAAAGCTTTTGTTTTTGCTAATTATAGACTGATTCCTAAATAGTTCTAGGATAACGTTACTTTTGCCTCCATAACCCACCAGCTGATCGCTGTAAGATTTAAGAGAGACACAAGGCCTTTTATTTCCCACTAGGACAAGAGTGATTATAGGTCATACTATTAAGAAAGTTTCATTCATGTACATGCTCATGAATGATTTCATCCAACAGTATTTAATAAGCATGAGTGCACTGATATGTTTTTGTGTCTGCAGGTGGAACGTCCATCTTTCTCAATAGAGAATCTAAGAAGATATACACCAGATTCAAAGATGGACAGCCTGTCAACAAAGGGTTTGTCAAATTTAAACATTTCTCTTTCTCAGAATATGGGCTTGGTTTGGGCACGCTTGTCCCTGTAAATCAGTCCAAAGCTGTACTGAGTGGTTGTCTTTATTCCTCAGATTCCTTGTAGACTTTCAAAATCAGTGCCCAGGACTATGAAGCTGTTTTTGTGGCTCTTGGTGGCCCGACACTTTACTAAGACAAGCTATAAAATTTAATTTTTAGAAATGCATTTTTCTGGATTTTTTTTTAGTTACTGTTCTGTCTCTCACTGTTCAAATCAACTGAAATTGTAGACTATAGAGGTAGATTTCTTTATTTAGTGGGCAAACTTACAAAATCAGCTGGTGTTCAAATAATTTTTTCCCTGACTGTAGATTGTACCAACATCAATTTGTGTCCCACTGTTTTCCAACTGTCAGTAGGGTTTTGGATGGCCCTTTGTAATAAATGTATAAATGAAAATCATTACTGTGCCTCAGCCTATTTGACCCGTCCAACACGCCCAACACCTCTTCACCAGCTGGGTTTGTGACAAAGATTTGATTGACTGCAGAGCTTCAGAATACACAGTAAGCTGTAGTCAGTACCGTCCACACCTTCATCCTTGCTCAGTTATATGCAAGATTGAGGAGATTTCCAGCATTTCTTTTCTGAGGGTGTATGTAGAGGTAGAAGGTGTAGGACAGCATCATGTTGAAGATGCTTAAAAGCATAAGAGCAAGCAGGGAGGCTTGTTTTGCATCACTTTTGAATGGGCTCTGAACAGGAACGTTTTACAGAACAATGCCATATGCATTTTCATGGAAGGACGGTATCATCAAAAGCTCCCTAAGATGGAACAGTTTGTTAATTTAATTTCATATCGTACAAGTGGTCTGTCACTACCACAGGGATTGGTCGAAGGGTTTTGAAAGTAGCAAAGTGACCTCAGCTGCACATATAAACGTGTTTTGGCTGCTCAGTGAGACTAAAAAAGTGCCATTAAATTTCATTCAGCATTTATTTTGTGTAAGAAAGCAGTCAGGAATACTGGGCATAAAGGGAGTTGTGTAGAACTCTAGAGTTGTGTTAGCCCCTTGTTTTGGTTAACAGCTTTGGTGTTGGTGCTGCTGGATGCAGTTCTTTTTACTGGATGTTCAACAGTTTCAGCGTGATGATCACAAAGATTGTGTTGACTGTTCCCTCAGAGGTAAAGGGCCAGCAGGAGCCCATGCTGACCTGTGAATTATGCGGCAGGGTAGATTTTGCCTACATCTTCAAAAGATCTAAGAGGTTCTGTTCTACGGTGTGCGCTAAACGGTAAGATCATTGTCTTCATTTTCACAGTTCACTGTGGTTCACTGCCTTAATATTGTCTCCGAGCTGATACATCATTAGTCAACATTTAGGAGAATATGACTGAGGAAGCTACTTGAGTGTTTGGTCCAGTCTTTGCCTGTGACCTCAGTGTCACATATTTCTCTCCCATGTGCAGTGACTTGCTGTGTGCTATAGTTTCAGCTATTTTAAAATATTTTAGGGTCTTTACCTTAGAATATAAAGCACCTTGAGGTGACTACTGTTGTGAACTGGCGCTATAGAAATAAAATGGAACTGAATACAAAGAACACTTCTACTGAGAATGACAAAGGAATAACTTAATTCACAACACACCAGACGTAAACATCTAGTTCAGACTTGTGAATGATGCACAGATTTTGAACTTGCCTTGTTTGCTATCCTTGTAGTTACAATGTGGGATGCACAAAGCGAATGGGTCTGTTCCCGAACCGCAAAACCACCCTGGAGAACATGAAGAAGCAAAAAGCTGTGAATGGAAACCACAAAAACACCATCATAGACTCTAAAAAGAAGGTGAGACAGTCAGGACTATTTCCCCTAATGAAGTGAAGGATAACTGAGAGTGGTTTGCAAAGATGGTGGTGGTTGGTGCTTTGAACCCCGGCTACTCCAGTCTGCATGTGGCTAACATTGTAACGTTAGTAAGATGCTGAACCCAAGTTACTCCCAGTGCATCCATCAGACTGTAAATGTTACATAGAAGTGCAGAGTGTGTGGGTTTGCTGTGTCTCTCAGTACAGTCTCAACAGCATAGAGGAGGTTTCAGTACTCTAGCGGAGCTGAACACGGCCATAGAAGCTCTTTAAGCTGTCAGCAGGACTGGTATCTGCTCCTTTGTGTAAGAAGGAACAGGATAAGCACTGCCCGAGCCAGAGAGTGGATATCTCTGACCAAACAATCAGAAACGAGCTTTATCAGGATGGCCTGAGTGCACGAGTCCTTCAGTGGCCTTGTGCTTCTTGCAGTTTCTGAAGGATGAAGAACTGAAATGTTTTAAGGTTGCCATGTTGCCGCCATCCTGGAGGTCCAGACTGGCTCTTAGTCCATATTCTTGTGCCTTCCCAGTGTCATCAGCATGGACCCTACCACTAACAAGGGTGATCAAAACACAAACAACCAAAATATAAATAAACATGAGGCTAAGAAGAATTCTGGATTCTGCTGGTAAAAAAAATGGGTACCAAACTTTTGAATATGGTATATGTATATAGTCATATATATATATATATATATGTGTGTCTTTTCTCTTCTTTTTTTTTTTTTTAAATCAGACTGATGTATTACACCTATAAATGAGAGAAAAACCTCAATATAGTCCCATTTTTCTCTCGGACTCCCTCAGACTGCTCCCTGTGTTCAGAAGCCTGCTGCTGCTCTGCCTACTGCTCACTCAGTCCACCCTGCACAGGAGGATTCAAATCAGTGTTCAGATTTGTCCCTCTACAAAAGACCCCCGTCCCCTGTGTCAGTTCCCCAGCGCCTGCCTGTGACACAAGGCTCTGAGCTGCCACTGCTGCACCATGGCTTCCTGCCCAGTGATCCAGGGCAGTGGAACATAGAGGATGTTTACGAGTTCATCTCGTCTCTGCCAGGTGGGTGCTCAATCTGGTAACGCCTGCGTTCATATCCAGCTGTGCATTTTTCTTTCTTTACAGTGCAGAAAGTGTGCACAACTCTACAGAGGCTCTTCTCATTTATTCATAATTTGTTTCTATGGAGACAGACAAACTTGTAATAACTTAAACTGAACATTAATCTACGAATCGTTAAAGGCACTTAACTCAATGACAACTAAAAATCTCAACCAGTCTAATTCTCAGTGACCTGAAGTTTTGTGAAAATCTTGTGAATGTTCTAACCCTGAGAGGAAGCCACCTAGGGGTTTCAAACTGATGCCATCGGTGTATCTACTATCTGCTCTTAGACAAGTTCCAGTGTCAGTCATCTTGGACTCAGCGTCAGTGTGTATCAGTGTATGTGTATGTGTGTGTGTCCAGAATTCAGCTGAGACAGTGTTCTTCGCCCTGCCAGGCTAAGTAAACAGTCTTCCAGCCAACCCAGGTGGCCTTGCATAGGGGAAGAACAGTCTAAGCACCGTCTGTTATCAGGGTGTTTTTGTTCAGCTCCAGCCTTGAGATCACAGCTGGCGCCGAAGTGGTAGCCGCATGAAGTGATGGTGGTTTTTACTTTAGTGTGAACAACTCATGTGAATTTCAAAGCTGTTCTAACAGTCCGACACTGGTCTCTCAATCTCTCGTTGGAGAGCCGTGAGCTTCTCCATGATGTTATCAAACTTATGCTCCGTGATGTTGTCATTCTTGTGCTCAAAGAGCCGATTCTGAGAACTCACGACCGCAGTGAGCTTCTCCAAGGTGTAATCAAATTTTCGCTCAGAGGTCTTATTCTGAGTGTTCACGGCAGCCGTAAGCTTCTCCAAGATATTATCTGTGCTGCGCTCAATGAGCCCATTTTGAGAACTCACCCGAGCCCAAACTTCTCGTTGAGAAAAGGGTGTCAATTGCATTCAGGGACCAGTTGATCAAATCCATAATTCCTCTTTAGGTTTTAGAGAACAGACTGTGAGAGAGTGTTCCAGGGAAAAGTAATACAAAAAAACACGAGACTAGACAAGGACACAAGAGGCTAAGCAGGGAAGATAAGGGAGGAGAGGAGAGGAGAAAAGTGCGACCACCTTCGCCAACTCAGACGCCACAGGTCATCTACTAACCTTCCAGTTAGTAGATGACCTGTTGTCCCACATCTACCACACTGGGCTGGCTGTCACTTCCAGCACAGGTCAACTTCTAATTGGAAGGTTGGTAGTTCGATCACCATCCTCTAACTGAAGCATCAGAGAGCAACTTGGAATTAGTATCTAACCTAATTAGGCAAGCTGAAGAGGGCAGTGATCGAACTACCAACCTTCCAGTTAGTAGATGACCTGTGCTACTAACCGGAAGTGACAGCCAGCCCAGTGTGGTAGAACAGTCCCCACCAACAATAACTGCTTCCTGAGAGTGGCTGTTTTCAGGTCATCAAGCCACTGATGTTGTTAAGAGATATATTCTAAAACACTTCTTCAGCAGAGAATCAGAGAGGAGAAACACACAGATTTTCTTGCTAGCAAGGGCAGCCTAGAGTGAGACTTAGAGACCCGCCCTGAGGACTTGCCTCAGGGCGGGTCAGGAAACAGATATAACTACGTTAATCCTACCGTAAAACAATAAAACAAGGTATGAACTTTCCCATGCTCCTAGGATGTGGGGGTGAAAGCCAGAACACCCTGGAATGTTACAGACTTCCTAGGATGAGACATCCTTTCAATAAACACAAATGGTTACATGTAGTATTCTACCATATACAAACTTATATCATTAAAAGATTATACTGACTACTAAGTACAATTTTCCATTGACAGATGTAATGACACTGAGTATTCAGGACCACCTGTGTGTCTGTGTGAAGGGGAGTGAAACAGCAATGATGGCTGAGAATATCCATGGAAGACGAAAGGCTGCATTTAACTGCAAAACACAAGTTTGGCTTTCCAAGTAACTTAAGGGTTAACCCAGGGTTTTCTGTACTACTAAGGTGGTTTAGTCCTTAACAGGGTAAGTCGTCATGGTAACTTGTGCTGTGAACCTATCTAGCTCTGAAGCAGGTTAAAATCCAGATCAACAATCAGTTCTCCAGAAAGTAGCATCACCTGTCCTGGAAAATCTGTCTGACCTCTGTACACACACAGTCGGAGGGTTTATTGTTTTTTAATGGAGGTGTTTTTGTTTCCCTAATGAACGTCTGTAATAAATAATGTCGATGTTTAGACACAACTTCATTCTGCGACACCACGCACGACATGTTGGCAGAACCTTCACTGTATATCAAAGTCAAACATACATTATGTTTGAATTCTACTTTTATATTTAATGTTTGCTCTCAAATCCAACACTGAGTGTGCAGCTGAGAGAATAAAAGCTGAAACCGTCAGAAGCAGGTTTCAGTTTAAAATCTTCTGGAAGTTCCACATTTACAGTTTGTTTTAAGCGTATTATAGAGTTACTGCTGGTTGAATGTGTTTTATATGTGCAGCTTGTTAAACTGTGCTTTGCTAAAAACACTGAATGAATCACAAACTGTCACATTGTCACGAGAACACAGGACGCATGTTACGATGACCTGTTCATTAAATGAAATGAACTTCACTGCAGTGATTTCCAGTAAGCTTTAAACTGGATCCATTTAAAGATTAAAGTTGCAGAGCTCTAACCATCAGCTTAGGAATCAGCAGTGAGAGTGCACTCAATGTTAAAATAATCAACTGGATTTAAAATGATACCATTCTGTGTGCTGAATCACGTTAACAATGAATGATTGTGTCTTTTTTTACAACAGTGTTTCATTTTATTGACATGTTTTCTATGTTTCTTATAGATTTTAACACATTTCTAGTAAAACTGTCACATGGACCATTTTCTGTGATCCATAAAGGCTGGTAATGTAAATGGGCATTTGAAGTGTTTTAAGTAGCAGATCATTTCAAATGCAACATTTCTGTCAGCTGAACAAACATCAGCAAACACACAAACTGTGTGTGTGTGCAGTCTGTGACAGTGTGTTGCTAACTAAAGGTCCAGCTGCTCGATTCCCAGGGAGATAAAAGAGTGTAACTTTAGTCAGAGATGGAGGAAGACAGATGAACAGGTTATAGTTAAAGGTAAGAGCTGCAGATTTAAAGGTTACATGTAATGTCCTAATTTTTATTCCCATATTGGGAAATATTGGAAAATTGTATATAATGTGTTTTGATAAGTTGTATATTTTCACATTGTGAAACTCCCTGCAAAACAAGCTAAGTATAGCAACTTTGTGTTATTCAAATGCTGATGTTGCATGGTAGTTTTGTGCAGGTTAAACAGGTTAGCTTGCTCACAGTCAGTGTTGGGTTACATTAAATGTAGCAAAGATTAATGTGGACTGGAGCTGCTGTCGCTTAGATTCATTCACTGAATTTCTACCAACTGCATAAAGAGAGTGTACTGTTAGAGTAGGATAAGTCAGCAAAGATGGCTCAGCAAACATCTGCCTACAGTTAGTTGAATTCAGTTGTGTAAATCCACAAAGAGCAGCAGGTCAGCTGACCTGTTCACTAATAATCACAACTGATGTAGAGTTACTGAATCCCACCTTAAACCCCGACTGTAAACGTTTTTCTGTTTAGATGCGGAGGCAAAGTCGCCCTCTACAATATAGGCAACAGAAAATAATGATGTTTGGAAACTGTCTTTCATTGCTTGTGTCCTGCATCACTCGTTTAAGCTTAGTGCATTCATTAGAATTAGAAAGTAGATTTGTATTCTCCCGTTCTAGTCTAATGTAAAACTAGGTTTAGTTACCTTTGGTAGAATTGTCCTTCATGGAGCTACTCTTTACTTCCTTACTTTGAGTACATTTCACTTGTTTACTTATGCTCAAAACTTTGCCAAAACAATGTCGGACTCTGTAGTTTTCTCTGGTCCCCTCCCCAATCAGACCAGGAGTGACATGTTTAGCCGCATGTTCTCCTTAAATTGCTGGCTGTCTGAGTGGTGTCCCAGAAACGATGTGGGCTTCATAGATAATTGGCAAACCTTCTGGAGGAAACCTGGTCTTGTTAGGAGAGATCCATCCACTTTGGATGGAGCAGCTCTCATTTCTAGAAATATCGACAAATTTATTAAACCCCCTCAAAATATGACTATCCAGAGTTGGGACCAGGAAGCAGAGTTGCAGTCTTACACGCCTCTCTGCAGCTTCTCTCCTCCTGCTACCCCCCCAAAAACCCATCTCCATAGAGACTGTGTCTGCTTCCAAAAAGACAAAAAACAAACTAAAAACCAGCAACAAACAACTTAAACATTTACAAAGAAAGAACAATACAGTATCCACATCTGAACCAAAGAGTAAAACAGTGAAATGTGGATTATTAAATATTAGGTCTCTCTCCTCCAAGTCTCTGTTAGTACATGACTTAATAATTGATCAACAAATTGATTTACTCTGCCTTACAGAAACCTGGTTGCAGCAGGATGATTATGTTAGTTTAAATGAATCAACACCCCCGAGTCATTCTAACTACCAGAAATCACGAAGCACAGGTCGAGGGGGCGGTGTGGCAGCAATTTTTCACACCAGTCTATTAATTAATGAAAGACCAAGACAGACTGTTAATTCATTTGAAAGCCTGATGCTTAACATTGTCCACCCCATCTGTGAAACTCAGAAACCAGTCTTACTTGTTATCATCTATCGTCCACCTGGGCCTTACACAGAGTTTCTGTCTGATTTCTCAGACTTTTTATCTAATTTAGTTCTGAGCTCAGATAAAATAATTATTGTGGGTGTGATAAGAGACAATATTTATCAAGTAATCAGGTATAATGAAATAACACTCAGACACTTGTAACAGTTCAACGTGCACGGGTGGGAGCTCAAGTGAGGCCCACACCCTGGAGCAATTCTCTGCCTTTATTTATACACAGCATGAAACATACAAGAAAGGAAGTAACATTCTCTAGCCAAACAGGCAGGTGTGAGATCTCGGAACTTATGTTCAAAAAAGGTTATGTTCTTACAAGGTCATTTCTTACTCTTTGGGTGGCGGTTTCCTGTGAGATAATGTGAGAGCAAAACAAGTCTTTTTAAGGCAAAGTGTAGACAGTTGTGCAGGTGGTTAAGTGAAAACAGAAATATGAACACTCTTAGCTTTAGTATATCAGCAATAATGATTAATAAAATGTCTCAATAATAAAAATCTTCTGACATCCCCTCCTGTTGTTCAAATTTCTGTAATAACAGCATTGCTATTGGTTCAATTCATAACCTCTTGCCTAAACATTTTCGGTCAGAACGTCATTGAGCAATCCTGGGTTCAATTAGACTTCAACATCATCACATGAATCCTTTTCCAAAACATCTTCCATTTGAGGCAGTGTTACATAAGCATTGATAGAGGTCATCACTATGTTTGATACCATTTTCTTCAGACAGGGTATTACACATGTTGTGAAAACACATAAAAGTAAAAGTAAAATTCCAACAAAAACAAGTCCTTTAATCAGTAGGGACTTCCAAGAACCACTTAGCAACCATGTGAGCCAATCTTCAGTGCTTGTGACATAGTCTTGTTGCTGAGCGTCCTTAATCTTTCTCAAAGCGTTCAGAGCGTCGGTCATGTTTTGTGAGTGCACATTGTCTGGGATGTATGTACAGCATGTGGTGTTAAACAATACACACAAACCTCCTTTTTCAGCTAAAATCATGTCCAGTGCGACTCTGTGTTGCATCACTACAATGCGTATTGCGTCGATTTCTTCATTTTGTGCCTTGTTGATCTTTACTGAGGCATTTAGGAACAATCCAAATCGGTAGTCAAGTGTCTCAATCCTGAGCATGTTTTTTCCAGTTCCCACCCAAGGGAACAGGGAGTGGAGAACTTTTTGACCGGTGGTCCATAACTTGAAGTTCTTAGGCACATCTGATCCGTAGACTGAGTCATGTGGCAACACTTCAGCGACTTCACGCTTTGCTCTTGATATGCGTGCGTGTGTCTCTGCTGTGATCTTGAAGGTGTGGTCTGAAATTAGCACTGGTGCACACAGACCGGTGGAGTTTGGTGGGAGCATGAAGTAGGTTTTAGGCCCGCAGGCCCAAGCGGCTCCCTGGACCCAGAAAGTTCCATTCTTGAAGGTGAATGTTCCTGTGGATTGGGTCATGTCAAAGGTTTGTGTGCAGTTAAGGTTCCGTCCGACCTTTCTGCTTCCGTCCGAGAAGGCAAAACATATTGGGTGCTGTATGTCAGGTGGCAGAACTATGGCGAATGATCTGCTTTTGGTGTTGTTGGCGTTGACGTTTACCCAATGTTCTTCGTCACAGGCGTAGTTCCAGTTTGTCAGATTGTAGGCACAATGGGTTGTCTGTTTGAATATGACCCTTTGCTGTGAGATTGGTTTCATGACACGTTTAACATCTGTGTCATTACACCATGGAATTTGGTCTTTCTTCTTTGTGCTTTGACCTTTTAGAGCCAGTCCTGTTGTCATCAAATCTCTGCGTGAGCAGTTGCCAGTTATCGCTTTGTTGAATATGCACATTGCTTCATCGAGTTGAGGTGCCATTCCATATATTGTTGCGTGTATGGCCGTTGTTGGCATGTGTGAACACACCTAGCACTCCGTGCTGTTGTCGGTGCGTGTTCTGTCGTACACATACTTATACCACGCGTTGTTCATCCATGGGTGGTTGTGGTCTTGGTTCAGGTCGCGCAGGTGCGAGTTGTCATGTGTCCATCTTTTTTTCAGATTTCTTTTGTAGCTGCCTTGCAGTGTGAATATTGCAAAGAGAGCCACCAGTGATAGGAGGATCGCTGATAGCAGGAACAGTGTCTTCATGGTGACCAAGCACACTAAAACCTCTGGTGCGTAGACTAGGGCGAGAAGATCAAGGGCGGGCTTTTTGCCCAATCAGCCCTCTCTCCACCACTAGAGCACCGGTGAGATTCTAGGGAGCTGGCGTCTTAGCCTGATGTGTCCTGTACCTTTTTACAGTGGCTTTGGTGGATCCACGAGGGTCTCTCTGCTATTTTGCAGGCGGTAGGTGTGGTAAGAAGGACTTGGTACGGGCCTTCCCACCTGGGAGAGCTCCAATTTTTCCTTTGGAGCACCTTGATCAGGATCCAATCACCTGATTTTAACCTGCAAGACACTGGAGATACATCACTTGGCAGTTGGCTATTCAACACAATCTCTTTGTTTACAAGCAGTTTAGTCATCCATTCAGCTAAGGTGGTTTCCCTTACTGATTTGTCTATTGGCTCGCTTGTGATTGGCAGTGGGAACGGTCTGCCATGAATAATTTCAAAAGGTGTGAGCTTCTGAGAACCTTGCGTCAGTCTCATCCACATTTTTACTAGGCCTACACACTCGGGCCATGGCCTTCCTGTTTCTTCCATGCATTTTCTTAATCTTTGTTTTATTGTACCGTTAGTTCTTTCCACTAGTCCGGCACTTTGTGGATGGTATGCACAGTGATGTTTGATGCTAAATCCTAAGGCTTCAGAGACCTTGCTAATTATGTCATTTACAAAATGTGTTCCATTGTCAGCACGTATCAGGCTAGGAATGCCATATGTGGGTATGAAATGATTGCATAAGCATTTTGCTACTGAAATTGCATCTGCTCTTTTTACTGGATAGATTTCTGGCCATTTTGAAAATACATCTATAATTACTAGAGCATATTTCGAATTTTGGCATTCATTCAATTCGATAAAATCCATGTGGATTGTATGGAATGGGTGAGGTGGTGTGGGAAAATGACCTCTTTTTGGTCTGAGATTTCCCTGTGCATTGTGTTTTTGGCAAATCATGCATGTTCTGATAAATTCTTTTGCTGAATTTTCGAAATTTTGAGTGTAGAAGTGTTTAGAGAGAATATCTATCATCCCTCCTGTTGATACATGCGTCGAGCCATGTGTCACTAATGCTGCTGTCTTGTGTAGAGATTTTGGCAATATTGGTTTGCCATTACAGGTCATTAAGTCATTTTTCAGTTGTGCGCCACATTTTAACCACTTCTTTTGTTCTGCAGTGGGTGCGGCTTTCTGTTCATCTTTCAGTACATCAAGTGGTATTAACTCTGTGGTTTCAGACATTAAGGTTTCTATTGGCTGATGTGCTGCCTTTTTTGCAGCTATGTCTGCAAAGTTGTTGCCTTTAGTAATTTCAGAGTCATCTTTTTGGTGTGCAGCACATTTGCATAATGCCAGCTTCTTTGGCAGAGTTATAACTTCTAGTAGTTGTTTTAAAAGATTTCCGTGTTGCACAGGGTTACCGGTAGAAGTAACCATACCTCTGTTTTGCCAGATTTTTGCAAAATGATGTACTGCTGCAAAAACATATTGGCTGTCTGTGTATATGTTTATCTTTTGTCCCTCATGTAGTTGACATGCTCTGATGACAGCCGTCAGTTCAGCTGTTTGAGCAGAGTGTGAGGAAGTTAGTGGTTTAGCTTCTAAAACCTTGTCAGCTGTGGTTACTGCATAGCCCACACAGTTTCTCCCCAAACTATTTTTGGATGCTGAGCCATCTACAAAAATGTTAGTGAAGGTCAGTTGCGGTGTGCTATGAATGTCAGCTCGTGGTTTCGTTTCCTCATCTAATTTTTGCATGCAACAGTGTTTTTCTCCGTCTGCTGAAGTGGGGAGAAGTGTGCTTGGGTTTAGTTGTCCACACTTCTCAATTGTAATGTGTGACTGTGATAGCAGAATGCCTACATATGAGAGCTGTCTTGCATGTGTAAGATAAGACAAGTTTGCTTGCAGTAAGATGGAGGTTACAGCATGGGGAACTTTGATAATTAATTTATGACCGAGAACAATGTCGGCAGACTTTTTTACTGCCTCTGCTGCGGCTGCACAAGACTGTATGCACGTAGGCAAGCCTGAAGCAACTGAGTCTAATTTACACGAGTAAAAGGCGAGTGGTCGTTGTTTTTCCCCAAATGCTTGTGTTAGAACGGCCTTCATATAGCCTGCACCTCCGTCTACATGCAAATAAAATAATTTGTCATAGTCTGGCAAGGCTAAGACTGTGCGTGTTTGTAGGGCAAGTTTCAAATCATTAAAT
Source organism: Neolamprologus multifasciatus (assembly GCF_963576455.1). Lineage (NCBI taxonomy): Eukaryota > Metazoa > Chordata > Actinopteri > Cichliformes > Cichlidae > Neolamprologus > Neolamprologus multifasciatus. The sequence continues at coordinate 17,475,670 of NC_140458.1, read as the reverse complement.
GCTTTTTCTGCTTCTGGTGTCCATTCTATTTTATCTTTCAGTGCTAGATTTTTTCCATAAATTAAGTTTTGCAAAGGTTGAGCTAACAGAGCATATTCAGGTATCCAGCATCTGCAAAAGTTGCAGAGACCTAAATAACTCATCATCTGTTGTTTTGTGAGTGGTTTTGGAGCATTCTGTACTGCTAGTTTCCTGCTGTCTAACAGTGTTCTTCCCTCCCTTGTGAGCTTGTGGCCAAGGTATGTGACCTCTGAGCTCCACAGTTGTAATTTGTGCTGTGAGACTTTGTGGCCTTGTTCAGCTAAATGTTGTAATACTGTTATTGTGTTCGCTTTGCAGTCTGCCTGTGTGTTTCCCGTGATCAGTATGTCATCTACGTACAGGAGAAACTGTCCTGGGGCAGGGAGAGTGCAAAGCGACATAGATTTCCTTAAAGCTTCTGCATACAGGGTGGGGCTGTTCTGGAAACCCTGAGGTAACCTTGTATATGTATACTTCTGATTATCAAAGGTGAAACCGAACAGAGCCTGTGAGTCAGAATGTAGCGGTACAGAGAAGAATGCATTTGATAGGTCTATAACCGAAAACCATTGCTCTTTTGGTGTTACTTGATTTAGGATTGTGTGTGGATTTGCTACCACAGGTGGGATTTGTTCTGTTACGTCATTTATTGCTCTGAGGTCATGTACTAGGCGATACTTTCCTGTGTTTGCTTTTTTCACTGGAAAGATCGGAGTGTTACAGGTCACTTTGGTTGTTTTTACTAAAATGCCTGCTTTCTCCATATCTGCAATTACTGGCCTGATGCCTGCCTTTGCTTCTGCTGTTAAGGGATATTGTGGTTTGACTGGCCTGTAGGTTGTGGTGGTTTTTACTACAACGGGATCTGCTCCTTTAATTAATCCTACATCTGTAGGTCCTACGGACCACAGTGTTGTGGGCAGTTGTTGTAGTTCTGGGTGTAATTCTAATGAGAGTTCATGTCAGTTCTCACTATCTTCCTGCACGTATACATTAGTGCTGTCAATCATGTGGGTGGCTGGGTGGGTAGTGAGTACCCACCCTAATGTGTATCTCATGCATCCTGTTCTGCGACCTTGAAGCCATCCCTCATGTGTTTCTTCAGTTTTTTCATATCTGTCCCTTTCAACTTGAGCGAGAACGCGGCCTAAATCTTTCCACTCAGTGCTGTCATTGTGTGCTACTGATACATGTGGTTTAGGCATCCTGTTCACTCGTTGCACTATTTCTGGCTGAAGTACAGAGCAGACTGCATTACCACTTTGAGTGACATATAGGTGCTGCAATGTAAGCATTTGTGGGCCCAGTTTATGCACCTGTAAGTCATACATGGGGTCATGACCTGGGCTTTGTTTGAACCTCAGTGTGTTGTGATACTCTGTGTAGCTCTGCCGTGTTGAGTGGGTTCGCAGATATTGATTTGCTATGTGTTGCAAAGGTTCTAGTGAGGGCAGGTCTAATGTCCAGTAGTAGTGGGGCTCTCCCTGTCCTTCACACACATTAATCTGACAGTCAGTGAGGTTTTGCTCTTCATTCAACATTAGCTTAGCATACATGCCTTCTGGCCCTGGCAATACACCTATTTGCAGTTTTCCTAAGGAGTCTCTCCCTAGAAGGTTAACTGGGCAGGATGGGTCATATATACATTGATTTTTGCAGCTGCGTCCACTGTCTGTATGTACTAACAGTAGGCTCTCTGTTAAAGACTTAATGCTGGTGTGCCCTGATGCTGATTTTACTATCATGGTGTTACTGGAGTATTTCAGATTCGGTGGTTTTTGATTTAACACAGTTTTACATGCGCCTGTGTCACATAGCATAGTCATAGGTTCGTTGTTTACATGAATAATTACTGTGGGTTTATGTTCAGAGCCTAAAAGTAATTGTTGTATGTTATAGATTTCAGTTTCATCCTCAATGTTTTGTTCAGCTTCAGTATTTTGCTCTAGTCACATACTTTCTCTGTCACTATGATTCTCTTTTTTGTTTCTGCAGTCTCGTGCAAAATGTCCTTCTTTTCCACAATTATAACAACGGTTGTCTCTTTCATTTCTTTGCTTCCTGTTACCTTTGTAACCTCTGCTTTTCTGTCCCTTTCCTCTGTGTTGTCTTTGTCCCTGTCCTCTGTATTTACCAGAAAATGCTATGACACCTGTGTCGGGATCTACAGTGAAAACACCTCCTTTTTCCTTCTTTTTCAGCACTCTAGTTGCATGCTCTGCATATTGTAGGGCGTCTGCTAGATTTCCTGTGTTTATTGTCACCCAGTGCTTTTCGACATGGGCTCTGACTGCGGGACGGAGACCATTTAGAAATGCATTTTTTAGCTGCTGTTGGTAAGGTCTTTCAGGGCGGTCTTCATAATCTAGGCCTGAATGTTGTCGGAAAACCGGGCGTAGCCGATCGAGGAAGTCTGATGCTGTTTCGGCTTCCTTTTGTTTTACTTCTCCTATTTTGGAATAATCTGCTCTGGGGGCTAAACGAACCCTAATTCGGTCATATAAGTCTGTCAAGGTGTTCATTAAATCTAGGGAATCTGGGCCAAGAGGTCTTCCTTGGTCATCTGCACCTGTAAAACCGTCTTTCACTGTCCCCATTCTCAATCCTAACAGGTCTTGTACTACTTGAAGCATTTCATGACCGTTTAGGCCCCATTGAGTTCTAATTAGTTCCACTGCGTCTCTCCACTGTTGAAAGCCTTCATTTAAAGATGGAACATCTTTTTCGACATTTTGTCTGTCAGCTTGGGTCCATGGTCTAAAAGCATACACAAATGGGTTTATATCTCTTTCTGCGTTCTCACCACCTATCAACTGTCCATATCTGGGATTAGGTGCAGCTATCATTGGAAAAATTCCGGAGGGTCCTGGAGGATCTACAATACCTCCCATGTCCCTGCCTGACGGGTCTTTCCCTATGTCTTCCTGTGGGTTTGTTGTCATACAGTTTAATGCACTTCGGGCTTGGGCATAAGGATTAAGATTAGGTTGACTAATGAAGGGATTTTTTGATTGTGGCTCTGGTGCTGACGGTGCTGGTACATAAAGTGGCGGCTGTAGGCTTTGTAATGTTGTTTCCTTTTTCTTTTTTCTTTTTTCACTACGTCTGTCTTCCTCCTCTTTCCATGCTTTGAAATATTTTAACTCTTGAGTACGTTTTATTTTCTTTTTAGGACTTTTTTCATTGTTTAATTCTGCTTGGAGGGTCTCCTTTAAAGTTATCACTGCAGAGGGATTACATTTTCCCTCCCACGCAGGGCATTTAAACTTTTTTGGATTCCTCCATCTGTTTGCACTAATTTGTCCGGCGCCTGGACATTTTTTCTCTAACCACTGCTCGTCAGCAGTGAGTTTTGTTGATTTATTACCCATTTTCACTAATTTGTTTTAAATGTTTTATGTTTAGGTACCTTGAAAATTACAGCTTTTTAACTTTTACACACACAAACAGCCGTGGTGCTTTCTCTGGCACGAGGGATGAGAGAGGTTATTAACACAGCCTTCTACTTTCAAGCTACCCTTGAAAGCGGTGTTAATTTTATGTGATGAAGCACAACCTTTTTCTCGTCCCACCAGTACTTCAGCACCAGTCGGCAAACAATACGGTGGAATAGTTCAGCCTCCCTATTGTGCTGTAAAATATAACTTATTCCACCAACAAAACAATAAAACAGAAATATTTCGCGCGTTTAAAGGTTTTTATTATGACGCTTTTCCCTCTAAAATAGCTACCAACCCTCTTTCAGGCGAGCATTTACATTTAGAGTTTCCTATAATAGCTACCAGTCCTCTCTTAGAACGAGCATTTACATGTAGGAGCTTCCTATAATAGCTACCAGTCCTCTCTTAGAACGAGCGTTTACTTGTAGGAGCAGCGTCAATTCTTATTCGAATTTTTCGCAAGATGTGGGTGAGTGTTAAATATTCACCTGATTTATTTCGTGGTTGTTTAGGTCTGCTCCATCAACCCCCAACGTCGTGGACCACTTTATAAGAACGCTGGCCAGAACCCGAATTATAGCGTCTCTGGTCTTTATCCTCTGCCTGGAGAGGAGCTGTCGACAGACTTCAGCGCGGGCTTCTCACGACGTCAGGACTTGATGAAGGTTTCCTAGTGGAGCATGAAAAAGAAAATAATCAATGTCCACTCCGGCTCGGAGGACCATTAAAAATGATAAGAGACAATATTTATCAAGTAATCAGGTATAATGAAATAACACTCAGACACTTGTAACAGTTCAACGTGCACGGGTGGGAGCTCAAGTGAGGCCCACACCCTGGAGCAATTCTCTGCCTTTATTTATACACAGCATGAAACATACAAGAAAGGAAGTAACATTCTCTAGCCAAACAGGCAGGTGTGAGATCTCGGAACTTATGTTCAAAAAAGGTTATGTTCTTACAAGGTCATTTCTTACTCTTTGGGTGGCGGTTTCCTGTGAGATAATGTGAGAGCAAAACAAGTCTTTTTAAGGCAAAGTGTAGACAGTTGTGCAGGTGGTTAAGTGAAAACAGAAATATGAACACTCTTAGCTTTAGTATATCAGCAATAATGATTAATAAAATGTCTCAATAATAAAAATCTTCTGACAGGGTGATTTTAACATCCATGTTGATGCTAAAAATGACAGCCTCAACATGGCATTTAATCTGTTGTTAGACTCAATTGGTTTCTCTCAAATTGTAAAAGAACCCACCCACCACTTTAATCACACTCTAGATCTTGTTCTAACATATGGCATAGAAACTGAACATTTAACAGTGTTTCCTGAAAACCCTCTCCTGTCTGATCATTTCTTGATAACATTTACATTTACAATAATTGATTACGCAGCAGTGGAGAGTGGACTTTATCAAAGTAGATGTCTTTCTGAAAGCGCTGTAACTAAATTTAAGAATATAATCCAGCCACTGTTATCATCGTCAATGCCCTGTACCAACACAGAGCAGAGCAGCTATCTGAACGCTACCCCAACAGAGGTCGATTATCTTGTTAATAATTTCACCTCCTCACTACGTACGACTCTGGATACTGTAGCTCCAGTGAAAACTAAGGTCTCTAATCAGAAGTACCTGACCCCGTGGTATAATTCTCAAACACGTACCCTAAAGCAGATGACTCGTAATCTGGAGAAGAAATGGCGTGTCACAAATTTAGAGGATCATCATTTAGCCTGGAGAAATAGTTTGTTGCTTTATAAGAAAGCCCTCCGCAAAGCCAGAACAGCTTACTACTCATCACTGATTGAAGAAAATAAGAACAACCCCAGGTTTCTCTTCAGCACTGTAGCCAGGCTGACAAAAAGTCAGAGCTCTTTTGAGCCAACCATCCCTTTAACGTTAACTAGTGATGACTTCATGAACTTCTTCACAAATAAAATTTTTATCATTAGAGAAAAAATTACCAATAATCATCCCACAGATGTAATATTATCTACAGCTACTCTTAGTACCATTGATGTTAAGTTAGACTCTTTTTCTCCAATCGATCTTTCTGAGTTAACTTCAATAATTACTTCCTCCAAACCATCAACGTGTCTTTTAGACCCCATTCCTACAAAACTGCTCAAAGAAGTCCTGCCATTGATTAATTCTTCGATCTTATATATGATCAACCTATCTCTAATAATCGGCTATGTAACACAGGCCTTCAAGGTGGCTGTAGTTAAACCTTTACTCAAAAAGCCATCTCTAGACCCAGCAGTCTTAGCTAATTATAGGCCAATCTCCAACCTTCCTTTCATATCAAAAATCCTTGAAAGAGTAGTTGTCAAACAGCTAACAGATCATCTGCAGAGGAATGGTTTATTTGAAGAGTTTCAGTCAGGTTTCAGAGTACATCACAGCACAGAAACAGCTTTAGTGAAGGTTACAAATGATCTTCTTATGGCCTCTGACAGTAGACTCATCTCTGTGCTTGTCCTTCTTGACCTTAGTGCAGCGTTCGATACTGTTGACCATAATATCCTATTAGAGCGATTAGAACATGCTGTAGGTATTACAGGTATTGCACTGCAGTGGTTTGTATCATATCTATCTAATAGACTCCAATTTGTGCATGTAAATGGAGAGTCCTCTTCACACACTGAGGTTAATTATGGAGTTCCACAGGGTTCAGTGCTAGGACAAATTCTGTTTACATTATACATGCTTCCCCTAGGCAGCATCATTAGAAGACATAGCATACATTTTCACTGCTATGCAGATGACACCCAGCTCTATCTGTCCATGAAGCCAGATAACACACACCAATTAGTTAAACTGCAGGAATGTCTTAAAGACATAAAGACTTGGAGGGCCACTAACTTTCTGCTTCTTAACTCAGATAAAACTGAGGTCATTGTACTCGGCGCTGAAAAGCTTAGAAATATGGTATCTAAGCAGATTCTTACTCTGGATGGCATTACCTTGGCCTCCAGTAACACTGTGAGGAACCTTGGAGTCATTTTTGACCAGGATATGTCCTTCAACGCACATATTAAACAAATATGTAAGACTGCGTTCTTCCATTTGCGCAACATCTCTAAAATTAGAAATATCCTGTCTCAGAGTGACGCTGAAAAACTAGTTCATGCATTTATTACTTCCAGGCTGGACTACTGCAATTCATTATTATCAGGATGTCCAAAAAACTCACCGAAAAGCCTTCAGTTAATCCAAAATGCTGCAGCAAGAGTACTGACAGGGACTAGAAAGAGAGAGCATATTTCTCCTGTTTTGGCTTCCCTTCATTGGCTTCCTGTTAAATCCAGAATTGAATTCAAAATCCTGCTCCTCACATTCAAGGTCTTAAATAATCAGGCCCCATCTTATCTTAATGACCTTGTAGTACCATATTACCCTATTAGAGCACTTCGCTCCCGCTCTGCAGGCCTACTTGTTGTTCCTAGAGTATTTAAAAGTAGAATGGGAGGGAGAGCCTTCAGTTTTCAGGCCCCTCTTCTGTGGAACCAGCTTCCAGTTTGGATTCGGGAGACAGACACTATCTCTACTTTTAAGATTAGGCTTAAAACTTTCCTTTTTGCTAAAGCATATAGTTAGGGCTGGACCAGGTGACCCTGAATCCTCCCTTAGTTATGCTGCAATAGATGTAGGCTGCCGGGGGATTCCCATGATGCATTGAGTTTTTCCTTTCCAGTCACCTTTCTCACTCACTATGTGTTAATAGACCTCTCTGTATTGAATCGTATCTGTTATTAATCTCTGTCTCTCTTCCACAGCATGTCTTTATCCTGTCTTCCTTCTCTCACCCCAACCGGTCGCAGCAGATGGCCGCCCCTCCCTGAGCCTGGTTCTGCCGGAGGTTTCTTCCTGTTAAAAGGGAGTTTTTCCTTCCCACTGTCGCCAAAGTGCTTGCTCATAGGGGGTCATATGATTGTTGGGCTTTTCTCAGTATCTATGAAGCGCCTTGAGGCGACTTTTGTTGTGATTTGGCGCTATATAAATAAAATTGAATTGAATTGAATTGAATTGAATTATGCTCGAGTAAAATTGATTTAATACTTCAACTTTTACTGCAGTATTTTTTTTTAATTCAGGTATTTGCACTTTGGCCTATTTCAATAATGTCTGTACTTCTGACACTCTGTCAAAGCTTTGCTGTCTAATTTATGAAGGCACAATCTCTCTGAGATTGCAACCAATCAGTCCAAGTGAGGCTTTGACTATTTGCTGAAAGGTTACCTCCTGTCAGGGGATATTTGCTGTCTTTAAAAAATAATAATAAAATATCAATATTTGGGTTCCCCATATTAATACAATATGCCTGCGAAAAATTTGGTGATGCTATGCTGTATCAATTTTTTCCTCCACCCCCTTTGAGCTTAGTGATGCAAGGCTTGGATGCAGTTGCTCAGCTGTGGAAAACTGCTCCATGAGCCCCTCTCCACCCTTTTCTTAATCTAATCTGAAGACCACCTGAAGTTTGGAGCTGACTGTGATTTTATGTGGCCTACCACTCTATGGCTGGGTTGCTGTTATTCCCAAGTACCACTAACTAGATCATTGAAAAGATCATTGGAGCCTCTGTTCCCTCCATCACAGACACTTATCGCACCGACTGCATCTGCAACGCCACCAGCATCGTGGACGACCCCACACACCCCTCACACACACATCATCATCCTGCTGCCTTCTGGCAAGAGATACCGCAGCATTCGGCCCTCACTGCCAGACTGTCAAACAGTTTCTTCCCTCACACTCCAGATCACTCAGTGACTGGACCAACACGCTGACACACACCTTCTTGCACCAAGTGACTTTTTGCATAACACTCAGTCTTTTGTGCATTTCTATTGCACTGTTGTGTCTTTGTTGTAGACCATGTAGCACCATGGTCTTGGAGGAACGCTGTCTCATCTCACTGTGTACTGCACCACTACAAGTGGTTGGAATGACAATAAAGCCACTTGACTAGCAGCTGACTGCAGAACATTTAGTAGTCAGGATATATACTGATTTTTACTCGTGACCTCGAGGCTGGTCACGAACATGATCCTGACGGACATCAGAATGGTCGACCACACAACAAAGGCAGCAGTGAAATTGTAAGAAGTGAAGCTGAACACCAAACAGGTGTTAACAGCATGGAAATCCCAACCCTCTATGCAGATTAGGGTTGTCACTATCTGATTATTACACAACAACAGTCGATCATAGTAATTTCTTTGATGCCTGACTTCAGCAGTGTCCTGTTCTGATTCTTGCAAAGAGATTTCCGATAGATTGTTTTACTGTTCTCTGTAAGGACTGCAGATGAGTTATGTACTCACCGTTGTCGCTCTGTTGCTGCAGGCTGCCTGGAAATTGCAGAGGAGTTCCGCTCTCAGGAGATCGACGGGCAGGCCCTGCTGCTGCTGAAGGAGGACCACCTAATGGGAACCATGAACATCAAACTGGGGCCTGCACTCAAGATCTTTGCTCAGATCAGCATGCTCAAAGACTCATAGTTCATCTCATCCAATACATACACAGCTCTCAATGGCAGCTCAGCTATTACTGCACTAACAGGACGTGCTCAGGATTCCCCATGTTAAATAGTTCTCGGCTGAATTCAGGTCCCAAGACAATTTTCATTGATGGATATTTTGTCTTCTGACCAAATGGCCGTCAGCTCCAACGTTTACACTGAAAACTTCACTGTGCCCTGTGGTTGGGAGGGCTGCTGTGTTACCTAAGCAGTGTAGAAAAAAGTTTGATTACGAATACATTTAGTTTTTTATAGTGTTTATTGTACCATAAGTTTAGCATTTCATTTGTTCTGGAGGGTGACTGTGAAGATTTCAAACGTGTGCCTACTGTTTCAGTAAAATACACTTTATTCAAGCCTCTGCGTCCTGCATGGAGTCAGTTATTCCTGAATGCCTGTGATCCGGCTCTCATCAAACTCTGCATGGTTCTGTGTCTGGTTTGCACAGTATTTGAGCTATGGGAAAAATAAATAAAAAAAATCACAAGGAAGATAACTATTCATTTATCCAGCTTAAATACAGGGCTCTGATTAATTGTGTTAAAGTTAGACATTAGACAGTTAACAAAGTAACTAAGCTTTGTCCAGACTCTGCACTCTATGGAAGGTATGGTTTTGTTTGTTTAGTAATCTTTGACTGAAACGGAGGTAAAGATGCAGAACAGCCCAGCTTAGAGCCAAGATGCAGCTGGGAATGTGTAAGAGTATACTCTGTCAGAGCATGTCATTGCTTCATACACAATAACATTTAAAGGTTTTCAGAAAGGTGAACTATGAAGCAAGTTCAGGATAGCCAGGCGTTCTTATTTAGATGGCCCAAATATTCGAGCAGCTACCACAGCAGTGGCTTCACTCACTTAAAATGGGGCTATTTGCCTGAACATTTGTTAAACACAGACTGGTGCTTTCTGATGCTCTCCGAAATTCAAGGAGGCCTGGAAATTACCTGGAAGTGTGCAGAAACAACAACAATCCAATACACTTTCTGCAAAAAACAGAAATAAGAAATCCTCAAGAGGCTCTTCAGCGATGGTACTTAGACTTTTTTGTTGTGCTTTTATTGCACTGAAGCCGTCGTAATGTTTTCTTGGTATTGAAACACAGAACTACTACTAAAACTGGTCTGTGGAGGTTCATCTCCAGGACAAAACAGAAATTAAACAACATTGTGTATGCTGTGCAGAGCAGTGAGGAGTGCTCAGTCCGTTACATTGGAGAACCTAAACCATAAACACATGGCACAACATTAGAAGAGCCATATTGACAGCACACGACTCAGCCGCACATCTGCACCTAAAGGACAAAGGTCACTCTTCGAGGATGCCGATGTTCACATTCTGGACAGAGAAGACAGATGGTTTGATAGAGGAGTGAAAGAGGAGGCCAATTATGCATACTGTCATCTTTGAACATGAGCTTACAACTCATGGCTCAGAAAAGGTTGGGGACCACTGCCTTAGATGACTCTAGAATGTACTGCATACGTGTCAGCCTTTTAATTACTTAAAAGCTGCCTTATGAAAGTGACATGCTTCATTGCTATATGACAACATTCGTCTAAATCAGTTGGAAGACCAACACTTTTCCATGTTTATGGAATAGTGTTTGTCTGCTTCCACTCTGCCAGACTAAAGATTTCATTGGTGGTGGATGCACAGACAATATCAACTGGTCACAGGATGCCTTCATCAGATGAGCATCTTGTTTGTTTGTTGGATCAAAAACAGGAACAATAAGTTTGCAGAAAGATGATGATTACTTTTGCAAGAATCTGAATTCACAAACACACAGACTCAATCAACCTACTGTAGCAGACCTGCAATTTCCAGGTTGAGGCTGACAGCAGGAGCACCTGTAAAGTTGATGGTGTCCGTTGATTCAGTCACATTTCAGTTCACCACTTGCATTCATTGTTTCTTTACAATGTGCTTCTCGTGTCCTCTGTCCTCTGATCGTCTGCATGTGACCTCAAGCAAACCAAGGATGTGTCAAAAATTAAAATACAGCTGTGGTGGGCTACATCAAAACAATTCATGATTTAGTTATAAAATTATGTCATTAATATTGTTTATAAAGGTTTACGGTTATTACATTGGATTCAAGTTTCCGCCCTTCCTGGGCCACACAAGGACATTCAAAGAGTGGTCCTGATCCAGTCCCTTTCTGTGTCCTTACTGTCATTGTCCCGTTGGAAGATAAACCTTTGCACCAGTTGGAGGTCCAGATTGCTCTGGAGCAGGTGATTAACAAGCATGCACTGTACACATTCATCTTTCCTTTGACCATTACTAGTCTCTCAGTTTCCAGTCTCTCCCCAAAGCCATCCCCACAACATGATGCTGCCACCGCATCACTGTGGGGATGGTACTGACCAGGTGATGAGCCGTGCCTGGTTCATCCAGACATCATGATTGGCATTCAAGCCAAACAGGTAAACCTTTGTTTCATCAGACTAAAGAATTTTATTTCTCATGTCATGCATCATTTACTGAGGAGTGGCTTCGTCTGGCAGCTCTACCATACAGGGCTGATTGTTGCAGTGCTTCAGAAATGGATGTCTTGGAAGATGCTCCTCACTCCACAAAGCAGCACTGAAGCTCTGTTGAAGTGACCATCGGGTTCTTGGTCACCTCACTAACTACAGCCTCTCTACCCTGATTGCTCAGATTTGCCAGGCAGGAAGAGAACTGGAGGCCACTGTGCTCACTGGAACAGACAATTCCTTGTAACTGGACACAAAGGAATATATTCTAGCATCCACAGAACTTTCTTTTGTGGTCTTCCAGATCTTTTGGTGTTAGACCTGTTATGGGCTCCTGACCTGTCTCTTGCCCAGGGACAGTTGGAATAGGCTCCAGATTAAGTTTCACACTTTCTTTTTTTTCTCTCGATAAAACTTAGAGTTGGGGTTGGATCAGGTGACCCTGAAGCTGATATAGGCTGCTTGGAAACCAGCCAAACCAGTTTACTCCTAATGTTGGTAAAGTGTAAAACCTTTGCCAAATTAGACATGTAGATAATCCTGGGTTAACAACGCTGCCAAATCATTGTTCAGTAAATTATGTGCAGTTTGTTCACCTATTAGTTCTGTTTCATTCAGACGACACTGGGTCCGATGGGTCCCAGATGAAAGAAGAGAGAAAAATGAACACATTTCAATATTTTCTCACAATAATTTGTGATTTATTCTCCCCAGTGTAAGACAAAAAATCATTTGCTTTGAATTTACACGATCAGAAATCACCCTAGCTTCTTTCTTCATTATAAGGCACACACAGCAGAAACTAAAAGCTTCACATCCTCTCGGCTACAACGTGTTCATGAACGTACACTCACGTAAGAACCTCAGTTGAAAAATACAGAACATTTTTTGCAACTTGTAGTAAGTAGTAGAAATGTGTACACACATAAACTGAGTTTGCTTTGTTTTTAAAACCCTTTAGTTGATACAAGTATTTTTGCAAATTCTGAAATCAATTCTAACCTTCGATTTATTTATTTTATTAAAGTTGTTATAAATTGTCAGTTGCAAATTGTTTTTGACGTCCTTCAGTAAAGATAGAAAACAGCAGAGCTACAAGTTACTAATGATGTTGTCATGGCCTCTGACACTGAGCTCTGTGCAGACACTAGAATAAACTGTTGGCATTAAAATAGTTGTACTGGTCTAATCTCATCTGTCTGATACATCATTTATGTGAATGACGATTTTTCCTCATGGACGAGTTCTGCAGGATTGTGTGTTGGGACCAGCACTTTCCATGTTCTACATGCTTCCCTTAAAAATTTTTATAATGAAAGTGTTATTATTAAATTATTAGAAACACGTATATTGCACATGATACCTAACAGCTTTTCTGATGAATAAAATGTCTACCATCATCCCCATTTGAACTTAAAAATGTCTGTTTGACACCTTTTCAAAAGAATGTCTTCAGTCTCATTACTGACAAACAAAACCTAAAGTGCCAAAATTATTTGAAAAATGCAAGAATCATGTAAACTCAGGTAAAATTTGTTGTTCCTTTTCCCCTTTCCAAGCATGCAAACATTTCTTTTGCATGCTTTGCATTTCTGCATTTTATGTATGTATGTATGTATGTATATGTATATATATATATATGTGTATATATATATATACTTATACATATGTGTATATATATATACTTATACATATGTGTATATATACGTATATATATACACTTGTACATATATGTGTATATATACATATGTATATATATACATCGTCAGTGTTGGTTAAAGTGACTGTGACTAACAACAAGGAAACTCAAATGAAGAAATATATATATATACATATATATACATATACATATATATATGTATATATATATATGTATATATATATACACACGTATATATATACACACACATATATATACACACACATATATATATATATATATATACACACACATATATATATATATATATATATATATATATATATATATATTTCTTCATTTGAGTTTCCTTGTTGTTAGTCACAGTTACTTTAACCAACACTGACGATTAGTAGGAAACTTTCGCTTTCACTTAGCTTTTGGATCACTGGATCATGCTTTGGGTTTATGAGCTCTATTTTCTGGGTTACCTGGTTGAACAGTCCCGTTTCAAAAAAGAAACTGAATTCCATTTTAACCAGTTAGTTTTACAGGAGCGCTCTGCAGCAGATGACGGCTGCGACACGTCAGCACATCCATGTTAATACCCCCCCCCCAAAAGCTCAAGCTCAAGCAGAACCACATGTGTGTGCATCACACTGCTGCAGCATTCAATCAGTGTCCAAGGAGTCATGGCAGTTATCCTCATGTTTGCTGGTCACCTGGTGAAGTCAGAGGGAAAGGTTAAAACAGCTGAGGAAACTGGCTACCCCAACCCAACAACTCCACCCAGGAGAAAAACAGACATGCTGAGAGTGACAGGACCCCGACCAAAGCATAGGAACATCTCACAGAGCAGCAGGGAAAAAAAGAGTCAGAGACAAATCCACATATTTCTCATCATTTAATTAAGTGATTTGATATAAAACATCATTAAAACGCAGGGAAAAAGGAACAGCAGAAAGAGACCTGGCAAAGAAAGCACACGGTTCATGCTGATCAGAGAAACGTTTAACCTGCCTCTCTTGCAAATGTCCAAAAGTCCAAATGTTCAATTTTGGTATTTTATGCTTCCAAATTGATGTGTGTTTGTTTGTTGTGCTGAAAACGTGAAGAAACGAGGAAGAAAGAAATGAGCAGACACCATCAGACAGGAAAGAAAGCTCTCCTGAAATACAGATAACACCTGACTGCAGAGCTAACACGTTAGCCTTTCATTTGTCTCCACTTAGGTTTGTCTACAAACCAATAAATAACAGAGTAGATAAAATGAGAGAATCTACATATTCCAGATCGATATGATACCGATTTGCAGATTTCACAGTTTAACATAAATTTCCTTTCATTGTCGGAGCGGTGCTAACATTGGCTCGTGTTTTCTGTGACTGCCTGTTATTTGTTGTGTATTGTTAATGAACAGAGCATTTCTGGGCCGATGGTTTAGTCCAAAATGAACTGATGAACTTGTTTCAGTCAAACATTATACTGGGAGCATAAAACTGCTTTTCAAAATGAAAGCACTAACCTGTGGAGTACCTGTCACTGGTTTAAAAATCCTCAATGTTTGACACATATACCCTATAATTACTTTACATGAGCAATGCACTCTGGGTAAATGATGTAAACTGATGGCACTTCAGAGCAGTCTTTATCAACTGCCACTTAACAGGTTACACAAAGTATAAAACATGGCACAGTGTGCTACCTTTGGCTTTGATTTCAAGCTGAAAGGAATCAGGGGAAGTGACACTGGTCTCTTTCTTATTAGAAAGGATTGTGGAAGAAGACAATACCCACAACACTTACTGTCGTGTACTTGGTACTAATTACCTAAAAGAGCAGACAAATGGCAGAAAGAGTCCAAACACCCTTGAATAGTCTGAGAAACATGAAAAATAAGAAATGCTTTCCTGCTGGTTGGTAAACCAATCACAGCCGCAGTTCCTGTTCCTGAAAGCAAACTGGTACTCATCACAACCCTGATCACAGAGGCAGCAATAACTGGAGAGGTTTAGCCAAGTTCAATCAGCTGGTGTATAAAGTACAAGGCTTTAATGTCAGATATGTTTTCCAGCTCAGTTTGAACCATCTGTTCAATTACCCAGACTGCAATGCAACTTAAATAACAATGGCAGCTTGTTATTATTATATCAGGTCTTAATGTTAGTATAACAGGCTGTGCACACATTCAGTCAAGGTGCCTTTTAAATGTGAGTTCATGTGGGAGGCTGT
Source organism: Neolamprologus multifasciatus (assembly GCF_963576455.1). Classification (NCBI taxonomy): domain Eukaryota; kingdom Metazoa; phylum Chordata; class Actinopteri; order Cichliformes; family Cichlidae; genus Neolamprologus; species Neolamprologus multifasciatus. Next base: position 17,460,329 of record NC_140458.1, on the reverse strand, counting down.
TCGATTATTGCTGCTCCACATTTACAACACATGATGTCCTGTCTAATGGACAACTCTCCAAGAGGACTGTGTCATAGAACAATGAAACCATCATTTTTATTTCATTCAGAGATCATTCATCACTACAGGAATGTGGGTAAAAAACATGGCATGTTAAACCTATTTTAAAAGAAGGGATTATTTGGAAAAGGAGCTTCAAATTTTTGACGTTGAAAAGTTGAGAAAGAATTGAGAAAACTGAGATCACATGGTTTCAATTTCAAACATTAAACCAATTTTACTAAATCCAGGTTGGATCAGCAAAATCACAGCACAGATATCTGTTTGTACATTTATTAATTTTTCCTATTCTTTTTCATTTCCCGACTTTTTGTTACTGTTTAACCTGACAGCAACCATAAAACTCATTATTGTAGGCGATTGAGACACCAGCCTGGATTGATGGGTAAGCTAGCAGGAGAAAAATAATAAAACAGTAGCCCCTTGTGCTCAAAATTTCACCATTGTAATCAACAATGTTTTACATTCCACAACAAACATGAAGTGCAAACAGATGTGCTAAGAGGACTGCAGACTAAATGATTTACTGCAACTCTGTAAGGACGCTACTCTTTGTTGCTACTCTGCTTTTAACTGAGATCTGACTTTGCCTTCAGCCTCTTAGAGTAAACGTGTGCAGTGAAAATCTTTATCAAGTCATTCAACACGAAACAAAAACTGTAGAAAGAGCTGGAAAGGAGAGGTGTGTAATGTCATTATGCCAAAACGATCCATGTGAGTTTAGAAAACAGTTCATTGACAGAAAAGGTTAAAGTCAAAACTGAGAACCCATCCCACAGAGAGAGCACTGAGCCAGCGACACACACACACACACACTCGAGCAGAGAACATCAGGGTTCAGTTCTGCTTCATCTCTGCTGTTTATACCTTGCTCCTGAAGAGAGGCTTAGCTCCGGGCCCACAGTACTCATTGTATATGAGCTTGAACAGGAAAAGGTGGAAGAGAGTTATGAGCGAGGCCACGCTGAACCAGAAGAGGAAGGGCAGGCCTGGGTACCTGTTGGCCATGTGTTCCTCGTGAGCGAGGATGGCCTTGAGGTGCAGAGTGTGGCGGAGGTCCTGCAGATGGCGCAAGTCTGTGGAGATGTAGAGCAGCGGTGTGATGGGCTGCGTCACCATGACGGGGAAGGTGTGGCCTTTGATCTCTGAGGTTAACTCCACGGGCTCGTTGAGGCAGCCGGCCTCACAGGCATACAGCTTCACCGGCTTTTCCTGCTGCTTTACCGACACGTGGAGAAAAGGCTTTCCGTCCACATCCAACAGCACCGCCAAGTTGATGAGGTCCTGGTTGTAGTGAATGCCTCTCAACGCGTAGCTGTTGTGCAGCACGTCTGGGTCGGTCTGGAACTGAAGATGGTTCTCTGTGAACTGAAGGCCACCAAAGCTGAGCACCATGCCCTGCATGACTCCATGGGCTCCAGCAGCTACCAACACCTTGCAGCCTCTTTTGTGCAAAGTCAGAGTCCACAGCGTGACCAGCTGCAGGATCTGAGCAGTGCTGCTTACTCTCTCAGGCCACAGGTTTTCTGCATGCATGGTAGCGTGGCCGCTGAAGCAGTGGTCAGCGTAGTTGAGACTGGATTCGAGACTGGCGCGCTCCTCGCCATTTAGCCTTTGGTCCAGAAGCGGAGCCGCGGAGGAGGACAAGATGTAGTAGAGGGTGGTGTTCACAGTGCGGCTCGATGGCGTGTGGGAGTCGATGATCTTCCTCATTTCAATACCTAAATGGAAACAAAAAGCAGAGTTATAGTTTCACATGACTCCCTGGGCCCCTTCTGAATAAAACAGCAGGTGAAAGTAGCTATTGAAAAATACATTTAACTGTACACAGAGAGACACTATTGGCTGACAGGAAGCTTTAATAAATTAAAGACAGGGTCACTCACATCCTATTCCAGTGGTAGCTGCTGATTCAGTTCATTTGTTAGTCTTGCTACTTCTGTGTTATTTTTGGTATTTTTGTAGATTCGACTAAAGAAATGGGAACAAATGTTGTGTTTTTGTGACTGCTAATAAAAAACTACAGACACTAAACTGGGTCTTTGCCAAGTCTGTTATAGGCAGACACAATAGTTACTAACTTAAAAAAAAAAAAAAAAGCTTCACCTTTGGACAACTTGCAAATCACTGCACTGTTTTTATTTAGCTTTAAAGGAGGTTTGGTTACTGTCACGCTTGCATTATGGCTGTACAGTGACACCATCTGTGATCGTTTTTGGTGCAGCTAGCTACTGCTACTCCTCACCTGAAATGAAGAGCTCCCTCCAGGCTTCCTGGTGATGTTTGACCAGGTCATCCTCACTGGTCCTCAGCAACTCTTCCAGCTCCTTTTTGGCTCCGTCTTTGAGGGCGCTGAAGGTCTCCTCCAGCATTGAGGACTCGATGGACTCTGAGGTCCACACCACACTCACAATGTTGTCTACATGCTCTGACTTAGCCAAAACATGGATCCTGCTGCTTAGCTTTTTGGTGACCACCACGACCAGAACCATCCTATTTTTTTCCACCGGCACCCTGCCAGAGGAGAGGACCACCTCTCTGTCCTCCAGTTTCTCCACACTGGTGGAGAACTTGCTACCGAAAGAGGGATTTCCAGACGATAAGTCCAGGTTAAGCGCCCTATCGGAGGGATTGTTGATATGGATTCGCTGCAGAAATACGTTAGGTCTGCTTCTGTGAGCAATAAACTCCTCTCTAATAGTGACACAGTCTCGGGTTGACTGCAGGGTGGCTGGTGAGGCGCAGCGGACTGACAGGACCGATCCCTTCCGGAACCACAGCATGTTAGCCTCAGCCTCGGCCAGCGCCCCATCCAGGCTGACGGTGACTCTGGGAGAGTACTCAGTCTGGTGTACCGGAGCCGAGCCGGGCTGTGAGGATGAGGCTACCCAAAGTTTGTTAGACTCAATATCAATCAGAATATGGCCGTTTCCAGTTACAAAAGGCGTGTCTAGCCGTTCCTGAGGTGTGCTGTATATGCCTTCTCCTCGGTCTACCAGAGACCTCCACCTGTAGATCTCAGTCAAGAGACACTGGCCGGCCGCCCCTCCGGGCATGGCCGAGCCACCGAACAACCTCCATCTTCGCTCGGCTCCCAGGTACCAATAGAAAATGAGGAAGAGCAACAGTCCTATAAGGAGTCTTCTCGCCCAGCTGCTCGATAACAAGCCTGGTAGCCCCTTCAGTCGTTGCTGTAGCCACATTTTACGATCAAAACCCGGCTGTGAGTCTGCTAAGGACAGCACCCAGAGGACTCGGGGTGAACACGCGAGGATGTCTCACATGGAATTTCGCTCGTACTTTCTCCAGGAACGAAAGCTGACAAACAGGATTCAGGCTAAATGAGCTCGTTAGCTAGCACTGTGGACAAAAACTGCACAAAATGTGCGGACGCTTCTCGCATTGTATGCTTCTCTCGTATCCTCAGAAGTGAGACATCAAGATCTCCGTTTGACTTCAACTAGAAAAAAACGAATAAATAATTAAAACAATTCTCTCCAGAAACAACTTTGCCATAGGCTGACACTTCTGGTTTGTCAAAAATGTCGTAAAGCAAATCGGCAAAAAAAAAAAAAAAAACGATCGGCTAACATAACAACCGGAACTGTCGCAAAAACCAGTAACTTTACGACAAACAGCGCTGAACAGGAAAACCCTGCGGAACTGATCATTCAACATCTCCGGCCAGAGCAAAGTGGAGTTACTGGTGCTTTATGCTTGCTGCTGTTTGGGTACAACATGAGTAACGACAGCTGCAGTCAGAGGAGAGGAGATCAGCGTTTACTTTCCATAATAGCGACTGTCTGTCTGAACTGACAGAGAGAACATGTGAGGTGGTCTGCAGTAAACTCGACTAAGGAACATGAGAGTCTTCATTTTTATAAATATCATAAACTTATGATATTTCATACCTCAGCAATAATCATTTACCCAAAAAAATAAACTGAAAATAGGGGAGATGGACTAGGCTGATGAACAGTATGTTTGAGATAGAAATTAAACTGATGGAATAATTCATATTGGTCTGTTGTCATTTTTAGAACAAAAAAGTTGACTTTTTGGACAAAAATGTCGTGTGTGTGTGTGTGTGTGTGTGAGAGAGAGAGAGAGAGAGAGAGAAAATGTGTCGAACCATAAAAAGAAGGTTATTTTTGATTAAATCGGTGCTTTTGTAACAACAGAGGGCAGTGAGGATGGGGGGAGTTGGAGGCTGTGTGCTTCATTGGCTTTGATTCGTTTCATTTGTGTTTGTTTAATCCAAACAAAGAAAATCAAAGTCATAATTACACACACTCTACCTTAGCGTGAGACGGTCGTACCTGAGCAAGGATCCCCAAGTCACACAGCAGCCAGTGTGGGTAAAATGAGGATGTCTCTGACTCACGGTGCGACCCCAAAGCAATTTCAGAAAAGCAGGCTCTCACTTTGCTCTCCTCCAGAGAGTGGAGGAGGCCTGGGTTTAACCTGATCCATGTGAAACAGCTGTTTGTGGGGGGATATCCCACCCCTGCTCAACCCCAGCGACCCCGAGTGACTGGAAGTTATTGCTTGCCTAACTTTCACCAACTGGAAATATCCCCCCGACTGTAACCCCCGGCCACAACCTCGAACTCCTCCCAGACCGTCAATAAAGTCATTACAGTGAGGCCGGCTGTCGCTTCAGCCACTGAAACACCAGGGGATGGCTTTGATCTGACCAATGAGCCTAATTTACTGATGAGTGAAGCGCGCAGAGGTTTTGAAATCAACCAAGACAGCTTTGCAGACTCTCCAGAAATACACAAGTCCTTACTAGCTGCTCCATAACTCAGTATGGTTGGTCCCCTCACCACATTGAGCTGTTTTTCCACTTAAAACATCGCACTGTCAGATATTTTTTGATAAACTGCCATTTTTACCCCCCAGTACAGAAGACTGAGCCTTTAGATCTGATCCAGCACACCCGAGGAGAGCAGCGCACAAATGATTGCGAAGAAGTGAAGGACATTTGATGGCAGGTCTTAGCTAATCGTGAGTTATTGTGTCTGATGATGAAAAGCACAAAGGCACTGTGGAAAAAGTAAAGCTGTGTAAGTTCTCTAAAACTGTTTTGTGAACACTTTTCTAAGATTATTATGCTTTGAAAATGTGACACATCTAATGTGATCATCAAAGACTTTTTAATTAAAATTTTATTACTATGCTTTGAAACAATGTCAGATTTTCATACAACATTTATTTGTATGTTGTAATCTTTTTCTTACACCGTGTGTAATTTTTATAGATACCTTATTCATTGTATGAATGTGTAATCATGTATCTTTGAGAAATAAAATATTTCATCTTTTATTTGTTTACTTTGTGGTTATTAAATAAAGATTAGTCACATATCGCACTGATAAACACATATGGCAGATGGAAAAAGCAAACACAGTGTTGTGCTGCTAAACTTTGAGGTTCTAAGTCACCAACGTTCAAATAAGAAAAGATCAAGAGGAGACGAGCAGCCCTGAGTCTGCATGTAAAACATGATAACTCCAAAGCAGCCAACCCAGGTGGCCTTGCATGGAATGGGAAGGAACAGACTCAACACAGTCGTTATCAGGGAGTTTTTGTTCGGCTCCAGCCTTGAGCCCACAGCTGGCGCCAAAGGGGTAGCCAGATTATGATGGTAACATCTTAGATCTATTTCCAGGGGCGAGAATGTTGTATGTTAGATTTTGTTTTAAATCAGATGATTATGGGGTAAATTGCAGTACTGAAGGCAGAACATACATATAATGCTGAGTGCAGAAAGAGATGGTTTCACCTCACAGGTGTGCCTGTCAGGGTTCATTTGTTGCCTTCTTAATGGGGTTGGGACCATCAGTTGTGTTGTGCAGCAGTCAGGTTGGTACACAGCTGACAGCCCTATTTGACAACTGTTAGAATTCATATTATGGCAAGAACCAATCAGCTAAGTAAAGAGAAACAACAGTCCATCATTACTTTAAGAACTGAAGGTCAGTCAGTCTGGAAAACTTTGATTGTGTCCCAGAGTGCAGTCGCAAGAACCAAACGCTATGATGAAACTGTCTCACATGAGGACGCCCCAGGAAAGGAAGACCCAGAGTCACCTCTGCTGCTGAGGACACATTCATCCGAGTCACCAGCCTCAGAAATCACAAGTTAACGGCAGCTCAGATTAGAGCCCAGATACATGCCACACAGAGCTCCAGTAGCAGACACATCTCTACATGTTCAGAGGAGACTGTGTGAATCAGGCCTTTATGGTAAAATAGCTGCTAAGAAACCACGACTAAGGAAAAGCAACAAGCAGAAGAAATTTGTTTGGGCCAAGAAACACAAGGAATGGACATTAGAGCAGTGGGAATCTGTGCTTTGGTCTGATGGGTCCAAATCTGAGATGTTTGGTTCCACCCGTGACGCAGAAAAGATTAACTGATAGTGTCTACATGCATGGTTCCCACCGTGAAGCATGGAGGAGGAGGTGTGATGGTGTGAGGGTTGCTTTGCGGGGACACTGTTGGAGATTTATTCAAAATTGAAGCCACACTGAACCATCATGGCTGCCACAGCATCCTGCAGCAACATGCCATCCCATCATTGATTTTTCAACAGCACAATGACCCCAAACACACCTCCAGGCTGTGTCATGGCTGTTTGACCAACAAGGAGAGTGATGGAGTGCTGTTGGAAAACCATTTCAGGTGATGACCTCACGAAGCTCATCGAGAGAATGCCAAGAATGTGCAAAGCAGTAATTAAAACAAAGGGCAGCTATATCAAACCATCTGAGATATAAAACATGAAGGAAGGATTAATGAGGGATTAATCTCCATCTCATATGTTTCCTCCATCAGGTTAGGGATAGGAATTAATAAGGATTCAACATCACTTATCAATTCAATTTCCTGTTGATTATCTTAGCACTTCTCACTGGGTTCTCGTTGGCTGCACTTTGAGAGTGGCCACCATTGTTAAACAGCATACCAAAGACATGCAGATGAATTGCATGTTCTGGGTCAAATGTTTGTACATGTTGGAGGTTACTCAAAAACGTCATTAGTACCGTTTTTTCTACCTCTGATAACCTCTAGCTGGACTTTAATGAATGCAATAACACTTTTTAACGTCAATTAAATTAACCACTAACTAACAAAGAACTCGTATACCAGTATTCGCAAATATATCGGATGTCAATACCACATTAGAAATACCTCTGTCTAAACTCTTCATTTGGGTTCTAATGTTAGGTTTATGATTACTTTGGATAATGTGATTGGCACTGATGTTTAACATTTCCTTTCTTTCTTTTCATGGTCAAGTTATTGTGAGCGCTTTAATTTGACAAACTGAGTTTACCCATAGTCTTTGTAAGAAACTTATATACAACCACTGGTTCAGGCTACGTGCAGATACTCATGTCTGCGGAACAGCAGGATCCCCATGTGCACAGTTCTCTCCTGCCCACTGTGGAAGTAGGCGTTTGCTTGCGATTTTAACAAGTGGGCTACTATGTTATAAAAGAGCCCGGATGGCAAATCTTTACACAGATGCCAAACTGCTGTTTTACTACTGTTATTGTTCTACTGTAACTGCTGTATAGACAAATACACGGTTTGTGTGCACACACTGAGAAACTGCGAGGAGGAGAAAGAAAAGGCAAAGTAGGGAAAAACAAGAAGAGAAGGCTGAACTGGCAGATCCAACACAGCCGTAGTTGACGTTCGCTAACGGGACCAGTCCGGTTCAAAAACAGGGACGTTAACCTGGCAAAAATGAGACTTTCATCTTTGCTGTTATTTTCAGGTATCGTTGTCTGCGCGCTTTCCGTTCTGGTAAACTCCGAAGTAGAGGGAATTCCTGAAGGTAAGTCTGGAATGCTGGCAGAGATAACGCTGTGTCCGCACCCTACGGTGTTGGTGGTGCAGTTTGTAGCAAATGTGTAACGAGACGAGTTGGGCCAGTTAAGCTCGACACAGGGAGACTTAGTTCATTTGATAACTGGCTGAAAAAAGCTGTGCTGGAACCACGCGTGTCACAGAAATGTGTGAGAAAGAGTTGAAGCCGAACTACAGACAAAACAAGACGGTGGCGACAAATTATCTGACTGCATCTTTATGAAAAGCCCGGATCCTTGGATCAGTGTTAGTCTGTTAGAAAAACCGAGATTTCCCCACTTTGTCTCGTTGTGCTTGATGCATGTCGAAAAGTTGTTTTTCAGTTTTCCAAAATAAAAATCACTGTTAATAAAACACGAACGGAGTTTATTAACGTTTCGTCGGCGCTTTCCAATTCAAAGCAAACTGTAGTCGCTCCGGGCTGAGGAGGGCTGCCATGCCGCTGACGTGGACGATGCTCCTTTGAACTGCTGTAATCATTGCCTCTAACACATTCACGTTAGCCTGTGGGAAGCCTATATTATCAATAGTTGCAGGGGATGCGGACTTGATTCTGTGATACACCCACAAAAAATTAAAATATAAGTTTAGAGACTTTTTTTCAAGCTTAATTCATAGCGACATTAACCCTGAGCAGTTCACTGTTACATCGTAACCATAACCATCTTAAAGCCTTTATCACAGCCTGTGCAAGAAACGTATTTGCTTCTCTGTAGAAATGTAACTACATGTCGACATAATCGCACAAGTATAGCTCTGCATTAAAGCTCTGTGTTTAAGTGCAAATACGCGAGCATCAAAATGCCATCATAGTACTAATACAGCGCCTCTTCTTTCTGCTAGGTTATTGTACACTATAGTTTACAGTCATACATGCGTTACATAAATACTCTTTATGGTGGTACTGTAAAGTTTTGTCACGCTTAAGTCATTCTAAATTCCTCTGTCATGCTCTGGTTTCCAGACAAACTTCTAGTTGTGACTGTTGCGACCAAAGAGACTGATGGCTACAGGCGTTTCCTGAGGACAGCGAAACACTTTAACTATACTGTCAAGGTAAAAACTTCTGGGGCAAAGTTTTTGAAAAAGTTTATTTCATGCTCTGTAGACGTGAGGCCTCACAGTCTCTTTAAAATAAGTCCCTGCTGTGTGCTTTAAGGAGTTTTATCTAAACACAAAAAATGGTCCTTTTCAGTGGATTTCAGTCATACTAATATGTGTTGATAATATAAAGCAGAAAATAAGGAAAGACATAACCTTAATGGCTGTATTATTAAAGGATGATACATTAAAATCTTTAAACTAAAAGATGAGGTGTATGTTTTTAAGGTTCTGGGCCGAGATCAGAAATGGAAGGGAGGTGACTACATGTCAGCCCCAGGAGGAGGCCAGAAAGTACGACTTCTTAAAGAAGGTCTGAAGGAGATGAAGGATGATGACCAAATAATCCTTTTTATTGACAGGTAGAGTGTCTATCTGGATACCTATGCCACTATAATACTGTGTTAGTTATTCAGCCACTGGTTCAGTTTCATTTCATGTTACATGAATCTGCCTTGTTCTGCCTTTTGTCAGCACACGAAATATAGTAATGTGTAGTTTGTAATTTTACAGCTTGATGACAAATTAAGGAAGAACTGTATTAGTAGGTGAGAAACATACTCTGTTTGGAAGCTTTTCAGCACTGTGGTGCTCTGCAGGCTGCAGTTAACATCCAGTCATTCTGTGTGGCATTGTGTGTGTAAACTCTAAGCAGGTTGATTCTGATGTATCAAAACGATAAGAAGAAAAGAGCTCAGTGACTGTGACATGACGGTTCACTTTGTGTTTCAGTAGGAACAGTGACTAGAAACACATCTGCATTTAGACATATTGGAAGAACATCAGTCCACAAGCGCTTTGAGTGCTCAGAAGAGTAGAAAAGTGCTATATAAGAACCAGTCCATTTACCATTTACCATTTACATGGTTAGAGCAACAGCAAATATTTGATGAGCGTGATATTCAGCATTGATACGTAAGGAAAACATAGGAGCACTAAATATTAGTGCATGATGTAATCAGGCTGTAAGTATGAATAGTCAACAGTTAAAGTGATTGATATTGAACAGCTGCACTGCATTAAACTCTCTTTGTAAAGATGAATGCACATTTGTGACTTCATCATTTGAATAGTTGTGTACAACATGAGTATAGAAGTAAAATTAACAGTAACAGTATTTTGTCTAAGTCCGCCATTGTAGAAATCCATTTCACCGAAACAATAGCGTGGCGCACAGTGTGACGTCAAAAAAGGCGCACACCTTTGACGCTGCGTTTTCTCCGTTTTCCTCGTTCACACATAAACACAAAAATTTAGTTTTTGAAAATTTCCACCCTGGCAGTAGTTTTTAAAATCTCCGTTTTCAGTGATCGAAAACGCAGTTTACGTGTGGACGAAAGGTGCAAACGCATAGAAAAATCTGTGTTTTCAAAAATACCCGTGTACGTGTGGACATAGCCTCAGTGTAGGGAAGAAAAAAAATCACACTTGCAATTATTTCTATTGTGCGCTGCAGTAGATGTGTTTTAGCTGACCTGCAGCTCTTTGTGGTTTTACAGAACTGAATTCAGCCATATGTAAGCAGATGTTTCACGAGCTATCTTGGCTGATTGTCTCCCTCTACACTGACAGCACAATGTTTATGCTGGACAGTCTGAAGCTGCTGTGAAGGTGGACTTCAGTGAATGAATCTAAGCATCATCACATAAAGTTCATATTATGTAACCCAACACTGACCATGAACACCACAGCTGCTGTGCACCCGTCCAGTACAGTGCTTTACTTAGAATCCATTGTATGACTCTAAGCTAACCTGTTTATCCTGCACTAAAGAGCAGATTCAGTAGCACAAAGGTCAGAGGCTACACCTCAGGTTGTCTTGCAGGAAGCCTAAAAAATAAGAAAAAATCAAAAGGTCACATATACAAAAGCCAGTATCTGATGTAAAAATGAGGACTTACATGTAAACCTAAAATTTCCAGTATATGAAATACCACTGAGCAGAATTTAGCTTTTAATAGCCACTTATTTAAAATACATTAGCAGTTCTTAACTGTTTCTGCTGTTTCTCGAGTCTTTTAAGGTAGCGTGCTTTGAATTGAGTAACAAGCTCCACTTTTAGCAGTTTATTTGCCGCGTTACGATGTTATGAGTCAGTATACTAAATTCAGAAGATATTACTGTTTCAGTGTTTATGCATATTTAATTTAAATGACATGTTTTTGAAGCACATTTGATGCACTTTAGCTGTACATGGCAGCTAAAGGAAAAGTCCTGACATTTTGTAAAGTTGTAAAATTCTTTATGGTGAAGCATGTAATTATAGTGAAATCAAGAAAGTGTGTGTTGTTTTTGTTGCAGTTCCTTTTCTGGTAGTAAACATAGTCACAGGCAAATTAACTCTGGCTGGTATCATATAATAACAACGCCTTCATTTGTTTTAACTGTGTCACTGGCTTCACATAGGGCTGAGCTGCACTGTGTACTAACGTTTTCTGTTTTCACTCCCTTCATGACTTAGCTACGATGTGGTTTTCGCCTCGGGTCCAAAAGAGCTGCTCAAGAAGTTCCAGCAGGCCAAGCACAGGGTTGTGTTCTCCTCTGAGACCCTCATCTGGCCAGACAGACATCTGGAGGACAAATATCCCCACGTCAGGGAGGGCAACAGGTTCCTGGGCTCAGGGGGTATGTTTATCAGTCTTGTTGTTTCTTGTACTGCTGAGAAAAGTAATATTGCTGTGTAATTTCTGTCTGTTTGTTTTTACCTAACATGAAGTATTTATTCTGAGAAAAAACAATATTTTTATGTCATATTTTTTTATTAGAGACACCTGCGTCACAGTGTAGCCATGTGTGGAGGGTCACGTAATTTTAGGATGCAGGACACAGCACACAAAGGATTTTTCAAAAAGGGAGCTCTTTAATACACTGTTAAAAAAAAATCCTAAAACAACGGTAATATTCCGGCAGCTGGGGCGCCAAAATACGACCGTGAAATAACAGAAAATAACTCCCCATAAAAATACGGTTATTTCCAGTAATGAAAATACAATTAGTTGCGCTAATTTGACATGGGATCTCGCCTTTTTCAAGTGCCGCTAAACATTAAATTAGGAACATTTTAACGTGATCAAACAATGAAATTACCTATAAACAAGGTCAATGAATGTGGCAATATGAATCATAATACGTAAGTGTACAGAAATATACAGTTAACAGTTGGTTTAAATAATAATGGATTGTACGCCCTGGGACAGACTGACAGAGGCGAGGCTGCCATATCACACCATCGCTATCGCCAGTAGGCGGTAGGTGAAGTGTCTTCACCACGGACACAACGACGGAGAGTGTCCGAGCCAGGGCTCGAACCGGCAACCTTCTGATCACAAGGCAAACTGCCAACTCTTGAGCCACGATCGCCCTAACTAGCAATGATAACAATACTTATGTGAGGTAACACAAGCTTATAGGGATCATGTTATATGCTTTTCCATGGCATTACATTTGAATTCAACAGTTCGATCTTTCAAATAACGGACAGATATTTGTGAAATCATGATACATTTGTGAATGTATTTTAACAATCTAAATATGCATATGTACAGACAGATACATTTAATAATCATGAAAATTATGTTTCATTACATTACAGTGATTTAATGTTAATTTACATTTGAAATGTGAAGTCAAAGTCTATTTACGTAACTTTAATGATATTCTAGAAGAACAGAACATTACTGTAAAATGCAGTAAAATACCTTCATATTAGGATTTTTTCCTACGGTCGCAGCCATACCCGCGACCTGGTTGTTGTTAGTTCACATTCATTGGCCGATGCTTAGCGTCATGTTATTATGTGTCCCAACATCCAATGGCATGTCACATTGTTTTCATGGCCACACCCTCACCCCAGGTGCAGAGGCCTATTTCTGTTCTGAGATTTATATTAATTGCAATTATTAACTCTACATTTCTTGTTCAAAATTTATAATTAGCACAACGTGGCCATGCAATGTTTTACATTGTGGCATGCAAAGGAATCTTAACAAAGAAGCTCACGGAGAGAGATTGAGCTTGTCACCCAACCCCAAGCTGGAAGGGGGAGCTCTATAGTAAAACACTTGCTGGTGCTACAATGTGCCTCAAGGTTCAACAACAGCACAACAGAAGTCACTCATGGTACAGCACTCCCTCTACAAAACAACAACTGTCAGTGACTCTGCACCATGGCATAAACACAACATTCAAGATAACAGTTAAAAGTAATGTAACCATAAACAATAAAACAAGAACATCTAAGCAGCACATGTCCCAACGCATGATGGGAGAGAACTAGCTGTTCCCGCAACACGCCACAATATGCTTTTTTTAGTTTTTATGCCTATTAATTATATTTTCACTTGTTACCTCTTAATTATTGAATCAGACCTGGTTGACATGAAATTTTCAGCAAAATTATAATTCAAATACTCCTTTAATTATTGATTATTCTCATTAATTTTCGATCATTTTATATATTTTTCCATAGTATTACATTTGAATTTAACAGATCATTCTCTCACATAACAGACAAATATTTGTGAAATTATGATACATTTCTGGATGTATTTTTACAATCTAAATATGCATATGTACAAAAAAATATATTTCAAAAACAAGTAAATTGTGTTTTACTATATTTACAGTGATGTTACGTTATTTTACCTTTGACATGTAAGATCACAGTCTACTTATGTAAATTTAATGATATCCTAGAAAGACAGTACAAAACTGTAAAATATACAGTAAGATACTTTGACATTACTATTTTTTGGAACAGTGTAGCTAATCCAAAGTGAATCATTGTTCAAGGGAAAAATCCAAAACACAAGAAATTAGAAAACAACAAAACACAGAAAAGTTACAAAGAACAGTGCATACAATGCCAGAGTGGACAAAGCAACTACAGTTCATACTGTACAGTACTGCTGTATGTAGCCACACTGAGGGCTGGTGAAATACTGGAGGCCAGCTCGGCAATGAGATAAATCTAAACATAATAAACGCAGGTGAAAACAATCAGGGAAGTCACACAGCAGGGACAGGAGACATCACAGAACAGCCTTCACAGTAAAACAGGCACATTTATAACATCCTGAATACCAACTCCCACTACCTCTCACTACAGAACAAGGAAACACAAAAAGACCAACGCACAGACACAGAATGGAGACAGTTTCAACAGATTTTGTAATATGTGTTCATATGGGATGGAAATCTATTGGAATTTAGCAACTCCAATTCCATTGTTGATGTCACTTGTCCATTTAGTTCCTTACCAATTATCTTATTGATTCTCTACATAATAGCTCTCTAACCTCGAGTACTAGAAGGTAAACTCAGCAGAAAGCGTTTATTAATAAAAATCAACCCAGAGACTGAAGTAGCTCACTAACATACATTAACAGATCCAAATCCAAATGCAGTGCTGCACTGCACTTAATGTTGTTTTAGTACTTTATTAATCAGTACTTTCTTAACATTGTTTCAGCATTTGCATACTTAGTCAACTGGTGCCATGTAAGCAATTATAAAAATGTAAATTATAAAAAAGAAAACATTTTCAGATGGTATTAAATGTTAAGCTGCTGCTGTATCTCTCACATCCAGCAGGAAAACCTGGAAGGTAAATGAACTGGTTCCTATTTAGTGCTTTTCTACTCAACCTCAGCACTCAAAGCTCTTTATACAACATGCGTCATTCACCCAATCATAGAAACACTACTCCCCACTTGTGTAAATAAGCAGGTTAAAAGGGTCACTCACCTTCTGGGCTTAAGAAGTACCAGAAAAAAAATCCTTAAAATGTGAGGCTCACAGGTTGCTGATAGATGAGATAGGGCAGATGGTTTTATAGTAGGTTGTTAGTCAGCACTGCACTGGTGACATAAACCTGGTAGAGCTCATTAGACATGCTCCTCGAAACAGACACCTTCACTTTCCCTCACTGTGTCTACATGAAGGTCATGAACAAATGTATACTTCTAATATATGTGATCATTTCCTGTCTTATTTCTCTTGTCTCCTCACAGGTTTCATTGGCTATCTTCCCAACATCAAAGAGCTCGTTGCTAATTGGACAGGAGACGACGGTGACAGTGATCAGCTGTTTTTCACCAAGATTTACACTGATCAATCAAAAAGAGTAAGACTTGTTCCACTGCTGTAACTTTATGAAATTCCACTATTTTTTCATGAATTCCCCTACAGCACTGTAATTATATGAAGTGATGTTTATAACATCTCCTGCTAACTGAAATTCAGCACTTTCTGTCCACATGGTTCGAATTACAGGTCTTTTAGCTCATTGGACATTTTCCTGGTTCGTGTTAGGCTTTTAATTTGAAACATGTACCAGGGGCTTTTTGATGGTAATGATGAACAATACACAAAACAATAGTGCTGAAAATACATCGTTTTCATGTTGAATGCAGCATAATTCAGGGCAGTAGTATTCTGATGTTAGCTATCATGTGAAAGCAGGTAAATATACGCTGCTTGGTGTTAAATGTCAACACTTCACCGAGTTCTTTTGATTCCTCAGAGGCATCCGATGGAAGACAACACACTGCTCAGTAGACAATTTAGCACTTTATTTCTCTTTCACATTACTTCTAGAAGGGAGATGCGTCCTGCATGACACATTGCCGCGGATCTCCAAATGGTGGTGTGCCCCTAACAGTTTTATTACAGAAGCTCTCTCACTCTACTCTAAACAACAGTGTCTCACTAACTTTCCACTAGAGATGGTCCCCTCTTATCTACATTTTTCCAGGCAAGCGTGAGTGAGAGTCTGCAGCTTTCTACTCCCCAAGGACACATGGTCTCATGCCTTTATTTTCAGGGCTGTGTCCACTTAATACTACACTATATAACTTTATAACACTTATTAATAAAAAAGCATAGCATTATTGAGGCACTGAAAAATTATTTATTCCCAACATCGGCCTGAAGAAGCAGCCACAGTTTGTTTGTTCCTGTAGAAGTTTTCATCTTATTGGATACATGTAACATAATAGATCAAAAGAATATATTTCTATGTTTCAGAAATCTATAAATATCACCCTGGACAACAAATGCAGACTCTTTCAGAACCTTCATGGAGCACTTGGTGAGTGCACTGAATTTTGTTTTCTTTGACCAGCAGGCCAAGGTTGTTGATAACACATGTTACGCTGCCCAGCATCTTCTCCTGCTCTTGTTTACAATTCACATTATAACTAAAAATGATAAACAACAGACAATAAATCAGAAAAATCAGAAATCAGAGACACTTTACTTATCCCAAAGGGGCATTTAAGATACAACAGAGCACCATGACACTGAAGATAAGGACAGGGCATAAACAGGCAATAAGAATGAGAGCATTGGGTTCATGTCGAAGTGATGGAAACAAGTCTGAAAATCACAAAAATGAGGAAAAGGAAAAGAAAAGAAAATATACTGAGTAGATGGCGAAAAGAAACAACGAAAAGAGCATTGAAGTTAGAAAACAGTAACAGAGTAACAACTTTAACAACCTTTTCACGTTTGGCTTCATAACTCAAAAAGACCTTTTAAGGAACTTATTGAATTGTAGCATTTTCACTTTGACCTACGGATACATAGATGAGGTGATATTTTTGGATAATAACTTAGAAATTCATACACTGATGATGAAGTGGTAATTGTTTTAATACCCCAAAGGTGAAGGGTATCATTATGGTTTGCCAAAGTAATTTTTGTGGCATTATTTCCTTTGCTGAAATGAACAATCATTGGCTACCTTAGCAAGGTGCATAAAAAACAAAACGATGTCAGCAGATGTGGTATGGTGACCAAACTATACACTTCATTTAGATGTTACATTTATTTCCTCTGTTGACAGGTCTGTAGTCACATTGTAAAGTCTCAGGAGGAGTGCTCCATTTACTTTTAATGCATCACCAAAATGTACAAAGATCATTGTAAGAATGAGAGAGTTAAAGTGTCTTTACAGGAATAACAGTTATACTGTTTACAGAACAGTTGTCTAGTTGGTGGCAGGTAGTTTTTTGTGTGTAACTGAACAAGTCTAGTAGGGAACACATGTCACAAGGTTTGGCAGGCAAGGAAATATAAGGAAGTCCTTCTCTGGTATTGTGTGGGATCAATTCAAGTTTATTTATACAGCACCAAATAACAACAGTCGCTCTCAAGGCGCTTTACAGTGTAAGGTAGAGCCTACAATAATACATACAGAGAAAAAAACCCAATAACAATATGACCCCCTATGAGCAAGCACTGGTCCAGCCCTAACTATATGCTTTAGCAAAAAGGAAAGTTTGAAGCCTAATCTTAAAAGTAGAGATAGTGTCTGTCTCCTGAATCCAAACTGGAAGCTGGTTCCACAGAAGAGGGGCCTGAAAACTGAAGGCTCTGCCTCCCATTCTACTTTTAAATACTCTAGGAACAACAAGTAAGCCTGCAGTATGAGAGCGAAGTGCTCTAATAAGGTGATATGGTACTACAAGGTCATTAAGATAAGATGGGGATTATTTAAGACCTTGTATGTGAGGAGCAGGAGTTTGAATTCTGGATTTAACAGGAAGCCAGTGAAGGGAAGCCAATACAGGAGAAATCTGCTCTCTCTTTCTAGTCCCTGTCAGTACTCTTGCTGCAGCATTTTGGATTAACTGAAGGCTTTTCAGGGAGTTTTTAGGACTTCCTGATAATAATGAATTACAGTAGTCCAGCCTGGAAGTAATAAATGCATGAACTAGTTTTTCAGCGTCACTCTGAGACAGGATATTTCTAATTTTAGAGATGTTGCACAAATGGAAGAAAGCAGTCTTACATATTTGTTTAATATGTGCATTGAAGGACATATCCTGGTCAAAAATGACTCCAAGGTTCCTCACAATGTTACTGGAGGCCAGGGTAATGCCATCCAGAGTAAGAATCTGGTTAGATACCATATTTCTAAGATTTTCCCCAGAGATATAGTCGTTTTGGGGGGTTGGGCTATTATCGGCAACCATTTTTGCTAATAGCTAAGTGTTAAGGTATGGACTCGGTTTCTTTCACTGTTTGCAGAAAGCTCAGGTATATGATGTCTATGGCTGGATATCTACATTTTACTTGGTTCAAGCAGATTGTAATGTTGGTCTGGTGAGGAAGGAGCGTCTCGTAGGTCCCGCGAGCATTTGGCATGGAGGTTAGCCGGACAAGTCGGAGCCTAGGCAGGACCTTTATTTGGCATTAACAGATTAAGATCATACAAGCCAAGTCTCCACAGCTCTATGCTATCCGTACATACATGTGCCGGGGGTTAGATAGTCGCCTGCACCAGCCCATTACAATGGGAAGGTCTCTCTAAAACACATGAGTGGAGAGCAGCATGCTCGACTGTAATGGCTGCACTCACACTAGGAGACTCTCCAACTACTACAATAATGGGAAGACACCCCATAGCAGTGCTATGCCATAATAATGGTTGTTACAAGATGTAGGCCTTGAAAAGCTCTCACTGGAGCTCCAGTGGTTGCAATGCTCCTATATTGGTCCCCACGTCTACTTCTGTGACTCCAGTTCTTGTATATTTTCATTGTCGAGGAGTGGTTCTTATTGCTTTTTTGCTCAACTGTAGAGGACAATCGGCAGTACCTTCATCGTTTCTTTGTAGATGAGGGTGCATCCCACCATTCTAGGATAAGTATGGTGCCATGGTGAGGACACCTTCTGTTGGTCTTTTGAGGAGTTATCTTGATGACGTGTCACTATGAGAAGGCTACACAACCTTTATCCAGGTGTGGATAAGTTGCGTAGCACAGGTTAGAGCAGAACAAAAAATGTTATCCATGACACGCAGGTCATCTTTTCTGTATGAAGTATAAAATGACTTGGTTACATTGGTCTGACAGTAACAACGTGTGAGTGTGTTTTTGATAAAAGTTGACGTCACTGACATCAACATTGCAGTCCATTTTAGGGCTATTTCTGGGCAGTGTTTAGCCAGTTTTTATCCTAACTAGTTCTAGATTGCAGATGATATGGACAGTGGGGTTTCTGGCCAATTCAGTTTGGTCATTACCTGCCAGTGAAATTACTTCCTCTCTCTGGCATTTCACAGAGCATCAGAACTGATGCTCTGTGAAATGCCATCTCTGCTGCATCCTTCTGGAACAGAGATAAAGTCGACTTTTCTACAAGGCCACACTTCTGCTAGCTTGAGAAGATATCTACACATATGTGTCACACTTTGACATGTGAATGAATAGACCCCACAGTTACCAGCTGATATGGAGTGTGGATAAAAATGTTGCCAGTTGATTTGGTAGATTTTTACACCAGGTATCCTCCCTGACACAATCTTTTAGGGATTTATGTTTCCTCACGCACCCAAGTCAGGGATCTTTTGCTTGATACTCAAAGACCTTAATCACTACACTATGGAGCCACTTGCCCTGAAAGACAAAAATAGTCCACAGTAATCACATTTCCCTGTATGGCATTTGCTTATTATAAATAACATGGAATCCAGACAACAGGGGGTAAGTGTGGGTGAACTGTGGGGCAAACCCATACTTATCCCAGTCTTTTGGTTGCCCATAGCCAACTGTAATGGGGGCCCCGTGAAGTAAAACTACTCCTAAACTATTAAAGGGCAAAACTGCTATGGGCCCTTTTTCTTTGCCACACAGCCAGAGCTGCCCACTGTGGGCTCACCGGGCATGTTTGCTGGGATTATTTCTTGGTCTAGTCTAGATTTAAATTGAATTACTGATATAACACCTTTTCTATTTTCATGAGACATAGGATATTGAGGGATCATTGGAAAGTCTTTATTTTGCTTTAATAGTATCTGTACAGGCTCAGCAGATCTGATCTAACTAACATCACTAGACACAGAGCCGTACTGATGTAAGAAGCGTGGAAACTATCGTGTCATAAAGCTCCTCTGTGAACTGACTCTGATCTAACAGTGTGTTGTCCTGGCTGGTTTCAGTAAGTTTGCCGTTCAAAGTATATCATATAACAATGTCTCTGTCACCCTCAGAGGATGGTATGTGTGTGTTCCTCAAGCTAAGGTACTCTCAGGTACTGAGCAGTATCTTAGCTGTTCCTAAGACTGTGCTCTCCCATGGATAGAGACCTTGGATGTTGTAACTGGAATCTGCTGGAGCCACTCTTACAGTTTTGTGTTTAGAAGCTAAGGGGAGAATTCCAGTGTGGTACTGTGTGGATGAGTTCTTGAAAACACGTTCAAATCTTAAAGGTGTTTATATCATACCTAGAAAATTAAATATCTATGAGGCTTTTAATCATTTCCTCTCATTCATAATCAGCTGTACCATAAATGCTGTCTCTGTATATATTCTCCACCAAATATTATAAATTCTTATTTATACTGATGAGCCAAAGAGAGGTTTAGAGTAAGTGGGGTTGGTTTACACCCAACTAATATATAGGACAATATATAGATCTCTCCAAAACTAAGATTTTACAAATTTGTTATAAAAATGCTATTAATATTATATTTGTCAAAGGATACTGATATGAACTCAAAGCGTTTGCAGCTTTAAAGTTGATTGATTAATTCCATGCTGCTGTAACTTCAGCTCTGAAGACAAACAGCAGACGACCTGATAGGAATGAAAGAAAACACACAGACTAAATGCACACAGGAGGCGATCAGGGGAAGTGGAAACACCCGGGGAAACAGCTGACTAGAATGAACATAATGACGCCACGGAGGAAGTGAAACTAAACACAATGAACATGGTAAATGGCCTGTATTTGTATAGCACTTTGCTAGTCCCTAAGGACCCCAAAGCACTTTACATATCCAGTCATCCACACACACATTCACACACTGGTGATGGCAAGCTACATTGTAGCCACAGCCACCCTGGGGCGCACTGACAGAGGCGAGGCTGCCGGACACTGGTGCCAACGGGGCCTCTGACCACTACCAGTAGGCAATGGGTGAAGTGTCTTGCCCAAGGACACAACGACCAAGACTGTCCAAGCCGGGACTCGAACCGGCAACTTTCCGATTACAAGGCGAACTCCCAACTCTTGAGCCACGATCGCTCATGGGACACCAGACCTCTTCAAAATAAAACAGGAAGCATAATGAGACGCAGACATGACACAAGCTTGACAACATAGGACACGCAGACATGAAAGACATGACAGACTAAGACGCGGATTTACCATGGTGGACTGACGAGGGACGCAAACACCATAAAAACTTACAGAGGATGAAAAAGGGACTGGAGATGAGACATGGACATAACTAAACACGATGACCGGGGGAAAGCACACGTGACAGAAGGAATGGGTCACAGGGGGAAAAACACGTAAACAAGAAGAGGAAACTGGAGACAAAGATATTACTGAAACACATGAAGGGCGAGGGAGACAGGGGGTGAGGACACACCTGATAAACAAAGAACTAACATGGCGACCTCGGCAAAATAGAAGGATCTTTAGATAACTAAATGAGACTAAAACATAAACAATGAATATCAACATACAAGAAAACACAAAACACTGGGTCACATGACCTAGGACCATGACATACTGTCAGCAGTAACAGTATTGTGTATGTTTTGTGGTAGCTAGGTCTTACAGTAGTTAACTTGTTCTTCTGTTCTTCTCTGTCTATCTGATCTATTTATCTTCAGTGTTCTCTTGAAACATTTAAAATGTAAATGTGTAGTTTTGATATTTCAAATCTTAAAAACAAGTCTGATAGTTGTTTTACATCTGTTTATGTTTCCAGATGATGTGGTGCTGAAGTTTGAAGATAGTCAAGTACGAGTCAGAAATGTGTTGTATGATACTCTGCCTGTCATCGTCCACGGGAACGGACCAACAAAGGTACCGACTTATCTGTTCCATGTTATTAAGCTGTAGTCACATCGCACAGTTTTTAATGGAAACAATAAAACCTGCTCGAAAGGTTTGAGTTTGTATTCTCTCAGCAGTTTTCTCAGCTGAAAACTGAAGGCTCTGCCTCCCATTCTACTTTTAAATACTCTAGGAACAACTAGTAAGCCTGCAGTGTGAGAGCGAAGTGCTCTAATAGGGTGATATAGCAACAAACTATTTCTCCAGGCTAAATGATGATCTTCTAAATTTGTGACACGCCATTTCCTCTCCAGCTTACGAGTCATCTGCTTTAGGGTACGTGTTTGAGAATTATACCACGGAGTCAGGTACTTCTGATTTGAGGCCTTAGTTTTCACCGGAGCTAAAGTATCCAGAGTCGTACGTAGTGAGGAGGTAAAATTATTAACAAGATGATCGACCTCTGTTGGAGTAGCGTTCAGGTAGCTGCTCTGCTCTATGTTGGTACAGAGCATTGACAATAATAACAGTGGGTGGATTATATTCTTAAACTTAGTTACAGCGCTTTCAGAAAGACAACTACTGTGATAAAGTCTACTCTACACAATCAATTATTGTAAATGTAAATGTTATCAGGAAATGATCAGACAGGAGAGGGTTTTCAGGAAACACTGTTAAATGTTCAGTTTCCATATCCATATGTTAAAACAAGATCTAGTGTGATTAAAGTGGTGGGTGGGTTCTTTTACATTTTGACAGAAGCCAATTGAGTCTAACAACAGATTAAATGCCATGTTGAGTCTGACATGTTTAGTACCTGCCTATAAGGCCCGGGTGGACGATGAATAACAACAAATAAAACCGTTTTTTTAGTTTGCCTTCTTGGGTGGACTGGGTAAGTATCAGGCTTTCAAATGAACTGAAACTGTTCAACAGGTTGATTAATAAGTTGGGTTGGACGATTGCTACCATCCCCACCTCAGCCTGTGCTTCACTGATTCTGATACATAATATAACTCAGGGGTCGTTCCGTAATCTAATGATAATCTACCTATATGTCTGAGATTCTGAAAATCTGTTACTCTCATCTTTTAGTACAACTAAGAGATTACCAGTGTTAGACTATTAGATATGAGATTGATATAAAATGAACTACAAGAGCACACGACTGTTTTCCAGCTCCAGATCAACTACCTGGGGAACTACATCCCCAACACATGGACATTTGAGTCTGGGTGCACAGTGTGTCATGAGGATCTACGGTCACTCACAGCTCTTCAGGTCTGTTTACATTTCCTGACAAACTGTATCCATATTATTTCCCAAAGCTACCTTTGATGCCTGATAAAAATGGCACAAAGCCTCATCCTGGTAGAACATGACACTTTTTTTTTCTTTAATGTGTGTTTCTAACAGGAAAATGAATACCCTCTGGTAGTGATTGGCATCTTCATTCAGCAGCCCACTCCATTTGTTACAGTGTTCTTCGAACGGCTGCTGAAGCTCCAGCATCCCAAGAACAAGATCAAACTCTTCATTTTTAACAAGGTAACTACATTTTCCTGACACTCAGCAAAAATATGTCTGATGTAGTCTGACACAAATTAGCATCACACCAGAATACCTCACTAAGATGTAAATACGCTGGCTAAATGAAATACTGTGGAGTTTATTTCATAAAGCTGCTACTTCTATATATATGTACACACACACACACACACACACACACACACACACACACACACACACACACGCACACACACACACACACACACACACACACACACCAGGTGCTAGTATAAAGTAAGGAAGGATCATTATGTGCTTCACAGCTACTCCAGCAGTCTGTGAATAGAAACTTGCTTTGTGGGACTGTAGTTTTATTATCAGACAACGCCTTTCAGGTTATTTTACAGAGAAACCCAAAAATAATGTAACGAGTAGTGTAACAAATTACCTTCTCCTTGGAGTTATTAAGTAATGTACTGTAATGTACATATTACACACAAAATGTGTTGTGTGTAATATGTGAAATACACTACTTGCGTTGAATAACGACACCAACACTGATCACAACGAAGAAAGGAAAAACCTCAACAAACACGCACAAACATTTGACCGCACAGCGTGCAAGTATTTGCATGAATGTAATGCTGTTGATGTGTTGCTTAGCGACGGTGGTGACTCTCAAAGCAGAGCCAGTGACAGTCGATAAGTGATATCGATAATGGAATCAGAATGGTTACAGTATCTACTCTTATCACAGCTGCATGACGGGCACTACACCTTCTTACTTTGATGTTTTTGAGGACTTCTCTTCACATGAAGGTTTATAAGGACATTTTCAGTCCTTCTAAAAATTATTAACCTGCTGGATTTAACGTGACTTAGTAGGTAATGAACAGATTGATTTAGGCAATTTTAACAGAAGATGGGTTCATGATTTTCTCTGTGACAAAGTCCATGAAACTAGGAGAATCGTTTGTTAGACTGCTGTGTGTGGAACCCAGCAGTGTGTTCAGCCACAGAGAGTTGGAGGGAATCAAGTTCTTGTGATTTGTACACAGTGTCCTCAATGTCCAGGCAGCAGTTATCCTTTGGCGCCTCCCCACCTTTGCCAAATGGGTTAACCTTTATGCCCTCCTCGGACATTTCTGTACATTCTTTTCAACTTTTTTTTTGATTTGGCAAACATTTAGGTGGTGTTATAGCCTGTGACATTTTTGCAAGAAATCTTTTGTCAAATCTTTGAAATCGAGTGTCTTTTACTCTTACATGTAATGAATACGCTGTTGATGCATTTTCACACTCTTTAGACACCTCAAGCAGTTCTGCAGAGCCTCGCTGGCTTCCTGCTTCCACCTCCTTGCAGACTTGGTGGCAACAGGAAGTCTTTAAACAGCAGGAACATACTGAGGTGCTAACTGGACAAGAGTGTGGTCTGATCCACTGAGTGGGAGGAGGTTTATTGTCCCGTGTTTTTCAGTCCACATATTACTGCAAAGTGGGCAGACTGGAGTCCAGACTGGTGTGATTAAACCAGTGATGGTGATTAAAGCCTCTGCGTGTTTATGCAGTAGGTCAGCAACAGTCATGTGTATGATGTCAAATGCTGCTGTACCATTGGTTAATGAAGATCATTTGGTCTTCTGCTTTTTGATTGGCTGACCTGCTCCCTCCACCCCCAACCACCGTGCTCCTCATCACTGCCTACAAGCTCGAGTTTTACCACACATCACAGTCGAAGTGCAGATTGTGGATTTGTGACTTGAGAGGATGCAGTCGAGCACTTTTATTCAGATTTGTGGTTATAAGAAGTAAACAAATAAATAAATATGAGCAAAATTTGAATTACAAGTTTGAAGTTCCAGTATATTTGTGAAAACATCAATCTATGCATTTTTTCTGTAACCGTAAATTTAAAACACAAGCGTGTAAAAAACGTACAGGTTTCTACACATTCTCATTTTTTATTCTACATTTTGCAACATATTTATCTTCACAGCAGTCTTCCTGCTCTGCATATCTTTGTGTTTTCCTTTTCCCTCCAGGAAGCTCATCATCAGCGTCAGGTCCGATCTTTCCTGAAGGATTATGGAAGCCTGTATGAGAACGTCACAGTCATCGAACCTGAAGAAGAGATGGATGGAGCTGCCTCTAGGAACCTAGGCCTGTGAGTGCTGTCCAACCAGAACGTGACACATTTTCATTTTAAAATGTTTATCAACTGAGTTGCAGAAGATGACGTGTACTCTTCATTATACAGTATTAAGGTCAATAACAGATTGCTCTTTAAATTCTATTATAATATATGTGCTAATCTATCAGTGTGTTTTCTTCTTCAGCGATCTGTGCCGGAGGGACCAGGACTGTGACTATTTCTTCAGTTTGGACATTGAAGTGGTCTTAAAGAACAAGGATACACTCAAAATTCTGATTGAACAAAACCTGTAAGGAAATGTTTTTATACTGAGTCATTCGCTGATGTGTTGGCAGTAGTCACAGTCACATTTAACTTCTTTAGCTCTAATGTTTTTATGTGAGTTGAGTATATGTCTAGATGAAGAAATGTAACACATAGCACTTCTTGAATGGCCTCCTGTAGTCCTATTGTAGCACCAATGATAACTCGAGCTGGTCGGCTGTGGAGCAACTTTTGGGGAGCCCTCAGTGGAGACGGCTACTACGCCAGGTCTGAGGACTATGTGGACATTGTACAAGGACGGAGAGTGTAAGTTGCTTATTCGCTTCCTAAAAACTGTCAGCATTTAGAATTTTTTTGCATTCCTCATTTTTGACCATAAAAGGCTGATGGGGGTATTGTCGTTACCGGTGGTTGGTACAGATACCCAAATCTGTGCCTGCAATAACTAGTGTATCTAGGTGTATCTAGGAAAACTCTCAGACAAGTTTGAATCCTGGTGACCTAAAGGTCAAGGTCAAAGGTCAAGTTTCCAGAAAATCCTGGGAATACAATAACTCAAGAAGGAATTGGGATTTTCAAACTGGTGCTATATGTTCATCTTTTAAAAATTCGAATGAGTTTGATTCTCAGCAACCTTAGCCCCAATGTTCATAAGTGTGTGTGAGCACAGGAGCTGGATGAGAATTTAAAATAAATCGAGAGTTTAGGAGAGGTGAGAGTGGTGAGAGGCAGACCTGTCTTGATAAGGTTAGTGATAAAGCGATGGTAGAAGTTGTCAAATGGCAGGAACTGCTGCAGCTGTTTGTAAGTACAACCCACCTGGACCTTGGGTAGATCCACCTTCACTTGATCCTTCAGAATAATAAAGCTCTGGGATGAAAGTGTGTCATCATGGAGTTCACACTCTGTGATAGCGCAGTTCAGCAGGAACCGGAGAACAGCAACAAAAACTTTAAAACATCAATGCATCAATGCAATAAAGCAGAAATTTCAAGATTGATGTCTAAATGCAATTTTGAGAAAAAAGTTGAACTGTGGAAATATGGAGATGTTGTATCTATAAAATGCTTTAACTGACAGCATCTGGGTTAGGGTTAGATGGGGATGGGGATGGGAGAAGTGGTGGAGAAGGCAGATGAGAAAGATTAGAAAGAAAAAACTAGAAAGACATAATAAAAATATAACTGTAAGATTTTTAAATGGTCAAATATTATTTGAAACAGATACTGGTGAGTTTAAAAATTAAAATAACTTATAACAAATACTATGTATACGATGCAGAAGAGGTATAAAAAGATTCTCCTTCTGTCCTTGATGATTGACAGCTGAGCGTAAGCAAGGTAGGCAGTGATCATGTTTATGTAAGCAATGTAGGAGTGTTTGGACGTGATCGCCACAAGTTATCACGTCCAACATGGTGGACAGCTCTACAGTGATGTGTGCATGACATCACGTGCAGAGCCTTAGAGTATCATGTTCTTTGCCTCTGAGACATTACATTCTCTTTTTTCGTTTGTGTCACATTCAACGTACATCACCAGCTAACAGTCAGCTTGCATCAGTGATGACATTTTGTTCAACTCACCACAAAAAAAAGCACTGCAGGCCTGACAAAAAGTGCCTGTAGGGTGGGCTTGTTAAATAATGACCAACAGACATTTGTAGCAGCTAAGACTTCATTGGAACATTTGTTGGTACGTCAACTATCTGTTGTTTTTAGGGGCGTCTGGAATGTACCATATGTGTCCAATGTGTACCTGGTGAAAGGTGGCCTCCTCCGTAGAGAGCTGAAAGACTACGAGCTGTTCAGCTCCTCGGACCCTGACATGGCTTTCTGCCACAGCATACGCAACAAGGTCAGTAAGAGAAACAGGAAACTGTTTTTTTTTACCTAAAGAAACATTCAAGTGAAAAACTGTCCACAGTAGTGACTGACCTGTTGTTTTTGCTCTCAGGGAATCTTCATGTATGTAACCAACATGCACACATTTGGCCGCATCCTGTCTACAGAAAATTACCAGACCGGTCATCTACACAATGATCTGTGGCAGATCTTTGAAAATCCAGTGGTGAGATGGTTGAAGAAACACCTGGAAACATTTCTAGCTGTTGTAGTGTTTGTGGCAGGCAGAATGGTTATTGTGGTAGCAGAAATGAAGTTGGTGGAATTAAGCTGCTATGTACGATATAAAAGCTGTTTTAATTTTGGGTCTGTTAGCTACAAAATCAAAACATTCATATAAGTACACAGTATCTCACCACTCAGACACTATGTGTTATATAGGCTCAGTAAAGGATCCCTGTGTTTATATAAAATAAGAATCACAAATATAAAACGAGACAAAATGGAAAAACAAAGCAAAGGAATAAAACAGTGTAACATATGAAGAGTGTTTAAATAATCAATGTAGTTTGTGTGAATGTATAGACAGTGGGTTTTTAGGTTGGGTTTAAAGAAACACCGCTTGCTATTTTTTACTAGGACACCAAATGATGATATATATCTGCGAGAGAACGTCCACAGTTCCTCCTCGAGGAAACCTTTGACAAACGTAATCTAAGATATGTCGGTCTAGCTCAAAATTTCAGGGGAATAGTTGCCATATCTCAGTTTCACCAGTGTATTTTTGCCATGCCACCAAACATGCTAACGTTTCAGTTTTATGACCTTCATCAGAGCATGACAACATGCAGGTCATATCATGTATGTACTGCAATATGGCAGGTTTAAAAAGTCACATGGTAATCCACATCCTGGTCTCATATCGGTTTTCCTAATCATTAGATGGATGACAGATGAACACTTCATTGATCCCAAAGGGAAACTGCTGTGTTACAGTTACAGTAAATAATAAATAAACAACAAAGATAGTAAAGGTGCCACAGTCTCTTATACTATGAGATACAAAAATGTAAAAGTAAAAATGAAGTTAGCTACAAACAGTAGACGTAAGACAAACATTGTGCAGGAAACAAGTGCAAACTGGTTTCATATATCATGTGTACATGAAGGTATAATACAAAATATGTTTGGGATCTTAAGTCTGACAGGTGTGTTGTCTCACTCTGGTTTGTCTCACTCCCATTTCTTCCTGTTCCGTGTTGAAGCTCCACTTGGAACCTTGTTAAGATCCAGCCATGCAAAATATGAGTTTTCAAGTGGTCTTAAACTTTTGATCAGGACTGTATCATCTACAGTACACATCCACTTAAATTGTTAAGTATTAAAATGCTTTGCCATGTATACTGTAAAATAAGAGCTATGCTTATTTCCTCCCTCTGTGCGCTTCTTCAGACACAGTGTCTTCAATCATCTTAGCTCCACACACGTATTTGGAATATTTCTCAGAAAAATCCTGAAAAGAAAAATGAAATTTAAAAGTAATTATGTACAGAAAACTGTCTGAGAAAGTCTTTTGTAATGTTCACAGTGAAATTCAGTTTGTGTTTTTTGTGATGTGATGGTAGATAAGATATATTCACAGGTGTGCTAAACCAATCTTCTTTTTTTTTTTTACAACATTATACGACTTCAGCACAAATGATCCATGAAAACATTGTAGATGTCGTTATAGGGGATTTCCATGTTACAAGTGCTGACATCAGCATAAAGTATCAAAGTTTTAGTATACATGTCAACATCGACATTACTGAAACAATCAGTCTAAATGTTTTTTAAAGTTACTGTCTAAGCTAAGCCACTGTCTGATCTTCATATGTAAAAGAAGGCGGTCTAGAAGAATTTCTGCGTCTACACGAAGGTTTGATGAGGACACGGTGTGATTTGCAATGAGCAAATCTGTATGTTATATTTATTTCAGGACTGGGAGGAGCGCTACATCCACGAGAACTATACCCGCATCATGAAGGACAAGCTGATTGAAAATGTAAGTTTAAACTCGAGCTGAGCTGGAGTCAGATTAACCTACTGAATGAGCTGTTGTGTTTAGAAGAGGCAAAAGCAAATACATTGAACTCCTATCAACTTCCATGTTTCTTATAAATATTGTGGCACAGATAAGAAGTTAGTTCAATTACATCTGCCATAACCAGAGGAACTAACACCGTCCTCAGTTTGTAGGACCTTCCTTTAAGAGGCAGTTCTGTTACAAGCTGTTACTCTGTGCTTAATGCTGTTGTATCTTCTGCCTTCCAGCCTTGCCCAGATGTGTACTGGTTCCCAGTCTTCTCCACTGTTGCTTGTAACCACATGATTGAAGAAATGGAGCATTATGGAAAGTGGTCAGGAGGGGGCAATGCGGTGAGGCATCTTGTTATTAACATTAATCATGTAGTCATGATTATCGATAATAACATGTCAGTCATGTAATAAGACGACATCACTGAGCTCCAGTGTTCCTTATATTCAGTCTTTGTTTGCATTATTTGTCACAAGTTCATGTCATTTGCATCTTCCAGCTACACACCCAACTCTGAAAACGTCGGGACAGCTGCTCGTGTAAAAAAATAAAAAGTGAATGTTGTGATTTTCAAATTTCCAAAACTCATATTTGTATTCAAATAGAACAAAGAAAACATATCAAACGCTTATAAAATGTGCCATTTTAAGAAACATACTAGCTCATATTTAATTTGATGACAGCAACATCTCTCTAAAGGTAAAGACAGCCACTGTGTAGATTCCCTCTTCTTTAACAACAGTCTGTATTTCACTCACTGAACCCACGTCCTCATTTTAGGTTTTTTAGTAGATAAAGGCTTAATCAAGAATTGAGCTGCTGTTTGGTGAAGGCCTCGATGGGGCCTGACGGCGGCTCCCGGGCCTGGCAGATCCCCGCGTACTAATGAGAAGTGAAAGAATTAAAAAGGGGAGGGACGGCTTGTAGACCTGGGGGGTAAGACCTGGAAGGGACGTGTTTGGAGGTGTGGCCCTGCTGCTGAAATTGAGATCATTTATCTCCAATTAAAACTGAGAGTAGTTTTCATTTATGCTGAACAACATCCTGGGAGAGGAGTGTTGTTCCATTCTCGTCTGATATAGGATTCTAGCTCCTCCACAGCTCTGGGTCTTCATCGTCATATTGCTTCATAAATGTTTTCATTTGAGGAAAAGTTAGGCCTGAAGTTCAGCACGTGAACTCTATGGCTATGGTATTCTAACAGATGCAGTATGCGGTTTAGAATAGTCTCGTTTTGATCCGAGCATATGTTGTTGTAAAGCAATAACAGCAAGCAAGCTGCAGCTTCCATCGACACCTCCGTACCATCAGAGACGCAGGCTTTTGAAACGAGCGCGGATAAAAAGCCAAACGGTCTCTTTTCACTTCAGACCAGAGCAGCATCCATGTTTTCTTCTGCAGTCTATTTTAAAGCTGCTTGGCCCAGAGAGAGAGACCTGAACCTGCATCTGTGGACAGCACAGCAAACTGTGTTTGCACTGATTTTCACACAGATTTATCCAGATTCTCTGAATCCTTCGATGATATTCTGTACTGATAACAATTTCAATTTTTACTTCAATTTTATGTATAAAGCACCAAATAACAGTCGCCTTATAGTGTACTCGTGCTTTATATTGTACAGTAGATCGTACAATAATAACGAGATCAGGACATTATTCTGAAGTTGTTTCACAATTTATAGATGCAGTTTTTTGCAGACTGGTAAACCTCTCTCTGCTCGTATTTATTTGATGTCACTGACCAGTTACTTATTCATTCAAAATGTTTCAGTACTACTTACTTTTTCAGCCTGTTGCTGTCATCAAATCCAAAAAAGGCCATAAGTGTCTTTTTTATGAAGTCAGTTTCCCAGTTCATACATTTAATGTTTTCTATATTCTGTTGTGAATAAAATGTGGTTTTAAAATATGGAGATTTACAAATCACTGTATTCTGTTTTTATTCACACTGTACAGGCTCCCAACCTTTCTGGAATCTGGTCCTGAATACCTCCTGTACTTTAACTATATACCTGAAATAAGTTTCTTATTTTTCCAGGATAACCGAATCACTGGTGGCTATGAGAATGTCCCCACCATCGACATCCATATGATTCAAATCAACTTTGAAAAAGAATGGCAGAAATTCTTAGTGGAGTATGTGGTACCAATCACAGAAAAAATGTTTCCTGGATACTACACCAAGGTAAGACCATCACTACACACACTTGTGAAATGTTTCAGAGAAAATTCAAGAATCTCCTTCCATGTGAGATCTGTGAAGGATGTTCTCAGCTTTACTGAAGAAGCACACTGTGAACACATTCTTGGCTCATTTACGTCACCTGCTCTTCACATTTTGGTGTCGCATGCACTGATTCATTTTTTTTAAATCTTTAGTATACACATATACCTGAGTGTTTGTAGAAACAGGAAGAAATTTCAAGCAATGGCACATGAATACTTCTTTAAGACACTCCAGCTAGGCTGGCCACACCCCACAGCTTACATATATAACAGCTGACAGACATGAAACCTGTGATCATTTGGTATGCATGTGTGTACTTTGTGTGGTACCGTGAGTGTGCAGTTCAGTGTGTGGTGACAGTGTGTGTCCGTTTACCTTTGTGGTGAGAGCCTTTCTCAGTAGCCTGGCAGGATTTCTGTTATGACCTTTCTGTGGCTCACGTGTCAGCCAGTGAGTGAGAGTTCTCCAGACTGCAGGACCAGCTTCCCACCTGGCTTACTCAATGAATCAATCTCTATTGGCAGACTTCATGTCCATAAAAACAAGACAGTAACACACACACAACCCCCCCCCCCCAAAAAAAAAAAAAAAAAAAAAAAAAAAACCCACAAGGTATAAGCCTTAAAAAAAAAAATAAAAAAAAAATATATATATATATATATATATATATATATATATATATATTAAGCATTTGTAAAAATATAAAACCATAATATACATAAAACACAATTACTTAAAAGAAATCAATAAATACACAAACACTTCAACCAGTGCTTTCTCAGACTGGATGAGTAACGGGAACCACTCACTGTCGGATCTGTGAGTGCTAAAATTATACTGTTACTCGAACCATCCAGTCGTTCTCTAAAATTGAACATTAACTTTCTTAAAAGTGCTTTAAAAGTCCAAACACCCACAGCTACAAACATCTGGCTGGCACTACCCCTTCTAGGTATCCTGCAAAGGATTCTCATTCTCATCGCATCATTATATGCAACATGCAGCTTCTGCACGCTACATTGTTTGTAGGATGACCACAAGGGGGCAGTATATAGCGGTGTGCAATACGCTTTAAACAAAGCCACTTTAACTGGAAGTGAACAAAAGCTGTTTGACAAAAAATTGTCCCCAATTGTCCGCACTGTAATGCTGTCTCCATAATGCTGCAATGTTATCTGCCCCAGAAACACCTTCAACAGTTGATGGTAGAGATGGTTTAAAGTTATAAAGAGCTTTCACCAAAAATCTGTCATATTATTACACAGCATTTTCCTGGCCAAAGAATCTGCTCTCAGCATTTGCTCATTTTTAGTTATAAAGCGAACAACGTACTTATATCTGGCATTCGCACATTGTTTCTGTTCAAATTCTGGGCCTTGTTTAGGTCTTCCAGCCATGTCCAAACATTTATAAGCTATGCGAGCTTCATCATGGTACATGGATACATGTTCTTTCCAGCCAGGTCTGATGTTAGGTTTCTTATGCTTATATTGTTTATCAAGCAGTGTTCCACTTTCATACAGAGCAGTCACTATATCATCATACATGGAGCAGAGTAAATGTTTATGCACAGCATTCTTACAGTTAACATCCTTGCACAAAATAGCTTCTTTGAGCAAAGAAATGTTGTTCAGATGTATATCGGTATTACTATGATAAGCTAAGAAATCATCTTCACTAAATGCTGACCAGTCTAATTTTACACTGGTAGCAATATTAGCAATAATATTTCCAGTTGTTGCTGGCATTTGTTCCACATTCACAGTAAAACCAAAAGGTATATGGTCTGACACAGTTACCTCATACCTAATAGACATGTTTGCTAAAGCTGCATGTCCATCAGCTGTACAGCCAAAGCTCCGGCTCCCTGCCTTCCGCGCGGGCCGCCTTTACTTCGACTCCCCCACCGCTCCTCTGCGTGTTTCGAAGCGGTCCCCGACCCCCGAGCATTCAGAGTAACAGGCTCAGCCGGCACCTCAGACCTACACTCAAGAGCAGTCACACGTTGGTCGACCGCCACAGCATTGGTCATAACCTGCTTGCAGACATCCGCCTGTAGTTTAACTACATGTTTTAAAGCACCCACCTCAGCACACAGCTGGTCCATTCGCCGTAGTAGACAACACACATCCATGCTGGAGTATGTAACAGGCGGCAAATCATCCAGGTGATGAGATACAAATCTTGGGATATTCTCCCCACACTCATTCAGCACTTTAAGACAGAGTTTAATATTGTTGGCGTCTTTATGCTGTCCTTTATATCCAACGCACCGCTGTGAGGTAGTGGGGCAGAGCTCAAACAAAACTTTCTTGGAGGCTTCAATCCCCTCGGATTCAAATGTATTCGTGGCCAACAACACAATTTCATCCTGACTTAAAGTTTTGATTTTTACAGCAAGGAAATTAAATAGCTTATCCTCTACAATTAAATGGTAAATGGACTGGTTGTTATATAGCGCTTTTCTACTCTTCTGAGCACTCAAAGCGCTTTACTTTGAGTGCTCAGTTGTTCCATCAGTTGTTTTATATATCTCTGGTTTTAATCGTGACCGTTTGAAAGTCGGAGCTACGTCTGCACCACCACCTGCTACATCCGCCATCTTAATCATTAGTCTGTTTGGGCTGCCCACGCCGTCACGGGTTTACCTGGCCAGTGGGACCCGGCTGTAGCTGATGCATTAGCTCAGCGAGCAAGAGCTTCTCTGTCCTCCTAGGGGAGCCCGGCTTGTTCGCGTGTTGCGAGTTTTACTCAGGCTTCCCAGGTCATAACACACCACCATTAACGATAAGAGCAGTGGTTTGGGAACACTTATATGTAAGCTGTGGGGCATGGCCGGCCTAGCCGGAGTGTCTTAAAAAAGGGCCATGACAGATATAACTGCATCTCTTCTGAGATGTTGGAAAGCTGCTGGAATGATCAGGTGATGACCAATGATTTTGATATCTGGTTATTTAACTGCTAGAACAACTGGAGGACAAATGGTAAATGGCCTGTATTTGTATAGCGCTTTTACTAGCCCCCCCTAGGGACCCCAAAGCGCTTTACACACCCAGTCATCCACCCATTCGCACACACATTCACACACTGGTGGAGGCAAGCTACAGTTGTAGCCACAGCTGCCCTGGGGCAGACTGAAAGATCGAGGCTGCCATATCACGCCATCGGCCCTTCTGGCCAACACCAGTAGGCGGTAGGTGAAGTGCCTTGCCCAAGGACACAACGACCGAGACTGTCCGAGCCGGTGCTCGAACCGGCAACCTTCCGATTACAAGACGAACTCCCAACTCTTGAGCCACGATCAACAAAATCAGCCGTTAAATGTTTTGAACTTGTTGAGTAAAACGGGATAACAGCCGACCTCTCATTGTTTCTGTGCTGCTATCCTGTGTGTGTATTACTGACCAGCATGTCTTATCATCAGTGTGTTACACTCCAGTCGATTTAGTGTAGTGGGACAGAAACCTGACCCCTCTCATGCCACATCATGACAGCTACACATTCTGTTCCATCTCTGGAGGCGAATGCTGGACCAAGAACCAGGATTCTGCTTTTATTCAATAAACTGGAGTGTATCTGTGTACAGGGGGCTACAGGCAAACGTTTGCATGATTCTTTTCCTTCTGTGTGTTTGCAGGCTCACTTCGAATTGGCCTTTGTAGTTAGATATAAGCCAGATGAGCAACCCTCCTTAAGGCCGCACCATGATGCCTCCACATTCACTGTAAACATTGCACTCAACCAAGTAGACCTTGATTACCAGGTGAGTGTCAAGTGCTCCATTTCCACCTACGTTTCAGTTAACATGTATTTTGGTTTTATTCACACAGAGACCGAATCATTACAAATTCATTCTTTTGATCACAGAATGAAATAAACCCATTCGTCGTGCAAACATTAAAAAACAAACAGCTGGTTTACCAGCAGCCCAAATCTGAATGTTGATTGTCCTCTTCAGTTTGTGGCAGTGAGGCATAGAAAAAAAAGGCTTTTGTATCATTTCTGTTCATGAAGAACTCAGGAAGTTGTTGAAGGGTTGTTAATGATCATAAAACTGCCACAGCCATCAACTGTTGATATGTACTGTTTCTTGGCTGCAGGGTGGTGGATGCAGGTTCCTCCGCTATGACTGCTCCATTCAGGCTCCTCGTAAAGGCTGGGCCCTTCTGCACCCGGGCCGCCTCACTCACTACCACGAAGGTCTGCCCACCACCTCTGGTGTCCGCTACATCGCAGTGTCCTTTGTGGATCCGTGAGCTCACAAAGATGGCTGAACTTGACCAAGCGGGACACATACTGACCACATGGTCCAGCATCATTCTCTGCATTGTCCGATTTAAAGCAGAATTGTTTTTGTTATCATCAACTCATTTCCTTTAATCTGATATGGCTTCTGTCACACTCACACGGTGATGAACTATTAGCTGCATTAGACAAACTTTTCTGTAGTGAAACATGAAAAACACACAATTTAATCACCACTTAAGATGAGAACTGTTTATTTAAAGTGATATTTTGCCCATGAGTATTTTTCAGCAGCAGTCTGCAGGTGTTACCCATCATATGCTCATTTGTATTCAGGCCAGTAACCATCAAAGGTGTAATTTGAATAATTGTTGACTGGCTCACTGAGGTTTGAAAGGCCTAAGTTATCTATTTGTTCATAGGTTTTGTCAGAATTAAGCATTTCTGGAAGGTGCACTACTTCTTGTCAGGTTTTTGAACAGCTTCAAAGGGATATTTAAGAATAGGTGATGTCACAGCTCACACACTTCTCATGTGAAAGGAGGAAGTGAGGTTGTGGGAAAGCGTGCACATAAAGACGTCACACATCAAGAAAACACATCAGGAGATGACTTTTTTAAATACATTTTATAATATGTTCATTTTGACTTTAGAATACTTTCAGTGCTGAAATCACCAAGAGCTTTCCCCTCACAGAATGGCAGCATCTGTTGCTGGAGAAGCTGTGTGTCATTCAGCATTCATGGTGCTGGATGGACGGACAGCTGGATGTTTAATTGGTTTATTTTGTATTTCTTTGATCTCAGTTCTGTTTTTTTAAAGAGGTAACGCTGCAAAAACTAACGTGGGTCAGGCATAGGAAGCCTGTAAATGCTTGGACCCATTAGTTTTGTTGGGCCAACCAGAAGGCTTGTGTAGTAACACAAGTCATGTCTTCAGCTGAACTTCATTACAGGCAGCTTACCTTTGATTTGTAAAAATAAGTTGTTTTGCTTGATTTTACTTCAGCAAATATCTCTTTACTGTAGCTAAAGCAGCTTTTTTCAGACACTCCAAAGCCTGTTTTGTACTGTATTAGATAAAATCCACACTGAGAAGTTTCATATTGGAATCACAGCTCACTTTTATTCTTGAAACTGATGTTCATGAGCTTAAATTTGTAGGACAGTGAGGTTCAGTCTCACCGTTTTTGGTCTGACCCAAAACCATCAAGTTCTGTGTATAAACATATTTAAGAATAATGATGATTAAAAGTCTCAGCAGTGCTCAGTGAGGGCTCGTCTTATGAAACAGCACCTCTGGTTTGGTGGTTCAGCCGTGAGCACCATCAGGAAACCAGTCAACCAGGAGAAGTCTGATGCCAAGTGTTAAAATTTAGATATTAAACTTTGTAATAATTCTTCCCCATGGACGCACAAGTTTTAGTGTCTTTTATTTGTATAGCACTCCAGTTCCTGGCCAATCACAAAAAGAGCTCTTTAGCAAATAAACTGGCGACTTTGTGCTGATGTCAAACAATCTGACAGAACTCACTCAGCAGTTAACAGGCCAATAACTATTGGTGGGTGTAGATGATGTTTTATTCTGTAATTTAAAACAGTCACATTAATGAGTGTACATCAGACAGCTAAAATACAAAGCTAAACATGAAAAAAAAATGTAAAAGCAATGTAAAAACAACATTTCAGGTCAGAGATTTCTGTGGTAACGTTACATTTCACAACAAAAGTGGTCACAAGCGGAAGCGATCGGAGAAGTTTGGAGACTCCGGGACTGTAAGAGGAACTTCGCTCTTCTTCACAGCTACAGGTTTGTAGTGTCTGATGGGCTGAGCTTTGTGCACCTGCAAAGTGTGACATACACTGTGTCAGACCACAGACAGGCTGTAAAGTACTGATAGAGCAATAACATACAAGTATATAGTATCATTACACGGAGCCCTGTAATGACTGTGCAGCGTTTTACACACCAGCTCAAACTGTCACACAGGTCATCCTACTGGGACGTGGCACGGCCTTATGGTTGATATTTGATACGAAGCACCTTGTGGCGACTATTGTGAATTGGTGCTGTGTTAATAAAATGACATTGAGTATTTAAGAGAGAGATATAGATATCTATATATATATATATATATATATATATATATATATATATATATATATATATATTTAAGGACAACATCTCACCATTATTTAATGTGATTTTATTTCGAGTGATACGACAGGGTTTATAAAAGTATGCTCAGGCAGAAGCTATAAATTAAATCTATTTGTTCCAAATCTGATGAAAAGCAGCATTTCCATATTAAATATTTACAATATTACATCATGCCACTTTCTAGTAGTCTTTGTACTGCATGCAGCAACTTTCTATCCCTCCTCAGCATCAAGTGAGGAACATGACCAAAATATATGGTCTTAAAGTTTGGAGGTATTTGTGTTCTGAATGTCAATGCAGCTTACGTTTTGGGAAATCCCAAAATACACGGTTGTGGTTTGCATCACCTGAACTGCATGGCTCCACCAGAATTTGGGTTCTTAGATTTGTCTTGATGTGGGGTTTTGAAATCTCTGATTATGTTCTTCCAGCAGTGCTCTGTCCAAGTCAGAGGGTTAGCTGAAGAACACTGGAATGTGCAAATGTTACCAAAGACTTCCACTGATAGTTTCCCAGTAAAGGTTTTAATGGTGACCACAAGAGCAGCGCTGCTGTTTTGGACGATCGTTTTCTTTCACTTAACCTGAGCTCAGCGTCTCAGTAGCAGCTCCGCCTCTTTACAGTGTATAAACAGACTGTAGCTGCACTTTAAACTGTGCCAGCGTCATCATCATCACTGCTGCTGTTGTGTTAACAGTCTTTGTTCAAAACTGGGGGCTGTGTGAGCTGCCAAACATGCATTTTTCTATCCATCTGTAGCTCTATATCTACACACACCAGCACCAGGCGCTGCTGATACTTTCTGCAGTTACCTGCTCTTGTCGCAGCCGGGCAACCTCCTCCTTCTGTCTCTGCTCTTCTTCTCGTCTCTGCTCTGCCTCCATGTGCGCCCGCAGAACCTCCTTCTCACTGGTCACTCGCTCGTACTCCTGCCACTCTCGGGCACGCCGCTCTGTTGCCAGTTCAAAGGCCTCTACAACTATGGAAGAATTATTACCTTCAGAGTGCAGTGACAGATGACAGTGAAGACAGAGGACACAGTGAGTGACACAACCTTGAAGAGTGGTTCAGCCTCAGCAAAGCTGAAGCACTCTTAAAGACACATGCAATTTTCAGACAGTATTCAACACTTTTATCATCCATTAGTCATTCTCAGATCAATCAGACAATAGTGAGATATTTATCAAGAGCCAGTAAATGTGGCTCCAGTGTTTGATAATCAAACTCAAAACTACTTTTCTGATAATTGCACTGAATACTCGCAGCAACAACAAAGCGCAGACATGTGGCTGCAGCTGTATCGCAGCGTTCTACATGTCAGCTGAAGATGGAGGTGAAGCAAACACCTCTGTGCCTAGGTGGAGTCTCCAGGTAATCTGATTTGCTAAGAGCAATATAACGCTCATATTTGTCATTGACATTCCTCAGAGAGAGAAATAAAGCAGTTTATGCTTTATAGTTTGTCAGACTGTCATTTGAACATTTTGGAAAATGTGGCATTCAGCTGAGGAAAGGAGATGTGGCAACAGCACAACAGACTATCTCTATACAGCTGCAACCTCCCATCATGCATCACAGCAATGATAATAAACACAAAGGATCTGTTTTAGTCTAAATTAAGCGTCCTTACCCACTGCAGGCCGGGCCTCTTTCTTGGGCCTGAAAGGCTCCTTGTGAATGACGGTGTTGGGCCGAGCTTTAAATACTGCTGCTTCCTCTTGATGTTTCTGTTCTTCTTTCACCTGTGAGGTACAGATGTTGTGAGTGTTATTCAAATTAAAAAATGAAAATAAAGTGAAAAATCCCATCATACCATCTGCTCCCAGCGACTGTTCTTCACAGTTCCCCGTTCATCCAGAAGCAGCCTAAAAGGCTCAGGCTTGGTAGGCTCCAGCTTCTTCTTCTCTGGCAGGACCACACTGTCAAAGTCAGGCAGCGGCTGGGCCTTAAACTGTGGTATCTGGAAAATATTCAGGCGACAGAGAGTCACTCAGTAACTCTGTACTGTGAAACTCTCGACGACAGACTGAAAGTCAGACTACCTCTTCGTTTCGCTTTTCCTCCAACTTTTTCTCTCTCAAGGCTTTTCTTTCACGCTCCCTCTGCTCAAAGGAGAAAGGACAGATCTCCACACGGTGGTTCTCAGGTAGCCGGGGCTGAAAGGGCAGGCCGAAGTGAGGCACTGGGGGGGCCTTAACTGGTGACGGCTGCTTGACCTGACAAAGACAGTTTTATGGGTATAGCTGCAGTAGACGGTGCACAGAGCCATAGCAAAGACACGCGTCCTTACCTCCTCGACCTTGTGATCCAGTCGAACTCTCTTCTTGAGGGCAAAGGCAGGAGACTCGGGAACAGTCGGATTTGCAACTTTCTTTTCTGGCAGTCCCTGTTGATGAGATTCCCACACAGTAAAATCTGCCTTTCTGCAATGAAAAAACAACTTTGAAACTCATCAGTGTTTAAACTCACCACAACTCTTTCCAGAACCTTTTTGGGCAGAGGCTTGGCTTTAAAGTTCTGGGGCTTTTCATCATCCTCCTGGGGCTTCTTTGTGGCCTGCCTCTCCTGGAGCCTTTTTTCAATCTCCAGCTCAAAGCCTTCAGGTACGGTGGGCTCCTTCACTGCTGGCTTTTTTAGGTCCTCTGCACTCTCCAGTATCTTCCTGTTCAGCTCCAGCGCCTTGATTTTAAAGCTGCGTTTAAAAGCCAACATTAGTCAATGGTCACTAGTTCAAAATGTAACGCTGTCACAGTGAAGTGACCCAAACGTAGCTTCTGCCACAACCAAACTACAACTGTAGCGGCAAAAACACGTCACATCAATCAACACATTTCAGCATTTTGGCCTCTGTAACTGTTGAAGCAGCACCCATGCACATACGGATCCATGATTCCTAAATAATCAGCTGTATTTTGTACAATAACGGTCCTTAAAGAAACCCTGCAATGCCACATTTTCCATGTGTTAGCAAAAGAAGGAAGTTTACAATGGCTCATCTGAAACATCTTAGTGCATTTATTATTTCTATGCTATTGTAAGTCATTATTTTCAGGCTGTCCTAAACACTGCCTGAAAAACCTTCAGTTGATGCCAAATACTGCACCAAAAGTACTGACAGGAACTAGAAAGTAAGAGAGCACACACACTGGCTTCTCTTTAGTGGCTCCAGATTCTGATTTAAAATCCTTCCCCTCAAGCACAAGTTTGGATTCAGGAGGCAGACGCGCTCTACTTTTAAGATTAGGCTTCAAACTTTCCTTTTTGCTTATAGTTAGCACTGGATCAGGTCACCCGGACACTTTAAATACGTTTTTTGCAAAACACCAGAAATTTGTTGTGAAACCACATTTCCCAACACAAAGTGACGGCACATTACAAGAACCTCCAACCAGAAAAAGCCAAACTTCTCACTTTGCAAGTTTTTCCGCCTCTTCAACCTCCAGCTCAGCAGAGCACTTAACAGTAGGCGGCCGGCTCCTCTGACGAGTCATCAGGTGTGGGGAGTGGGGCTGAGTGAGCTTCAGGTGGTTCCCCTTTGCTGTGGCGGGTCCTGTTGAAACAGGACGCAGGTACAATGAAAACCTGCAATAATGTTTTAATAACCCTTATCTGAAGAGTGTCACAGAGAGTCAGCATGCACCACACCTCTCTCTTGACTTCTACGACTGTGCATATGGTAGCGGGTGGGGGTTCGCTTCTGGAACTGCTCGATCTGCTGGGCCATGGGCACATAAGCGCTCGCCTCTTCCGCCTTTCTCTTATTGCCTGTTGACAGGTTGAAAGGTTTGGGCACTGTGGCACCTTTCCGAGCCTTTGCCTGAAAACAAGTATAATCAGGTTTTTTTCATCTCACCTTAGCTTAAATATGCAGATGTTTCATCACGTTTCTTTTAGCTGCTGTTAACAAAGATTAACTTTATAGTGGGCTGCAATGAACTGGCAATAAAGCAAGTTGTGCCACTTACTGGGGAGGACGGTTTGCGAAGCTGACTGACAAAGTCCACTTCCTTCTCTGTGTTGCATGAAGTGGAGGACTTAACACGGGTATCTGTACTGAAGTGGAAGTCTTTGGGCACAGTTGTAGACAGGAACGTCTTCTTTGGTGGTGGATCTGAAATGACAGTGGTCTGTGGTTTGGTTTTGTTTTTTTAAACCAAACAAGTAAAGTGAACATTTTTAACCCCCAGAACTCTAAACTCATCGGAACTGCTAACAGGGGTCATTTTGACCTGCAACAACAATAATGGCAAAGACGGCGTTTCTGGGTCATCTCAGATCCTTTAAAAATGCACATGAGAGGAAGCAAGTACCATGCTCTCCTGTGTTTTAAATGCACTTTAGAACAGCACACAGCAACACTACATATGAGCGGGCGTAGGAAGGTTTGGGGTCTTCACTCACCCCGGTTCTGTTAGCCATCAGGGCTGGGAGGAGGTGCTGGCCGTCAGATTGAGGTCTGGGATGCGGGGCCTCCCTGCTACTGCAGATAAGGAGGTGGTCCGCTTGCCTCCACCCCAGAGAGAAGGGTTACATCTCCTGGGTTTAGGTGCGGCTTGCCCCTCTGGGGGCGGGGGTACCTGGACCTGGGATATAGAGTATGTTTGGGGAGTGCGACTGTCTGTGCAGTGTCTATTTGTGTCTGTCTACACGTTGGGTGAGTGCCGAGTATTTGGTTGTGCATATGGGGTGGGAATGCACGTTTGTGTCCACGTGCGCCTGTTCGTCTGTGTCTATATGTCAGGTTGGGTCTTAGACTCAACCTCTCTGGGTACATCTCAGGCCCTCCAAAGTACGGAGGCCTATCTCCCCTCACCACACTCCCTGCCAGTGGCTGATACCCTCAGACGTTGGTGTGTTGGTGGTCCTTGTCGTCTGGGGCTGGGCGCTCATGTATGTACCGGCTCACTCCTGGTGGCCGATTGGTGGGGCGTGGCGCCTGTGGCCCGGCTGGGCCCCTTCCGGGGTATGGGATGCCCTCAGGCCCCTGGGCCTGAAGCTCGGTCCTCTCTGTCACAGCT
This sequence comes from Neolamprologus multifasciatus, assembly GCF_963576455.1. Lineage (NCBI taxonomy): Eukaryota > Metazoa > Chordata > Actinopteri > Cichliformes > Cichlidae > Neolamprologus > Neolamprologus multifasciatus. The sequence goes on along the minus strand of NC_140458.1, from coordinate 17,416,993 downwards.
GGCTGCCGGCAGAGCCCGCGGGTGCGCCACTGCAACCCCCTCTGACCTCTGCTCCGTAGCTGCTGGGTGACCTCTCGTTTGGGGCTCTACTCTGCTCTTCCCAGGAGGGTGGCACGGTTCCCCCCCTTTTGGTGGTCCTCCTCGGGTCCTTGTACTCTGGGGCCTCTGGATATCTGGGGCTTGGATCTCCTCCATACCTGATTCATACCCTGGGGGACGGGGCTATGGCTCCCCACACTCCCTAGCAGATCGTTACATGGAGAAACCTTTGGAATACCAGCATGCTGATCCACACAGGTGTGCACACAGGTGTACACACGGTGTTCACAGACGCGGACTACACCTTTCTTGGCTGCTGGCTCAAAGCACATTGTGCGCTGTCTATCTTGCGTGCTGCACAATATCGTTTAATATTTAGTATCTACTGTTATCTACTGCTAGCTAGTTTATTGTGATGGTGCTGTTTTTATTATGTTGCTCTTTTTTTGTTTGCTTTCTCTTCTGTTTTTTTTCTCCATACAGGTGATCCAGGTGTTTTGTTTGTTTTTCTTTCTTTCTTCCCCCCTTTCTCACAGTCTCTTCTCCCCTCTGGTTTTCTTTCTCTCCCTCTCTTTCTTTCATTCTTTCTCCCTGTCCTATCCCCCAGTCATGTCTGTCCCGTTTGTAGCAACCGAAAATAAAATCAATTCATAATTATAATAAAGGTCAATCAAATGGACCAATATGGCCAGGCCATGATGATCCACTTGGTAAAATAAATCCGCTTGGCATCTTTCTTGGCCTTAAGACAACAATTCTGATGGCTAAAGATCCAAACGGGACACAAAAAAAAATGCACATGAGAATAAACCAATAAACAAAGGGTACAACGCATAAAACTGACACCTAAACAATTAACTTGAATAAGAACATTATGAAAAGTTAAACATGTGGTAGTACATGTGCTGAAATAGAGGTGTGAAAACACCGTTAAACAGACCGATCAACTCACTGTCTGCATTGTAAACTTAACCACAGAGCAGGTTACAAAATGTAAGAAACATTTAATTTCTATAAAAAGTAAAACAGTCAAGTTTCATCCGTTTCCTTCACATCGTCTTTGCTGATCGGACCTGAAGCACCACCCACACTGTAGCTCAGTTCTGACACATCTGCTTCACCATCTGATTGGATTAGTTCTCCACACACTTGACTGCTCAGTTCACCCAGCATGCCTAGCAACACTTTCATTTAACTTTAATCTCTATGGGTCACAATGACATCTTTGACAGTTCAGAGTATGAGTGGTCGTACTATTTCTCCCCTCTTAAAAAACAAATTCACAAAAAAAAAAAAAAAAAATTTAGGAATATTTTTGGAAACACAGGCTGATGAAAAAAAATGACGGGGTTTTATTTTTCACAGCTCATTTTGTTTTAATACCAAAGGGTCAAACGTACCCGTCGGCAGTTCTAGAGTTAGAGTGTTACAACTGGCTGTAGCACCACAGTCTGAAACATGTACTCACTCCCAGCTAGAGCAGCCTTGTAGCTGGCCTCATTCTTCTTCCGGTGAAGAGCAACTTCCTTCTGAAGGTTCCTGATGCGCTCCAGCTCCAGCTCCTCAGAGGTGCTCGGCCTGCGGGTCACAGATTTTTGTAGACTTTAATCTTTAGTAAAAGTACATCTGTACCACCGTCTCTCATTTAGAGACTCAACATGTCAACATTCTCTTCATGACCCTACTACTAAAAAAGGCGACTGGCTCAAGCTCAAGGACTCATTTACACCAAATCCCAGACACTACACCTGCTACCATCATCCACCTTCCCACATGTTTGGGTGGGGTACTGTCTTAAAGAAGGATTCCTACAATGTGAGTACTGGAGGTCAGCCAAGTACTCAGAACAAACCTGAACAAGATAAATTCAAGCACTTCATGACAGGCGAGCCCTCAGACTGAGGACACAGGACTGCAACCATTGATCATCGTAATTATTAAGCATCCTATCCTGTCAATTAATCACATAATCAGACAAGAAATGATTTTTTACTTATGAGCAATAATCAAAAGAGAAAAAATGGTTTAAAATGAACTGCTCATTGGTTTCCATTTTACAAATGTCAGTCAAAGAACAGTCAAAGGTCAAAATCAAATAAGGTATACATAAAATCTCTACTCTGACACAAAATAAATGTCTGTGGCATTTGGCTGTTTGGGAAGAGGGAACGTTTTAGAAGTGACTTGGCAGCAGCAGACGGATGCAGAGCTACACAGGGCGAGCTTTCTGATGTGAGGGGTTTGTGACATTTAGTTTAGTCGTCAGTTTTTTTCAAAACAATGAGGCGACTCCTGAATGTCACAGATTGCTAAGAACCAACTAAAGGCAGGAAGAAATATATAAACACCTGTTTTTGTGAGGCCTGATGTGGCTGTATCGCCTGATACCCGTCCATGAGGAGGAGAACTCTGCAGCGGTTACCTGTGCCTCAACAACAGCCGCACACAGGAGTGACTGATACTCAGGGCTCGCAAAATCGCTAGCCCGATGTCCCGGGGCTAGCGATCTTTCCAGTCGGGCTACCAAAATCTAACTCACCCCTGCCCGTCGGGCTATCATAGGAAGGAAAATATATGTCTATGCTTTTGCATTCTTTCGCCAATGTAGCTGAGTAATCATGTCATTGGCATCGGTGAGCCACTGTCAATATGTGACATATTGAAATCGCGTTTGAATTTGCGCTTGCTTTTTGCTTTCACTTTCATTTTGCGATCGTGCGAACGGTGTGTAGAGAGCAGCAGCACTGATTGGTGAGTGACGATTAATTGCGCACCAATTCCTCTGACATCGTCTTATCACTCATTAGCTTACTATTCAAACGCGACAAGTGAAATCTCTCGCAGCAAGCTTAAACATGTGAGAGGTTGAGTGCGCAAAAAATCGCTGACCGTTATGTAAGTACGTGTGTAAAAGCAGCAGGATTTACGCTGGTATTTTAGTTCTGCTCAGCCAAATAAGACAGGTCAGGGTGAAGAAGGGGCAGCCAAAGAAAAGCTTACCACAAAACGGAAAAGTTATGACAAATCAGACTATGAGGCAAAAAGAAAGCACAGCTTTTTTGGTTTCATGGACGAAAGAATTTCTGTGGCTGGAATATGACGAGCTGAATAACATGATGTTCTGCCAGGTGTGTTGTGAGTTTCATTTGATTTCTGAGTCGACAAGCGTCTTTGTTACTGGGACCAGTAATTTTAAGAAAGGCCCCCATTAGAACCCATGAGAAATGCAAGAAATGCATTATTGCCCAGTCTGCAGTATCTTTCCCAGAACAAACAGCAATTGCAAAAAACATACTAAAAATAAACCAAGCACAACAAGAACTCATGAAAAATCTGTTTAGAACAGCGTGCTATGTTGCAAAGAGTGAACTACCACTGGCAAAATTTAGTAGTCTTTGCAAACTTCAAAAAGCAAATGGCCTAGATCTTGGTTCCACTTGCCTCTTACCCGTGACTTCAGTGGAAATTTCAAATTCAGGATCTGACACAGACTGATTTATGTCCTACACAGTTCTTACAAATTCATAGAAATTTCTGTTCAATTTGAACCAAGTATTTGAGTTGATGTTTGTAATTTTTATACAGTTGTTGTGATTTGTATTTTAACAAATTTTTTTGATTAATTTTGGAGGTGAGAGATTAATTTTGTTTCTCTTGTAACAATATTCCGTTACAATATTATACTTTAATGTATAATATTGTAACGGAAACAAAACATAAAAAAATTGCTTTCTTTTTTATTCGGGCTACTTAAATTTATTTTGGGCTACCAAAAACTGAAGAATGCCTGCCCGAAGGGCTACCAGAGATTTTGAAATTTTGCGAGCCCTGATACTGCAGCAGTAAGCAAAACGACCGGGCTGGAGAGTTCAAACAGCCGGAGACCAACTAACTCTCTAACCCCACCCCACACACCAAATCACACAAATCCCCGTTTCTCCACAACAACTCAGGCTGTCAGTAGCAGCTCATTTACACTGTGGGAATGATTTACCTGACAATGGAAAAATACTTATGACACGACACTAATGTGACAAACGCACATTTTTCTGGCCACACACTGTAACAAAACACAAGATTAATGTATGGTGGGTCTTTTAGCCATTATGTAGCACTTACCTTTGCTTTAACAGTGAACAATTTATGGTTGTTCCCCTCCGACACGGTGGCATTATTTACCCAGCCAGATCCAAAATGCATGTATCTGTCCCTGCTTTCAAAGCTTTAATCCTGGCAGCAGTGTAAGGTGAGGGGTGCTCTACAAGCTACATGGTGGTGACCAAACTGGTGAGACTCTCACAGAGACATCACTACTTTCAGGGATTCAAATAAAGCTGCACAGTATGATCACAGGTCCCCGAAAAAGTTTCTCTTCATATCTTCATTTTCCCCTCCATAGACAGATGATCCAAGCAGTCCGTCTAATATTTACAGTCATGAATAATGTTTTACCCACGAGGGTAGTGAGTCAGGTCATGTGACTGAACACACTTCTCACAAGTCCAGATTCTCTGTTTATAACCACTTTAAGACTGACAAATATCTGATTTTCATCCTTTTCTCTAGTTTTATACTCTCCAGCCTATCAGTTCACCCTCAGTCCTGCTTACAAACTTGGAACCTGCCGTCTATTTTTAGCTGTCTTAAAACCGCTCGCTCGACCATGAAGTAAATACATATGAGCCAGTTTTACTTTATCATTCTACACAAATGCTGAACATTTCCAGCCAAGAGCATTTTAACATTAATTTCAAGTTCTTTCTCATTGTACATTCAAGGATAGATAAAGGTGTAAGGCACAGTCTTACTCTGTGAGTGTGGAGGTGGAAGCTGCTGCGTGGGTCTGATGTTCTCTCTTTGAATTTAGCCGCTCACTCCTGCGGGGACCAAACCCGGAAATCAGCTGCTCACTCCTGGATTTTTGGGCAACAGGACATCTACATTAAACCACTGTAACTGAAAACTCTAAGAAAAAAGCTGAAGGTGAAGAGATGGTTTCTTAGCTTTCTAACTGGTAGAAAGTGTGCATGTGCTGGACTCTCAGCTTTTTCAGGTTTAGAATGATGACAGGATACTTCTAATACTCACTCTTTGCATTTCTTTGATGGTGGTGCAGCTGGACCACTGGTCATCTCTTTACGCTTTGAAACTCTAAAATAAATTAGAACAGAAGCAGTTCTCAAACTTGAACCGATTACACACAGATGCTGTTCTATAACCATCGTGTTTTTACACAGGGGCTGGATCAGACAGCGAAGCTGCAGTGTTTAAGGTTTGGACTCTGCATGGTACAAAGAGTACCGCACACCCACTTAGAGGAGTTGCCAATACATACATGCAATGCCACACATTTATATAGTATTTATTAATGCATTTGCACTTGTCTCTTCCACAATGTCAGTCTTACGTTTACTGTTTTGAACCAGCTTCATTTTCACCTTCTTTCCTTCCTGCACTCGGCACCAGTGGCACTTTTATTGTGACGACTATTTTTACTCTTTATCGTTCTGCTGTAACAAAACACTTTTCTTTGTGGGATCAATAAAGTATCTGTCCATATTTATCATGTAGGGTTTGTGTAGAACCTATTTAATACAAATGATATACAACAGGAAACTGTCAATGAATGACTGGATGTCAGAGTTTCATGAGTGCCGTCTCGTGTACAGCCCCTTTGGCAAAACCCAACAAGTCTTCTACTGAGTGCTTCATGTGGGAAAGAAACCTTTTGTGTGAAAGTTTCACATGGTTACACAAAAGTAACAACTACACCAACTGTACCTGCGTGGCTGTGCAGGGACTTTATTAACAGGCCTTTGCTTTGAACGGACATCATTCTGTGTGCGACGTTCAGCACCCCAGGACGTCACAATGTTTGCAGGTGGAGATGCCGATATGCTGGGACCTGGAACATAAAAACAATTACAGATAGTCACACATTAACCAAGTTACAAGGACAGAAAATAATGACTAAAGATGCACAGGGGTGTTGACTAACCAGAGTCACCATCAGTGTTTGTTTGAGACAACATCGTGTGCTCAGGCTCATCACTTGTCAGACGCAGCTGGTCCGGTCTCGAAGGTGTGATAAGATGATCACTTTCTCCCACAGCGTGCAATTCTGCCCACGAGAGATTCGATAGTCAAAATTTTTCAATTCTGGTCACTAGTACACTACAGGTTCGATTGTAAAGCCCCACTTTTTTTAGTTAGAAATCCCACCTGAGGGGCCATTCCAGTTTAGGAGGAAAAGAAAACATTAACCTAGTAAAGTCGGACTTTAAATGGAACACTCAGTCAAATCCTCAGGACTGACGATCAAATAGAGCAAGCCTACTCAAATGGTGGCAAACGGGCTACATGCAGCCCAGAAGCAACCTCTGAGTTGCCTGTGGTCCTGGCAGAATTTTTTTTCCCTACAGCATAGTGTAGACTGTGAATGAAACACTCCTAGTAGGCTAGCAACATTCAACCCACAATGCAGCGTGATGTTGTAAACATTAAGCTATCATGGCACCAGTTCCCTAATGTTAAGAAAGTAGCAGTCGTCATCCTCAGTATGTTTGGGTCAACGTACACATGTGAATCAAGCTTTTCACACATGAACTCAAAAAGCAGCTCTCGTTGTTCACTGACTGACACTTCACCACTGCCTTTGGATTGCACTGACATCTTACGAGCCAAAAGCTGCCACTCTTGTTCAGAAAAAAAAGTCACGTCTCAACATTAATAATGTAAGAGTAACTGCAGCCTACATATCAACATAATGTGGGATGTCTAACAAGCCATGCCTAATTACAGGTGTTGATTTAAAACAAACCTGTATTCCCTCAGTGTGCAGCAGTAAATATTGTATTCATATGTGTTACTGCTATGGTCTGTGCATTTGATAGGATTGATTGTTCTTTTTTAAATTCTGTTAAATGCTCTTGTGTGAAGATGTGTCTGAGTCACCAAAATATTTATTTTATTTTGAAAGGGAATTATCAAAACATCTGTTGTGTTTTTTTATAATTTCAAATGTGAAGAAAAAGTATTGCTACTACTGCAGACGCTATTCAGTGATAGATCATTTAATGTTTTTTATGGACCTTTAGGTGTGCATTTGAGAGAGGTCACCAGATTTAAAAGGAAAAAAGTGAATAAACATTACTTGTTTTTCAATACATTTGCGTTGGTTTGAAATTTATCATGATCTGCTGCTACTGGCTGCAAAAATATCTCTACAAAAAAATAAATAATAATAACCTGGCCCAAATAACTTTTTAGTTGAATAGCCGTGAAATAGAGGATCAAACGCCATTAAACAAAAAGACACTATAGTAGTTTGTTGACCTCGAGTGCTGCTGATCTGACCCAAGCTAAAAACGACTCTTCCTCCCTCCTATTTTAAATATCACAGTCAGGACGTGCTGGTTAGCTCAGTGAGAGACCAACAAACCATTGGCCACATGGCCAGAGTGCAGCGACGCATGCTTCAGCTGCAGCCCTTTGCTGCATGTCTTCACCCCTACTCTCTACTTTCTTGTCTTCATTGCTCATCTATCCAATAGAGGCATAAAATGCACAAAAAATGTTTTTAGAAAACAATTACAAAACACCACAGTCAGGACTAACACGTGGTAATATTCCCTAGTCCTCTGGATTACAATGGAGACCCTGCTCTGCAGAAGAATGCCAGAGTTACCAATCTCACAGTTAGTTGTGATAGTTTGTTGAACACGCTTCCTGGAATAGGGCCCTGTTGATGTCTTTGTTTTGGTTTTGTAACCATTATGAGGCAACAAACCACAATGCATTGCCATTCCAAGAGCAATCACTGGTGTGTGTTTATATACATCATCGGGAATTCGATGGGGATGTGGCAAACAGCACCTAGAGGCCAACTTCAAGCTCTGTCCCCACTGCTGTTCTTCACAGGCCTGAACCCCCTCAGCCCGACCATTAACAAGACTCGCTAGGGATACAGACTACAGAATGGAGTTGAGGTTAGCCACCTTCGCTTCATGGAGGACATGAAGCTGTATTCAAGGAGTGAACGTGGCATTGATTCACTGATCTATACAACAAGGATCTACAGTAGTGACACAGGTATATAATCCAGACTGCAGATGTGTCGTTGGACGGTTATAAAGAGAGGGGAGGTAGTCAGAATCGAGTGGGTTGCACTACCAGAAAGCAACATTGCAGATATCAAGGAAAGTTAAAAGTACTTGGGAATCCCACAGGTAAATGAACACCACAGTCACCAAATACCCAACATGACAAATCTTTTAAAAAACTGGACTAAATTTCAATAAAACTCATTTTCAATGTAAAAGATACACACAGGCTTCAAAACAGATCTTTTTTTTAATATATATAATACAACACTCTTAAAATACATATGCAGGGACACTGAAGCACTTGTAAATATGAAATTAAATAGTAAAATGAGGAACTGGCTGGTTCATATACAGCGCTTTTCTGCTCTGAGCACTCTATAAAACCACCTCATTCAACCATTCACAACAAATCAAACATTAGTACCCCAATGGATGCATCAGAGAGCAACCTGGGGTTTGTATCTTGCCCAAGGATATTAGGCAAACAGACTGGAACAGCCCAGCATCAGAGCCCCAACTTTCCAAATAAAGATGACCTGCTCTCAGCGTAAACTCTCTCTTTACATTCAAAACACTTGGAGATGACAATATTACCTGCGAGTGGACACTTTGGTCAAAACTGTTAGCCAACATCCTATGATAAAGGATACTGGCAAATGGTAGGAATGACGTACACAGGTTTTTGTGAAACAAGTCACCAAAAAGCCTTCTTCAAAAAGTGATCGCTGCCTGTTAGATCCGCTTTTGTAGCCCTCCATAACAACACCCACTTGCTGTATGCCCAGCAGGGTATCCTTTAAAATGCATATTGTTGGATAAAGATGTCCAGAGGACACTTACCAAACCACTTGTCGTCGGTTTCAGCATTCACTAGTTCTTTGAAGTCAACGACGTGGGACGGGGCATCAAACTCGTAGCGCTCCGAAGTATCCCCGGACTCGTTCTCGGCCATGTTTTCAAGTTATTTCTTCGACAACTCACTAAACAGGAAACTACGAAGATTGCAAACTTCAAATTATCAATCTTTCAGACAAAAAAACAGTTTTATTTGCAACAACCAAACTGAGGTGACTTGCACCCACATAAACCACGGCTAGGTTGCATTCTATCGCTATGGCTTCATGGGAGACTATTGGCCGTGTTAGCCAAGACAACAGAGCAAACTGGCTGGAAAAGGTCAAAAGCATTTACTTCTCGTCTCCTAAGAGAATTTATGCGACAGTAATGTCACGTTAGCTTTGTAATTGCGGTTCCGAGTCGCTTTTTCTTCATAGAAACAGAATATAAACGGTAACATTGCTGAGAAAGAAACAACTGCCGAGCTAGCGTTACATACGTCTTCGCGAGAAGGTACTATTAACATAAATCCAACTATAAACTCACTCCATTATACACATAACAATATACAACACTATATACCGCTCACTAAAAAACTACATCTGAAAATAAGGCAGCAATAAATAATGTAAATGAGTGCAAAAACTCACCGTCTTTGCTCACTGCGACTAAAAGGGAAAACAAACAAGCCGCGCAGCGCTCAACGGAAGCGTTTAAATTTGCCACTGTTTTGAACCAGCCAATGACAAACGTTGTATTCGCCAACTTGTTACTTATTGGCTTATGCAATGTAAAGCGTATTACGTAACCACGTAATCACAAAACTTAAAATCTGCGTGATTTTGTACAGTGATGTGTGTAATTTTGAATACGCCGGCTCCAGTCCACATAATATTGAATATGCATTGTTATTTTTTTTTTTAGAAATACACACCCACAAGTTGTTAAATTCAGTGTCACTGAATCATCGACAAGTACAAATGTTTAATATGTGACTTTATTTTCGTTCGCTTAAAGATCGTTAAATAGACAGCCACTTTTTCTTCCTCCAAACGTTCATGTCTTATAAACAGTGTAAATGGTTACATTCATCAGCTAAGGAAAAAAATGCAAAAACTGATGGAACAAAAAATAAATAAATAAAAAATCAGCAAACGTTACAGTTACACATCATGATGTCAGTGTATGATAGCACATACAGATAAACGCACACAACTAAATTATAAAATAATGAAATGCACGACTGATTTTGTTCCTGCCTATGTGTTAACCCTGCGACAGACTGGCGACCTGTCCAGTGTGTACCCTGCCTCTCGCCCAAAGACAGCTGGGATAGGCTCCAGCACCCAGCGACCGTGAAAACGATAAGTGGTAGCGAATGGATGGATGGATGATTTTGTTCCTTCCTATTTTTCTTATGACCATGAAGTTTTCCAAAAGTAATGCACGTTCTTTTCAATTTAGTCCTCATCAAAATAACAATATGCAACACTATATATATATATATATATAGCGTTTATTAAATAAATGAAATATTTCATCACACATACATCTTAACAGTCCGACTGAATATCTTCCTTAGAAAGTTTGCTACATCCATTCAGAATAAGTGTCATAACCTTCCAGGCAGATAGGACTCACACAGGACTCCAAGCTAGAAGTTCAGTAGCTTATTTGCAGGATAACAAGGGGAGCAATGATACAGGCTTGGGTCTCCAAAAGCAGACAAATCACAGTTCCTCCTCTCCACAGAATGATTCCTCACCAGACATCAGCCCACCAGTCAACTGTCTCCAAACAGAAAAAAGTCTATCACGCTATAATTAATACATCAATTAGCCTTTTTCTCATTAATTCATTTAAGGTTATTTATTTGAGGTAAGCACCGATGATCACTGATGATCAATAAACCAATAGGATTGTCTTTCATTTGAAATGGGTTTGCTGTGGGGATGGACTGTGCTGAGGCTAAATAATCAGTAACTCCCCTCAGAGTTACTGTTTTTCATAAGAAACATTATTATTGTAATACTGTTAACAGCATCATGTTCTGTTAAACACAATGCCTGTGGTTTTGTGAATACGTTTATAAAATCATCCTAAATGTAGTCAAGTGAAATAAACACGTGATGACATTTTATTTATGCCATAGTTTATCATAGTTTATTTCTAAGAGTGTAGTAGACAAAAACACTGACAGCTGCAGAGGTCGTGTCTGGTGTGTTGAACATGAAACAGGAAGTGTTGATCTGAAATCTGGTCAGAATGAATCCAGGTGAAGGTGTGTCACAGGTTAATCTGGTTGGACTGACTGACAGCGTAGCATGGGAGGACTAACATCCACTCCCACATAGCAAAATTGGTATGGCCCCGGATCTGTCCCACACAATGTGCTTAAACATGGCCCACATACCGCAAAGAATGACGGCCCTTTGGTGGCCCAGACCTGGTTTGCCAGAGGTGGCCCACACATGGGCCAGCACAAGGCCAGTTGCATAGACACTGGTGGTCCTGTGCTGTGTAAGATATATTATTTATACTCTATACTCGACTTTGTCTACTGTATGTGGTCAAAACTGCTTGGTCCCATTAAAACCTTTGCTGAGTCACATTGTGTTTGTTTTTGCTTTAAATCTAAACTCTGCCCACCAAGATATTTGATGGAGTGCTGAGCAACTTTGGGTTTGCCTTCTTTATTTAACACTCAGCTTGGCCAGTACAACCTAACAGAATGATCTAAAGTAAGCTGCTAGTAACAAGTGGTCAGTGCAGGCTAAGTGATATTGTCACCCTCAAAAGTGTGTGACTTCATGATCCAAAGGGCAAGCAGCTGTACACTGACTGCACTGGTGCAGTTATCAAGAAGAGGGGACTGTTTTTATCTGACAGTGGATTTCATGGCAGTTCTCCTGATGGGGCAGTCTCTGATAACTGCATCATTGAGAAACTGATTCAAATCAGTTAATTCACAAGTTATTACTTCCGGCTTTTTAAGAAGTGCAGATTTTTAAAATGACTAATATTGTGTAGTCTTTTAACACAAAACAGCACGAAAAATTATGCCGAAAGTTTAGAATACATCCTCCCCTCAAAGTTTTGTGTATTTTCCACAAATTGACCACTGGAAAATGGACAGACTGTCAGGTTAAATGTGTGATATTGACAAAATTCCACGGTTCCCTCTAATGTGATATCAACCAGCAACGTGACAACCAATCCCTATGTTAATAATTCCTGACTATTGTATGTGTATGTTGTTGTTTTAAAGTGGGATAATTCCTGAATATTGTATGTGTATGTTGTTGTTTTAAAGTGGGAAAGATTATTTTCCAAACAAGATTTGGGATAAATAAACCATTTCTCATCATCATCAGAACAACAGACTGACAGAGCAACCAGCGTTGCTCCTATGCTGCTACAGACACGACAGTGACTGAGGTGCAAACCTCCTTAATCTCAAAACTGATGTTTCATCATTTAGGCACTGGCCTGGCCTTGTTTCTTTGATTCTTTCGTGTTGTTTGCCATTTTCAGTATGATTATTCAACATGTCTGGCTGTTTGAGAGTAATTATGAAAACAATATGTTCTTCGCATACATACAGTCTTGACTTTCAGTGCCCCGACTCACTTGAAAAAATTCATATGTGCTCTCCAGAATTTTAACTTGTGTGGGTAATATACAAGGTAATACATCTGCAACACGAGCTATCAGCGGTGACGCTTCAGTATATTGAATCAATAACATTGAACTTCAGAAACGATGAAGGGGATGCTGTGGGTGTCAGCTAACCTTGTTTCATATAATTTAATAGAGAAATGCTTTATATACCAACTGCGCTATATACACGAACATCCCTGGGAGGCTGTAATCAGGGGCAAAACCTTTCAGGCTCTCGGTTAGGGCTAAACAATGTATGGAGACGTTTCATAATATATTATTTTGGTTGGCTAAGTTGCCGTTCACTCATGACTTCAACGTATCCTATTGGCTGAAAGTATGTGGTTTGGCCGGGACAATCCTCGTAGCGCTTTCGGGGGCGTTAGTTCTGACAGGAAAACTAAAGAAAGGCGAGTATCTCGCAGGAAAAAGGTAAAACTCTGATTGCTCAGAATTTCCCTTTGCTTTTTAAAATTCCTAGCGTTGAAGCTGGTATCAAGTAATATGCTTCCTTCTCTAAAGTGTGTGTGTTTAGGTCGACAAGAGGCCAGCTATCATGAAGAAGTAAGCAAAGTTAGCAAGCTAATGATTAGCTTCCGTAGACGAAATGGAAACTGCAGCTAGGTAGAAGTTAGCCGACACTCTGGTGACCTAAAGAGGTCAACGGGATACTTCAGAACTGAGGAAACATTAGCACGCCAAGTTTTATGTAACTTCATTTCACCAGCGTTGAGCTGAGTTACAAGTGCCCCCTCCATCGGAGGCAAGTATCATTAAGGAAGTGAAGTTCTAAAGCAGCATAATACTACAAAATCCCCAGATAACCGAGGCTTAAACTCTCAGCAGTGTATAACGGTAAACTATCTTGTTGTGAAGTAGTTAATGGTTCGTATAGGTATTCACAGAAAAGACTAGTCGTTTATAGCATAACTGGAAAGTTAATTAGGAGATCGATGTACTCAAAATATGTCTGCCTTTACTGAACTGCGTTTGAGCGGACGTCTGAACCTTCAGGAAATAGTGATGTCACAGAAATACATCCTGAAATTACCGCTTTGGATAAAGAAGAGTCACTGCGCTTGAATGGGTTTATCGAGACAATTTAAAAGCCAAATTGTGGCATTTGTGAGGCAACGTATTTATATTGGGTGCCATATTTAGCCAAAAGGACAGAAACTTGGTCTTAACTATCATAACTGTACGTTATTGTGTAGTGATGTGTTCAGTGTTATTGCCACACACACACACACACACGCACACACACCAAAAATACTATAAGAAGTTTAATTTTTGACATGGTTGTCATATGTAATAAAAACATACCCACTAATGCTTTTAGCAAAACTCATAATTATTTATGTAAGAGATTAGTTCAATAGATTCATTTTTCTAAAAAGGCAGCTTGGTCCAAAATAACTTGGGAAGTTGAAAAATAAAATTTAGTTTTTAATAATTTCAATTATCAAAGGAAAAAAAAATAACCCAAACTACCTGGCCCTGTGGGGAAAAAGTTATTGGCCCCCTTGAGTTGAATTCAGTTTCACTCACCACCGAGGCCTGATTACTGTCAGACCAGTTTAATCAAGAAATTGCTTAAATACAACCTGTGTCACAACGTGAAGTAGGCTAAAAGATCTCAAAAAGTAACAAACCATGCCAAAGTCTAAAGAAACTCAAAAAGAGTTGAGAAACAAAGTAACTGACATCTGTCTGGAAATGGTTACAAAGCCATTTTTAAGGTTTTTTAAGGCACATGCGCAGACTTTTTGATGGGCAGAGCAATGTAATTATGGACTGATTTGCATGTTTACAATACAGAAGAAGGCCAAACATGGACAAACTAATTTCCCCCCGAAAATTAGGGCTGTCAGCCCTAATCATGATTAACGTGATTAAAATTTTGAATGTGCTCAACCCATCTGGAGCGCAGAATGAACAAACTTTGGATTAACTGCTGAAATGTGTTGACAGAGACATTTCAGGGATTTTAATTCAGTCTGCGCTCCAGATGAGTTAATTGTTCATTGTGTTAGTCGTGATGATGGCACATTAACGCTGAAAGCACTAAAAAAAATATAAAGTCGCCAATTCGGGATTTCTTTGGCTTTAAACCAGATGACAGAGGTAAACCTAAGGATGTAACCAAAGCGGTGTGCCGCTTGTGCAGACGTATAGTGCGAGCAAAGTACTCAAACACGGCTAACTTACATGAGCATGAGCACGTGTCCACCATCCGGCTGAGTATGCTAGGCTATCACCAGCTTCTGCAGCTCCATCAACAAGCATTTGGGCGCACTCTGAGGGGGCATTTGCTCACAGATGAAAGAGGGTGCTGTTAAAACAGCGCTATTATTTTTCTTTCTGTTGACTGCAAATCAATCAATCACTCAATAAATAAATACTTTTTTTTTTTTACGGATCTTGGAAGCTAGCTGACCAAAATGAGTAACATCCAAGCCATCAATACATATGGCCGACTATTCATCTAATGCCCATCTCCACTAGTAAGGTAGCTGCAGTAGAAGATATGTCACTGATAACAAGAACTCCTCACAGTCCTTGCAGGTCTTCACCTGAAGTCGAGCTCTTCGAGCCTCTGCGAGCAATGGAAACAGGCAAGGTGAGGATTAGTAAGTGTCAGAACTTCAATCCTTGATGAAACAACGCATTTGCAAATACATCAGGAAAATGACCTCCTGAGTTTAGCTGCTCCAAGAATGCCTAAGCTGAAGATGGAGAGTGATGAGGAAGAGGAAGTATGGATGACTGAGCCCCTGGGTGTGATGTACCATTGACGGATGAAGGAAGTGGATGACATCAAGAAATCCTACCAGTTCCTAGAAGAGGCCGGCCTACAGGACAGCACAGAGGCTGTGATCATGGCACATGCCTCTATGGATCTAAGCACCAGATCCATAAAGGCGACTGTCACAGCTGACAGGACCCAAGTTACAGACTGTGCAAAGGGACCCTGGAAACTGTGAAACACATAGTACCAGGATAAAACCTGGTGAGTGTTGTTCCTGGAATCCAGCACATTCCAGGAACAACATCTGAGACCTCTTTCCAGGAGAAGAGCGCAGTCCTAGGAACAGCTAAGATACAGAATGCATAATAGCAGGATGTCAAGTTGGGACTCAATATGCCTCCTGTCTGGAAAAACTAGTCACATGCATTGTTCAGGTGTGAGTTGGGCCCATTCTTCAACACAAACATTCTTCAAATTCTGTGGTGGTCCTTGGCTCTTGGACGACACTTCTGATAAGTCTTTTCCTGCAGGGAACCGTCTGATCCACAAAGGATTGGATGGTTCCCAACATCTGGGAAGAATTTCATGTCAGTAGCGCCTTTACATATATTTTCCCTTTGAAAACTGGTGACATGTTCAATACTTATTTTACCTGCTGTATTGAAAAACTAGTCCACCTACCTAGATACAGCAAGCTTCTTTATTTATTTTAACAAACCTGTGTTGTGCCTAATTTAGGGAAAATATGATTCAGCACCACTTTCCTCCTTGGGACCCTTAAAGGAAGTTTTGGAATATAATTCTCAGACTTGGATAAACTTTTCTTCCATGTTTTCATTCATTGTGTGGTTGAACTTCATGCAGCTGTACACTTTTTTTGTTTTTATTTTTTGGTGTTGCAACCATACATCACAATGCACGGTTTTCAAAGCTCAACTGTTGAGGATTGACCATGACATGTGTGAGTGCTCACACTCTGCAGGAAACCGTTATTTTGCGGCACAAGCAATAGAAAAGAATGTGTTTCAGAGTGTGTGAACGGGCCTATAGGCTTAAAATGTTTTACAAATCCCTGCATTCCATTTTCAGGCAAAGCAGTGGCTCTCTGATACAGTTGTCTCTGGTTTAGTTACAGATGGACATTAATAATGTCCTCATTAGGCACTCTACCTGCAAAGACAGGAAATAACCACAACTGACAAAAGCTAGAACTGTTTTGCCTAACGTTCAAAATAAGCTGTGATGAAACATTACAGTTGAAGTTATTTTGTGATTGGTGAGAAATGTGCAAACATTTTAGGGACCTTACTTCAGCTCTGTCCAAGCACACATTATTTTCTTCTTAGTTTTACGTAGTATTTTCTCACCTTTTCAGATTTCTTATTTCACTGATTTTGTGTTTTCACAAGAGCTCAAACCACTCACCCTAACAAGTTTGTCTTTGGCAATAAACCTTTGTGTTAATTTAAATCTTTAGCTTGGCTGATGGATTCTGTACTTTGACTTTTTTCAGATGGCGGCAATCAGAAAGAAACTGGTGATAGTCGGTGATGGAGCCTGTGGCAAGACTTGCCTCCTCATAGTGTTCAGCAAGGATCAGTTCCCGGAGGTCTATGTGCCTACAGTGTTTGAAAACTACGTGGCAGATATTGAGGTGGATGGTAAACAGGTAAGCTGTTCATTCTAACAATAAATGTCAAATTGTTTTATATTTATTGTAGCACAGTAGCATAGCAGTGTGTGTGCTATGTGTGAGGCTAAGAGTTTTAAGACAGGACATATCTAAAGTACTTTAACACTAGCCAATTTCATAAATAGCACATTATATTGTAACTATCGATTGATGTATGTACGTTAATATTGAAGCTGGAACTAGCTTTAATTATTTTCTCTATCATGGATAGCTTTATGAGTGTTAATATAGATATAGCTGATAGAGTTGTGATATTCATTACTGCAAAATTTGCTTTTAACTTTTTGGTCAGCCACCTGCACAAAATGCAGCCACACGGATGATTTCTGTGGTTAATAAGTTCAGAGTTTACTTTAAGTACACCTTGAGTAAAGCTTAACAATAAATAATTTTAACATGGCAGTCTACCACTAATAGATAGTATTAGTCACATGCGTTGCTCAGGTGTGATTTTGGTCCATCCTTCCACACAAACAGTCTTCAAGTCCTGAACGTTACATAGGCCCCTTCTATGAACTCTGACCTTTAGTTCTTTCCAAAGATTTTCAGTTGGGTTCAGGTCAGGTGACTGGCTGGACCATTTCAACAGCTTTATTTTCTTTCTTTGAAACCAGTTGACAGTTTCGTTGACTGTGTTGTCTTGCTGAAATGTCCACCTTCATCCTGGTAGATGGCAGCAGATTTAATCAAGAACGTCTTGCTTCATTTTTCTATTCATCTTTCCTTCAATGACATGAAGCATGTCAGTGCCGTATGCTGAAAAGCATCCCCACACCATGATGTTCCAACCTCCAATTTTCAGTGTTGGTATGGTGTTTGTGGGGCGATATGTTGTGACCTCCCAGCATGGTGTGTGTTTGGTATCATCTGACCAGACTAACTTTCCCAGTATTTCACAGGCAAACTTTCTGTAGCTCCATAAGTGCTCCTTGGCTCTTGGCTCTAATTCTTTTCACTCTTCTGTCTGAAGTCTTGTGGGGAGCATCCGGTCGTGGCTCGTTGATGGTAAAATGATGTTCTTTTCACCTCCAGATCATGGCCCCAACAGTACTTACTGGATCCTTCAGTAGTTTAGAAATTCTCCTGTAACCCATTCCATCAGTATGGTTGCAAAGGTCTAAGAGAGCTTATTTTACATTATATACATTATTTATGGACATCAGTGGTTTGACTTGTTTGTATGTGTGGATTGGATGGTTACCAACATCCGGTAGGAATTTCATGTCAATAACAACTTTAGAAATATATTTACTTAGAAAATTGGTGACATGTTCAATACTTATTTTACCTGCTGTATGCAGGTAAGTGTTAAGGCCAGTCAAACTTCGATACAAGAGCAATGAATTTAGTTCAGCACAATGAGGCACATCACAAACTAACCACCTCCTATTACCAGTTTTAAATCTCTGTTTATATCTAACTGTACATACTCGTGTACATACCCTTTCAAACTGAATTTCTGTAATACTGCATCTCACCTGCAGTATCTGTGCAGCTCACGCTTTGGATTCACTGATCAAGCAAAACATGATCTGGAGCCGGGTCATAATTTTACAGCTTAGCAAGAAAACAAACAAAAATGAATCCATTTCCCTTCCAGTTGTAAAACTGGAGTGAGGTCAGTCCATCCAAACTATCTATGAATGCAAAATCAAAACAATTATCAATGTGTTACTCAGTATAGAAATTACGTGTAGATCACATTAATCTTGAGAGAATGTCTGCCTCCTCAAACAAGGATCTTGGGGGCAGATGTCACCTAGAGGTTGGTGGGTTGTGCTGCTCTTTTCTTCTCTGCTGTCGCCCCCTTCAGTTTGTCTGCACCTTCATCAGTCGAGTGCTCATGCCCTCGATTTTAGGACTCTGTGGAAGCTAGAACACTAATCAATGATTTACACCTCATGCACTTACATACATGCCTGAATGGCTTCCATCCACCTGTTTTCATAGCATGCTGTTACATGATAAAAATGGGCCTGTGTTTGATGACCCTAAGCAGAATTGGTGTGTGTAGTAAGAGTTAACTATAGTCCCTCCCCTGCAGGTGGAGCTGGCCTTGTGGGACACAGCAGGTCAGGAGGACTATGACCGACTGCGGCCTCTGTCATATCCAGACACAGATGTCATCCTCATGTGCTTTTCCATTGACAGCCCTGACAGTTTAGGTGAGCCTGTTTCTGTTGGTTTCATTAAAAAAAAACTAAAAAACTCTTTTATATCTGCTGCATGTTTACCTTGTCCACATTGTACCTGATGCAGAGAATATTCCGGAGAAGTGGACTCCAGAAGTGAAGCACTTCTGTCCCAATGTGCCCATTATTCTTGTGGGAAACAAGAAAGACCTGCGAAATGATGAGCACACGCGCCGAGAGTTGGCTAAAATGAAACAGGTCAGTGACGGCATGCACTCATACAGTTTCATATTAATCCCACCACACAAACACTACACTAACATAACTAATGACAAAAACGTCCATAACTTTTGTCTGTCAGCCTTTAGTCAGTTCCCACTAACATTAATTAGGTTTTTTTTATAGGGCTGCAGCCACTGATAATGAAGACAAATATATTTACTAACTTTTGTTTTGACATAAACTACAAGTGAAAAGTTTGGACACAGCTTCTCATTCAATGGTTTTTCTTTATTTTCATGACTGTTTACATTGTAGATTCTCACTGAAGGCATCAAAACTATGAATGAACACATAAGTGTGAAATAACTCAAAACATATTTGATATTTTAGATTCTTCCTAACAGCTGCCCTTTGCTTTGATTCCTGCTTTGCACACTCTTGGCGTTCTCTGCATGAGCTTCATGAGGTCGTCACCTGAAATGGTTTCCAACAGTCTTGAAGGATTTCCCAGAGATGCTGAGCACTTGTTGGTCCTTTTGCCTTCACTCTGCGCTCCATCTCATCCCAAACCATCTCCACTGGGTTTAGGTCAGGTGACTGTGGAGGCCAGATCATCTGGTCAGCACTCCATCACTCTCCTTCTTGGTCAAACAGCCGTGACACAGCCTGGAGGTGTGTTTGGGGTCACTGTGCTGTTGAAAAATCAATGATGGGATGGCATGTTGCTGCAGGATGCTGTGGTAGCCATGCTGGTTCAGTGTGTCGTTAGTTTCGAATAAATCTCCAATAGTGTCACCAGCAAAGCCCCCCACACAATCACATCTCCTCCTCCATGCTTCACAGTGCATACATGTAGAGACCATTGTTCACCATTTCTGCGTCACAGGTGGAACCAAACATCTCAAATTCGGACTCTTCAGACCAAAGCACAAATGTCCGCTGGTCTAATGTCCCTTCCTTGTGTTTCTTGGCCCAAACAAATCTCTTCTGCTTGTTGCTTTTCCTTAGTCGTGGTTTCTTAGCAGCTGTTTGACCATAAAGGCCTGATTCACACAGTCTCCTCTGAACATGTAGAGATGTTTCTGCTACTGGACCTCTGTGTGGCATGTATCTGGGCTCAAAGTTTTCCAGACTGACTGACCTTCAGTTCTTAAAGTAATGATGGACTGTTGTTTCTCTTTACTTAGCTGATTGGTTCTTGCCATAATATGAATTCTAACAGTTGTCAAATAGGGCTGTCAGCTGTGTACCAACCTGACTGCTGCACAACACAATGGTGTCCCAACCCCATTAAGAAGGCAACAAATGAACCCTGACAGGCACACCTGTGAAGCGAAACCATGTCAGGTGACGACATCATGAAGCTCACTGAGAGAAGGCCGAGGGTTTGCAGCACTGTCAACAAAGCAAAGGGCGGCTACTTTGAGGAATCTGTGATATAAAACACACACACACACATATATATATATATATATATATATATATATATATATATATATATATATATATATATATATATATATATATATGGAAAAAAATCATATTTTGCATGGTTGGATCTTAACAAGGTTCCAAGTAGAGCTTCAATATGCAACATGAAGAAATGGGAGTGAGACAAAACAATTATTTTTGAAAACAACATTTAAACTGAAACAGGCTGTTTTACAGCTGATCAAAAGTTTAGGACCACACCTCAAAAAAACCTGTAAACCTGTAAACCCCCCAAAACAGAAATCAAAGGTCCAAACATGAACTCGGTCATGAGCAACTCCACCGTTAGTGTTGATCACATCAGAAATTAGTTCCGGCATGCTTGATGATTTACTGGTAAACTTAAGACAGGCTTGTGCATATACCATACTGTGGACAGGTGTGCTCTATACATTTACAGTAAAGAGTTCAGATGGGGAGTGTCTGGAATTGATTGATTGTAATCTGTGGGCTAAATGTGCTCACAGCCAATCTGTGGGAGGGATCAAAGACTTATTTCACTCAATAACAAACAAATCAACCTTACTTTTATGTTTTTGTTTCTGGACCTTCAGTTACTCTTACTGCTCTCCATTAAAATTAATCTACCATGAACATTAGAGTGTATTCATTTCTTCTAAGTGAGCAAACGTATAAATCCCACAGAGGGTCGAATAATGATTTCACTTCTTCTTTTTAATTGGATTGAGCTGGTTTTCCTTCATGGTTTTGTTCTTCCCAAACAGGAACCTGTGAAGTCAGAGGAGGCGAGAGAAATGGCCAACCGGATCAATGCCTTTGGTTACTTGGAGTGCTCAGCCAAGACGAAGGATGGTGTGAGGGAGGTGTTTGAGATGGCCACCAGGGCGGCGCTACAGGCCAAGAAACGAGGCAGAAAGAGTGGCTGCCTTCTGCTATAGAGTCAAGTTACACAGGTTAGGGAGGACAGGAGGAAAGGATCCTTGCCAACAAAAACATTCCTCCTGTTTCTACTTTGTCACCATGCTGTGCAGAATTGTATGGGGCCTTTTCAGGAATAAGGGAGAAAAATCAAACTAGGTCAAAAGGGGAGTGTAAGCATTCATGTCCAAGGTTTAATCTCCCTTTAATCTGTAATCATATCTTTGGATTCATCAAACCTAAAATCAAGAGAACATGGAAAGAAGGAACCATCTCTCTTAAAGAGGTGTGTTGGGATTTCCAGACCTATGAAGTGGTCTCCGTTATTCTAAATTGCAGCCTGATGGTCTGTACACGAGCCCATCTTTAGAACAGATCCATCCCAGGTGTTCAGTACATTCACAGCTGTGTACCATATGAACAAGTTTCTGGAGGACTTGGCTTGCGGCGTTTCTTTGAGTTAACATCCTATTAGTCTGTACTTTTGTCATTTCCTTTATTTCTCTGCAAAGACCAACCAACTCTGTACAGACCTGATTTCCTTCTTTATGATGATGAAGTAACCTGTCGCTGCAGGTTCACATTCAAAATCCACACTACCGCTCAAAAGTACAGTCGCCAAATGTCAAATTAAATAATTCAATAAAAATCACTTTTATTCTTTAAATTCTTTAAATGAATCCTAAAGTGAGTAGAAAACATATTATTGATATTAAAAAGTTAGAAATAATGATTTTTGCAAAAATAATTGAGTCTTTCCAGCATTCTACCACCAGTTTGCTGACATTTTAGTTCATTCTTCCAGAAGCTCCCAGTTTAATGTGGGTGAGAGTGGACTGAGACCCAATGACTGTGCTGGGCTCTCAGCTGCTTCTGTATAGTTTAGAGTCATTCTATGGCTCACTGTGCTGTTGCAGTCAGTCAGCAACCACAGGATCCGATGTGGTCCTGAATTTCCCAGAATTTCCCAGTTCACCCCAAAGACCTCCAAAACTTTTACAAAGTGCCACTTGACAGGTGGCAGGCACACCTCCACGATCCTTCAGTCTTTGTCTCAGAAATATTCTTTTTGACCCAAATACCTCTTAGGTTTATCTGTTCATAAAACTTTCTCCCTGACTTCCTCTGTCCAACATCTGTTCTTTTTTTCCCCTACTTTATTTCTAAAGCACTTTAAAAACAACATAACAGTTGACCAAAGTGCTGTACAGAAAATAAGAGAACAAAAGAATAAATCAGTAAAAGTACATACAAAGGGTAAGAAGATGACAACTCTCACTGGGTTAAAAGCCAGGTGTGTGGGTTAAAAGGTGTGTTTTTAAACGGGTTTTAAAAACAGTGAGGGATGGAGCCTGCCTGACCTCCAGAGGCAGCTCATCCCACATTTTGGGAGCCAAAGCTGCAGAAGCTGGGTCTCCTTTGGATTTATAAAAGCACCTGGTTAGCTGATGTAAGAGCATGTGACGGCATGTAAGGGTGAAGCAGCTCAGGGACAAACCCATTAAGAGAATTAAAAACAAAATAATTTTAAAATGGATTCAAAACCTTTACCCATCTATTCATTTTATAAGGTGGTCTCTTTTTCCCCCACTGTTTTTAAGCAGGCGTTCCTGATCTGCTTCTCAGCTCTTGTTGTTTAGTGTTTAACAGGTGTTGTTCTCAGACAGCAGACTCACGTATTTGGCCTGCTGCTCAGTTGGGCTGTTCTATAAAGGGAATAATATTGTGTACAATGTTCTGGGCAGTTTCCTGCATGTAGTAGCGTTCACTTTCATAGCACATTATGGTTGAACACACAAAGTTTGATGTTTCAGTCACTCAGCTAGCTAAAAGTTTAAAAATGTAATGAATTAACCTTCTAACATGATAAACTTGAATTAGTAACAACATGCCATTGGAACACTGTGTGCTAAGAATCGGCCTTTCTACTCCAATACAGGTATTCCAATAAAATTACAGCAATGCATGATTACATTAGTTGTGTATGATGTAGACATAGACTGTGGTTCCTTTCTGACTTTTTGTTTTTCAAAATAAAAGTCTGCGCTTCTCTTTCAAAACAAGGACTTTCTGTGTGATGCCAAACCTTGTGTGTAAGATTAAATTACCAGTGTTTTGTACAACTTTTCAAAATTTGATTGCTCGATTTTGTTTTTCAAGTCATTAAACTGATGTGGACTGTCTAACACTGTATGTAGTTGGCTATAGAAGTGCTAACAAAGGCAAATTATCCTGAACAGAGTTTTTGTTAACTGTCAGATATTAAAGAGGCCTTGGTGTACCTCTGACACAGAGGAGTGGATGTTTATAGAAGAAAGGATTGTGTTCGAGTCGAGCAGTTCCAGTTTTAATGCGACACCTCCATGTTTCTGATCCGGTCTTGTTCACCTGCTGTCTTGAAGAATTCATATAATGTACAATTTCTGCAACACTAATTCCATCAGTGCTACAGTTAGACTGTACACACTTGGTAAAGAACAGTGTTTCTCTTCTAATATCTTTGTGTTGTACTGATGGAATTAGGGCTCTGGAAATTTACATTATGCTACTTTAAAGCATGTTGTGAGGCTAATATGTAACTCATTATTTAAGTACAAGTTTGAACATTTATATATACCTATATGTTTTGTTTTTCTTTCCTGCTCTGCATTCCATTGTATGCTATTTTAACTATGGGATATTCCATCAGCTTACTTTTATATTATTTGCACATAGCTTCAAATGTCTGTGTCATATAAAAACACACAATGTCCAAATTCTGAAATGCAAAATGCAAGGATCTTCTATAGCAGGGGTGTCAAACTCAAATACACAGTGGGCCAAAATTCAAAACTGGAACAAAGTCGCGGGCTAACATTAATATTTATTGAAAAAAAAATCTTCCTCCAGATTTAAGAATGAATCTTTTCTTATGGACTCAAACACGTTTTGCTGAAAAACTGAATATGGAACAAGCAAAGCTTAATACTAAACAATATATATATTAGCTGTATAATACCAGTAGGCCAGCTCTGATAGTAATTTGGTATGGCTTCGCGGGTCAAATGTAATTAGGCTGCGGGCCAAATTTGGCCCGCGGGCCAGAGTTTGACACCTATGTTCTATAGGATTGGTTATTTGTAAGCAAAATATTATTTTATATCCAGTAGTCTTTTGTAAAGTTTTCTAAAGGAAATACATTTAAGAATGACCAAATCTGCTGTGTGTGTCTCTTCTCATGTGTTTTGTCCTCTTACCCGCTTAGAGTGTCCAAGTCTTGGCTGGGTGGTGAGTATGATGGTCTGTGTAGATGTTCATGTGTCTGTAAACGTATAACAGGAACATATTCCCCATTGATACTATAACCTCATCGACAGCCAAGTTTAATCCCAAATCCATACTGCAAACATTCAACTGTTATAATATTCAAGTATTGCAGATAAGCAATGAGTCTAGTTTTTGCCTCACAAAGGAAAAATAACATAAAAGTCTAACTGTAATTACTGGCCAACACTTGGCAGACTTATGAAGTAAGTGTGTGTGAGCCCCACATTTAAGGGCTTTAGATGCAGAGAGGCTGGAGAAGGTTATGAAAGCCATTCTAAAAACCTGACAGTTTAGCAGTTCAGCAGATAAAATGACTGTTCTGTTTTTGCAAAACCAATGCACTGCACATCAAACCTCATCCCAACAATGACATATGGTGGAGGAAGCATGTTTTGGGATCAACGCTTGATTTCTTCAGCCTCAAATATATTCCATTGTGGACACAGACAACTGGAGACCCCGAGGAGTCATTACTTTATAGTCTGACACTAGTGGGCATGCAAGTGGAAGTACACCTGAGGCTTTACAGTCATTAAAGGAACAATAAATTGAATCAAAGAGTCTGATTATTTGCACTGGATCTAGCGAGCGATTCACGAGTTGAATTTTAGGACAGTTTGATGAAATAAGATAAATTACCCAAAGCATGGATGTAAATTAATATTAGAATTGTTCAAAGAAAAATCAGGGAGGCCTGCGCTTAACCCACATGAGCTGGTGTAGCATGATGCGATGATATTTTATGATCAAGATATTCCATAACTTGATGAACTGAAACACCTCGCAGAAGGACTGGTCCAAAGTTGTTCTTCGTTACTGTGCAAGTGTCACGAGCAACTGTAGAAAAACCTGTGATGAAGACTGGTCCAGTGAACACTGTTAAGATTTTACAACAGAAAGCACCAATAAATAAAGATGAACTTGCAAGTTCCACTTTATTGCTGTGAGGAATCTCAAAACATTCTTCTTTTGGAGTGTTATATGTGTATATTGTCGTATATATTACTGTGTAAACAGTTTTTCAGCAGTACCAAACACAGCTCCAGGCTCTGTCAGGTTTATGTGACCAGTGCTGGATCCCACAAACCACCCGCCTACACAGCAAATATCCATGTGTGCTTTACTCTAATGAGGTTGCTTATCTTCTGTTTGAGCTCTACATACTCAAAAGAATAACATAACATATTTTTCTTCTCTACATTTTTATCCTATAGACAAATCTAAGTTAGAATTGCAGTATATAAGGAGATGACTAGATTTGAATCAGGTATGATTACTGCATTTAATGGGTGGAATTGCAGAAACTGAAATTGCACTTTGTACTTAAAAGGTCTTACTATGACTATAGATAATATAGCGCATAATTACTCTGAGGTCTGCATGACACCTGCAAAGTGTTGTGCATGATAACTCTTACATGTCATTCTCAGATCCAGCACTCATGTGGTTCAGCCATCCTCTGAACCACTCACCTGCAGTTATCAGGCTGAGCCCACTGAACAAAACTGCATGAAAAACACCTGTGAAATATAATAACTCACTACATTTAATATTAACATGTTGTACAATAAAGTGTGTGACTTTTCTTTAGTGTTTCTGAAGATCAGTTCACATTTTTATGATGTTTCTTGCAACTGTAAATGTGAACAACAATGTTGGCGACACACGACATATGGTGCCTCAGGCACAGTGAGTTTAATCTACATCTTCTTTCTATAATATCTGGTGGAGTCCTGTCACAAAGTCCTGATAGTACGGCTCTGAAATGACAACAAAAAGAGAACTAAGGCAGTGAGCTGGTTTTTTGACTGTGGACATTTTGCAAACACCCACAAACCTGTGTCAGGGTCAATGTATGAGTGTCTTATGAGAAAGTCCAAGACTACCATGGCAGAGTTGGGTTTGAAGTCATCAGTGGCCAGCAGTTCCTTCACCTGAAACAAGATGCTATATTTTATATCTTTGTGTCATCTATATCTCAACCCATGCAGTACTGGCTCCTAGAAGCTGAATTCCCAAATTATAGTATGAGAAAAACACTAACCTTATCTATGGGGAGGAGGTAAAACTCCTGCACCTCTCCATCCACTATTATGGGCTTGAACTCCAAAGGAAGTTCCAAATCAAAGACAAACTGGCTTTCTGGAAACACACCCTCTTCATCCTCATATGTGTAGCTTGAAAATAAAATAAAACAAAAGCAGCTAAATTGTCTCTTTGAAAATCCAATTATGTAATTAACTGTTTCATAAAGCAATGATTCTCCAGAACAGGAGGTTCTTCCAGAGGTGTCACTGTGAGGCTGTGATCCAGCCACACCAAAGCTGCAGTATATCAACACCAGTACCGGTGCCCCTCTACCATTCTGACTACTAAAACACGTTTTATTATACCCAGTATTTAATTCATTTTTATCACACTATTCCAATTAATGCAAAAACAGTGTTCACAGAATTGTGTTTGTTCTGCCTGTTACAGCAACAGAATCGAGCTGCAGCTGCTGAGAGGTTCTAAGCAGCTGCGCAGGCTTTGAAGTGACAGATCTGTAGATCACAATCAAACAATCAACAATCAAAAATACAATGTAGAAATGTAAAAAGATATTGCAAATAAAGATAGTTCTGGTTTTATAGACAGAAGCTGTCTGATGGTTTTCTGTGGTACATCACAGTGGAATGAGCCTTTTCCACAGTGCCTCCTGTTACTGTCCAGCAACAAATATACTGATAAAAATAAAAAATTTAACTTCCACATTTTGTGTATATATGTGTATATATATATATATATTAGGGGTGCAACGATACTCGTATCGATATTGAACCGTTCGATACAGTGCTTTCGGTTCGGTACGCATATGTATCGAACAATACAAAATTTTTAATTCATTTTATCAACTTTCCTTCTGACGGTGCTGTCTGTGTTGAGCGCTCAGTGGATCTGCGCTCGACAGTGCAGCCTAGGTGGAGTAGTCGAACGCAGATTCACTGAGCGCAGGGCAAGCTAGCGAGACAGAAGTTAAGCTCTCATTGCAACATGGCAAATTGAACCTCCCCCACCCTCATTCAGATCTGGCGTTTGGAACTATTTTGGTTTTCATGTGATGTATGACCCTGAAGGTAGGCGCGTCATGAACTAAAGTAAAACAGTATGTTGGATGTGCCAGCAATGCTCAATTACATGGGTGGGAACTAGTATGTTAGCACAGTTAGCTCGTTAACATGTTGGCTGTCCAGCCCCACGCACGAGGCGATCCGCGGTAGCTCGTTAACGGAGATTTGCTGTGTTGTGGCGTTAATCTCATTTCAGATTAACGCTGACAGCACTAGTGGGAACACAACGAATATGACTGGACATTTACTCCGACATCATCCTAGTGCAAAGACAAGTGGAAGCAGACAAAAACAACAAGTATGCATGCTACAAACTTTACCCGAGTCATTTAGACAGCCGTTAGCACATGATTCTCCTTATGGGGACCTGATATGTTTAATATGCTGCTGAGAATATAGCCCAGAAGAAGCGTATAGTATAGCTTTTATTTTGGAAAGAGCCATTTCTCTGTAATAAACTCTCTTTTCCAAAGATGAGTGATTCCTCAATCAGATACAGGGCTCGCAAAATCGCTAGCCCGACGTCCCGGGGCTTTTTTCCAGTCGGGCTACCAAAATCTATCTCTGCCCTGCCCGTCGGCCTATCGTAGGAAGGAAAAATATATGTCAATGCTTTTGCATTCTTTCGGAAATGTAGCTGGGTAATTATGTCATTGGCATCGGTGAGCCACTGTCAATATGTGACATATTGAAATCGCGTTTGAATTTGCGCTTGTTTTTTGCTTTCACTTTGCAATCGCGCGAACTGTGTATAGAGAGCAACAGTACTGATTGGTGAGTGATGATAATTTGTGCACCAATTCCTCTGACATCATCTTATCAATCGTTAACTTACTATGCAAACATGACAAGTGAAATCTCCCGCAGCAAGCTTAAACATGTGAGAGGTTGATCGCGCAGGGAATCGCTGAGCGTTATGTGAGTGCGTGTGTAAAAGCAGCAGGATATATATTTTAGTTCTGCTGAGCCAAATAAGACAGGGTGAAGAAGTGACAGCCAAAGAAAAGCTTACCACAAAACGGAAAAGTTATGACAAATCAGACTATAAGGCAAAAAGAAAGTGCAGCTTTATGGTTTCATGGACAAAAGAATTTCTGTGGCTGCAATATGACTAGCTAAATAACCAGGGCTACACATAAGTGGTCCGCAGGTGCGCATTCGCTGTCAAAATAAAAAACGCGCACAAGATAAGAAGTTGCAACGCGTGTTTGCATACATAAGATTTTCTGGAGGAGGACAGAACCACAAAAGAAGCGCGAATTCTCGGAAAAGTGGTTGCAGGAGGTGAGCTGGCTTCAAACAAATGATGAACGCACAGAGATATGGTGCAGAATGTGCCGTGAAAATTTAATAAATGACAAATTAAAAAGGCATGAACATTTTTTTTTGTATCAAAAAAATATCGAACCGTGACACCAAAGTATCGAACCGAACCGAACAATGAATTTTGTGTACCGTTGCACCCCTAGTATATATATATATATATATATATATATATATATATATATATATATATATATATTAAAAATATCGAACCGTGACACCAAAGTATCGAACCGAACCGAACCGTGAATTTTGTGTACCGTTGAACCCCTAGTATATATATATATATATATATATATATATATATATATTAGGGGTGCAACGATACACAAAATTCACGGTTCGGTTCGGTTCGATACTTTGGTGTCACGGTTCGATATTTTTTCGATACAAAAAAAAAATGTTCATACTGTTTAATTTGTAATTTATTAAATTTTCACGGCACATTCTGCACCACATCTCTGTGCATTCATCATTTGTTTGAAGCCAGCTCACCTCCTGCAACTACTTTTCCGAGAATACGTGCTTCTTTTGTGGTTCGGACTCCTGACATTTCTTTGGAGGTGGAGGAACACCAAAGTAATTGCTTAAAGGAGCTTCTTCGACATCTTTAAGAGTTCTAAACAAATGTCTGTTTGTCTGTCTGCAAACACGCGTTGCAACTTCTTATCTTGTGCGCATTTTTTATTTTGTCAGCGAATGCGCACCTGCGGACCACTTATGTGCAGCCCTTGTTATTTAGCTTGTCATATTGCAGCCACAGAAATTATTTTGTCCATGAAACCATAAAGCTGCACTTTCTTTTTGCCTTATAGTCTGATTTGTCATAACTTTTCCGTTTTGTGGTAAGCTTTTCTTTGGCTGTCACTTCTTCACCCTGACCTGTCTTATTTGGCTCAGCAGAACTAAAATATATATCCTGTTGCTTTTACACACGCACTCACATAACGCTCAGCGATCAACCTCTCACATGTTTAAGCTGCGGGAGATTTCACTTGTCATGTTTGCATAGTAAGCTAACGATTGATAAGATGATGTCAGAGGAATTGGTGCGCAAATTATCATCACTCACCAATCAGTACTGTCGCTCTCTATACACAGTTCGCGCGATTGCAAAGTGAAAGCAAAAAACAAGCGCAAATTCAAACGCGATTTCAATATGTCACATATTGACAGTGGCTCACCGATGCCAATGACATAATTACCCAGCTACATTTCCGAAAGAATGCAAAAGCATTGACATAAACTTTTCCTTCCTACGATAGGCCGACGGGCAGGCCAGAGATAGATTTGGCAAAATCGCTAGCTGGGCTAGCGATTTTGCGAGCCCTGTATCTGATTGAGGAATCCCTCATCTTTGGAAAAGAGAGTTTATTACAGAGAAATGTCTCTTTCCAAAATAAAAGCTATACTATACGCTTCTTCTGGGCTATATTCTCAGCAGCATATTAAACATATCAGGTCCCCATAAGGAGAATCATGTGCTAACGGCTGTCTAAATGACTCGGGTAAGGTTCGTAGCATGCTGCTTGTTGTTTTTGTCTTCTTCCACTTGTCTTTGCACTAGGATGATGTCGGCGTAAATGTGCAGTCATATTCGTTGTGTTCCCACTAGTGCTGTCAGCGTTAATCTGAAATGAGGTTAACGCCACAACACGGCAAATCTCTGTTAACGAGCTACTGCGGATCACCCCGTGCGTGGGGCTGGACGGCCAACACGTTAACGAGCTAACTGCGCTAACACACTAGTTCCCACCCATGTAATTGAGCATTGCTGGCACATCCAACATACTGTTTTACTTTAGTCCATGACGCGCTTACCTTCAGGGTCATACGTCACATGAAAACCAAAATAGTTCCAAACACCAGATCTGAATGAGGGTGGGGGAGGTTCAATTTGCCATGTTGCAACGAGAGCTTAGCTTCTGTCTGCTAGCTTGCGCTGCGCTCAGTGGATCTGTGTTCGACTACTCCGCCTAGGCTGCATGTCGAGCACAGATCCACTGAGCGCTCAACACAGACAGCATCGTCAGAAGGAAAGTTGATAAAATGAATTAAAAATGTTGTATTGTTCGATACATATGCGTACCGAACCGAAAGCACTGTATCGAACGGTTCAATATCGATACGAGTATCGTTGCACCCCTAATATATATATGTGTGTGTGTACAGGAGCAGAGGATCGCAAGTTTGATCCCCGCCTGGGGCATCTGTATCCAGAAAGGGTCCTAAGGCTAGACCCCCTATGCTAAGCGAGCCTACCGCAGACATGAGCGAGACACATAAATATGAAGGCATGCCGGCTTGGACGTCGCCCGGATCAACGAGGTCCGCGTCAGGTGTTGAGGAACCAGGGCACCCTGACGAGAAGTGGGCTACTAGAACAAGAAGCAAGAGACGAAAACAGGGCGTTGTTGGAATGCTACTACGCAAGTAACCCTGGCGGAAGGGGTTACATGAATAGGAGGGACCTATGGTTTCTTCGATATCCAACATCCACAATGACGGCGAAACAACTAGTAGCTCAGTGTTCCAATTCACATTCGAAAGAAGGGATTGCTCTCACAGCTAGAGATTGACAAGGTACAACATAAATGCTACGGCAAGGGGGAGCCAGGACGCTAGGTCAGGGGGGAGATTGGGTACAAAGCTCCAAGTGCGATAGGAGAAGGATCGTTGAGTGCGAGAGGAACTGACCTGAAAGATAGGATCATGGCCAAGCTTGAAACCTGGATCCCCCGTAGCCGGTTACCAAGATTATGTGAAGTACCCTCAGAAGGTCTGCTAGATGATGTTAATGCAGCACTACGGATGATACCTAAAGCCACGCTTACCGAAACTAACAAGCTGATCTACAATACGGCAGCAGTGATGAGTGAGATGCTTGGCTATAAGTTGAACAGCCACAAGGAGCAGTATCCTCCATGGGGAAGGAGGCTAGAGGGCAAGATCAAATTAGCACGGAGGCAGGTTAGCCAACTAACAGAGTTGCAGAATCGTGCGACAAAGAAGGTGCATAAAAAAAATACAGCAAGCTGTCCATACCTGAGGCCTTGGAAACTGCCAAGCAAAGACTCACAGCCTTGGCCAGCCGCTTGAGGAGGTACACCAGAGAGACAGAAGGCAGGAGAATAAACCAGCTGTTCTCCACAGAACCAGCAAAGGTGTACTCTCAGTGGCAAGGGAACAATAAGAGAACAGCACCACCAAGGCTGGAGACAGAGCAATACTGTAAGAGCATATGGGAGAAAGACGCAACCCATAACGGCAATGCTCAGTGGCTAGTGGATCTGAGGGCAGACCATAGCAACCTCCCTGAACAGGGCCCAGTAACCATCATGGTGGCAGACATCCAAGCAAGGGTCTCTAGTATGAAGAGTTGGACAGCACCAGGCCCTGACATGGTTCACGCCTACTGGCTGAAGAATCTGACTGCACTCCACGAGCGTTTGGCAGCACAAATGAACCAGCTGCTAGTTGACGAGAGACACCCGGAATGGCTAACCAAAGGTCGGACGGTCCTGATCCTCAAGGACCCCAAGAAGGGACGGGTCCCATCCAACTACCGACCAATAACCTGCCTCAGTACTACATGGAAGCTCCTGTCAGGCATCATATCGGCTAAGATGAACAGGCACATGGGTCAATACATGAGCGGGGCACAGAAAGGGATTGGCAAGAATAACAGAGGCGCAAAAACACCAGCTACTGGTAGACAGAACAGTCAGCCGAGACTGCAAGACCAGGCTCACCGACCTGTGCACTGCCTGGATTGATTACAAGAAGGCCTATGACTCAATGCCCCACAGCTGGATACTGGAATGCCTAGAATACAAGATCAACAGGACCCTAAGAGCCTTCATCAGGAACTCAATGGGGATGTGGCGTACAACACTAGAGGCCAACTCCATAGCACAAGTCACCATCAAGTGTGGGATCTACAAAGGAGATGCTCTGTCCCCACTGCTGTTCTGCATAGGCCTCAACCCCCTCAGTGAGATCATTAACAAGACTGGCTACGGATACTGGCTACGGATACCGACTACGGAACGGAGCAGTTGTCAGCCACCTCCTGTACATGGATGACATCAAGCTGTACGGCAAGAGTGAACGAGACATCGATTCACTGATCCACACTACCAGGATATACAGCAATGACATTGGGGTGTCATTCGGGCTGGAGAAGTGTAGTCAGATGATAACAAAGAGAGGGAAGGTAGTCAGAACTGAGGGGATCGAACTACTAGAAGGCAACATTGCAGACATAGAGGACAGTTACAAGTACCTGGGGATCCTGCAGGCGAATGGGAACCATGAAGAGGCAGCTAGGAAAGCTGCAACCACCAAGTACCTGCAGAGGGTCAGGCAAGTCCTGAGGAGTCAGCTGAATGACAAGAACAAGATCCGGGCTATCAACACCTACGCCCTGCCTGTGATCAGGTACCCAGCTGGTATAATAAGTTGGCCAAAGGAGGAGATAGAAGCCACTGATATAAAGACAAGAAAGCTCCTTACCATGCATGGAGGGTTTCACCCCAAGTCCAGCACCCTGGGGCTGTACGCTAAGCGGAAGGAAGGGGGCCGGGGACTGGTGAGTGTCAGCACCACAGTCCAGGATGAGACAACGAACATCCAAGAATACATTGGGAAGATGGCCCCAACTGACCGAGTGCTTAGTGAATACCTCAGGCAGCAGAAACCCAAGAAAGAGGAGGGAGACGAGGAACCATCATGGAAGGACAGGCCCCTGCACGGTATGTACCACCGGCAGATAGAGGAGGTGGCTGATATCCAGAAATCCTACAAGTGGCTGGACAAAGCTGGACTGAAAGACAGCACAGAGGCACTAATCATGGCAGCAGAAGAACAAGCTCTGAGTACAAGATCCATAGAGGCTGGGGTCTATCACACCAGGCAAGACCCCAGGTGCAGGCTGTGTAAAGATGCCCCTGAGACAATCCAGCACATAAAAGCAGGGTGCAAGATGCTAGCAGGCAGGGCATACATGGAACGCCATAACCAAGTGGCCAGCATAGTATACAGAAACATCTGTGCCGAGTATGGCTTGCAAGTTCCGAGGTCAAAATGGGAGACGCCCCAAAGGGTGGTGGAGAATGACCGAGCTAAGATCCTGTGGGACTTCCAGATACAGACGGACAAAATGGTGGTGGCTAACCAACCGGACATAGTGGTGGTAGACAAACAGAAGAAGATGGCCGTAGTGATCGATGTAGCGGTTCCGAATGACAGCAACATCAGAAAGAAAGAACACGAGAAGCTTGAGAAATACCAAGGGCTCGAGAGGATGTGCAGGGTGAAGGTAACGGTGATCCCAGTGGTAAATGGCCTGCAAATGGCCTGCATTTGTATAGCGCTTTTCTAGTCCTTAAGGACCCCAAAGCGCTTTACACTACATTCAGTCATTCACCCATTCACACACCGGGGATGGCAAGCTACATTGTAGCCACAGCTGCCCTGGGGCGCACTGACAAAGGCGAGGCTGCCGGACACAGGCGCCACCGGGCCCTCTGACCACCACCAGTAGGCAAATATGGGGTTAGTATCTTGCTCAAGGATATTTGGCATGCAGCCAGGAGGCAGCCTGGGATCGAACCACCGACCTTCTGATTAGTGGCTGACCTGCTCTGCCACCTGAGCTACAGCCACCGAATAATAATATGAATGGCAAGTAATCGGAGCACTAGGTGCGGTGACTCCCAAGCTTGGCGAGTGGCTCCAGCAGATCCCGGGAACAACATCGGAGATCTCTGTCCAGAAGAGCGCAGTCCTGGGAACAGCTAAGATACTATGCAGGACCCTCAAGCTCCCAGGTCTCTGGTAGAGGACCCGAGCTTGAAGGATAAACCGCCCGCAGAGGGCGAGCTGGGTGTTTTATGTATATATATATATATATATATATATATATATATATATCCACAGCCCCATCCCCCTTATTATGTGGGGATCTGGATCTGGTGGCTCTGTTTTTGCCTTTTGATCTGTTACTGTGTAATCACTGTTAGTTGGAGTCTTTTCGGGAGATATGTCAGTAAGAAAACAAAGTGTAGACTACCCTTAGCGTTGTTCTTTAACCCTCTTCTTCTTAGCAGTGTATCAAGCTCACCTTACTGTTGCAACTGGACGAGCCTTCTTAGCTATGGCTGCTGGAACACAGGCTTCCTCTTGACACTCTTTGACCAGAGTGTGTTTGATGCCCACACCAGCAGCCAGCCCACCTGCTGCCTTCGAGGATACAAGCAATACACTGAAGAAACTGAAGTGGAATAGCTTGACATGAGATGATGCACCAATGCTTTCATCACACTATGGCAGTATGTCAGTGTTTCAGTCTATTCTTACCATGTTATCCAGGAGCCCAGGGTACGTCTGCTTGGTGTGGGAGCGCCGTGCCAACCACATACAAATCTCCTGACTGTCACTGACAGTGTAGCCATTGATATGAACTCCATACCGCTTCACCCCAAAGAGACCTGCAGTGTAGCAGCATGGTCTGATCATACAGCTCAAACACAGGTATAATATAAAAGGATGAGATGGTGCTCCAAAACCTACTTGTAGCTGCTCTTTCCATCCACATCAAAGGGCAGTCTGAAAATCTGGGCATTACACTGTATTTCTGAAAGAATAGATGTTTTAGTTATAAGTGAGAACATGTACGTTGATTTAACCTTGAACATTTTTTCACACCTTCCACCTATATTTAAGACAGTGAAACTATCTTGCTTTGCCCTTTTCATTCCACCTGCTTATAACCATTCAGAGAAGTAAAAAACTGAACCCAAAGCCAAAATGTAATGCAATGCAATTTGGTTAGCATGGTGGTTAGGACTCTTGCCACACAGCAAGAAGCTGCTGGGTTTGACTCCACCATCTGGCCGGGGCTTTTCTTTATGAAGTTTGCATGTTCTCCTTGTGTCTGCATGGGTTCTCTCCAGGTTCTCCGGCTTCTTCCACCAGTCAAAGTCATGCAGTTAGTGGGATTATGTAAATGGATGGATGCTTACATTTTCATTGCTATAAAGCCCAGGTATAATAATCTATACATCAACAAGTTATGGCATGTCTCAAAGCCATAAAGGGCTGGATGTTGTGTAATTTTCTTCTCCTACAGTCAGATCAAACTGATGCTTTTCTACTTGGCCTTAAATCCTCATAAGCAGGTTTTTTAATCAAATACTGCTAAGGCATTACCTTTGCTTTCATTAACACTGTGATAAATCTTGGAGCTACTTTGACCAGCACATGTCCTTTAACATGCACTTTAATAAAATATGTGGGATGCTTT
The DNA here is from genome assembly GCF_963576455.1 of Neolamprologus multifasciatus. NCBI lineage: Eukaryota > Metazoa > Chordata > Actinopteri > Cichliformes > Cichlidae > Neolamprologus > Neolamprologus multifasciatus. The sequence goes on along the minus strand of NC_140458.1, from coordinate 17,380,141 downwards.
AGTTCTAGGCGTACATACATACATACATATACATACATATATGGTCCTATATATATATATATATATATATTAGGGGTGCAACGATACACAAAATTCACGGTTCGGTTCGGTTCGATACTTTGGTGTCACGGTTCGATATTTTTTCGATACAATAAAAATGTTCATGCCTTTTTATTAATTTGTCATTTATTAAATTTTCACGACACATTCTGCACCACATCTCTGTGCGTTCATCATTTGTTTGAAGCCAGCTCACCTCCTGCAACCACTTTTCCGAGAATACGCGCTTCTTTTGTGGTTCGGACTCCTGACATTTCTTTGGAGGTGGAGGAACATCACAGTAATTGCTTAAAGGAGCTTCTTTGACATCTTTAAGAGTTCTAAACAAATGTCTGTCCTCCTCCAGAAAATCTTATGTACGCAAACACACGTTGCAACTTCTTATCTTGTGCACGTTTTTTATTTTGACAGCGAATGCGCACCTGCGGACCACTTATGTGCAGCCCTGGTTATTTAGCTCGTCATATTGCAGCCACAGAAATTCTTTTGTCCATGAAACCATAAAGCTGCACTTTCTTTTTGTCTTATAGTCTGATTTGTCATAACTTTTGCGTTTTGTCACTTCTTCACCCTGACCTGTCTTATTTGGCTCAGCAGAACTAAAATATATATCCTGCTGCTTTTACACACGCACTAACATAACGCTCAGCGATTCTCTGCGCGATCAACCTCTCACATGTTTAAGCTGCGGGAGATTTCACTTGTCATGTTTGCATAGTAAGCTAACGATTGATAAGACGATGTCAGAGGAATTGGTGCGCAAATTATCATCACTCACCAATCAGTACTGTCGCTCTCTATACACAGTTCACGCGATTGCAAAGTGAAAGCAGAAAACAAGCGCAAATTCAAACGTGATTTCAGTATGTCACATATTGACAGTGGCCGATGCCAATGACATAATTACCCAGCTACATTTCCGAAAGAATGCAAAAGCATTGACATATATTTTTCCTTCCTACGATAGGCCGACGGGCAGGGCAGAGATAGATTTTGGTAGCCCGACTGGAAAAAAGCCCCAGGACGTCGGGCTAGCGATTTTGCGAGCCCTGTATCTGATTGAGGAATCACTCATCTTTGGAAAAGAGAGTTTATTATGGAGAAATGTCTCTTTCCAAAATAAAAGCTATACTATACGCTTCTTCTGGGCTTCCCACTAGTGCTGTCAGCGTTAATCTGAAATTACATTAATGTCACAACACGGCAAATCTCCGTTAACGAGCTACCGCGGATCGCCTCAAGAGTGGGGCTGGAAGACGTCAACACATTAACGAGCTAACTGCGCTAACACACTAGTTCCCACCAATTGAGCATTGCTGGCACATCCAACATACTGTTTTACTTTTGTCCATGACACGCTTACCTTCAGGGTCATACGTCACATGAAAACCAAAATAGTTCCAAACGCCAGATGTGAATGAGGGTGGAGGAGGTTCAATTTGCCATGTTGCAACTAGCCTAGCTTCTGTCTCTAGCTTGCCCTGCGCTCAGTGAATCTGTGTTCGACTACTCCGCCCAGGCTGCACTGTCGAGCGCAGATCCACTGAGCGCTCAACACAGACAGCATCGTCAGAAGGAAAGTTGATAAAATAAATTAAAAATGTTGTATCGTTCGATACATATGCGTACCGAACCGAAAGCACTGTATCGAACGGTTCGATATCGATACGAGTATCGTTGCACCCCTAATATATATATATATATATATATATATATATGTGTGTGTATATATATATTCTTATCAGGACCATCAATGACTCAGTGGGGGATGTGGGGATGTGGCTCAGTGGGGATGTGGCGTACACACTTGAGCCCAACTTCAAGCCAATATCACAAGTCAACATCAAGTGCGGGATCTACTGCTGTTCTGCATAGGCCTGAACCCCCTCAGTGACACCGTTAACAAGACTGGCTACAGATACTAGCTACAGAATGGAGCCGTTGCCACCTCCTCTACATGGATGACATTAAGCTGTATGCCAAGAGTGAACGTGACACTGATTCATTGATCCTCACCACCAGGATCTATCTACAGGAACGACATCGGAATGTTGTTAAGACTGGAGAAATTTAGTCTGATGATAACAACGGAAGGTAGCCAGAACTGACAGGATTGAACTACCAGAAGGCAACATTGCAGACATAGAGGACAGCCACAGGTACCTGGGGATCCCACAGGTAAATGGGAACCATGAAGAGGCCGCTAGGAAAGCTGCAACCACTGAGTACCTGCAGAGGGTCAGGCAAGTCCTAAGGAGTCAGCTGAATGGTAAGAAAAAGATCCAGGCTATCAACACCTACGCCCTGCCTGTGATCAGGCACCCTGCTCGGTTAATAAGCTGGCCAAAGGAGCCACTGACATCAAAACCAGGAAACGTCTGACCATGCATGGAGGGTTTCACCCCAAGTCCAGCACCCTGAGGCTGTATGTTAAGCATAGGGAAGGAGGCCGGGGACTAGTGAGTGTCAGCACCACGGTCCAGGATGAGGCAACAAACATCCAAGAATACATCAGGAAGAAGAGGGCCATCTTCCTGACTGCGTGCTCAGTGAATACCTCAAGCAGCAGAAACCCAAGAAAGTAAAGGAAGAGGAGAAACCATCATGGAAGGACAGGCCCCTGCACGGTATGTACCACTGGCAGATAGCGGAGGTGGCTGATATCCAGAAATCCTACCAGTGGCTGGAAAAAGCTGGAGTAGAAGACAGCACAGAGGTACTAATCAGGACTTCCAGGTTATACTCGGCACAGATGTTCCTGTATACTATGCCAGCCACTTGGTTATGGTGCTCCATACCTGCTAGCATCTTGCACCCTGCTGTTATGTGCTGGATTGTCTCAGGGGCATCTTTACACAGCCTGCACCTGGAGTCTTGCCTGGTGTGGTAGACCCCAGCCTCTATGTGCTCAGAGCTTGTTCCTGTGCTGCCATGATTAGTGCCTCTGTGCTGTCTTTCAGTCCGGCTTTTTCCAGCCACTGGTAGGATTTCTGGATGTTAGCCACTTCCTCTATCTGCCTGTGGTACATACCGTGCAGGGGCCTGTCCTTCCATAATGGTGCCTCCTCATTCTCTGCATTCTTGGGTTTCTGCTGCCTGAGGTATTCATTTAGCAAGTGAATGAAGGCTTTTAGGATTCTGTTGATCTTGTATAGTTCTAGGCATTCCAAGATCCAGGTGTGCGGCATTGAGCCACAGGCCTTCTTGTAATCAATCCAGACAGTGCATAAGTTGGTCAGCCTGGTCTTGCAGTCTCAGGCAACTGCTCTGTCTACCAATAGCTCGCGTTTGGCTCCTCCTCTTGCCATTTCCTTTCTGTGCCCCACTATCAAGCTATGTGTCTGTTCATCTTAGCTGCTATGATGCTTGACAGGAGCTTCCACATGGTACTGAGGCAGGTTATTCGCTGGTAGTTTGATGGAACCGGTTCCTTCTGGGGGTTCTTGAGGATCAGGACTGTCCGGCCTTCAGTTAGCCATTCTGGGTGTCTCTCATCCACTAGCAGCTGGTTCATTGGTGCTGCCAGACGCTCATGGAGTGCAGTCAGCTTCTTCAGCCAGTAGACATGAATCATGTCGGGGCCTGGTGCTGTCCAACTCTTCATACTGGAGACCTTTTCTTGGATGTCTGCCACTGTAATGGTTACTGGTCTCTGTTCAGGGAGGTTGTTGTGGTTCGCTCTTAGATCCACTAGCCACTGAGCATTGCCATCATGTGTTGTGTCCTTCTCCCATATGCTCTTCCAGTATTGCTCAGTCTCTGTACACCTTGGATGGTTCTGTGGAGAACAAGTGGTTTGTTCACGTGCCTTCTATCTCTCTGGTGTACCTCTTAAAGCGGCTGGCCAAGGCTGCGAGTCTTTCCTTGGTAGTTTCCAAGGCCTCAGGTAGAGACAGCGTGCTGTACTTCTTAGGCACCTTCTTCATTGCACCATTTTGCAGCTCCTATAGTTGGCTAACTTTCCTCCATGCTTCCTTGATCTTGGCCTCTAGCCTCCTTTTCCATGGACTGTACTGCTCCTTGTGGCTGTTCTACTTGTAGCCATGCACCTCATTGATCACTGCTGCCATGATGTAGATCAGCTGGTTAGTTTCGGTGATGGTATAGTGCTGCATTCACATCACCTAGTAGATCCTCAAAGGCTTTTTTACGTAGTCTTGGTAATCAGCTACAGAGAGTCCAGGTTTTAAGCTTCGCAATTATCCTGTCTTTCAGGTCAGTTCCCAATCTCAGGTGGGCTGTTCCCACCTTGCCATTGCATGTGTGTGTGTGTGTGTGTGTGTGTGTGTGTATACAGTGGGGCAAAAAAGTATTTAGTCAGCCACCGATTGTGCAAGTTCCCCCACTTAAAATGATGACAGAGGTCAGTAATTTGCACCAGAGGTACACTTCAACTGTGAGAGACAGAATGTGAAAAAAAAAATCCATGAATTCACATGGTAGGATTTGTAAAGAATTTATTCGTAAATCAGGGTGGAAAATAAGTATTTGGTCAATAACAAAAATACAACTCAATACTTTGTAACATAACCTTTGTTGGCAATAACAGAGGTCAAACATTTACTATAGGTCTTTACCAGGTTTGCACACACAGTAGCTGGTATTTTGGCCCATTCCTCCATGCAGATCTTCTCAAGAGCAGTGATGTTTTGGGGCTGTCGCCGAGCAACATGGACTTTCAACTCCCGCCACAGATTTTCTATGGGGTTGAGGTCTGGAGACTGGCTAGGCCACTCCAGGACTTTCAAATGCTTCTTACGGAGCCACTCCTTTGTTGCCCGGGCGGTGTGTTTTGGATCATTGTCATGTTGGAAGACCCAGCCTCGTTTCATCTTCAAAGTTCTCACTGATGGAAGGAGGTTTTGGCTCAAAATCTCACGATACTTGGCCCCATTCATTCTGTCCTTAACACGGATCAGTCGTCCTGTCCCCTTGGCAGAAAAACAGCCCCATAGCATGATGTTTCCACCCCCATGCTTCACAGTAGGTATGGTGTTCTTGGGATGCAACTCAGTATTCTTCTTCCTCCAAACACGACGAGTTGAGTTTATACCAAAAAGTTCTACTTTGGTTTCATCTGACCACATGACATTCTCCCAATCCTCTGCTGTATCATCCATGTGCTCTCTGGCAAACTTCAGACAGGCCTGGACATGCACTGGCTTCAGCAGCGGAACACGTCTGGCACTGCGGGATTTGATTCCCTGCCGTTGTAGTGTGTTACTGATGGTGACCTTTGTTACTTTGGTCCCAGCTCTCTGCAGGTCATTCACCAGGTCCCCCCGTGTGGTTCTGGGATCTTTGCTCACCGTTCTCATGATCATTTTGACCCCACGGGATGAGATCTTGCGTGGAGCCCCAGATCGAGGGAGATTATCAGTGGTCTTGTATGTCTTCCATTTTCTGATGATTGCTCCCACAGTTGATTTTTTCACACCAAGCTGCTTGCCTATTGTAGATTCACTCTTCCCAGTCTGGTGCAGGTCTACAATTCTTTTCCTGGTGTCCTTCGAAAGCTCTTTGGTCTTGGCCATGGCGGCATTTGGAGTCTGACTGGTTGAGGCTGTGGACAGGTGTCTTTTATACAGATGATGAGGTCAAACAGGTGCCATTCATACAGGTAACGAGTGGGGGACAGAAAAGCTTCTTACAGAAGACGTTACAGGTCTGTGAGAGCCAGGGATTTTCCTTGTTTGAGGTGACCAAATACTTATTTTCCACCCTGATTTATGAATAAATTCTTTACAAATCCTACCATGTGAATTCATGGATTTTTTTTCACATTCTGTCTCTCACAGTTGAAGTGTACCTCTGGTGCAAATTACTGACCTCTGTCATCATTTTAAGTGGGGGAAGTTGCACAATCGGTGGCTGACTAAATACTTTTTTGCCCCACTGTATGTATATATGTATATATATATATATATATATATATATATATATATATATATATATAAATACTATCTTGCTATATCATATAATACTCTGAAACTGAAGTGCACGATCCTGCTGTATAACCCATACAGCATGATAATGTTCTAATACACTTGCAAGTCATGACAAATGTTTTGCACTGCAGTTCTCATTGCCAAGGGTAGCACAACCAGTTCTTAGGTTTAGAGGACAAATGAACCTCTTTTCCACTAGTACCTACTCATCTTGAGTCAACTCAACTAGACTCAACTTGGTTTAGGTTGTTTTCCAATATAACTGAATACCATACCAATATGTTCACACTGTGGGAGTTAGCTAGCTGGGAAAACCTCTTACCAGCTCACATCAAGAACAATGGTGTGGTAGCTATTACATACTTGGAGACACAGCTTGTCCCTTGCAAGGCTGGTTCTTGAAACCATTTCATGACACTGGACATTTAAAAAAGACAATCATTTGAGCATGGCTGGTTATTGAAAATGCTTTCAGCAGACTGAAGGGAAGGTGCCGTTGCCTTCCCAGTCATGTCCCCACAAATGCACTCCTGTTTAATGTCACTATGAATTTTGACAATAAAGTTGTGTTCTGTCTCCATCTTTGTTTCTAAGTTTTATTTTTCCTGGTGACCAAGATTCAGTGATACAAATTAAATGTTAAAAGATAAATTTAACTTGTTTGTGTTATGTTAAATCCTAATAAACACTAACAGAGTTATAGGAAATGCCGACACCAGTATGACACAGTTTGTTGATATACTGTTGCAATAACTAAAGTGTGCAATATCTTCTGCATTGGCGCATCCAATAACATAGTGTTTTTTGTGATGACTTTACCTGGTGAAGAAGATTATTTCTTTTGGTTACTTTTTATTACAAATGAGCTGTCATTGCACCAAAACTTCACTGATAATTGTTTGGTTTGTACTTTTTTTCCCTACTGGTGTTGTAACAGACAAAATAAAAAACAAAAAAAAAATCACATACACAATGGTCACTGAATTCTTTATTATAGTCAGCAGCAAAATCCAAACGATTTACAATGTGCAAAATGAAGGCTGAAAAGTTAAACTATATACATTTATTGCATTCATGTTGTAAAAATACTGGTGACTGCCAGTGCTACCACTCAGCCTCCTATTAGCCACACCTATGGTATTAATTTCAAAATCCTACATTTTTGAGTTATGCTTTATGCTTGTTTTCACAAGATTTTCAGAAAACTTGACCTCAGACCTTTCAAGTCAAGGTCACTGAGATTTAAACCTGTCCCCGATTTTTAGTAGTTGCACCTATGGTTTCAATTTAAACGTCCTACGTGACTTCCTTCTTGAGTTATCACATTTACAAAATTAGGAGTCCATGCTGCCCGCTCGCCAACAGGGTGACGATGATACCACATCAGCCTTTCACAGCTGAGGGGTAAAAATGTCACTTACGCTGGCAACTCATTGCCTGTACAAGCTCACCCAGCACAAAGAGGAATGCCTGGATGAAGGTAGCACTCTGTAATCTCCTTCCTCTGGAAGATGGCTTCTTGCTCAATTGCCTTACATCTCTCACTGAGAAGCAAATCGATTGTGCTGTTCATGGTGGCCCAGATTTAGGACACTGAGCCTGCATCTCTTCAAGTACACTTGTCAGGTCCGGTTTGGTGTGGGTCCTCTTCCTCTTGCGAAAGGCAGAAATGGGAGACTGTTAATGAAAGCCAGTTTAAAAACAATATTGTGGAAATGCACTTGGAGCTAAAAATATTTTGTTCTTGGAAGTGACTACTTGGAGTTAGAGTTGATAGTTAACCATCTAGGTTATTGTCTGCATATAGGAGACAATGGTATTACCTTTAAAATATTCTTGAGTTCAAAGTGAGCTTACCACCAATGGGATAATTAGCATAAAAGACGCATTAACCCATAAAGAACTCACCATCCTCATTATGGTTTCCAACAATGCTGTAGCCGAGTCAAGCCCAATCTTCCTCCTGTTGCTCGCCGGTCAGTGCCTGCAGATGCAGTCCATTTGATTAAACCATTTCCAGTCGAACCACTCTGACTGTGGTGGTCCTTGATGGTCCTGCAATCGCTTTTATATTCGATAGGTTTTTGTTGAGATTGCTCTGGTACGTCCTCTGGTATCCCTGAGCAGCCATCAGCTCACAGATCTCCTGGTACACATTCTCATTTCAGGTTGTTCTGCCTGGTTCCTGCTATCATCAGTCACCAAGACCAAATAAATATGCATATCATGATTGGTCTAAGGTATTGGTATTTGCGTAGACACTTCCCCAATTACAAAAATGGCAGGTTTGATTTTTGTGAAGGACTTGCTTTTATGTGACATTGAGTCAGTGGTTCCCAAACTTTTTTTTTTTACTAGGCTCCTTTGTTTTACAAGAAAATCTTCGCACAGCCTCTTAAACTGCAGCCTCTTTGTTGAATCAGAGGTTAGATCAATGAACTGTTCCTCCTTGGATGTGCTGAAGTCAGCAGGGGCTGTTCATCATATTTTCTTGTCTTTGGCTTGGGAGGAAGTTGGTTTGGCGATGCTTCATCTTCTGCTTTGCATTTGTGTGGGAGCCCCCCCACCCCCCACCTTGGGAACCACAGCACTGAGTGAAGTCACTGACTGGCAATCAGTGGAATGCAGTCTACCAATGTCACATTTTTGAATCGACTCTGCTCACTTGGAATCCCAGCAGATAGTAAAAAAGTACCTGGAATCAGGAACTACTACCTAATGGAAAACCCCAAAAAAAGAGTCGAGCCAAGTGGAGCCAAGTAGGTACTAGTGGAACAGAAACATGACTCCCCCCACTTTCACTTAGGGCTAGGCACATAAAAACTAATGATAAGAAAGGTGGCAAAAACGTTTTCAAAGCAGTGTTTATTGTAGGGCATAGGCCTAGAAATCAAAACACACGTTATAGCTGGAATTGGAGTCACATAATTTGCTAAGAGATAAAAATGATTAAGTTAAAAGGTAAAAAACAAAGCATTATAATGGACCCGTCTGGTTTGGATCATGCCACACTATATGAACAAAGTACTGTGCTACCAACACATTACACATATCAAAGCTGTTCAGCCATGGAAAGAATGCCTTGAAGCTCCTGGTGCATAGTTTTTGGGGCCAGTGTTAATTTTCAGGAGATATGGAACTTGGCTAAGCAGAGCTTTGGCAACTTATATGCCAATGGGTGTAACTTCATCTGAGTTGCCACAAAGTTACTTTTTCTATTAATATTACGTGTAGTAGATTGTGGAATATGTTGGAGGGAAGAAACTTCACAAGCGAGACTGTTGCAAAACTGACACAAATGTTTGGCTACGTGCTTGATTTATACATCTGTGGCATTGGGACTGAAAATGTCTGAATTCTACGATGAAGAGATGGATGCAACACGTAGTGATGTAAAATTTTAATTATTCTTAATTGTTTTGCTATAGAGATAACAAAACAATTAAGAATAATTAAAATACATGTAGTAGCTCATTTAATGTGAAAAGTTTTGTAAAGCCAAGTTGCCGTGTCCAGATAGTGCGATCCAATACAAGACCCGGCCCCATATTTGAGCACGCACAAATAAAAAACTTTATATTGCAAAAGACAACTAATGACAATTTCTGAATGGTATACAGAAATATTTCACTATAGTGCAAAATAAAGCATGTAAAACACAAGAAATTCTTAGTAACAAAATGAAGAAAATACTTAAAAAAAAAAAAAAAATCACTTTCATGTTGTATTTAGAAAACAGGACAAATTGTATCACAAAACAGAGGACAGTGTAATCCACCCACAACGCCAAAGGTTTGTAGATACCCTTCAGTTCTTTAAATGAACTGTTTTCTTTGCATTCTTTGTGGAAACACTACTTCCTCTACATTTACCTGAGCTTTTGCGCGTACTTGAGTCTCAGATGTTGCAGTGAGGACACACTTGCAAACAATGTTCCCTCTAAGCTGCGCGCGTGCGCAATTGCGCACTGCTGGCACGGTCTCTGCGCACAAAAAATCTGCGTTGCACACACACACAAAAAAAAAACTAACCTGATTTGAAATTAAAATTGAAACTTTAACAATTCTGTTTTGCAGTGTTAGTCAGTAAGTGACTGGCTGCGCCCGTGTAAGTGGGCTAAAGCAGTTAATTAAAAGTAGTCTAACATAAACGTGAATGCTGTAATTTGCTTATTTTAATAAACCATGTAACTTGGATGGATTCGATGCTGGCGTGACCACAGTGGACATGTCTGCTGTTGCTCACAGTGGTCCAAGGGACGCTCAGGGAGTTTGTGTGTTCGCTCAGACACATGAAAAATTAGAGGGAACATTGCTTGCAAAGTTGAAAGGTTTTACTAAATTCTGACTTTGGCACAGGGCTGGGGGTCAGGCTTGGTTTTACAACTCGTGATACAGTTGGCCACGGGTAAAGAATATGTAATGCTTCCAGTGAAAAACCACACAAAGACACAATTGTATACGTTGACGTTTGACTTGCGTGCCTCACCTCATCTCTCCATCCTTTAAGGCAGGTTAAAGAGGGCTCCTGTCTGAGAGCTTGCAGTACATGACTTACAGCCTCGGATCTTTTTTCGTACGAGTCCAGGCCGTGGCAGAGGGTCACTGCACCCTGGTGTGGCGGACTGAACACGTCTGGATAGCGTGCTAAAAGCGAAGCTACGTGAGGAGGTATCCAGCCGACCTGGGCTCCTTCAATCTCAAAACGAAAGCAGCTTGAACGACACGAACCTGTGGAGAGAAAGTTAGATGTGGTTACTTATCAAACTGCCTTCATCCGTTTCATCCTTTCTCTTACTGTCACCCGCATACCTGGTAAATAAAAGTTATTCATTTTACGGAGGAGCTGGAGTATGTTTTCTGCCCAAGAACAACTAGCCATTTTAAATGTCATTAAATAACTGCACACACAACTCAGCTGCTAGCACCGTAGCCACTCTACTGCGCATGCCCAAGAGACAGCCGCTGTAGTGAGATTTCTCCCTGAGATCTGCTTGTCAGGCAGCACTTCCTCTGACCCGCTGGGTAATGAGAAAAATGACGGCAACAAAAAGGTCACTGTAGTAAAGATTCCTATTTTATTTTATTTTATTTTTTTGCCCATTCACATCTCATCTCCATCATTTTATCGTGAGGTCTCCCTCCCACTAGTGCTATGCGATGATATTGCAAATTTTGGTATTGATCCGATACAGGGCCTGCATATCAATACTGATACTGTAACTTATAAAGGCAGCTTATTTCGAGGAGAGCAGCCATGATCATCATACATTTGCAAACACATTATAATGACTACTAAGTCACTGTTATTTCCACTTTCCACAATAATTAATTAACACAATAAACACACCTTTTAACCTTTAGTGTATTTTAAAACTTTTTTAAAAACTATTAACCTGGAATTTGAATGTGTCTGTCCTCAAAATACTTGGGGGCAGTTTCTCCTCTTTAAATGTGTTCTGTACATAAAATAGACTTGACAGTCAACACAATATATTTATATATTCCTTATGTGGTGAGAGCAGGAAGGTAGTTCCTGGAGGATGATGGAATTGATACCATCTAATAGAAAACCTCTGGGACTTTATTTTTGGTCTATCCAACACCACCAGGTTACACCTCAGACTGTTTTGGAGCTCAGTGATTTCCTGGTCCATATGTGGGAGGAGACTCCAGGACTCCATTGGTTGTCTCAATAGGACCATGCCCTGATGTTGTTAGACATGCTTACAAACCACGTTGTTTGCCTGTTGTTGTTTGTTATCAACATTATCCTAGCCTAATGATAATAAGCCCCAAATCTGCTAAGTCTTTGGTGATTGATGCACTTGCATGTTTTCAGGAACAAATTAATTTCATTTATGTTTGCTGATAACACCCATAAATGTCTTGTTTAATCTCTTACTTTAGAAAATTCTGAAACTTCTGTGCTGCTATGGCTGCTAGTGTGTGCTGCCAATTTCTATTGCAAGGCTCTGTGATCTAGCTTTGTTGCAAAATAAATAAATACATTTTAGAAAAGTAATAATCCTTTTGTTCTCATGCTTATAGCATTTTAACTGTTTCCTTCTTATTATTAGCAAGAACAATTAGCTGTACAAAAACTTATAGAAACTTAGTAAATATAGAAACATGTAAAAAGTCTGGATAGCTTTCTTATTTTTTAATTCGGAGATGGTTTTAATGTAATGCTCCTAAGAGCATTAGGAATGGAGAACCTTAGGAATGGAGCAATCACTGAACAGAAAATACAACACACACACACACACACACACACACACACACACACACACACACACACACACACACACACACACACGCACACACACAGACATTTGGACAGCAACAGGACATTCTGCACAAGTTGTGAAGTTAAAAGACTTGAAATGGCTGATAGGACAGCAAAGGAAGCCACAAAGAGTCTTTCAGCTGATCTCGCCAAACAGACTCTGTTAGGGCAAGGATGAAGGGCATAACACGACAAGGAATATAGGAAAGATGGCGAAAGCACTGAAAGGAAGATATGAAGGGACAGTGCTTTTACAAAATTCAAAGGAAAACAGAGAAACGAGAAGCACAAGAAAGAACAGCAGAGAGGAGACAGTCATATCTGGACTTAGACTTTACACACTGGTTTAAACAGAAAAATACCACACAGGAAAATGTGTCTGCAGTGGAGAACAATACATGTTTTATTGCAATGCTGGAAATATGAGGGTATGCATAGACAACTGATCCAAAAACGGAAATGAAACTGGACCTTATTGATTTATTTATAAAGAACTGAAGACGTGAAAACTATCAGGCTATATTTCATTTTTAAGACAGCCTAATTTGTTAGGTAGCTTCTGTTTTCTGTATTTTGTGGCATTTCAGCCTCCACACCAATCGAGGGCAGTAATGTACCATCTGGGAGCGCCAACCACCAAGAAAAATAACAAAGGAAGAAGAACTATACAGAAAACTATTCATGCTAGCTGGGTACGAGCAGGAAATCTTAATTGTATTTGTTTTCAAATTTAGGCTTCAGAAATCTTAAAAATAGAGCGACAGTGTTCTGTATGAAGACGAAAAGAGACGGATATCAGCAGCTTTATATTTTGACAGTAATTTACTGGAATAGGTTCAGATTTACTAGATAGCATCCTTTCTGTCGGGACGACACCAACACACCGTTTTCAACATTACGTCCCAAGGCCAAGGTAAGCTTATTCAGCTCCCTCTATAATACTCTAATCTGCGGGAGCGTCGTTACATTCTGTGCGATCAGGCCAAGAAAGCAAACACGTTCAGTTCATTTCAATATGTTAGTTAGTTTGTTGCAAACAAATTCAAACCCCAACAATTTAATTCCGTCACAAAACAGTGATGTCTCCTGTAGTTTTTCAGTGTAGAAAAAGTACACACTAGATGCTGTCATTGTTTACTACAGCTAGCAGCCATTTAGCCCCCGTATACAGTTACGGACGCTCTGCAGTCATTTCCAGTATTACTGGAATAATTCTGCACATTCCCACCCTTCTCTGAACTATGGTGTGGTTTTGCTATAGTCAGAAGATCATTTATTCTAATTACTAAATCTTTTACAACATTATACAATCAGTAACATCTGTCCACCCCCTGCTGTCACCTGGCTGTAGGTGAGCTCCTCCGAGTCTTCATGGCTTCATCAGAGGTAAACATGCAGGAAATGAATGAGGTTGTGATCGTCACCATACCGGAGTCGGGGAGCGAGGACCTCCCGTCTGTGGCAGAGGAGGATAAAGCAGTGCTGGTGACTGCAGAGTTGACCCCTCAGACCGGGTAACATACTCACTGCACATGGCCTTGTGGTCAAAATGCAAAATAAATGTGAAGGGGCAAATTTACTGAAAGATATAAGATGAGTAATAGTGAGATAGAAATGCAAAACTGCTATAAAGAGATACAGAGACACAAACGGGTCCAAAGATGAGCAAGATGTCAACAAAAACACAAAATAAAAATATGCAAAAGTGCACGCTACAAAGAAATGCAACAAACACAGAAATGTAAAATCACTCAACATGTACAAAAATGGAAAATAAATAAAATAAAATGACTGTCATACAAAGTGAGAGAGATACAACATTAAAAATAAACTCAAACAACTGTAATAAGATGCAGAATAGCTACATAAAGAACAGACTGTAGGTGGTCTGCCAACTCCAGTTACTTGACAGTCATATATATACAAAATAACATATTGTACATGAAATCACGTACAGCAGATGTACTGATATGCAGAAGTTTGCTGTTTTTTTCCCCCTCAGGGAGAATGTCCTCACAGTAGCACCAATGGAAGCAGAAGCCATCAGAGCAGATTCACTGGCAAAGGAAGACGCAGTCATTGGTACTGAACTTTTCTTTTTCTTTATTAGCTTCAGCTGGATTTATTTTTCTTGTTTTCAACTTTGTTTGCATAATTTTCTGTAAAGAATAAACTGCCGTGCCATTTTTCACTCTTCTGAATTTTTCAGAAGTAAATAAAAGAACGTGTAAGTGATGGTTTACTTTACAGTTTACTCAGTGTCCTTATGAAGATGTGTGCATCTCTGTCTTTGCAGTGAAATTAAGTGAAGAGGTGGATGTGGAAGCTGACGTGTTCTACCCAATCACATGTGGAGACGTCAAAGCCACTCTGATCTGGAAGAAATTCGTCTGCCCTGGGATAAATGTGAAATGTGTCCAGGTACACAGTCGTTTTTAAAGCACTTAGCTTGTCCTGAATCTACACTGACTTGTTTTTCTTTCCCCTCTGATCAGTTCAATGAGCAGCTCATCAGCCCAAAGGAGTTTGTGTGTTTAGCAGGGAAATCCACTCTGAAGGACTGGAAGAGAGCTATCCGACTCAATGGCACCATGCTCAGGTCTGGACTTGTTATTAATAGACAGTAACTGTAGTGGATACAAACCCCACTGTGCAGTATGTTTTTCAACACAATGTAATTTGAGAGAATCCAGTATTTAACCTTTTCAGAGTGCTTGTGTGCAGGACTTTTTATAGCTGCCTTCATCAGACTTGATCGTGTTACATTGTGTGTTAGTTTGCGATCTCAAATCAGCCTTTTGTACTGTCGTCACCTCGCTGGGAGGGCGGGTGCCGTGGACACCTAAGTTTGTGAATGCAGTAATTGGAAAACGAGGCGACGTAGGAGCTTCAAATTGACGGCATAGGTGATTTCACTAAAAATCGTGCACAGGTTTGAATCTCAACACACCCACTGGTCGGACATGTTGACGCTTACATATAAAAGATCCAGCCAGGATCTGGCCTGATGGCTCGATTTCCCCCCGATATTTAAAATCTTTCACACAAGTTAGCCATCATATGATTCCTTCCAGCGTGGGCTGTAATATGATGAGTTTGTCTCAGGTGTAATATGAGAGTATTTAGGTAAAATGAATGCTGCTTGAAATCATGTGGCATCACTGAGCGGCTTAAACGTCCTCTCACTCTCATAACTGGGTTCAACCCATACAAAGGCTAAGTCTCTTTACTCCACCTTTAACATCATCATTTCTTCTGCAAAATTTTGACTTTAATAATAATAATAAAAATAATAATAATAATAGACTTTATTTGAGGGTGTCTTTAAAAAGCCAAGGTCACCTTACAAAGAACATCATTAATAAAAGGAGCAATAGTCATAAAATACATAAAATAAGTTAAAATTGCAAAACAGAACTTGACAACAGATAAAATCAGCACTAACGCAAATAAGCCAGTTTGAACAGATGAGTTTGGAGCTGTGACTTAAATACAGGAAGAGAGCTTATATTTCTAATGGATGGAGAAAGAGAGTTCCAGAGCCGAGGAGCAGAGCTGAAGGCTCTGTTCCCCGGAGTGATCAGACGTGAGGACGGAACAGTAAGATGAATAGCAGATGAGGATCTGAGAGGGCGGGAAACAATGGTGATATGGAGCAGGTCACACAAATAGGAAGGATCAGATTTATGGATACATTTGTACGTGAGAAGTAAGATTTTAAAGTTTATCCTTCTATGGGCAACCAGTGAAGCTGCTGAAGAACTGGGGTAATATGAGCTGTTTTTTTTTTTTTTTTTTTGCCTGTCCCATTTGGTTCTTTAGCCGTCAGAATTGTTGTCTGAAGACCAACAAGGATACCCAATGGATTTATTTTGCCAAATGGATCATCATGGCATTGCCGTATTGGTCCATTTGATCGACCTTTGTTTTTATTATTTATTTTATTTTATTTTCAGTTGTTACAGAAGGGACAGACATGAGTGAGGGATAGGAAAGGGAGAAAAAAAGAGGAAGGAAAAGAAAAACAGTAGGGGAGAGGGACAGTGAGAAAGGGGGGAAAAAAAATATCTCCGGGATCACCTGTTGAGAGAAAAAGAATAGAAAACAAGCAAAAAAACCCAAAGCAACATACTAAACACAACACCATCGCATTAATCTAGCTAAGTGTAAACAGCAGTAAATACTAAATATTGAATGTTGTTGTGCAGCACGCAGGACAGACAGCGCACAATGTGCTTTGAAGTAGCAGCCAAGAAAGGTGTGATTTAAGTCTACGAACAGTGAACACCCGTGTGCACACTTGTGTGGATCGGCGCGTTTGTATTCAAATGGTTTCCCCATGTAATGGTCTGCAAGAGGATGTAGAGAGCCATAGCCCTGTCCCCCAGGGCATGAAGCAGGCATGGAGGAGATCCAGGCCCCAGACATCCAGAGGCCCCAGAGTGCAAGAGCCCAAGGAGGACCACCGGAGGGGCATCCGTGCCACCTTCATGGGAAGGGCTGAGGATCCCCAGACGAGGGGTCACCCGGTAGCCACCGGGCAGAAGCTAGAGGGGGCTGCACCGGCGTGCCCGCCGGCTCTGCCAGCAGCCATCTGTGCCAGAGTGAACCGAGCCGCAGGCACAGAGGCTGGAGGCCCGAGGGCCCCCCGCGCCCCGGAAGAGGCCTGACCGAGCAACAGGCGCCAGGCCCCGCCAAGTAGCCACCGGGAGTGAGCTGGTACATACCTGAGCGCCCAGCCCCGGACACTAAGAACCACCAATGCACCGACCCCTGAGGGCATCAGTCACCGGCAGGGAGTGTGGTGAGGGGAGATAGGCCTCCACACTTTGGAGGGCCTGGGAGTTCCCAGAGAGGTGAGTCTAAGACCCGACCTGACATATAGACACAGACAAACAGGCACACACAGACACAGACATGCATTCCCACCCTCATGCACACATATACAAACACTCAGCACTCACCCAACGTAGGAATAAACGTAAATGGACATGTACACACAATCACACTCCCCAAACATACTCTATACCCCGGGTCCAGGTACCCTCGCCCCCAGAGGGGGAAACGGCACCCAGACCGAAGAGATGTTACCCTTCCCTCCGGAGTGGAGGCAAGCAGACCGTCCCAGGCTCCGCAGCAGCAGGGAGGCCAATCGGACAGCCAGCATCTCCTCCCAGCCCCCCCCCCCCCCGCCCCGATTGCTAGTAGAGAACGGGGGTGTGTTAAGACCCCATACCTCCCTCCTCCCGCTCAAGTGTAGTGTTGCTGCGTGTTGCTCTAAAGTGCATTTAAAACAAGGGAGAGCATGGTGCTGCTGCCAGAGAGCAGCAGGTGTTAGCACGGCCCCTCCCGAGAACCCTCAATGTCTACATGGATTTAAAATTGAGAGGTGGGCACCGGCGCCAGAGGTAGGTTTGAATACACAGACCGTCTACTGGACGCCGTTAACGTGCCCACCCTCAAGGCCCTATATATATATATATATATATGTGTGTGTTATGAGAGTGTAAGTAATGTGGATGTCTAAGTTGTGAGATAAAATTGAGGCACAGGTGGCCAGAAGAGGACGGGGGGGGAAATGTCTCCCCTGCACCCTGGTGACACACCCGCACCCCAAGGCCCTACCTGTGTGGGTGGGTGTGGTGGAGCGGGAAGAGGGAGGTAGCCAGGGATGGGGTGGAAAAGAAGGGAGGGGAGGATGCCCCTCCCTAGGGCCAGCTCCCCTGCTGACCCCAGTAGGCACCCCCGTCCTCTGGTATCCACCAAGGCAAGGGAGCCCAGGCCCATCCAGACCGGGGCCTACGGCAGCAGCACCGCCAAGCCCCACAGGACCCGGGGCAGCCCACCCTACCCCACCGCAGAGGAAACTGTACCCACCCCAACATTCAATCATCTCCCAGACTACACAAGACAACAGACACCCAGGTTAAGTTTATTCTCCACCTCTCCTATGTCTCTCCCCCACCTGCAGAGTGGACTCCTGCAAGGATGGAACAACCTCCCTGCCAGTTGAAGAGCCCCCCGGTTAGGCCGATGCACAAGAGGCCCCCTGCGCCAGGGCTGAGCCCCCGTGCACCCACCCGCCCACAACCTCGGCGACACACCGACGAGGACCGAAGCCCCCAAGGCCCAGCCAGAGCCCCAGCACGGAGGCGAAGCACCCCCGAACCCCAAACCCCCACGCCTGCCCCGGATCCACTCAGGGGCAGCCAGGCCACCAGGCCAGTAACCTACGTCCACCAGCACAGACCATCCTCCAGCCCCGCTGCACGCAGCCACGAGGAGAACAACCTCTAAGAGCGACCAGAGCCACTAACCAGGTTATGAACACAACCCCTGGGTTAAGCCCTCCAGGGATAACGTCTCTAGGGGTCCTCCAGGTGCCCTAAGCCCGTCCCAACCTCCACATCAACCACAATAGCTAAGGCGGGACCAAACCACGACCCCCTACCCCCGCTAGGTGATGGAGCTGATCAAAGGAGCCCAGAGGGATTGATCTAATGTGGTGGCAGAGGCTATATCGAGACTAATGTGATCTATTAGATAGTTTCTATATTGGCTAGAATTAAGATTATTTTTATTTTTCCAGTTCATGAGGACCGTTTTCTTGGCGATGCATAGGGCAGTAAAAACCATGTGGACTGTATTAGTTTCTGTAGTGACATCATCCAAATTTCCCAACAAGCATACTAAAGGGGAGGTTGGAATTTTACATTTCAGACACTTTGATAAGTCTTCACATATCTTCTGCACTGGTGGACAGAACCAAAGAGCGTGGATGTAATTGTCTGGTGTATTGCCTTGACAGTGTGAGCAGTTGTTGGCGGATGTAAAGCCCATCTTGAACATTCGATGACCTGTATAGTGCACTCTATGTAGTATTTTGTATTGTATTAATTGCAGACTGGGATTTTTAATCAATTTAAAGGTTTTTAAGCAAATCTGAGACCAGACGTTTTGGTCTAAGCTGACTGATAAATCTGCTTCCCACTTTGCAATAGGAAGGGATATTGATTCATCTATTTTAGAAAGTGTTCTGTATATTTTAGATAATAATTTGGGGGATTTAAGAGTAAGAAAATGTACCGCACTTGGTGGTGTTTGTAATTCAACTTGACTGAGGTTAAATTTCTTTTTTACTATGGATTTAATTTGTTGATATTCTAAAAATCTTTTCTTGTTGATCCCATATTGTGTAACTAGTCTGTCAAATGGAATAAATTCTGTTCCCTCTAATATATGTTCTAAGTATTTAATTCCTTTACAACTCCATTCTGGGAAATTAATCATATTATTGTTTTGTAATATGTCAGGGTTATTCCAGATAGGTGTACGTTTGCATGGGATTAATGAAGATTCCATTATTTTTAGAAACTCCCACCATGCTGTCAGAGAAAAGCTGATGTTGTTGCTTTTAAAGCATTCATGTCTTTTGATGTTTGAGCTAATAAATGGTAGGTCTGAAATCTCTAGATCATTGCATAGTGCCTGTTCAACATCTAGCCAGGGCTCATCTAAGAGGGTACATTTTAACCATTCTGAGATGAACTGAAGCCTGTTGGCTAAGAAGTATTGGTGAAAATTAGGCAGATCTAATCCTCCTCTATCCTTGGTTCTTTGTAGCGTTTTTAAGCTGATACGCTGGGGTTTATCTTTCCAAAGGAATTTAGAAATATATGAATCCAGAGATCTGAACCAATCTTGTGATGGTTTGTTAGGGATCATTAAAAATAAGTAATTTATTTTTGGCAAGATCATCATTTTTATAGTGGCGACCCTTCCCATGAGTGATATGGGTAGAGATTTCCATCTAGTCAGATCGCCCTCTATTTTCTTTAGAAGTGGGATGTGGTTTAATTTAGTTAAGTCTGAAAGCTTAGGAGAAACATTAATACCTAAATATTTAATATTTCCAGATTGTAGTGGGGCAGAAGAAGAATTATGGAAGGAGCAGTTAATGGGAAGAACTGTAGATTTTGGCCAGTTAATTGAATAATCTGAAACTCTTGAAAACCAGTTTATTAGAGTAATTACCTCAGAGAGGTTGATTTGTGAGTTTTGCAGAAAAAGTAACACATCATCCGCATAGAGACTGATTTTATGTTCTACGTTCTTACATTTTATGCTCTTAATTGTTGTAGCCTGTCTAAATGCTGCTGCTAGAGGTTCTGCTGCTAGATAAAAATTGCAAAAAGTGAAGGGGAGAGTGGGCATCCCTGTCTGGTGCCCCTCAGGAGACAAAAGCTGGAGGATGTCTGGTCATTTGTTCTGATACGAGCTGTTGGGGAATTGTATAATATTCTTATCCAGTTTATGAAAGAGTTTCCAAAACCAAATTTGTGTAAAGTTGCAAATAAAAATTTCCAGTTAACTCTGTCAAATGCTTTTTCTGCATCTAGAGATAATATTATGGTTTCAATGTTTTTATTGTATGAGTAGTCTATTAAATTAAGTAATCTACGAGTGTTTGTTGAGGAGTGCCGACCTTTTATGAAACCAGTTTGGTCAGGATGAATTAAGAGGGGGGTTATTTTCTCTAATCTCTTCGAGAGAGCTTTGCAGATTATTTTAAGGTCTACATTTATAAGGGATATTGGACGATAACTTGAGGGAAATAAAGGATCTTTTCCTGGTTTTAGCAGGAGACTAATGTTGGCAGAATTCATATTTGGTGGTAGTCTGCCATTTTTCTCGATTTCCTGCAACATTCTATGGAATACTGGTGCCAAAATTGTCCAGAATTCTTTGTAGAATTCTGCAGGAAAGCCGTCTGGACCTGGAGCCTTATTATTGGGCATACTTATCAGGGCTTCCTGGAGTTCACCTGGCGTCAGTGGCGAATCCAGTGCCATTGCTTGACTGTCTAGTAATTTTGGAAGACTTACGTTGTCAAGAAACAAATCAATTTCATTTTTAGACGGGTTTATTTGTGGTGAATATAAAGTTTCATAGAAATCCCTAAAAATGTTGTTTATTCTTCCAGGGTCATATATTGTGTTCCCCGATAAATCTTTATTGAGCTCTTGACGGAGTACGAGTTAGAAGTTGGAGTTTATGAAGGGACCTTTTAGGGGGACCAAATAAGAGGGAATTGCAGTAATCAGTACGGGACGTAATAAGACTATGGACAAGGATGGCAGCAGCATGGGTAGGAGGGAAGGGGCGGAGTCGGTTAATATTACGTAAGTGGAAGTATGCAGACCGGGTTATGTAATTAATGTGAGACTGGAATGAAAGAGTATTATCAAGTATGACACCTAAACTTAACCTGAGGGGAGGGAAGGGTGGGAGAACGTTCAATGTTAATGGAAAAACTGTGGGATTTGGTTAATAGAGGCTGTGCCAATGAGTAAAACTTCAGTTTTATTACTGTTAAGTTTAAGAAAATTGGAGGAGAACCAGGATCTAATCTCGATGAGACAGTTTGAGAGGGAGGTAGGTGGGAGGGATGAATTGGGTTTAGAAGAAATGTAGAGCTGGGTGTCATCAGCATAACAGGGAAAATGGATATTATATTTTCAGAATATATGTCCAAGAGAGAGCATGTAAATAATGAACAAAAGAGGCCCTAATACTGAACCCTGGGGCACACCAGCAGAAACAGGTTAGAGACTTGAAGAGCGTGATTAAAATTGGATAAACTGAGTGTGGTCTGAGAGATATCCAAGCCGGGGGGAGGGGCGTGGTATGTGGGGATAGTGTGAGAAATGGTATCAAATGCTGTCAAGAAGAATGAGGATATATAGGAGACCAGAATCAGCTGCCATCAGAAGGTCACTGGTAATCCAGAAGACAGGCTTTAACTAACACAGTGGAAGAGGGTCAAGGTGACAGGTGAACAATGTAGATTTTTTTTAAATAAGATTAGATACATAAGTTATGGAGAGAAGAGTAAAGCTTGAAAATAAATGTGAGGAAAACAGTGGGGGAAACAGGAAGTCTACTTCAGAGTCAGACGCTCCTGCAGAGTTAAGTTGACGGTAGATATCTGAGATTTTACGAGTGAAAAAAGAGACAAGCCGGCTTGTTGTTCCCGACAGCAACCAGTAGAGGGCCTGTTGGTCTCACAGTCTCGGGTGCAATGCATTAAAAAAGAACTTTTTCATTCAAACTAGTAATTTAAATTGTTTAAATTTCCCTTTTTTTGTGTGTATATCTTCTTCCCTCCCCTGTTTGCATTTAATTTATTCATAAACTTGTAGAGAATCCCACGTTCTCTGGTTATTTATTTATTGTCTATACTTAAACTCTCCCCTAGATATTTTTTTGGCCTTTGGTTTGCATTGTAACTTATTTTCAGCATGTTTTGCGTCACGATGGCACTCTTCTGTCAGACATGATAGACAGTTACAGCAAATTGTGCCTGACAGCCTTTCATCATATTTAATTTCACAGGAAGATCATGGACTCTGGTGAACTGGACTTCTATCACCACACAAAGGTCTGCTCCAACACCTGCCGCAGTACTAAAATAGACCTGGTGGGAACTAAAGTGTCCATCAGCACTGATTCGTCAGACGATGTGATTCCTGCCACGCCTTCATCAGCTGATTGTAAGTCCTTTTACAAAATGATTTGGTGCAAATCAAATACACTACATAAAAATAATGACTGTGATGAAGCAAAAATAGACACTTTTAAACAGTAAAAATTAACAGATTCTGTACACTATACTGAAAACAAAAATAACTTTGCAGAGGAGTGTGTTACATCTCCGTGTGCAGGTTTGCAAACACGATGAGGTCAGAATCATGAAGATTAATCAGTAATCTTTAGCATTAGCCTCAGTTAATGTAATGCTGCCAACACAGATTTTAGGTTCGGCTTTGGCCCCATGTATGAGTGTGAGCACAGTTTTAAGAGCTTTTTAAAACCTTCATCCAGCAGTATAGTCACAGGCAAACAGAAAACCTGACTTGCTATATCCAAGCTAGTTTTAGTGAAGACTGGGAAAACATGTTACCTGTGAAAAATCCCATTTGGCAGTAATTCAGTCACAGTGTGAGTGACTTTGCATCCAGGAGTACGTCATTGTTATAAATAAATATAAAGTGAAGCCAACGCACAGCACAGATGAGTGGAGCTTCTGAACCAGCACCACAGTCTGCACTGCAACCACGTGTGCCGTCTCTGTTGTAGTGAATGGAGCTGCAGCATCATTTCCAGAGGTGATGGAGGAAGCTTCAGGCTGGGTCACAGCCATCGGAGGTGATCAACAACCTACATACACACAGACACCATCAAGTGGAGTCACTTGACTCAGAGAGGTAATCATGTTATTGATGTGTGTGTTTGTATGCACAGAGGACTCCATTGCGTTCTGGCGTGCGGTGAAGGAGGCAGGGCTGCTGGAAGAGGTGGTAGAGGACTTCCAGAATGAGCTGCAGGAGGTGCTGAAGGGGCTGCAGGAGAGAGTGTGTGACCCACCGCTGCAGGTCAAAGGTTAGAAACACACACAGGTGTGGGTCGGTTAGTCACCTGCCACAGATGACTAATAAAAATACCGATTGTGAAATGACACAGCGTGACTGCTCTGTTTCTCAGATGCTGTTTTACTCAACAACATAGTGCAGAACTTTGGAATGTTGGACCTTGTGAAAAAGGTTCTGGCAAGTCACAAGAGCCAGATGGACCGTTACAGAGAGCAGTACACTCGCAGCTTAGCCGGTCAGTGCAGAATCCTAAGTGGCCTTTCTTGTGCTTGTGATTTGTGTAACTTTGTAGAAATGACTGCATTCTGCATGAAGGAGTAACAGCAATCTTGTGGTACTTCACCGTCTCCCCCTGTAGCCCTGGAGCAGCAGTGTGACGAGCACAGGAAGCGAGCCAAGGAGCTGAAGAGCAAATCACAGCACCTCAACAACGTCCTGATGACCCTCACGCCAGTGCCTGCGCCTCCCGGGCCCAAGCGTCCCCGGCTGACGCGTGCTGTCTCCGGTCCTGCCTCAGTCAATGCTGCACCCACCCAGATCACCCTGCCTCTTAGCCAGCTGACCAGCCTCCCACTGGGGAAGGTGCTGACCGTGGCAGGAGCCCAGCCCAGCACCAATGTTGGCGCGTACACCCTCCTGACCTCCTCGCTCTCTGGGTCAGAGCTTTCAGCTGATGGCTCTAACTTGACAGTTTTGTCCACTGCTGCCGGTCAGGAAGGGGCAGCTGGGGCCAGCAGCCAAGCAGCCTCCGGGGCCTTTGTTAAGTTGGTGGGACCTCAGTTCCAGCTGGTGACGCTGCAGGGTCTGGCCACCACACAGGGCGCCGCTGTCCAACAGCAGGTTGGCACCATCAGTGTTGTCGACGCCTTGGCAGCCACTGCCGACGATTCCGAGGAGGCAAACCAGCTAGATGATGATGATAAAGGTCAGCCAGAGCAGGTTAAAGAGGAAGACGGGGACCAGCAGCAGTGAAATACAGCCTGGCTGTTTGCTCCCTCATCTGGCTTCTGATTGGCTTCAGTTTGGAGTGGACTGAAGGTGGAGGTGAAGGCCTATGAACCCTTTGACTTTTCCACACCATTTCATGCATTTCAAGACATCCATAGATCTCCATTAGAAACTGAACAGGTGTTATGACTGTATATTTCATCTGTAATAAAATATGTATCACGTCTGTCTGTTTATTCCACACAGGAAGATTGTTTAGTTTGATAATAAATGCTTGTTTTTTTTAAAGAAAAGTTCAGGACTTGAGGATTTTTGTAAAATGTATTTTTATAAAAAAGAGTGAAGGGATTTTTGAATTGTTCCGACCTTGGACGACTGTTTGCTGTGATGTTACTGGCTTCATAGATTCTAAATTCACTTGGATTATAAAACACTGTTAATGTACTGGGTCTTATATCGTTCTTTTCTATTCTACTTGAAAACTCAAAGCACTTTGTACAACATGCTTTATGCTTTTCTGTCTAACATTCATCCTCTGACACATGCATCCGATAGCATGTTGGGATTTAGCTCCACCAACCTTCCAGTAGATGACCTGCTCCACCTCCTGTTCTTGGGATGCTTTGGGACACTGGGTGTGGTCAGGAGAACACTTTAAAATGGGGTAAAAAAAAACATTTATGTGAAGCTTAACCAGTACATGACTTATGCTGGCTGGAGTATGTATCATGAACTCAGCATTAACATGTAAATTACAAAAAATTTGTGTTATTTATACTCCACATTGAGGAAAGCAAATGTACAGGTATTTAATTGATCGTTACTCTTGTTGCGTTAAAGTTTTGTGACCCTACTTTGCATTAAAAGCTTTATTCTCCCCCAGAACATGAAGTTTATGAGTAAATCCTTCAGCTTTATAAGCAAAGCAGCAGATTACAGCAGTCATTCCAAGCTTGGACACGAGCCCCAGTCATCGGATGGTTGGTGGAAGAACTCTTAACTAGAAGAGATCTGCAGCAGGTTCTTTAGTTTTTGCATTTGCACACTTACATATTTCAAGTCATAGAACAAATGTTAATATTAGAAAATAGTCTTCTGTTATGAGAAAAAAGTAATTGCACTGTAAACCCAAGAACTGGTTGTGTTACCCTTGACAGAGCAATCAACTGATGACTGGCACCGAGTCATTCACATTTCTGCGGAGCAACATTGGTCTGTTTTTCTTTGCAGAATTGTTCTAATTCATCCACACTGAAGGGTTTCTTTCATGAATCATGCAATTTATTCACTTTCCCTCTGGGGTTAATAAAGTTTCTCTGATTCTGATGCAAGTCTGAGTTTTGATTACAGCAGTGTAAAACTTTTGTTGTTTTTGGCATTCAGAGTTGGACGTGCTGCATAACACAAATGTGCTCGAGCTCCAGGGTACAAACTGATGGCTGGACTTTTTCTGATCAAGAGCAGAATTCACTGTTATCAGTTACAGAAAGTCATCCAGGTGCTGAAGCAGCAAAGTGACCCCAGACTATCACACTACCAGTACCATGTTTGACCGGTTAGTATAGTATAAATGGGACTCAAACCTTCTCATCAGTGCACAGGATATTTTCCCTAAAGTCTTGGATCATCAGGATGCTCTTGGCCAACTGTGATTTTCATCGTGGAACTCTCCAGGATGCCATTTTTGTCCAGTCTCTTTCTTTCTGTTGGATCATGAACTCTGACCTCCACTGGGCCAAGTGATACCTGCAGTTCTTTAGATGTTGTTCTGGCTTGTTTTATAACCTCCCAGATGATTCGTCTATGCACTCAGAGTAATTTTGGTAGAGCAGCCACTCCTGGGAAGTTTCACCACTGTTCCAAGTTTTCTCCATCTGTGAGATTGGTGAACCACAAATGAATCTCACTAAAGTTTGCTGGAGCTCCAAATGGCTTTGTGATGCTTTCCAGGATGGCACATGTCAGTTACTTTGTCCATCCAATCACCTATCAGAGTCACAGGAGGGCTAAAACCTTTCCCAGCTACCACAGGACGAGAAGCGGGTTATCTTTGTCTAGTCTTTGTTTGATCATTTGTCTGCGTATCTTTTTACATGGGCAGCAGGTGGCCCGGTGGGTCGCACTGTTGCCTCACAGTAAAAAGATCCTGAGTGTGACTCCACCTTTCTCCCCCTGTTCTCTCCGGGCACTCTGGCTTCCTCCCACAGTCCAAAGACATGCAGTCAGTGGGGTTCGGTTAGTTCCTCTCAGGAAAAAAGGTTTTGAACCTCCTGATCAGCTGAACCCTTTTTCTGTGGATTTTTCCTGTACCTTTGTGGGTTTCCTACAGACACTCCTGGCTTCATCCCACAGCTGTTTAGTTCAACTTGTCATTGTAAATTAGCCATGTACATGAGAATTATACAGTGAAGGAGATATGCTAAAGCTGGTAGTGTAAATAATTTGTTCAGTAAGAATAGAAAAATGTCAAACGAGTCTATTTCTATTTTTTTCTTCTGCTTTTTTTCTTTATAATAAGAAAAGGAATTAATAAAATCTGCATATTCTCCTGTGGTGCAGAAATGAGCTAATCCATACACATTCATTCATCGTGAATGACGCCTTTATTATTAAAGTGCTTTAACTCCTGTTCTGGGGGAAGACTTCTGACACTTGCCCACACCGTGGCGCAACAGCATCCTGTTTTAATGACTTCACAGATTCATCAGTTTTCTGTCTCAGGATCAAATTCTTGGCATCTGCGCTCCTGTTATATTCATCCTGTAAAACTGTTTATCTATATTTTGGAAAACTTGGGAAAATGTGTAACAACAACAACAATAATAATAACCTAATATAATAATAATAAATATTCAGGTTGTGTAAAATTTAGCTGGCATTTAGATTCTGTAAAGTGTCAAAGTACAGTCCGCAGACAGCAGCGGACTGATGAGTTGGCCTTGATTTTTGGTGTCGTTAGAAGTAAACAGAATTATTTTCATTGTTTGTTAATATTAATTATATATATTGTTTTTAAAAATTAACGTAAGTATCTATTATGTCAAGTATTGTTTTGAATAATAAAACGGGAACATTGACACAAACCCTACATCGTTTTACTGGGAAATTCAAAATGAGGACAAAAACAACCAGCCTGAGAGTGCAAACAGCGGCCGCAACAAGAGAAACAACAACGTAAAATTGTTAAATCGCTCTCAAAGCGAACACCGCGCCAAATCGTCCTGTGTGCAAAAAATCAAATACATTTAAAAAGAGGGTGAATTTATTTATGATTTTATTAAACAAGCATTTATTGAAGGAAAGGCGATGATGCAAATTACACAAATGTTACACAGAAGGCAGCCGAATCTAGGCGAGCTCAGCAGGCATATGGTACTTCAATTATGGCATTTCAAGTAAACCTGTGCAAGTTCCTTTGAGTTCTCCTACGACTGTGTCTATAGGGTCAGCTCGTCATAGGAGAAATAGGGCTCCTCCACTGAGCGCATAGAGATTTTGAAGTGACGGCGCAGAAACCCTCCGTACCGCTTGTCCCACTTCAGGTTGTTCAACTTTGGTCGGACTCTCCTCATGAAGCCTCCGTAGCGCTTCTGCAGCTCCTCGGGCTCCTGGTCCTCCTGCTCCACAGAGCTACTTCTCTTTGACTTTGGGCCGAATTTCCGTAAAAAGCCGCCGTAACGTTTAACATAACCACGGAGGATGTGATCCTCTGGAGTGTCGTCTGCCTGCTCCGCTGTATCTGCGTCTCTATCTTCCAGCTTCTTCAAAAAAAGCTCATATTTCTTGGGCAGCGAGGCACCTTTCAGGATGTAATTGTCGCGCCACGGAGAGGCGAATATTTTGTTCTTGTTCTTGTCGATCCTCTTGATGAAGCCACCGTAGCGTTTGACCAGATCTGCCTGCTGGCTCTCCTCCTCCTCCGCAGCCTCATCTTGGCTGAAGTCGGCCAACCGCGGAGCCTGGCTGCAGCTCTCCAGCTGGCCCTCACAATCGGCGCTGCACGACTGCAGGACACAGACAAGATCGGGAAACCAGGGGACATCAGCAGGGCGCACTATACATGAACGCACGTTACATTTCCCACTTGTGAGTTATGTTTGTGGTAAAGCTCGGCGGCTGCGCCTTACTATCCAGTCAAACGGGAAATTTCAAAACTATATATACACACAGGCTACTGCATATTCCAAGATTTTATTAATGGTTTTGCCTGATTTTTAACTCCAAGATTTAGATGATTACAGTTAGAATAACACACTGAAGAATTTTCTGTCATTTTGGATCAGCAACAAGATTATGAAGTCATCTTAAATTTCCCTTTTGAACTTTCTTACCAGGCTGCTGTAAGCTTCATCGGGGCTAAGGATTTGCTGCGCGCATTTCTGACACTGTGAAGAACAATCTGTGTGGATGCAGGGCGGCAAGCTCAGCATCAGCACCAGGACATACCACTCCATTCTTCAAAAACATCCAGACACACACACACACACACACACACACACACACACACACACACACACACACACACACACACACACACACACAGTGAGGGGAGAGAAACACCACATCAAATGTTTCACCAGACTGGAATTAAAGAAATTACAGAAACTGAGAATCACGTTAGCGATTAGCGGTTAGCGCACGTATCTGCAAGTTTTTTTTTAATGTTCCTTCGTCTATTTGTTATCATTACCAATAAAATGTTCTCTAGTTTAAAGTTTGAGAGAAAGAAAAAGTGTACCTCAGGAATCGGACCGATACTTCCAGCCTTGTTAAGAGTCGCAGAGGCACATCTACCATGAAACTGCTCGCTGTCCGCCCTCCGACACCCGTTTCTCTAGCGCGTCTTGGCGTCTATCTTTTTATCACTGGAGATTTGGCTGTCATCAGAACAGCTTCTATAATCGGACCAATAGGAGGGAAATATACTGCGTAAATAAACGCACTGCCTCCCCGCTTCAGGAGTTTTAACAACGCCCACACAGAGACAGGAGTAGCAGCGCGGTTCATCCCATCAGCACATCGTTATTGTCATCATTCCATCTCTGAAGTGACCAAACCCCTGGCTGTAAATCATACTGACATCAATAAGAAAATGATTTTTCTTTTTCGGTGGAACACCATATACCTGAACTGAACAGGAAATGGATCCAAAAGTGACCATTGTGCGTCAAAACAGAGCTTTTCACTCAGCGGCAAATCTTCTGGGGTTCTAGGCACATAAGGCCCCTCCAGGTTCACCGCCATTGTCTTATGTAAACAATCAGACACCACCACCGTCAAAACAACGCCCTATTAACATTTTACGCTGCTTAAAAAAAATTAAAGGAACAATTTAATTAAAAAAATCATGCTAGGTATCTAGACTCATATGGACTGGGCACAAAAGGATGCCACATTGTTGGATGGATCTGAGGGATGAATTCAAAGACACCCTGAAAATCAAAGTGAAAAAAGGATATGGCATGCTAGTTCAGTTTGCCAAAAAAAAAAAAAAAAAGACTGCGGGTACTCAAAAGGGTCCTTAATAGTTTTTATGGCCCCCATGTTCTTGTTTGTATGCCTCCTAATGAACTTTATAAGCAAAGCAGCAGATTACAGCAGTCATTCCAAGCTTGGACACGAGCCCCAGTCATCGGATGGTTGGTGGAAGAACTCTTAACTAGAAGAGATCTGCAGCAGGTTCTTGTTACACAGGTTCTTGTTACACAGAACCCAACTGGCGGATGGTATCCGCCAGTTGGGAATCACTGAGCTCCTGAACATTCTGAAGTGCAACCTGGTGCCAGAGGATGGACATGAACATAATGTCCCAGAGGTGTTCTTATAGATAGGTCAGGCGACCATGGGGGCCAGTCACTGGTACCTGCTCCTTCATCCTCCAGGAACTGCCTGCATAGTCATGCATCAGGAAGAACCCAGGGGGCACCGCATCAGTGTAGGGTCTGACAGTGGGTCCAAGGATTTCATTGCACAGTTAGTAGAGGTCTTGTGTCCCTCCATGGATGTGCCTCCCCCGAAAAACCACTGACCCAGTGATGAACCAGGCAACATAATGTTCTCATTTGCTTCTTCAAACTCTTTCGTGTGCTAACTGTGAACTTGCTCCCCTCATCTGTGAAAAGCACAGGACACCAGTACTTTTCACCTGCTAATTCCATGACAAACTGGCATTTGCCATAGAATACCACAGTAGTGGGCAGTGAACACAGGGTCCACTAGAGGACATCAAGCCCTCAGACACTGTGCACATTGTCAGTGATGTAGTTTAAGTTTGTCAGCTGTTGGTCCCCACACTGGTCTGGGGTTCCCAACAGTTGCCTGTGTTGACTGATGGCAAGCAGAGTTTCCAGTTTCACCAAAAACTCCTGAAAGCTCAGGTTCCACATGCAACAATTACAGCTTAGAAAAAAACAAACATCACAAAAAAATTTATTTTGTCTGACGTGAAATCACGTGTGAGATTTTTTCCTGCTGCTTGTGTATACCTGAATAATGAGAACATAAATAGCACCATCCACACTGTGTCCACTAAACCTGCACACAGTAGCTGAATAACTATAATAATAGTACTTCAGAGAGAGAAAAATCTGCTTATTGGTAAGTTTATAATTCTAACTAATTGTTAAATAATAGCTTATGAACTGTGACTCCTCATGACAGTCTGAAGTGTATAGTATTATTTTCAATTCTCTGTTGAGGATAATTTACTGTAATTAATCCAGTTAGAATGTGTGATTGTCTGTCTTTATTCATGGTCCTGCTGTTGTTTCATGTTGCAGGTGAGTTATTATTCCCATTAAGTGGATTTTGCAGAACCCCAGATTATTGTCATTATTGTCCAAGCTGACCTGTCACACACTTTTATCACTGTGGTAAAGCTTTATTGTGAAGTTGTATTTTACTAAAAAGGTTTCTGCTGTGAACTGGTGCTAATGATTAAATGTTAACCCTGCATCAGGCGTCATTAATACCAATTAACCCAGTGTTTGGAAAAAAATGAAATTGCTTAAAAAATGTTAGTGCTTTTAATGTGAACTGTTACAGAGCTTACTTTTTGTAACTTGAAAAGCTAAGAAAAGCCACAAAAACAGTATTGTGATAGCAAAGCATTAACGCTATGTGTAGAGTTACTAATGATGTTTGAGACCTCATAGAGGTCATCATCTTCTCATAGCACTAACCAGGTAGTTTTGTTGTCTAACCAAATAAAAAAAATGAAATGTTCTCATATGGGAAACAAATGAGGTGATGTGCGGTCTGTGGCTCTGCTGCAGGGCAGGGGTAGTGCAGTGGGTTCACGGGGCGGTGCCATCTCCAGGGTACAAATGTAGCAACCACTTCATCCTCCCAACAACATCCCTTGACCTTTCGTTCTGTCAAAAAACACATCACATGTCCATGATTTTTCACCACTATTTATTGAGTTGATAATGGTGCATTGAGATCTAGGAGGTGGAGGAGGGTTACTGGGGTGGCTGTAACTGAGCTGTGGCTCAGAAGGCAGAGCAGGTCGTCTACAAGTTGCAATGTTGGTGGTTCAGTGTGTGGCTGCAAAGTGTATGTTTTAGAATTTAAAGGTTTTCAAGTAACAGTAACAATAATAGAGCACAGTTGTCAGGAAGTTAATAAATAAGATTATGTCAACCCCTCCTCTACCTCTCAGCTGAGTTACACCCACTGTATGTATTGGTTATTCATGTGACCCACATGGTCTGTAAATGCCGTAGCAAATCCAGCCAGTCTTTGTTTTACAGTGAAAGAATCCGGTGAAATAGATCAAGCATGACCGTTCAGGTTAAGAGACCACCTGACTGTGAGTCTTCTCAGCATTTCCATATGGAAACATGATGATGGAATAACAATGTGCTGACACAATCTACATGTGTTTCTGGTATCATACCCAGCCTTTTGCTTAAAAAAGTTGATTTCTTAGTCTAATAAATGTCAGCATTGCACCTACTGACATTTAATTCTATTGGGAGACTTCATTCCATTTAAGACACAACAACACAAAGACAACTCAAAAGTCTAGTTCAGTGACTCCAATTAGATGAGAGATGGTTCCCTATGCCTTTGGTTTGGAGAACGTCCTGTCAGCTCAGAGTCTGTGGCCTTCTTGGAGTCTCTGTGTGGGGTGTTCAAATGTGCTTCACTTGGAGACTCTGTGGTCCTCCTGGGAGAGTTCCACACTCATCCCTGTACAACTGCTGCAAGTGCTTTGTCCACATTCAGTTGTATAGGGATTGAAGCAGGGTAATTATCAGGGTAATTATCTTTTTAATATTATTATTATTCACTATAATTATACAATTTTATTCATTAGAGTCACCTCTTTGGGTGTGAGGCAGGATAACCTTCAACAAGCTGCCAGTCTGTCACAAGGCTAACACATAGAGACAAATGATCATATATCATATGACATGTAATTGGGTCATATGATTGTTGGGTTTTTTCACTGTATGTATTATTGTAGGGTCTACCTTACAATCTAAAGCGCCTTGAGGTGACTGTTGTTGTTATTTGGCGCTTTGTAAATAAAATTGAATTGAATCATTCACTCTGTCCAGTTTAGAATATGCATGCTTTTGGACTATAAGAGGAAACCCACACACAGGGAGAGCATGGGATTGTTTTAGCTTATTAATTAGCCAGCTTCTCTTATTTCTTTTAGTCTTTTTTCCTCTTGTCCTGTGTTTGGGACCTGTTCCCTGTCATAAACAATGACAACTAGTTTCACGATTTTGTCAGTTAGTGGAGGCAAATTAGAGATCAAATTCAATCTTAGGAAAGCAGGGCAGGAAAATACCTATCTGTTACAGGAACAATATATAATTAAACAAAAACCCATTTTAAAATACACAACTTAATGGCAGAAATGAGCCTACTTTGCAACCTATCCTAACCTACACCACAGCACCACAGCTTTATGGTGATCAGGCAAATATGGCCTTATGTGTGATTACAACTGGCTCATCGTAAAAGTCTGGCTGAAATTGTATCCATCCATGTATCCATTTTATTTCGCTTATTCATCGCTGGGTTGCAGGAGTAGCAGCCTGAACAAAGAAGCCCAGACCTGAAATTTTACTGTTTTATTTTTTGTCAGTTGACACAAGACACTGACATGTGTCTACTGACACCCTGGTTTATGCTGTTGTCCTCCAGCCCCTGCAGCGAGGCTTAGCCACTCAGCTTTGTTTTTTTTAAAGTAAAAGTCTTTTATTAAGGTCTGCGGGTTTTGTTAATCATGAACTGTTGCTGACACAACTGTAGGAAACACCACAGAAGTTTGAGTTCTCCTATCAACATTTGACACTATTTGGTTTCATAGGTGGTAGCTATTTTGATGACGCCACTTAGACCCAGGTGTGTTCGATGTGACTAATCACTTCCTGTCTCATGCACAGAAAAAGAATACACCTTCAGGATTCTACGCCCGTTTTTGTGAAAGATGGTCAGAGCACACAAACTGTTTTTTTTTCTACCAGCAAGCCCTCCTCCGCACGGAGAAGAACAGACCCTGAAACTCTGAATGCTTTGCTCTACAGAGTACAAGATAAATCTGAGAAACAAAGTAACTCCCTTGGATCTGTAATTGAATTGGAGCATAGAACACAACAGTTACTATGGTTACCATGACATACTTTTTCACCTGCATTCATCTAGCTTTAATTTTTTTCATTTGGTTTTAATTTCATTGAAAGACTGGTCAAGCTGGAAATTGTAGCTGTTGTAACAGGATGTAATCCTTACAGAAAGTTAATTCTCCACTTTTGTAGGATTATGGTTTCACTACATGACCAGTACAATATGCAGACTCATAAGTAAAATGTAATCCCCCCGATTAGTGACCAAAACTGGAGTCTGGAAGTTGTTAAAATAAATGATGTGTAACTGTGGGAGCTTTACTTTTAACATCATCAGCTATTTTTTCAATTCATTCTTGGCATAAGATGATGAAATAATTGATTAACTGAAACTAAGAGTTTCACAGCACAGAAACAACAGTAGCTAAAGTTATTTGAATTGGCCTCAGATAGTAGATTTGTCTGTTTGCTTGTCCTGCCAGATCTTAATGTAACTTCTGATTGCAGTATTCAAAGACTATAATCACTGTTACAGCATAACTTCTGCACTGCCATGAGTCATGTCCTTTTGCTAAATTTCAATTTGTTTATGTACGCAAAGACTCTTCTTCACACACAAACATTAATCATGTAATTCTGCAGCGTTCTGTGTTGGGACCAATACTTTTTTTATGATATTATTTTACATTATCCTGAGCATCCTCCAGATATTAATAACACATATGATTCAGTGCAGAGAGGTCTATTAACACCACAGTGAGTGAGAAAGGTCAGTGAAGAAGAAACACCCAGTGCATCATGGGAATCCCCCAGCAGCCTACGTCTATTGCAGCATAACTAAGGGAGGATTCAGGGTCACCTGGTCCAGCCCTAACTATATGCTTTAGCAAAAATGAAAGTTTTAAGCCTAATCTTAAAAGTAGAGATAGTGTCTGTCTCCTGAATCCAAACTGGAAGCTGGTTCCACAGAAGAGGGGCCTGAAAACTGAAGGCTCTCCCTCCCATTCTACTTTTAAATACTCTAGGAACAACAAGTAGGCCTGCAGAGCGAGAGCAAAGTGCTCTAATAGGGTGATATGGTACTACAAGGTACCCCGCCTCTCGCCCTATGACAGCTGGGATAGGCTCCAGCGCCCCCCGCGACCCTGAAAAGGATAAGCGGAAGCCAATGGATGGATGAATGGATGGATGGTACTACAAGGTCATTAAGATAAGATGGGGCCTGATTATTTAAGACCTTGTATGTGAGGAGCAGGATTTTGAATTCTGGATTTAACAGGGAGCCAATGAAGGGAAGCCAAAACAGGAGAAATATGCTCTCTCTTTCTAGTCCCTGTCAGGACTCTTGCTGCAGCATTTTGGATTAATTGAAGGCTTTTCAGGGAGTTTTCAGGACATCCTGATAATAATGAATTACAGTAGTACAGCCTGGAAGTAATAAATGCATGAACTAGTTTTTCAGCGTCACTCTGAGACAGGATATTTCTAATTGTGCAAATGAAAGAAAGCTCCTGTCTTTTTGTGAATCCTGCTGTCTCCATCCATACATTGTAGCAGGTCTCACTTCCAGCTGGTGTCCAGCTTCTGAGGCATAAACACTTGACAACATTCAATATCACACCTTCGACTTCTAGCTTAAAAGTCATGATTCTGTCTAACACTCCCTTCACCTCCACAATACTATTCACATGTTTTCCTTCAGAATTACACCTTCTCCATTTTTCTTCTTTTACATTTCAGTAGAACAGTTTCAATTCACCCTCCATGCTCTTGGCCTTGCTAACAACATTGGAGGTTCAGACTGTGCATAATACAGCAGTTAAACCCAAAAGTGCTAAAACTCAGCAGTCACCTCTATTAGCTGTTAAAAGTAAGCCACTGGTAATCTTCATAACGGCAGTCTCTATATAATAAACTGTAAAACCTGAATAAAAATACTAAAACTATTATTACAATTCCTACGTGTTATTGACCGGGTTCAAAAATCTTTAGTGAAATAAAAGGTTATTAAGTTAATATTTTAAATTATAAAATATGCAGTTGTAGGAAATATTGATTTAAAACACTTGATTGGGGTGAAGGTTGCAAGGTGTACTCTGTCTCTGAGCGATCAATCAGTGTCAGGCCATTACATGCAGGACTGCAGGAATCTTCTTAACTTTGTACTTTATATCACTGAAAAGTTTTATATAAATAAATGTTACTTATTTAAAATGCTCATGGTACTTTTACACACTACTTAACAAGCACATGAACTAACCTGTGAGGACTGATCGTATAAAACAATAATGACATCAACCACAAAGGGTGCAAAGTCTCACAATGTGTCAGAAGATGACCCTTGAAAGCAGTCGAATTTCTTCAGTAAGACTTGCAACCAGTTACACAACATGCATAATGTATCTAATATTTGTGCAGCCCTTGGTGATATGTAGACAATCTTTCATAGTTTTCACAGAAGCGTCACAGTTATGAGTGCATCATTAACATCCTTATGATGCAAACTCACCTTTTCAAAATCTGCTGAAAGAAAAGTGCAGGGATGTTCTGAAATTTAATACATTTGACAAAATCCAACGAAACGTGTGTATTCATCATTATTTCTAAAGTTCAGGAATAATAATTCTTTGTCAGTAGGTGCTGCCAAAACAAACACAGATGCCTACAAATAATAAGGAGGAAAATACACTAAACACTAAATGCTGATAAACCACAGAAATGACCTGTGAGAAGATCAGCAGCATGAAACAATACAATGAGAAACCAAACAAGTGTTCATAGGAGGGTTGATCCATATGAACATGATGATTGGTCACTTCATTTTTAGGACCTCTGTTCAGTGAAACCAGTTTCCAGGTTAAATTCCAGTTATTTTCCTAAACATAAGCTGCTCTGGCAGTTTTTGATTCTTATTTTTTCAGCTGCAGGTGTTTAAGGGTTTGAGACTGAGACAAAGATTAGATATAAAAGCATAAGTCAATCAGAAGCGTATTTTGTGTACAAATTTGATATGAGATCAGCAAGCAGAGCGTAGGTGCTGTTTTAGGATCATGTATTAATGCTCGTAGAAAAATGAAAAATAAAAATCATGGACTAAAGTTCCATCTATGAATCTGAGTTTATTACTGATGCTCATCAAGGAAACACAAAGACTATATATATATTCCGATCTTCCAGGAACAGGGATGCTATTTTCTCGAGAATCAATTGGCAAACTTGTTGATCTCTAATTTGGAACCTAACTGGCTACTTGGGTCTGCAGCATAAGCTTCCTTTACAATGTACCCCTCTCAGCCTTCTCTCTCTCTGTTAGCAGGTGCCTCATAGCAAACAACAG
Source organism: Neolamprologus multifasciatus (assembly GCF_963576455.1). Classification (NCBI taxonomy): domain Eukaryota; kingdom Metazoa; phylum Chordata; class Actinopteri; order Cichliformes; family Cichlidae; genus Neolamprologus; species Neolamprologus multifasciatus. Next base: position 17,342,541 of record NC_140458.1, on the reverse strand, counting down.
AAGTGTTACAACTGAGTTACAACAAAAAAACAAACAAAAAAATACAACACAATCAGTTTTCTTGCTGTTGTTGCCATGACATCATGGATAAATATGATGTGGTTGAATTTATTTATGGCTTTTGATAAATCATTTCATGGTCAGATGTGGTTAATGTAGTTAACTGTACTATTTAATAATATGTAATGTTTTCACTGACTAAACTGACGTTTTGTATGCCATCCTCAGCTGTAGTGTTAGCAACACACCCACACCGTTGCAGTCACTTAATATATCTTTTTTAACGGCAAAGTTATTTTGGGAGTAAGCATGGCCTAACAGAGTGACCTTGATATGCAAGTGTGACTCAGGTTCAGAAAAAAACAAACATTTTTTGACTTGAGGTCAAATGTTTGTGGTGAGATGTGAATCCTTAAACTGGGCTGACTCAAAGGCGACTGCTTATCACCAGTATGATACGTGGATACATCAACAGATTTTATAGACTCAAACTGAACTTACACTGTGTTAATTTTTAAAATATAGAGTACTTTTCTAAAGTCTTGAGCTATCCTTGTATCTTTTATGTTTTTCTTCTAAGGAGCTAGCATTTGCTAACATTTCAAATGGTCAAGTGGACTTGAGCAAGATGTTCTCCATACTTTCTAAAAGTATTAAAAAATTTCTTTTGACATTTGCTGCTTTTCCGTTTTTAGTCCAGTCCTTGTACCTGACCTGATCATTTTCAGAGGAATGCTTTAGTTAAGCCTCTTAACACTAACCGATGAATCATTCAAGCATATAACTGAAAGGATAAATGAGTGTTGTGTTTGAACATAACAGACAACTTAGCAAAGAGCCAATGTTAAACTGCATTATTATTCACTTTGTTGCTAACAGTCAGTCACTGAGAACTAAAGGAGATATATTATGTGATACAGATAAACAGTCTGTGAAAGTCCTTACAGACATCTGTAGATAATGGTTGAGGCTTTGTCACGTTTTTTGGCTGCATGTCAGTCAGCGGTGTTTGTAGAAACAGTAAGAGAGTTTCTACATTACATGTAAGTAAGACTGACCCATCATGCAAAAACATCAGAAAGAGTTTTGACTGGCATCAGCTTAAAGAGCCAACAGAAATCGAGAGCTTGATGCTTTTGAATCATTTCCTTGTGGCTGACAGTCAGTTAAAAACACTCCAGGCTCTGATCATCATGTGTTTTTCTTCTTCTTCTGGCTGCTCTCTTTAGAGGTCATCACATCTGCCTCCATCTCATCTTATCCCTCGCATCCTCCGCTGTCACATGCACAACCCCAGTTCCAGCAAAGTTGTGATGAAGTTGTATTTTGTTTACAATAGAACATAGAAAACATAACAAACATAACAAACACACAGAAATGCAGAAAATGTACTATTTTTTTCACAGCTGTGGTGTTTGGTCCATGTAAATCGAACTGTGGTTTATTTTTCCTCTTGATGTGATTCCTTTTTCAGATGTGAACATTGCACTCGGGTGTGGACCAAAACAACCACACTGAGACCTGTTGCAGGTGGTCTGGGGGGGGGGGGGGGGGGGATTCCAAAGCGGTTTGTTTATGGTATGAAGGTGATCTGATCCCAATCTAAGCCAACTACAGGTGTGCAAGTTTGAGCTGATGTCTGAAACCCAGCATTTTCTGTTTCTTACGTGATATTGAAATATGTTAAGTTCTTGTGATGTTATTCTTAGTTAGGATTTAGTTGAAGTTTAGTCTAGTTGTGTTATCTCCTTGTCTATGTAGGTTTCTCTCCTATGTCTCCCTCTCTCGCTCCCTCTCTCTTTGTCAAGCTTGTGTGTCCCAGTTCATGTCTCTCCATGTTTTCTGTTTTATTTTGAAAGTCTTGTGTTTCCACGTTCAGTGTGTTTGGTTTTGCTTCCCCTGTGGTGTCTTGTTCATCTGTGTCAGCTGTGTCTCCCCAGGTGTTTCCACTTCCCTCATTACCCTTCTGTGTATTTAAGTCCTCTGTCATCCTTTGTTCGGTGTCACATCGTCAGTTTTGCTCCCTCCGCGTCATGTTAGGTTTCAAGTGATTCATGTTCATGGTTTGTCTCATAACTTCTCTCATAGTCCTGCTCTGAATCATGTTCATGCCTCTCTTGGTCGTAGTTATTATAGTCTAGTTTTTTCCAGTTTAGGTTTCAGTTTTTGCCACTGTTTGTTTTGCCTTGTTTTTGGATTCATGTTATCAGCTGAAATTAAGGCTCACCTTTTGTTTAAACAGCATGTTCATTTCTCCAGTGGCTGCTTTTGGGTCAGCTTCACAAGCACACCGGCCATCCCAGCTGTGACACCTGAAACCTCGACCACGTATGCTTTTCATTCTCAATGTGGCAAGATACTATAGATGTACAAGGGTCTGTACGGACTAGCAACTAGCTGTGAAATGAACATAAATTCTCCATGTTTTCAAACAGACCAGAACAGCACCCTTTTCCTCTTTTTACTTTTGTTTTCCTGCTCCAGGCGTATCTCTATATTCTGTAGTGACACATTTCAATTTACTTGGAGTTAACTTGGATTTTTCCCCTGTGAAAAAAAACTGCAAGCTGCAAGTTTACAAACTCATCAGCTGATTCAGACCAGAGTAAATCAACTATATGTGTAATATTAGCTCATGTTGAATTTGAAGGCAGAAATGCATCGCAAAAATGTTGGGATAGGGACACATTTTCCCCCTGTTCTCTTAGCAACAGTCCATAGCTGTGTCCCAATTCAGGGTCTGCACGCTTGAAGTACGCGCACTACGCGTACTACGTACGGTGCGTACTATAAGTACGAGAACTGAGGAAGTGAGAGGCTTGTGAAATGGGACGGTATATGCTTCGTCGCGCTGTTCAGGTTGCCTAGCAACCATGATACTAACCGTGAGAAACGCGAGATCGTGTGACAGAAATGAAGGAGAAAAAAATGTTTTGTTGGTCATTCATTTTTGTCATAACATCACTTTGATTAGTTGAGTATCTGAGGCTGAAACCACAGGACTGTAAAACATGATTATTAGGCTTTATTTCTGTACCGAACAGTTATTTCAAGAGTAGTTAGTAAATAACAATTAGCTCTTGTTGTTCATGAGACTAAAATCATCTCATTGTGGTAATATAAATATAATATGGCCAATATTATAGTATTGTCAGATTATTATGACATATATAATAATCTGACAATCTGTGTTAACAGACCTCTCTGTATTGAATCGTATCTGTTATTAATCTCTGTCTCTCTTCCACAGCATGTCTTTTATCCTGTCTTCCTTCTCTCACCCCAACCGGTTGCAGCAGATGGCCGCCCCTCCCTGAGCCTGGTTCTGCCGGAGGTTTCTTCCTGTTAAAAGGGAGTTTTTCCTTCCCACTGTCGCCAAAGTGCTTGCTCATAGGGGGTCATATGATTGTTGGGCTTTTCTCTGTATCTATGAAGCGCCTTGAGGCGACATTTGTTGTGATTTGGCGCTATATAAATAAAATTGAATTGAATTGAATTGAATTGAATATATATATATATATATATATATATATATATATATATATATATATATATGTTAGGTCATATAAGTTATAAGTTAGGTCATATTCAGTACTTACTTTTGACAGTTCACTCTTCGGCAGCTCCCTTCTGCCGTATTTTGCAGCAAAATTATCCACACCCACCACCGCGCTATGAATTGTGGGATATATGGGACCGGACCACGCTTGATATTTGGGGAAATCGACGGCGCATTTGGAGTATGCATTTGAAGTACACTTCGAATTGGGACAGCCTTCGTCGCGTGGCGGTGACGTAATCGCACTTAAAATGCGTACTTCAAGCGTGCAGACCCTGAATTGGGACACAGCACATAAATGTCAGGTGTCAAATATGGGCTGCATGAGAGTTTGGAGATCCAAAAAACAGACAAAACGCAAACTCAAAAAACCCCTTTAATGCGGAGCTCCTATAGAGAAAATAATGCAGGTCGAAGCGACCTGCTTGCCTATGCTCGCAAGCAGTGTTGCTCTAAAAGTAAACATAAATAAAAAAAAACTGACCAAAGTAAATCGATCTCTTTCGCGTTTCATCTCCTGATTTGTTTACTTCCATCCTTTACATTACTGCCATCTTGTGGCCACAGTCAGCTACTGGAGTTGCGCAAACTGAGGGACAAACATATTTTCTCGTCATTTGCACATGCACAGTGCGGACAAACCGATGGTTTTTCAACCTCTTCTAAGCTGATGGAAGACCAGCGCGCCAGACAAGCTGGCACCGCCTCCTCTTTCACTGCTCTGAGATCAGTTACAGTCTTCCAGTGGAAACACAGCTACCATTAGCAAGTAAAAGAACCTTCAGTGATTTATCATCGTAATAGATACGTTTTGTGTTGCTAACCACCTTGGCCAACACGTGTGATGTAGAGAAGATGAGTTCAAAACTCATCCTTGTTCATGTACTCATAAGTACATGAACAAGGAAAGCGCCGATAATGTTGGAGAAGGGACGGCAACTCTGACCAGATATTTAGGCAAAACCTGATGTTCATGAGCTCAGATACACAGACTCAACTTTAAAAAAATATGTTTTTACAAAAAAAAAGAAGCTCATGAACAAAACCCGTGTGTCCTCAGAGGACAGCCGCCAACAGCATATGCTTTATAGAATATGATGATAGAGTTTTAAAAGGATTTAAAGTATTTCAAATAATCTCTGCCTTAAACATATGGAATCACATTTAAAACAGATGGGGAAGATTTTTCTCAACTTTGTTTTTCTTAATTTTACTATAGAAGTAATAATATTATATAATCCTTTAGCCAGGAAAGAGTGCCGAAAGGCGAAGACCCATGTAGATAACCCAATGAGAATTGATAAGGAATGAAATTGATAATGAAATTGGAATAGCTAAATTCTTACCATGTGTCATACCTTGATGGGTTTTTGTCTAGTTATTTACAGTGCAGTGGACCTCATCGGGATAAAGGACTGGTTCTTCTAGAGTGCTTTTCTATTCGAGTACTAAAAGCCCTTTATACAATTGCCTCATTCATCTATCATTATTTTTCTATCCAACATTCACACACATTCATTCATGCATAGGCGAAGAGATTGGTGTTGGTATCTTGCCTAAGCCTAAGAACTGGCATGGCCATGGATGAGAGTGGGACACCTGATATGGTAAATTGTGAATGGACTGGTTCTTAGTCCAGTGTTGGACTGTTAGAACAGCTTTGAAATTCATATGAGTTGTTCGCACTAAAGTAAAAACCATCATCACTTCATGCGGAGACCCCTTCGGCGCCTCAAGGCTGGAGCTGAACAAAACACCCTGATAACGACTGTGTTTAGACTGTTCCCCCCATTCCATGCAAGGCCACCTGGGTTGGCTGGAAGACTGTTTACCTAGCCTGGCGGGGCGAAGGACACTGTCTCAGCTGAACTCTGGACACACACACACATACACTGATATGCACACACTGATCTCCCCTCCCTTTCCAAACGCCTTCAATGCTTGTGCCCTACCGGGGAAGATGGCAGTCGACTGGACCAGCGCAGACATGCTGCAGGACCGGATGCGCTGTCTACACTGGCTCTCTCTTACCCTTTACCCGCCCCTTTTGCTTGTCTTGTGTTTCTATAGTGTATTGATAGTCATGTGTTTTTTGTGCTGAGGTGTTTTTTCTGTTATCAAACTGTTCTTCCACTAGGAGCTCAGTCTGAATGGAGTTTTTTTTCTCCTCCTCTTACCTCATGTTATGTATTTTCGTTGTTTTTTTCCTATCAGCCTACCTCTCTGACATGTCTCCCCAATGTGATGTTTGTGTAAAGTTGGTCAGAAGGTTCCTTTGTAAGTGCGCATGCGCCATTAGCGTGCTGCCTGCTGTAACCCTAATTTCCTTCGGGGTTAATAAAGTATTCTGATTCTGATTCTGATATAGTGCTTCTCTACTCTAGTGCTGGTATCAATAATTTGGCTGTGTGATTCAAATAGTTTGGCAATATAGTGTATGGTTTGAAAGGGGAGTAAAGGAGGGGGTTGTTTATGTCCACTGTGAACAGCCATCATTGAAAAGAGGTGGTGGCTACAATGCATCCTTGAGTTCCCCTCCCAGGCGCATCAACCCCCTCAGGTGATCTCAAGAGGTGACATGATGAGTTGGGGGCAGGGTCTCCCAGTGGTTTCACCCTTAATGAGTAGTGGTAATGACCCATACTTTTTTCACAAACTGCCAGATGTAATGACTGAACAATAGTGGGTCAGTCCTTAGGATCGCATCCAAAAGGGACAACCCACACAGGAGGTTAAATACCTGGGTCACCTTTCAAACTGAAGCTCCTTGTGTGACAGATGAAATATCTTCATAAACCTGAGGAAGTCTGGTTGCCTGTTTTTCAAGCTGTCAATTATAATATTTTGAAGTTCTTCAGCCAGGAAGGTGTGCAGGAAGGTGAATATGTCCAAGGACAATGCAGCCATTTAAATCCACAGCCCCCCATTTGCAGAGGTTCAATATTAATTACAAACAAAGTTTTGCATTTGCATTTTATAGTTTTTCACTGTAATTTGAAATATGAGGCCCAGAGATATGTTAGTGCAAGTGAGGAGGATTGAAATAACCAAATAACCAGACTACCATTGAGGTAAAAGAAACCACTCAGAGCCACTTGAATCTCTGAGGTCGTTATCCCTGATGCTGAGACTTTTCAGAGGAAGCTGATTTCTGCTAATTGATTTTAATTTTAATTTTAATAATTTTTATGAGCTGACAACCCATGAAAAAGTGAAAATTTACCACCAAAACATTCCAACAAAGCACTGGCTGTAGAGAACTGTTTTATTCTCACACACCCACACCCCTCTTCTCTCTCTCACACACATACACACGAGTATCGTACATGGCTCTGGTTTCATAAATGCTCCCCCTTTCTCTGTTTGAGCAGCCTTGTTTGCATTTACATTCCCCAGTAACCTGGAGACACCTGCATGTCACACAGACCAGCCTACTACTCTGACATTCTACTGCTTTCAACACACACACACACACACACACACACACACACGCACACTACACTATATGGCGTTATCTTGCAAGTCATGGTTTACAGCACAATTAAACAGATAGTAACGCTGTAATGTTTGTCTTGAGTTCAATGAGCATAAACCTTCTTCTTTCCATTTCCCTGCTCTCTCACAGTGATTTACTCCTGTAGGTTTCACATGCACACGATCATTGTGTCAAGGTGGCTGAAAAAGTGCTTTAAAGCCAACCTCTCCTCAGGCTTTTCCATGCATCATCATCATCACACTTACACGCTTACACAGTTTACCTCTATCCCTCCCACCCACCGACTCCTTGGTGACGCCTCACACCTCCGCCAATGAAAAAGATCTGTTGTGAGACAAAAGCGAGGTGAGCACACAAGTGACAACAACACCACCAACCTGAGCTATACACCGTATTTGGTGTGAAAGTAACCATAGCAGCCGTTAAGAAAAGCTGCCACTGTGACCATAAATAAAACTTCCTGATAGGTGGAAGATTATGGTATTTGTTTCATAACAGCAAACAGATACGCAGCTACACAGTGTAAATACACAATTTAATGCTACAGACTTTAGTTTTTCATTAATGCCACTCTCCACTTGAACAGAGCTAATGTATTAATAAAAAAGAGTTTTTTTTTGACTTCTCAGAGTTGCGACTGTAGATGAAAGCTGTGTGTACAAGGGAAAATATTAAGTGCCAGCTTCTGTATGTTTGAATGGAAAACATCAAGTGTGCTTCAAGGCAAGAGTGTCTTAAATGCAACAAGGTAGATATGCTCCCGAACAAAGCAAAAATAAAGCAGAAGTATGTGAATCAGCAGACTTGATGCTGAATATCAGAAGACTAAGTTTAAAAAAAAGTGTCATGTCAACAACATACTTCACTGAAGATGGATTTTTCTACATGTATGGCTTTATAGCAGGTATAGTTCTGGGACACGACTTCTGCTGCTAGGAAACTAAAATGCATGGAAAACAAAAAAGTACAAAAAAGCAGACAAAGTAAAAACATTATTCAATAATGCATCTACATTCAACAGTTTTAAGGTGGATCCCCTCCACTTGTTATGTGTAAAAAACAAAACAAAGAACCCCCAAACTGACAGGAGATGGTTGGAGAAAAAAATCCTACCTACTTTAAGCAGCTCCAGTGCTTCAGTGAAGACTCTAAACAACCTCGACCCTATGTCTGTTTTTCCCCTTAAATAATGCCACATTTGTGATGAAAATGCATATGTTTGTTGAGCAGCAGAGCCGTGCCCATGAGAAATTAGCCAAACCTTCTCTGCCAATGCCAAATTACTTATTCTGCTATTGACTCTTGTTACAAGATTTTGGTAGATTTTGGTCCTGACAATCCGGTTCCTGTTTGGGGGCTGATTAGCACACATGTGAGTGTGTATCCTGCTACAGCAGTCAGTTGGTGCCTGCACTAGGGATTAGGTTTTATCCGATACCAGTGCCAGTGCCAAACCAGTACTTTTGAAACAGTGCCGGTGCTTAAATGGTGAGAACACAAACTTTGTCCAAAAACCTCTCATGTTTAGCTGTTTTTTTGTAAAAAGATAACAGTGTTAGTCTTTTCTGCAGCTATAGGGCATATATGGTATCACTCTTCACTGGAAGCAGTGCTTAAACAATGGAAAAAACACAAACTTTGCCCAAAAACCTCTCATGTTTAACTGTTTTCCACTTTTTCTTTGGTCATTTTAGCCTTTTTGGCCAGGGTGAAGGGAGTATCTGCCATCAAACAAGAAGACAGCCGCATGTAACTACGACGCTGTTTGCTAGTTCACCTTACACGCATTAATTTAATAACGTGGTTAGCCTACTCAACGTAAATTACACACGAACAACATTAAGCTACTCACGCGGAGAAGAACGGCTGCTGCTGCATCATCATCCGTCATCATTTCTGCTACACTGGCAGGGCTAGGGGCCAGGACTCTCCTCTTCGGGTTCTTGGGGGATGTTGCTAACTCCGGGTCCAATAACAGGCACCACACCCACAGTAGATGTGCTCGGTGTGAGGTCTTGCAGCAAGCTATCAAATACGGTGCATTTCTCGGCTTTTAAAAAACGCTATGTGTCGCCAGGTGTTTCATCAGATTCGAGGTGTTACCTCCTTTGCACAGTATCACCTTAAAGCACTTGTTGCAGGCTGCTGAGTTTGCATCTTTTGCTGTGAAGTACAGCCAGACTTTTGACCGCTTTGCCTTGGGCATTTTTAATCTGTAGCTCTGCTCTAAAAGAATGTACGTACCTGGGCCCGCCTACTATCCTCGGAAATGTAAAATGATTGGCTAGAATCCAAAGTGTATGACATCTCAGGGAAAAAAAGCACTGAAAAAAAGCACTGAAATGTGCGCTGCTTTTCGGTCTGGTTACTACCGTTTATGTCAGAACTGGTGCCATAATGGCACCGGATACCGGTACCCATCTCTAGTCTGCTCCAAGCATGCCACATTTAACTGATCTGGATGGGGCCCATGCTGTAGGGCAACTTCAAGCTAGTGTCCGCAAAATCCAAGTTGCTGCATTATTTGGAGTGAGCCCGAGTACAGTCACTAAGTTGAAGGCCAACTTTTATATACAGCGGTCCCTCGCTATAACGCGGTTCACCTTTCGCGGCTTCGCTGTTTCACAGATTTTTTGTGTGTGCAATTTTGCATGCTTTCTTTCTTTTCTTTTTTCTTTTTTTTTTTTTTTTACAGTGCATTGTGTTCTGCATCCTGATTGGCTGTAGACCATTGTCATTCAATCTAGAAGAAGTTGCACAGAAGTTGCACTTTATGCTTAGGTTTTAGCTCCAATTAACTTTCCTCTACCACTCTAACCACAAGCACTCGGTTTTCATATAAATGTTACAGATAAAAGCACTAACTGGTATTCAGGCCTTGCAGCTGCGGCTTTTGCAGCCGAAATAATCCAAAAAAGTTCCAGTGGAACAAACACAAACATTTATTCCAAGTGTCACAGGTTAAAACTCTGTGGCTAGATGGGACGATGCACAACAAAACACAGTATGGCAAGTGTTTATGTTCAATTGGAAGTTTGGATAATCCACGACTCCACTGCTGACAAGTTTGATTGTCCCAAAACGTACTGTATGTTATTGCAGTTGTGATGGCAGATTTCTTTTCTCATCTATTAATCACATATTTAATCATATCACATTAGTTATAGTAATATCACTTTCTCACTTTACTATAGTAAGAGCTCTCCTGTCACTAGTTTACTTCGGCTCCTTCGGCTTATCAGGGATGTAAATCCTTAGGTGATGGGCACTCAGAAAACAAGGTCATAATTCTTTCTGTGAGGGAGGAGGTATAGCCCCCTCCCGTGAGAGGGTCCAACATGTAGGTTTGTGGAATGTTCTTTGTCTGTGTGTCTGTATATAAGATGTAAGGGCGGTGGCCACAATTCAGAGATGTCCTGGTGTTTCACTGGGATGCTCTCTCCACATTGCAATGTGTTTATTAAACCCACTTCAAATCAATCTCACTGGGTGTGTTGCAGGTTATTGTTAAATTTTCCACAACACAGTTTAGTTAAAACAGTGGTAAATGAATATAAAATACCAAAAGAAAATGTGAATTTAAAGTAAAATAATTCCCCATTATGTTTAGTTTCTCCACAATAATTCAAAATCAGAAGTGGTGACAGAGTGAAGAATAAAATACTATAACAAATGGAAAAGTTTAAATCAAAGGTAAGCCTGACGTCCAGAAAAGGACAGAGCACATATCAGCACAGTAGGAGAGCAACATGTCTGGATTACAGTTTTTATAAGAACAGCATTAACATTAATACTGTCACGGCTGGGGCAGCAGTCGTGGGGAGGTGAGAAAGGAGGATCCACAAGCAGACAGTGGTGGAGGTGCAAGTGGGTTTTATTTACAGTGCACAATAACCAAGGTGTGAGCAGAACTGAACAACTGGGAAAACTAATACAAAAGGAGGACACGGAGCACGGAGCGAGGAGCGGAGAGACGCGGAATAACGATAAGTATACGGAAAATTCACAGAGAAACACAGATAACACCACGAAGAGCACAGGCAGAAACGCAGTATAAATACACACACCAGGTAATTAGGAAATGGCAGACAGGCGGGGACACAGCTGGAACTAATGGACATAATGAGACACAAACCTACAAAGTAAAACAGGAAACTCACAGACTGTTTTACACCAACTGGGGACACAAACAGAACACAGAGGAGAGGCACAGGTAGGGATGATAGAAACACACAACTCAAACCCTAAGAACAAATACAAAATCAGAATAAACTAGAAAAATGATAATGATAAACTTAAAGCGCTGGGTCACCAACCACCTCCAGGACCATGACAAATACTTTGTTTCCAAGCCCTTTCTGTAACGTGGATCAGTCTTAGGCAGTGAATATAATGCTGATGTACAATGGCTGAAACATGGTGAAAACCTCGTTTGGTGCCTGCCTTCCCATTTTATCCCACTTCATAGTTGAGGAAGGTAACTTTCCACTGCTGTGAGACACTAATAAATGATGCATCAGGCAGTCACCTGCTTGACTTCCCGCATTTCCTTTGTGTGGTTTTGACACAGCATGTTGCCATGACTTCCTACAAGGCATCTAAAAGCATTTTGCCATTTCCTCAGTACTGACTGCTCTGACCTGGAGGCTCATCCCAAACAAAATCACACAGAAATCCCTGCCTAATACAGAGCGGCAGGACTTTACTTCTCCTGCATGCTATGTGGTCTGTTTCAGTTAGTAACTTCAACTAACAAAGTTCATTATCAAACTCACGGCTCGATGAAAGGTCAAAGGAGCTAGGGTTGCTGTTGTTGAAAGTTCTCCTAATAATCTTTGGAACACTTTCACTGTGTGTTTTTATTTTTTTTTCCTTAAAAATCTTACCAGGTTTATTTGGATGAAAAGGTTTCTGGTTTTATGTGTTGGATCCATTTCATGAACCCAACTGCAGTAACTGTATGAATGTATGTATCGTTTCATCATAAGAAAGTGGCTTGGCTGTCATACAGCAGATATAGAACTAAGAACTGAGCACAGTGAAAAACTAACCAATACTCAGTGTGTCCTCCAGCAAATCAAATACAATCTTCTGGATTTATACCATAATCTGAACTGTTATTTCTTTGCCTGTACTCTCAGCCAGTGCTCATCCTCTCACCATGTTTCATGAAGTTTAGATTGGGAGTTTCTGGGTAATGGTCAGACAATCATACCACAGCCTTGGTTCTCACCTTGGTGGAGAAACTACAAAGTGTCTCAATACACTTTGTGTTGAAACACAGGCTGTATCAAACTTGTCGTTCAAAACAAGTGGTGCACTCATTCTAGTGGTGTTTTCTATCAGACACAGGACTCCGTTTCTGTTGTGTTAGTAGGGATGACTGTTAAAAGCATGTAGATCAGCACTTAATTTGACTGACTGTCCTGATGTCCTCTGAAAGCTCACCAGTGGATGATATAAGGACATATGTTCAAAAGTGTATGTCAGGAGGCCCTCTGCTAAGATTGGACAAATCTGTGAAATGTCATTGAAAAGAGTACAAAGAAAACATATGGTTATGAATGCTCCATGCTGAGTGATTGCTGGTTGCAAGCAGCTCAGGTATATTTTCTTGTTTTTTTTTAGTATTTATTATTCTTCATTGCTACTCAATACACCTTTGTTTTTACTGTTTTTTGGCAATTAAAGCTGTTTTGTTTACACAGCTGACAAACCAATGGCACTGAGTACAGCTAGAGTTGCTGGAAAGGTACAGCTAAAGTGGTAAGGGCCAAAAAGGTGTTGGGTGTTTATGCTGTGGAAAGAGGAAAGAAGACAAGTAGTGGGACGAGGAAGTACAGGAACAAAGAAAGATGTTGGCAAATAAAAGGTGGGACAGTCAGGGAGATAAAGAAAATAGGTAGGAGTACTGGGAGACTAGATGTATGGCAAAGAGAGATTTCAAAAGAAAATGGTTACAGTGAGTTTTCTGTAACGCTGAATACTAAAAGAAGGCTAGGGATGTTAAGGATAATGACGGAAACGTAATGAATGAAGAGTGAAGATTGGAAGAGTTCTTTGAGTAGCTGATGAATAAAGAAAATGAGACCAAAGCATAGATGGAGGGCAGTTGTTGAATCAAGAACTTCAGGAAATTAGTGAGCAGGAAGTGAAGGCAGCTATCAAGACAAAGAGCGGAAATGCAGCTGGTTGGGATGACTTACCTGTGGAGATGGTTAGCAGACAGGGCAGTGGTCAGCCATACCATGAACATATGAGAAAGAGATGTTGATGCTAGGTTAAGAAGAGAGGTGGTGATTGGTGATCAGCAGTATGGCTTAATGGAGTGAAGGAGCACTACAGATATGATGTTTGCTTTGAAGGAGTTGAGGATTGCTTTTGTGGATCTATAGAAAATGTAGGTTGCTTATCTAGGAAATGTGGTACTGCACAAGGACGTTAGAGTGGCAGAGAAGTGTGGGGATGGTAGGACATGTATGAAGGACAGCGAGACTGTCACATGGGTTTGAAGTGGGGGTGGGATCTGAGCCCCTTCTTTAGAGTAGTTTAAAACAGTTAACTGATCATCTGGAGGTGAATAGTTTATTTAAAGAGTGTGGCGGGTATGGTGTCAGGGGAGCCTGGTTGTCACAGCTGATCTCCATCATCTCATTGTGCCTCCCCTGGTTTTGATTAACTGCCAGGGCCCGGAGGAGAGAGCTGTCATGGTCCAAGTGAGTGCCTGGTGTGTGGCGTGTTTTTCTGTTGCAGCTCTGGCATCCAGGTTCTGCATTCGGGGTGGAGTTCCGCTCTCACACATGTTGCTCCCACCTGCGAGCCATCAAGCAGAAATCATCTGACTGGCATTTAAAACTAGCATAAACTTCCAATCTCTGCCAGATTACCCCATGGTGGTAAATTGGAGCCTATGTTCTTGACTTGCCTCACATCTCCCTATGCTTTGGTGCTCAGTCCAGGATCAGTATCCAACTTACCTGCTGTTTTTGTCACTGGTCACACATCTGCTGCACAACTCACCTGTTAAATCAGCCTTGCTCAATGATTCCTGCTACTCAACTGGAAATAAGTAAGTCTCAGACAATCTCACCTGCATGACTTCCTGCTTGCCAATCACTTCTGGATTACTGGAGAAAAAGTTGGATTATCTGTTCCACTCACCTTGCCAGTCCTTGCCAGACACTGGCTTGGCCACTTTCTTTGGAACTCCTGGTTTTTCGGTTTCACAGGTAAGCACTCACCTTGTCATGATTCACCTACTGCCAACCATTTACTGCTTGGTAATAACTCCCCTCTAATCCTGAATTTTTTTAAAAAAGCTTTGATTTCTTGCAAATCTGTCTGTCCTTTGAGTCTGGTTTGGATCCACTCCACGTACCTGCCCCTTTACATGGACCCAACAGACCCAATTCGGACCACTATATCTAAGCAGGATGCCATCATTGGGGAGGATGAGCAGGCACTACAGTGTCAGTCAATTTGTGATAAACAGGAGGAAATTCTCACAGCTCTAAAGGAGATTGACTCTAACGCCACCACCACTCCCAGCTAGTCACCTCCACTTAAGGTCCCTTTTGTTGCACCTGAGGCAGTTGCCCAGCTTTCCCTGCAACTGTCCAAATAGTGCCCATTACAACATGATGCCATGCTGTCAGCCACCATTTTCTGGTGAGTTGGGTTGCTGTGGGGGATTCCTGTTACAATGTTCTCTGGCAATCGGCCACTCGCCCTGCTCGCTCTGATGCTGCTGCAAAACTCTCTAACTTTGGAGGATTGCTGTGTGTAAAAGAGCTGAAAAAGACTTTCGCTCACCCAGTTTCTGAGGGCTTCACAGCCAAGAAACGATTGCATTTACGACAGGGTAATCGCACTGTGACCGGATTCATTATTAGTTTCTGCACAGGAGCTGCTGAGGCCTGCTGGCTCGATCACGCTCTTCAGAACATATTTTTTGAAGCGTAAATTCATCAAATGAAAGATTAGTTAGAATCATGAACCCGTCTCATTCAAAGATCTAGCTCTCTCTGTCTCTCTCTGGATAAATAAACACCTGAGGGAGAGAGAGGCCGAGAAAAACCATAAATCCCATAAGGCACTGTTTTGATCATTTCCGGTGTACGTCTCCACTCTCTCCCCTCTGTTAGCAGCTTCTGCTACCACCTCCTTACACTCTTTACCTGGTTCACTTGCTGAACCCATACAGACAGGCTAGTCACTCAGGAGCTGAAGGAGAAGTGCTTCTGTGCCCGTGAGTGTTTTTATTGTGGCCACTCTATTCCTTACAGCGTACTTTGACTCCACCCACTGGTAGTTTTGGGAATGTGGGGGGCAGCTCCATGGCTATGTCCAAGCCCTGTTTGTGATTACCAGTTACCTTTTGCTTCAACCAGCTTTCCAACTCTGTCCATGCACTTACTGACTCTGGCGCTAAACAAAATCTCACTGATACTGAATTAGCTTAAAAACTTCCTCTAATACTGCTAGATCCACCAAACCCTGCCACCGCATTAAACAGTGACGTTTTGCCAAGATTACCCACCAGACCGACCCTGTCAGATTTATATCCTCTAGAAATCACTGGGAAACCATTACGTTTCCCTCCTCAGACACCCCGTGGATTCTTGGCTATCCCTGGTTGGAGAAATACAACCCTCATATCCACTGGGCTGGTAATAAAATCAAGAGTTGGAGTCTGTTTTGTCTCTGTTTAGAATCTGTGCTAACTACAAGTTCAAGCAATTCTCCCTCTTCACTTACACAACCGCCGTATCTGTCCACCATCCTGGAAGAATAAATTGACCTTCAGGAAGTATTCAAAGACAAGGCTCTCTCTTCCCCCACACAGACCCTAAAATTGTGCAATTCCCCCTTCTGTAGCCCGGCACCCTTTGAGTTGCCTTTAAAATCTGTCATGGCCATGTATTGCTTACCGAACAGTGAAAAATAAATACTGATCCAGTCTTGCTAGCTGGGAATCGCTCCGCCAGGACCTCTCCTCCTGGCCGCCGCCCAGCTCACAATGCACAATGTGCTAGGCCGGGCCCCATGGACTAAGGCCCAGCCACCAGACGCTCGCCCACAGGCCTGGCTCCAGGGCGGGCCCCAGTAACCCTATCCAGGGCAGAGTGAACTGTTCCCTCAATGGTCTTCTTATAGGGGTCTTCTGAATCACTCTTTGTCTGGTCTCTCACCCAGGACCAATTTACCATAGGAGACCCTACCAAGGGGCAAAAAGCCCCCAGACAACATAGTGCCTGGGATCCCTGGGACACACAAACCCCTCCACCACAAAGGTAGTGATTTGTGGATGATGTGGTTCTGTTGGCTTCGTTGGGTGATGACCTCCAGCTCGCTTTGTGGGAATGAGAATCAGCACCTCCAAATCCGGGTGAGGCCATGGTCGTCAGCCAGAAATGGATGGAGTGCCCACTCCGGGTCAGGGACGAGTTTCTGCCCCAAGTGGAGGAGTTTAAGTATTTCTGGGTCTTGTTCACGAGTGAAGGGAGAAGGGAGCGGGAGATCAACAGATGGATTGATGCTGCGGCTGCTGTGATGTGGTTGCTGTAGCGGTCCGTCGTGGTGAAGAGAGAGCTGAGTGTAAAAGTGAAGCTCTTACCGGTCGATCTACGTCCCTACCCTCACCTATGGCCACAAGCTGTGGGTAGTGACCTAAAGAATGAGATCGCGGATACAAGCGGTGGAAATGGGCTTCCTCCAAAGGATGGCTGGACTCTCCCTTAGGAATAGGGTGAGAAGTTCGGCCATCCGGGAGGGGCTCAGAGTAGAGCCGTTGTTCCTCCACATTGAAAGGAGCCACTTGAGATGGTTTGGGCATCTGACAAGGATGCCTCCTGTGCGCATCCTGGGTTAGGTGTTCTGGCATGTCCCACTGGGAGGAGGCCCGGGGCAGACCCAGGACATGCTGGTGAGATTATATTTCTTGGGTGGCCTGGGAACGCCTTGGTGTTCCTCCAGACAAGCTGGAGGAGGTGGCTGGGGAGAGGGAGGTCTGGGCTTCTCTGCTTGGGATGCTGCCCCCGCGACCTGGCCCCGGATAAGCGGAAGAAGATGGATGGCTGGAATAAATACTGATTATCTCTCATCAGTTCCAGTTTTGAGTCACTTCAGAGGGCCACCATATTCACTAAGCTTGAGCTTCATAACACTAACCATTTTGTCTGCATCAGGGAAGTGGACGAGTGGCTCCTTTAAGTCACTTTGAGTATCTTATAATGCTATTTGGTCTCACTACCGCCCCAGCGTTCTTCTAGGCTCTCATTAAACATGTACTAAGAAGCTTTTTGAACTTATTAGTTTTTGTGTATGTGGATGACATATTGACTTTTTTCCAAGTCCCTGGAGGAACATAGGATTCATGTCTGCATCATGCAACTGTAGCTCCTGGAAAACAGACTGTACGTAAAAGCTTCTAGGCTACATGCTGGCAGAAGGGTATGTGAAGCCCAACCTGGTAAAGACACAAGCAGTGATTCAATGGCCAACCCTACATCCCGGAAACATCTTCAGCTCTTCCATGGCTTGGCACTTCATTTGTAATCATAGCCATTTCGCATCACCACTCACCTTCCTTCCCTCCAGCAAGATCTCTTGTTTGGTTCACAGAAGCCAAGGCCACATTCATCAAGCTGAAAGAGGTACTCACCTCTGCACCCATTCTAGTCCACCCTGACGCCAAGAAGCAATTTATAGTCGAGGTGGATGCATTCAATTTTGGGGTGGGGCCATTATTCTTCCAGCGTTTGGGCCTGAAGGTAAGCTACAGCTTTATGTTTTTTCTCTTTCTCCCTAATCCCCATCAAATGTTAGTATAATGTAGGAGACCGTGAACTACTGCTACTGAACTACTGCTACTGAAGCTGGACTTAGAAGAGTGGTGGCAAGGGTTAGAGGGAACAGGATAGCCATTTGTCATTTGGACAGATTATAAGACCTTGACTTACCTGTGAACCATTAAGAGACTTAATGCTTGCCAAGCCTGTTGGTGTCTGTTTTTTAGTCATTTCAACTTCCTATGGTGCAGGTTAATATAAAATCAGATGCACTCTCTCACCAGTTCTCTACCAATACCAAGCAGCCCGTAACAGAAAACATTCTCCCCTCCATGTGCAAAGTGGGCTCCCTCACTTGGGACAGAGAGGAGACCATTCGTTGAGCCCGACTGCTCGAACCAGACTCTGGCCCATCTGGCCAGGGCTTTTCTGTGTGGAGACTGCATGTCTTCCACATGTCTATATGGGTAATCTGGCATTTTCCATGGAAAAAGAAAAGCAGTTGGTGCTGTTTTGTTTTGTTTTTGTTTTGTTCTCTCAAAATATGAAATAGCCTGCCCACCAATTTAATCACACTCTGGATCTTGTTTTGACAAACTGAACTTTTGACAGTATTTCCTGAAAACCCTCTTGTTAATTTTTTAAATAGCATTTCAATTTACAATAATGAATTTCACAGCAGTGAGAAATAAATTTCATTAAAGTAGTTATTGTTCTAAAAAAGCTGTAACTAACTTCAATGATATAATTCTTCCACTTCAGTGCCAATACAGAGCAGAGCGGCTACCTAAACTCCACTCCCACAGAGGTAAATGATCTCATTAATAGTATCACATCCTCACTGCGTTTGACCTTGCATACTGTGGCTCCTTTGAAAAAAAGAGCCTCAAATCAGACGTGCTTGACTCCCAGGTATAACTCTCAAATGTGCACCTTAAAGCCATAATCTGGAGAGGAACTAGTGTCACGAATGTTGAAAATCTTCACTTAGAAAAAGTGTTTGTTGCTCTATAAAAGCCCTCCATAAAGCTAGATTCATCAGAATTGAAGAAAATAAGAAGAAACATTGGTTTCTTTTCTGCACTGTAGCTGGCATGGAGAAAGAGCAGTTGTAAAACAGCTAACTGATCAAAATAAACATTTTTGACCAGGATATATGCTTCAGTCCTCACATTAAACATATTTTTTTCATGTGCACAATATCAGCACAAAGAGACTTCAAGGCAGTTGCCACAGTGATTCTACTTTAGAATCATGACCAGGTAAAAATGGAGGCTGCAGTTAAAGATCAGGGTCTGGCTGCTGAGCTGGGCTTAGCAATCACTGAGCTTTATCATCACTTGGGGTTCCTGGGTAGCTTAGTATTAGCATGTGGACTATGCATGTTCTTGTGCATTCATCCTTTTGTTCAACAATAATAAAAGTGTTGTCCAGATCCATGCTGGAGGCTGCACCACTGTTTACCCACTCTGGCACAAAAACTAAAATTAACTAATTTTTACAATAAGTGCAAATGAAACCAATAAGTGGGTAAACAGGCAAGTAGATTAACAATTCCAAAAAAAAAAAAATTAACTAGAGGAGACTGTTTTTTGATTCCCATGCCTAAGGTCCCCCATCTTATCTAAAGATGTCCCATATCACCCACAGTAGAATGGGAGGCAGAGCCTTCAGCCTTCAGGCTCCTCTTCCCTGGAAACAGCTTCCAGTTTGTATCTGGGAGACAGACAGCCTTTCTGCTTTTATAAGATCAGACTTAAAACCTTTTGATAAAGCATATCGTTAGGGCTGAAGCCCTCAGGCTTAGACTGCTGGGGGGGTCTCACAGTGCACTCATTGTTTCTTCTTCACTCACCTTAACCCCCCACCCGCACTTACTATCTGTTTATACATCACACTACATGCGACCATTAGTTATTATTAATGTCTGGCTTTCCTGCCCTCGTGTGTCTCTTTTCATCAAGCACTTGTTGTGGACTCTTGTTGTGATTTGGTGCACTCTAACTAAAATTCAATTGAAATTAAGTTGAATTTTTAATTGGTGATTCTAAATTTCTCCAAGGAGTGCAACTATTCCTCTGTCTCTGTGTATGAGCCCTGCCACAGACCGTCAACGTCCTACCCCATGGCAGCTGGGCGAGAGTCCAGCCACCCCAACATGTGATAAACAAAAGAAAATAATGTAGTGAGATATTCACCAGTTGTTTTTGACAGCCCGTGGGAATGGACTTGTGTGTACTACATGCTATATCTGACATTTAAGATGAGGATGTTTTTTCCCCATAGGCAGTATCAATAGTAATTTGTATTGGCTTGCTTTGTTGTGGGCTCTGCCATTAAATGCCACCAGAGAACTTATTTTCTTTATTTTGCCACATTTTGTAAATGTTTAGGTTGTTCTTTCTCATTTCACATCTTGTCCTTGCTGATATTAGGGGATAAAAAGATTCTCTTCTGTGTAAAACATCAAACATATTCATATTTCAACCAACCATCTCTTGTGTATCCCTGTTCTTGTTCTCTGAGCTACAGTATGTGTGTCTGAGCTTTTCTTTGCTAACAGGAGCCAACATTTTTCTGAAAAGTTGCCTTGTTAGCCATGTTCACAAACAGAAACTCGCTCCTCTCATGGCCTGGGGTCAGTCACCTCTTCTGTTATCCATTATCAGCCAGTTATCCAAAACAAACTGCACAACACCTCAGTGTCTAGGTGAAGATCATCATTTCTCACCAGAAGCTGTTGACCTGTTTGGTTGACTGATCCCTGTGAAACCCTGTTTCAGGATGCCACATGATTTAACACCTCAGATTTCCTCCTGTATGATTTATTGTGTGGTTTCAGTGATTGAAGAGATCAGAGTTACTGCAACTCAAGAAGAAATGTCTGCAGAAACAAACTTTTTGGTGCTAACTTTTGAAACTATAACATGGTCCAATCTAAATGAAATAAATGAGATAAAAAAACATCCATATTGAAAACTTGTTTTATTGTTTTCATCCAGATGTCACTTGAGACCAACTCCAAAAGGAAGTCTGTTCCCACTAAGCCGCAAGGTAAAATGATCAGTTTAATCACATTAGTGCACATGTTTATAGTCTTTGACAAAAGAAATGGTTTTGATTTTTCCTCCGAGTTGGGGGAATATTTTTTTCTTTTACAAATCATCTCTCTGGATATTGAAGGAACAATTCAGAAGATCGGATGTAAGACGTTCACAAATCACAGCAGAGATGCTTGACCCAGTCCGACCTGTGAACCTGGAAACTGGTCGTATATTTTTGGCTTTCCTCTCTGCTCATTTTCCCTGTGTTAGATGGTTAGTTCAGAAGGATTTTGGTTTACATCATACTTCCACAGTTCTCCTGTTGGGTGATTTTCATCAACTCAATCTATCAATATTTTATTTCTATAGCACATTTAAAAAGGACAGTGTCCATGAAAGTGGTTCTCACAACATAGCAAAACAGGTTACAAAGGCAACAAAAACAGTTAAAAACAATTAAAATCAGTTATAGTTACAGTCACATAGCACAACTGCAGGCCAGGTGGAAGTCCAAACTAATTTGCTTCAAAAGCTAGATGGAACAGGTGAGTTTTTAAGCGTGTGTGGCAGCATGAGGTGGGAATAAAGTAAATACTCTTCACAGTTTAAAAGACAACGCCACCCTGGGAATTTCACCCAGAGAATACTGGAAGTAACACTAATCACCAAGAAGGCACTTAGGTTCATTATACTCAGTACAGAGACGAGGTTCAATGATAAAACATTTTGACAATTTATTAATAATTATTTAAAACAACATATAAAAGCACAATCATAAATATCAATGTACAAATATGCTTAAAGGTATTCAGAGCCGAGGCTTACCAGTGGAGGGGCAGGGATGCCACGCACAAACTCAAGAAAAAAAAAAGAAAAGAAAACACACCAATACACAAGTGCAGCACACTCTCACTAATAAACTAAAAGACAGGTGTGTAACACTCAAAAGTTCCCACCACCAAGGCGCCCCCAGTCTCCTCCACGTCAGCCCTCCGCATCTGAATAAAAGAAAAAAAGAAAATTATAATATATTACAACAAAACTAATATGCTGCGCTGGGGGATAACCCAACTGCAGGACCACACTGGTGATCTGCAGCTAGAAAAAGGGTCTCCCACCAGTGGCGTAACAAAAATTACAAATCAAAACAACAGAAAACATACAATCTAGATAAAACTTTAAAACCTGGAGCAGATGGAATCGGAATCTTGTTGTGATTTGGTGCACTCCAACTAAAATTCAATTGAAATTAAGTTGAATTGTTAATTGGTGATTCTAAATTTTTCCAAGGAGTGCGACTGTTCCTCTGTCTCTGTGTATGAGCCCTGCCGCAGACCGGTGTTGTGCCAAAAAGTGATTGTCTGCCAAAAACTGATTTCCAATGTTTCTGTGTATTTTTTTTTATGTGTAATATCTTTACGTATGTTTGTAAATAGACTTTGGTGAACAGGGTTTACAAAGGGGTTATATAGAGAATTAAAAAATTATCAGTTTTTCAAGTATCTTTACAACTCTGTGTTATTGTATTTACATTATAACCAATCCGGTCCTTTATCCCCACTTAAAATATTTTTACAGAACTATTGTAATATTTGCTGTCATTTCTGCTGTCCTCTTGGCCAACTTACTCTTACAAAAGACATTTTTAATGTTAATGAGATTTTTTTAACTGCATAAATAAAGGTTATATAAAAGTCACTGCCAAAAACTGATTGTGGCTTCTACCTTGTTACACGAATGTTGTTTGTGGCTCAAGATGACTTTATGTCATCCATAAGGGATGCATTTGACATATGTTTCACATATTATGGCCCAACGAGGTACTTATAGCAGTTTAAATACGAGCAATCAGTTTTTGGCAAATACCGGAAATCAGTTTTTGGCAGACAATCACTTTTTGGCACAACACCGGCATACATATGGCCACTGTCCATGCCGACGTCCACTTTAAAAGGCTGGCAGCAGCAGGAAAAGAAACCTCGCAACAGGAACAGACGGTAAAAGCAAAGCTAAGGCCCACACTTCCTGCAAAGCATAATAAGTATTTACTATAAAAGAACAATGAAAGGCAGAGATCGTAACAAACTGAATTACGTACCGAGTAGTAATGGGATTTCCGGCTCTTTTTATAGAACCGGCTCTTTCGGCTCGGCTCACTAAAAAGAGACGTCTCTTTTGGCTCCAAACCGGCTCTTCAGGTTGTTTTGTTGCTTTAATTAATTTATTATTAACAATAATATAAAATTATGCACAAACGGAATTACTAATGTAAAAAAAAAAAGTGGTTTTATTTATATATGTTTATATATAAATATATGTGGTGGCCCCTTGAGACAAAACACGTACAAACTCCAAAACACATTCCTAGAGTTAACTGAACTTCCAAAACAGAGCTACCTAGATCACTTAAATTACACAATTGAAAGCATATGTGTATGGTTTGTGTATTTATACACAAGCACTCATATATATTCAAATAATTTAAAAAAAAAGTTAATTTACCTGTTACTACCACACACCAAATCAGATCGTTGGTACTTGCTGGCTTGTGTAGCCAACTAGGTAACAAAAGCTCAGCACTGTACCTAGCATCCTGGAGCGCTTCTGTTGTGTTTTGTAGGTGCTTCAGAGTTCATACGTGTTTTGGAGCTTGTATGTGCTTTGTCTGTAGGGGCCACCGTAAATATACTTTTATTTATTCACTCCACATAAAATGTAATAACTAAATGATATAATACAAAAACCAACTAGTCACAGTTCAACTTTTAACTATATAAATGTTCAGCTTTTTCCTTTTAAACCAATTTAAAGTGAAACAACACAAAACACTGCAAACCACAACACAATTAAATATAAATTAAAATATGAAAACAAAAAGAACATGCATATTCTGTCATATACGCCTGCATGAATAAACTTTCTGAATCCTTTATCATCCGCAACTGAAAATAGTTCAGTTAGATGATTACTATACCTTTCTAATGTGACGTTGTTGTCCCTGGCTTTCTTTCTCATTCTCTCCCTCCCGCTCTGTTCCTGTGCTACTGCGAGTGTAACTACCGCCCCTCCCCCCTCTGGCCAGCGCAAAGCACAAGGCTCCCGTGCGGAGTGAAGCGGAAAAAAAAAAGTGTGAGAGAAAGAAAAGAAAACAAAAAAAAACCCCCACGGCTCACGATAAGGAGCCGGCTCGCATTGTTCACTTCAAAGATCAGGTTCTAAGAGCCATTTCGTTAGCGACCGACACATCACTAGTACAGAGTAAACAGCGTCACAAATCATGAGCACAGTGGCTCATAGGAGGCTTCTACAGCTACGACCTAAAAACAATATCTGTTTACCATGGCGTTATTTTTGTGCCACTTGCAGGTGCAAGTGTTGCATTTTGAGGAGAAATTTATTTTGAGCGAAGAAAAGCTAAATTTGAGTGAACAAAAATGCATTGCTGCGTGCAAAAAATGTATTTCAGTGTTTGCTATTATCCACACACACACACACAATAGTAGCCCCTCTCGCTCAGTTTTTGCATTTGCGCTCGCTCGCAATGTGTTGCTTGCGCTCTCAACATTTCTGCCTGTGCGTGGTCAACTCTTTCTGTACACCGTTATATTTGTGCCACAAAACCAGCCAATCACAGACTTGGATGCAAAAAAAATCTGATTGGCTGTTCTGGTCTCCAATCAGCTTGAAATGACGAAATGCAAAAATGTCAGCCTCCCCTGACACCACATCCTAAACCCACTGCTCCACCCTCCCCTGCAGCTGAGCCACAAACCACACCTCACACATATTCTGTATAGATATAGCTCTTACAGGTTACTCTAGTGTTTTATATTATAACATATGATAACTTTCCCCAGAGGCCTGCTGTCCAGAACTCTGAAATCCACTCAGAAATTACAAAATTACAACGCTGTGATCAATAGGGGAACTGCAGTTAACAGGCTGATAGAATTCGACTCATGTTTGCTTATCTTATCATTGTGAGCATGGGAGACACCTCGCCCAGTACGTCCCCTCACGCACATCAGATCCATCTGAACTCAGCATTAACTACTGGGTAAGGCTCATAGGATCAGGTGTTAGGACTTTTTAATCACAGAGCTGAAGCAGACTTCTTTTATAGGGGTTGTTGGCTCTGCAGATCGACACTCCTTTGACCAGTGTCCTGACAAAAAGTAGCTGGAGATGACTGCCGTTTACTAGCCCTCACCTCTGCTACTTCATCTCATTAGACTAGGCCTTTTCACTCAGAGCAATAACTCACTGGGGATAAGCCAAACCTGTATGTAAACGTTCCTTTGGGGCGATCATGGCTCAAGAGTTGGGAGTTCGTCTTGTAATCGGAAGGTTGCCGGTTTGAGCCCCGGCTCGGACAGTCTTGGTCGTTGTGTCCTTGGGCAAGACACTTCACCTACCGCCTACTGGTGTTGGCCAGAAGGGCCGATGGCGCGATATGGAAGCCTCGCTTCTGTCAGTCTGCCCCAGGGCAGCTGTGGCTACAACTGTAGCTTGCCTCCACTAGTGTGTGAATGTGTGTGTGAATGGGTGGATGACTGGGTGTGTAAAGCGCTTTGGGGTCCCTAGGGGGGACTAGTAAAAGTGCTATACAAATACAGGCCATTTACCATTTACTTTGAGCTGCTTCTCAGCGAGAGCAACTCCTCAGTGGACCACAGTCCAGCGCCTTTCCAGGAGACTGGTTTCAGAACCAGAGTTTAAGGTGCCACTTAGCCACATCTGGCAAGTATTTGTCAAAGTCACACATTAGTTCCTTTCCCACCAGAGAAGTGTCATTCCATGTCCCTGTAGCCAGTCACAGAAACTGGTCATAGACCACGAGGGCCTTCGCCCCCGACTGCTGCACAGATCACAGAACATTAGTATCTCACATCTCAGTAATGAAGACAGGCTTAGATGTTACCAGGTTTAAAAGTGACTCATGTGGCAAAGTTTTCTTTTTATATTTCCATTTTCAATTTTATTTATATCTGTCACCTCAAGGTGCTTCAAATTGTGAGGTAAAGACTGGACAATAATACATTTTGTAGTATAGATTTGTTTAGAGGCAGAAAAAAAACACTGTTTTGTGATAAAGCAGTAGTATTGTGAGAGTTTTTGAGCTCTCCCATGTGGAAAAATTAAGTGCTATACATAAGTCGTGACAGTGACTTCATGGGGGTGGGAGCCAGCTCTCACTTTGTTGCTTCCACTCACTGTCAGCACCTGAGAGCTACATCACATTACTGAAATATAAACAGGAAAACAAAAGCAAATAATGCAACAACAAAAAAAAAAACTTCATATACTTATTACAGTTCTGGTTGCTGCCATAGCAATGAAGACATGGTTGAGAATGAGAGTGCTGTAAGGTCACATGATAGAGAGTGATACAAAGAAAATCTGAATAATGGAAGGTAACAACAAGCACGGGGGCAATAGGGCCGTACTACTGTAACCAGAGTATGTACACTTACATTTTTAATGCTAGACAACTAGAGGCTACCCCTCTCTGAGTCTTTTAGATGTCTCTTCCTGTTAAAAGGGAGCTCCTACTCCCCACTATTGCAGTGCATGCTCATATGATTGTTGGGTTTCTTTCTCTTATACTATATATTTGTGTTGAAACAGTTGAACATGACTGTTGTTGTGAGCTGATAAATGAAACTGAATTGAAATGTAATTAAGTACTCTGCTGTTAGACATTTTTAGTCAAACTTTGGCTTTATTTGATAGCTATCAGTGAACAACAGATATAAAAATAATGTGTCAACTCACATTCAGCTGTCAGCTCTCCACATGTGTCAGTTTATCAGTAAATCATTGTGTTTCATGTAGTAAGAAACGTCTTAACTTTTTAATCTCTTAATCCTTTTGACTTTTTAGCCCATCCATCCATCCGTCCGTCCGTCCGTCCTCTTCTTCTGCTCATCCGGGGGCCGGGTCACAGGGGCAGCAGTCTAAGCAGAGAAGCCCAGACCTACCTCGCCATGGCCACCTCCTCCAGCTTGTCCGGGGGAACACCAAGGTTTTCCCAGACCAGCTGACAGATATAATCCCTCCAGTGTGTCCTGGGTCTGCCCCGGGGCCTCCTCCCGGTGGGACATGCCCAGAACACCTCACCGAGGAGGCGCCCAGGAGGCATCCTTGTCAGATGCCTGAACCACCTCAACTGGCTCCTTTTGATAATGTAAACAGAATTGGTCCTAGCACTGAACCCTGTGGAACTCCATAATTGACCTGTGTGTGTGAACGGGACTCTCCATTTACATGAACAACTGAAGTCTGTTAGATAGATATGATACAAACCACTGCAGTGCAATACCTGTAATACCTACAGCGTGCTCTAATCGCTCTAATAGGATATTATGGTCAACAGTATCGAATGCTGCACTGAGGTCTAGCAGGACAAACACAGAGATGAGTCCACTGTCAGAGGCCATAAGAAGATCATTTGTAACCTTCACTAAAGCTGTTTCTGTGCTGTGATGAGCTCTGAAACCTGACTGAAACTCTTCAAACAAGTCATTCCTGTTAGGGGAATTTAAACGGGTGGATTTAGTGGCAGAAACACATAAGGGCTCAGGATAGCGGTGATGCAGATTTATTTACAGTGATAGGGGAATATTTACAAGGGAAGGGGCTATATACAGTGACAGGGTAAATGTGCGAGGAGACAGAGCTGAGGGGATGAAACGGAGCCAAGGTATGCGGGAGGATAGATGGCGCAACGGAGCACACTGAGGACGAGGGACAAACAGAGTTGGGGGATAACGTTGAAAGTCGAGAGTTAAACTTAGGTGGACGGGGAGAGTTGGAGAGCTTACTTGAAACACAGAAATACAGGTATGGGCAGTGGTCACAGGCCGGTGTGAGGTAAATCACCGTCACAGATCCAAGGAGGCCAACACAAAAGAAACAAGCAGGCGGCGAGACAGGCTAGTGCAGAGGGAGAGCAGGCAGGAGACAGATCTTAAAACATGCAGCTCAGAAGCGTGGAATCAACAGATTCATCTTGCAAAAACATGTTACCACTTGTGGAAGCGACAATACTCCTACACCAGACGTCCATCACACAGCTCCATAAATGCTCCCACTGATGATGTCCGATGCACCGCAGGTGTGCCGGAATGCCATCAAGCACCGCCCCGCCTACCTGTGCCGAAAAGGTAAACAAAACCCAGGAACAACAACACACATGCCCACCAACTCCTAATAATTCCTCTGCAGATGATCTATTAGCTGTTTGACATACTCTTTCAAGGATGTTTGATATGAAAGGGAGGTTGGAGATTGGCCTATAGTTAGCCATTTCCTCTCCAGCTTACGAGTTATCTGCTTTAGGCCACGTGTTTGAGAATTATACCACGGAGTCAGGTACTTCTGATTTGAGACCTTAGTTTTCACCGGAGCTACAGTATCCAGAGTCGTACGTAGTGAGGAGGTAAAATTATTAACAAGATAATCGACCTCTGTTGGAGCAGCATTCAGATAGCTGCTCTGCTCTGTGTTGGTACAGGGCATTGACGATGATAACAGTGGGTGGATTATATTCTTAAACTTAGTTACAGCGCTTTCAGAAAGACATCTACTGTGATAAAGTCCACTCTCCACTGCTGTGTAATCAATTATTGTAAATGTAAATGTTATCAGGAAATGATCAGACAGGAGAGGGTTTTCAGGAAACACTGTTAAATGTTCAGTTTCTATGCCATATGTTAAAACAAGATCTAGAGTGTGATTAAAGTGGTGGGTGGGTTCTTTTACATTTTGACAGAAGCCAATTGAGTCTAATAACAGATGAAATACTGTGTTGAGGCTGTCATTCTTAGCATCTACATGAATGTTAAAATCACCCACAATAATTATTTTTATCTGAGCTGAGCACTAAATCAGATAAAAAGTCTGAGAAATCAGAGAAAACTGAGCATCAGGCTTTCAAATGAATTAAAAGTCTGTCTGGGTCTTTGGTTGATTGATAGGCTGGTGTTGAGGCAAGAGTAAGGCAAAGTAAATCAATTTGTTGAACAATTATTAATTCATGTACTAACAGAGACTTGGAAGAGAGAGAGACCTAGTGTTTAATAATCCACATTTCACTGTTTTACTCTTTGGTGCAGATGTGGATACTTTTTGTTCTTTCTTTGTGATTTTTTTTATTTTTATGTTTAAGTTGTTTCTCCTCACAGGAGAGGCTGATGGCTGATGACAAAACTAGGACAGATGGGACAGCTAGATGCAACAATGCATCTTGGGTGATGTGGAGTAACAGAAAATGCTAACTTTGGGCCTTTAAAATGCTGAGTCAAGAAAGCATCATGGGGGCTTTATCTATCTTTTATATTTTGTTTATACAGATACAGATCCAGCTTTTCACTGATAATGAGGACCGAGATAACTGCCAATATCCAGCAAAACTTTACATTTTTGTTGTCGTTTTAATTGAGAGATTACATCCATGTGAATGTAACTATGGGCAACCTATAGCCTTAACCATGTTTTCTTTTATTGCAACCATAGAGACGAGGGTCTGCAAACTGTGATAATGGGCTTATTTAAAGCCAGAAATGGGCTTCACTCAAACCCAACTGAGGAGCATTTGTTCCTTCACCTATCAAAACTTTTCCATAACACATCAGAAATGGTTTTGTTCTTTTGATTTCAACAGGAATTTTAAACACTGTATATATGGAACATTTGCAGCCTCTCTGCGATAAACAAATAATGCGTGATTGTTTAGGCTGGAAGACTTTAAATTATGGTGTGTTGTATTTTTCTGAGCCAGTTTCCTCCATATAGACAGCCTAGCTCACTCATTTTGCGAAAGACAACATTAGTTTTCTTCTGGATTGGAGTTTTTTTTAATTACATTTTGAAATGTAATTTGAAATTATATTTTGTGTCATTTTTCATGTATCCAGTGGTTAAAAACAAAATAAAAAAATTCAGACATATTCAGACTCTGTAGCTGGACAGAAAGTGTCTCATCTCAGCTGTCTTTTCAGGGCAGTGTTCACAAGCCTTTATCACCTCCAGTTAATCAATTCACTCCAGAGGAAACTCCAGACAAAAGACACCAATAGACAAGCATCTCTCTTTCTCCATCCATGCAGTTCTACATTAGCAGTACTGGCCTTCAAGTTGCCTTGGTAACGCAGGTTGTAATCGTGTCTGAGTCAGAAGCTAAAGTGAATGTCCCTGAAACTTGTAAAAGATATTTATCCGGAAGGAGAGCAGTGGAAAAAAATACAGGCAGAACTCGGCTTCAACACGAAACCTCTGAAGGCAAACAGAGGAGCAGAAAGAAGGCAAGGTCAGACCCTTCCCCCAACGCCCCCTTCCACCCCACCACCGAATATCCACCTCCACATGCTCATGATTTTTAAATACACACACACACACACACACACACACACACACACACACACACACACACACACACACACACACACACACACACACACACACGAGTTTGAGTGTGTGGCTCTTTAAATCAGAAACGTAAACTGTTACATCAGTGCATTGTACTGATAATGAATTCACATGTTGCAAGTATATCACCAGAGATCTTTAGGGCCACTGGACATGAGCTCCAACTCATTACCTTTATCTCCAAATAGAGACTTATCGATAAGTGAATGCTTGGAAGTGTCATTTAGAGCATATTTTTCCAACTCAGCCACAAGAGGTCAGGAGAGAATGCTGCTTTTCAAGTGCTCAGACTAAAGCCATTGTAATAAAATGTCTTACATTATGTGCAATGTGAAACATTTTTTTATTACGCTCATTATGACGAGCACAGCGGATCCTTATTTAGAAGCACTAAAAGAGGAATAGTGCTTCTATCTATCTGAGTTCAGAATGATTGTACAACATACTGCTGGTTAATGTTCAGTTCAATTCAATCAGGTTTTATTTATATAGCACCAAAGACTACAATAACACAGAGAAAGCAGAACAATTAGACGACCCCCTATGAGAAAGCACTTTGGTGACAGAGGAAAGGAAAAACCAGGACCAGGAAGGGGCGGCCATGGGCCATGACCAGTGGTGGCTGAGGGGAGGGAGACAGGACAAAAGACCCTTTGTGGAAGAGAGCCAGAGATTATTAACTATTAATTTAATGGAAAGTGGTGTATAAACACATGGTGTTATGCACATGAGGTGAGAGAAGGAGAAACGCTCAGTGCATCATGGGCCTGGCTAACTTACATTAACCAGAGTTAATCAGCACTGAAATGTAACATTGGCTCAATCTAGTGGGAATGGTTGTGTTAGCCCCATGACAGTCACATTTACATATACTCAAGTACAAATGGAAACAGTAAAATTTGTGTTGTTTTGAAAAACGCTGAAAAATGTTTCATTGTGTAATGTTTTTCTGTTTCACAGACAGGGAACTCCTGCCAGCAATCTAGCCTACCGTAACAAGCACATTAAGCACCAGTTACTTGGGAATGGCATGACTGTTAGTGTCCAACAACAGGATCGTTTTAGAGAACTGCACTGAAATATTCTTAAATTTTTCAAAAGTCTCATGTTCCCATTCTTGAAACTTAATAATGAACAAACAACATAGCTGTTTAAAAAGTGACATCATCCGTGTTTAAATTACAGCATTATTCACCTGTTTATATTTCATCTGTTTAATTTCCTGGTGGGATTCAAATTTTTATTTGTAGTTTCTGACTGCTGAAGTAACACTGGTGTAGTAATCTCATAGTCCTGAGCTGTCTACTAGAGAAATAAGCCTTTTGCACACCGGTCACATAAAATCTGCAAAATCTCTATCCTCAGTAAAGTTTTTGTGTGTAAATCTGTGATTCAGCTTAACCGATCTTTCTTGTGACTAGTTTTCCCACACCTGTAACCTACCCACTGTGTGGACGTGTGTGGAGAAGAGAGCACGTGTGAGGAGAAAGCTTCCCCGTCCCGGATTTTCCCCCCTGGACCCTAGGAACCCCCAAATTCCCCCACTGTATATATTCTGCACCTGGTAATTGTGTAAATAAAACTCTGGTTGTATTTATCTGACTGTTTATTTGTTTTTGAATTATTTTGTTTATTGTTCTTATAAGTTGTTTTTAATGATTTTTCAGTGACATATTATTTATTTTGTGCTTTTTGTTTTTGAGAGCTTAAGTTAATGTTTTAAAACAATTTGTTGTATTTGATTTATTATATTATTGTAGTGTTAATGAAGCTGCAGACACAGCTCCTTTCAGCATGGCCAGAGGAGAGGTGTACTGGCAGTCGCGTGACACACACAGAACAGACACTTATTTCTGTGTTGCAGATGTGCAGTAAAGAGCCAAAGACCCAGTACTGTCTCCTGCCTCTTACTTTCACGCCAGAACACAACGCAAAGACGGGCGTAACACATGAACGGGTTACATAAACGTTTCAGAACTATTGCTGCAACTACGCGGGTGCCAGTCGCTCTTAAAATTATGGTTGCAAAAAGACTTATCCTAAAGGAATGGAAGTCTGCTGTTTCTTCCTCCTTCAATGTCTGGCTTAATGACATGCTATCAGTCATACAAATGGAAAATATTTGACACCTACAAACTTCTGCAGCAAATGTTTTCTCAAAATCCTGGACTCCATTTTTTAATTACCTTGGGAAAGCTCCCATTATACAAACATGTACCATGGTGCTGCGGTTTCTCTGTTTGTTACATATTCATGATATTTGATTTACTCTGGATACTGGTAGTTCTTATCATTACTGTGCTATTTCTCGTCTTCTTGTCTGAGCACCTGGGCTGTATTTGTTTGTTGATGAGGTTTTCTGATTTGAAAAATTTAAATAAGATAGTGCAAAAGGAAATGTTTTTCCATGTGCCTCACTAATATACCATGGCGGTGTATATGAGATATGACAAAACTCTGGAGCGAATAATGGCCTGAGTCGGGGGATCTGGGGGAACGTGTGCCGGTGGTGAGCGTCCTGGCCTGAATGTCAGCTGGTGAACCAGCAGGCCATTCCTAAAGTGCCCACTACCTTCCACTGAAGTTTCGTTGGAGAACATTTGCATGGAAATCATTGGGCCATTTCACCACAGTGCAAAGAGAAATAATTTTTTTGTTATTTCTGGTGGTTTATGCAATGCAATATTCCCAAGCAGTGCAACATCTGTTGTTCACACTGTGGGAGGTGCCCCAGGCCTCCATGGGATTGTCTCCCTTTGAGTTACTGTTCGGCAGGAAGCTGCAAGGGGAGTTGCACCTAATTAAGAAGACTGGGAGGAAGGCCCAAGGACAGCTGAGAATGGATTTCAGTGTGTTCTGGACCTGAAAGCAAAGCTTGGGTAGGTTGTCATGGCAGAATGTTCTTCAGGCTAAGGAACGGCATCAGTGCCCGTAATACAGTGGGGCTAGACTCAGACTCATTTTAACAGGGACATAAAGTACTAGTATTGCTCCCTTCTTCTAGCTAAAATTACTTGCCAAGTGGCAAAGACCCTTTGTGGTCACACAGGGAGTAGGGGGCATTACTACAAGGTTGTGCAGTCAGACAAAGGAGGAGCCACACAGGTATATCACCTTAACCTCCTCAAAGTGTGCTTCTCTAGTGAGCCTGGTGAAAGAAGGAGATTAGGGCCAGAGCTGGCAAGTTCCACCACTTCTGCCTCCCTCCATCTCACACAGACCCACAGAGTGGATGTTGCTGCACTGCAAAAGCCATTTGTAGACGTGTTCTCTGGCCTGCCTGGTCACACCAACCTCATAGAGCACCATTTTGAAGCATGCCCTTGTACAATTGTCACTAAGCACAGATCCTCACAGGGCTGCATTCGGAACCTCTTATTGGAGCGTACACCAACCCACCCAACCAACCAACGTCATTGTCAAGTATACCGATAACACCACCGTGTCTGGGATCATCTCTGATGGAGATTAGACAGGGCAGAGAAAAAAGTGTCCTGTTGGTGCTCAGAAAATAACCTGATGGTGAACGTCCTTAAAAGAAAAGAAGCCATAATGGTCTTCAGGAGGCACAAACTCAAGCTACTCACACACACACACACACACGCACACACGCACACACACACACACGGACTCTAGTCAGACCAAGTCTTTTTCTTTGCACTACTTCCAAGCACTTTGCAACTTTTTCTCTAATGTCTACCTTTCTATTTAAAAATCATCTCTGTTTTTGTATATCCCTTTTGATTCTATATATTTCACCTGTGTGCTATTCATTCCTGAGGTATTCACTGAACACATTTGTACTGCTCGACGCTCATGGAGTGCAGTCATCTTTTTCAGCTGGTGTGGATCATGCTGGGGGCCTGGTGCTCCCCAACTCTTCATACTGGAGAACCTTTTTTGGATGTCTGCCACTGTGATGTTTTATGGAGGTTGCTGTGGTCTGCGGCAATGCTCACTAGCCACTGAGCAGTGCCATTATGGGTTGTGTCCTTCTCCCATATGCTCTTCCAGTATTGCTTTGTCTCCAGCCTCGATGGTGCTGTTCTCATCTTGTTCTCCTGCCCCTGAGAGTACACATTGGATGGTTCTGTGGAGAACAAGAAAGAAATTGTCAGAATGGGCAAAACACTAACTACTGGTGAAAGCAGTTGCTTGGGGCTGTAAGACCAGAAGAAGAAGAAGTGTAGTCAGATGGATCACCGCAGATCATGCCCCACCACACCCATTAAATGGCAACATGTTTATAAAGAAAATGCATTTAAACAGCAGAGTTGAGTATTTGTGTCCACTTGTCAGATCTTTTCTGCCAGTGCTGAAAAGTTCATTATGCCACTGGTGCTTTGTATTAGGTAGCCAAGGTGCTGCTAATCAGGTAACTGATTGGTGCATGATTAGCAGTATCTGTAAGCATGGACTCTGCTACAACAGTCAGTTGGTCTCAGCTCCAAACATGCCACATTTGACTGATCTGGGCCTGTGCCACAGGACGATTTCAAGCTGGTGTTCTTCAAACCAGCTTGATGTAGGAGTATTTAGAGTGAGCACTAACATCATCTCCAAATTGAAGGACAATATAATTAGGAATGTCAGAGACAGACGGTGAACATCCCATGGAAACAAAACCACAAGAAGACTGTTTCCTCACCTTGTCTGCATTTAGGAACTGTAAGCAGTTTTCTACAGATTTGCAGTCAAGGTTTGCTGGACGATGTGGCAGACATTTCTCTACTCAGAGAATCCAAAGTTTAGGATGTAAATAAACAGAAAAATAAAATGCAAACCATATAACAAACCAATCAGGCATAAAATTATGACCACTTGCCTAATATTGTATTGCCTGTCCTTTTGCTTCCAAAATAGCCCTGAGTCATCAAGGCATGGACTTCTCTAGACAGCTGAAGGTATGCTGTGATATCGGGCACCAAGATGTTAGCAACAGATCGTTTAAATCCTGTAAGCTGCAAGGTAGGTATCACAATTGCATGGTGAAGGCAGATGGTGTGTATTTTTGTGAGGACCACAGGAGGCAAAAACTGTGCTTAACTGAGGGTGTGCTGTTTATTAACAGTTTATTATTATAGTAACCCAAACCTTGAAATAACTAAACTGGGAAAAACTAAATAAAGAAATGCAAAACCCGAAACACAAAAACACCTTGGAAGCCAAGGAAGGATTCACAAGAGAAACACAGCTGCACCAACCAAGGCGAAACTGATGCAACATAGGCTGTATCCCAATTCAGGGTCTGCAGCCTTAAAGGCCGCATTTTAAGGCCGATTACGTCACAGTGGCGCGCCGAAGGCTGTCCCAACTCAAAGGCTGCTCGAAATGCGGCCCTCAAATGCGTCCTTCATTTCCCTGAATTTTAAGGCTGTGGCAGTGCAGACTTCGTAGCGCCACTATAGCGCGGCAGTCGGTGTGGATAAAAAGCGGAGAGGCCGAAGAGTAAACTGTGAAAAGTAAGTACTGAATATTATGTCACTTATTTATGTGCAAATGTTTAATAATGAGGAACATTAAAACATTACTGTTGGCCACATGTCGGCAAAGTTATTTGCCATTAGCGATGTTTGTACGTTCAGCTTTTACTTGCTTTTAAAGCCTTTAAAATATAATAATACAATAGTCGACCTTAATCTGACAGAGAATCTGATGATTTTGTGGATAATTAAAGTCAGTCATATATCCACAAACACAACAAGCTGAAAGTCAGTGATGCTGCTCGGTTTGCAGTCCTGAATATCACGGCACAAGCAGGATCCACTGCACTGTTAATGTTAGCTATGTTATATTGCTGCCTCTGTTCGGTGGTGTCGAGCCAAACGGACTTTAACGTGTGTTTGAACGAGCTGACGGTTCACTCGTTAAGCTGAAAGAAAGATGCTTTAATCACAGGAGTCACACATGTGTCCACTGTACCATCTGGGAACTCTTCTTGTTTCGTAATAACACAAACACTAAATCCTCCTTCTCTTGTGCTATTTTGTAGCAGTGTATACACCTGAGACTGTCACCTGTCTGTCTGTCCTGCACTCTCTCTCTTTTTCTTTCTCTCTGATTGTGTAATAAAAGTATGAACATGTATTTATAAGTTACACTTGTGTTTGAATCCTGCAGCTTATCACACATTTGATTTCCATGTGTGGCAACTGCAAGTGTCCAGAGTGAGGACAGACTGAGGGACCCACTGCTGCACATCATCTGTGAGGCTTTGCACCCCTGATGGTCCACCAGGACAAACTCAGCAGTGTGTGAGGAAGAGGAGGAGGAAGAGCCAGCAGCAGCTGACAGATGGAGAGAATAGACAGACTGTTCCCTGTTTGTGAAGGACTGCTAGAAAAGTTTAGAATAACTAATTGTCTGTCCTGAATCAGTCTTATTAGGTAATGTTCAAATAATTTTATCATTCCAGTGTTTTCAGTGTGGGAGAAAGTACTCAGGGCCTTCAAGTTACACACTATGAAAGGCAGCAACAAGTTTAATATTCAGAAACCTAAAGTATGTATCAGCAGCAGAATGGAGCTAAAAATAAATGTTTGTTTCAGTTCTATGAAGCTTTGAGTATTTTGGATTAGTAGCACTGCTGTGTTTGTTGCATCATATTGCTGTAATTGTTTATATGCTTTATATATTCTGAGGTAAATTGATCTATAGTGTTACATCATATTCTATAAGGATGTTATGTGTTTGGATACTTTCTGCCCAGTTTGACCCATTTAGCAGAAGTCAGCCTGTTTAAGGCTCTGATATCTATTCTGTATGACTTAAAGCAGTTATGACATGGTCTGATTTTCTCACCCAATAAAGGAATATTTAATATATCAGTCTACTCTTCATTCTATCAGACACAGTTATCACAGCTCGTACATTTGCTTTTTACACATATATGTAAGCATTGAGCCAAATGTAATAATGCCAACATACTGAAGGAACAACATTTGTCTCTTATATATAATACATCTATATATACACTGTCAAAGATACTTGAATGTCTTTGAGTGAAGATTTAAGGTGATGGGACATATAAATAGCTGCAACTTGGATCTTTACTGAAGCTCAGTATTTGACACAGAGTTCACTCACATGTGCTGTACCAGTGTACCTGCACATGTGATGTCACAATAGAAGTGATTTGAACAAACAAACAAAATATGTTCTCCTTCATTTCTGTCAACCACACGTTTCCAGCTATCATGGTTGCTAGGCAACCTGGGCAGCGCGACGGAGGCTTGACCGTCCCATTTCACAAGCCTCACATTTCCGGCCTTAGCGGTCTTTGAGTACGCGGCCCTTAAGGACCGTTGAGGCTGCGTACTTTAAGGCTGCAGACCCTGAATTGGGATACAGCCATATACACACAAGAGGGAGATCAGGGAAGTGGAAACACGTGGGGAAACAGCTGGGACCAATTAGGTGCGACGACACAGAGGGAAGCAAAACTAAACACACTGAACATGGGACGCAAGACTGTCAAAATAAAACAGGAAACACGGGGACATAGACCTAAGACACACAGGCTTAACACAACATGAACAAACAGAGGCAAAAGATGAGACACAAGGTGACTGTATAGGAATTTCTTTCATTTATGTATTAATCACATTATTTTTGTATAATGCCTTGGTGCCACTGGATTTTAACATGTCTGACACTCATACTTAAGACAAATGGTAGGGGGTGTAGTAAGGATGTTGGGGGAAACAGGAACTCCACAGGACCAGTCTTTTGTCTCTTCGAGGACTCTGGGAGGTAGCAAGGGAGTGTGAACCTTAAGGTGTGAAACAGCTGTGTACTGCCTTTTGTTCCTGGAGAAGGTATTTAACTGAGAGCCATGCTAGGCTCAGGTCTGTCCCGCGGACATGCAGGGGGCTCCATCAAGCTTGGTTGTCTGTTGTTTTTGTGTGTTTGGATTAAAGAATGTTCACTACCTCTCGTCTGCAGGCTTTATTTAAGTGTAAAACTTCCACAACAAAATGGCGACGAGGATGGGATAGTCCGTGTGGTCGCTGAACAACGGTTCCGTGGACGGGCTGATCACCCCTGAGGAAAAAGCTGCCTTTGTCCTACCAGCTGTTGAAACAAAGGAAATGGAGGAGTCACGGAGCCATGTGTTTTAGCCACCACAGAGACTATCAACTTTGAGGGGACTCCTGCAGATGGGTGAGTTGTAGCTAACTTGTATACCATCATGGAGAGTTTTTTGTCTGGCCGAGGGGAGAACGCTGGCTGACTCCCGTCAAAAATGGCAAGATGAGAGTGTTAAAGACACAGGACAAAGCTGAAAGACAACTGACTCTCACTGGACTGCTGCAAGGGGGGAGATGAGATGAGACCAAAGTGGAAGGAGCAGGGGAGGACATGGAGGAAGGCTGGTTTTAGTGTGGGAATGAAAATGGGTTTAGGAAACTGGGAAGAAAAAACAACTGCCTTGCGTGAAGAATTGAAAAGTGCCTGGAGCACCACAAAGAGGAGAGGTACACAAAATTACACAAACAGAAAAATGCATTAATCCTACTAACACAAACAAACATGCAATGAAGCTCATGAAGACCAAATAGTTTTAAGCATGCATTGCTCTTACCATCATCTTGTCTGGTTCACTTAGTGGGTTAAGAAGTGATACATAGACTAGTGAACTAGTATTATTTTTAGGGAAGGAGGATTGAATCATTGCAGGGGTGAACAGAATGATGCAGGAGGGTCAGATGAGTGGGGACTAATAGGTTATTGAGTTTCTTGTTTCTGATGTGAGGGAGGTCTTATCATGGCACACATGGGGGTACATGGGGGAAAACAAAACTCATTATCTAATAGAATATTGCTGTTGTTTGAGGTGTGACTGGTGGATGAATGTTTTGGGGATTTTGCATTTTCTTTTGGTACCACTTTGAACCTGCCAATTAGTTTTGTTTTGCTCTATCATTCTAAGAGAGTATGCTTAGACAAGTCCTAAAACTAGGCCTTCATATTTTTTGATTTTTAACAGTGCACTGAGATTTTTTCTTTGGCAATTTTCTCTTTTTCAAGCAGGCCTGCAAGATCGGAATCGAAAGCGCTACACAACATGTTGATCAATCGCAAGTGAGCTTCTCCAACATTAAAATGGGCTCGGGAGAAAGCCACTTATTTAGGACAATCAGAAAACAAGTCCCTGGCAAAAAGGATTCAGCGAGGTAATCCAGTGTAAATTCTTTTTTTTTCTTTTTTGAAATGACGTCATTGCTGGCAGTAGAAACTTATTGCGTCACGAGAGGTTCTACGGTCAGCAAATAAAAATGGGGACTGACTGGACTGACAGTATGCAATATTGCACCTCCACCCAGAGTGACAAAAGGGTGGATGTATGTATGTATGTTTCTTTTTACAGGAGCAGAAAGATGACAGCAACATCCTGGGTTGCATGGGCTTTTGGGCCGTGCTGACTTAACCTTTTAATTGCCACTTTCTGTGTCTTTGTGAATTTACCAGCGGTGTGTTATTCATGACATTGTATTGTTTACAATGCAAATCTCACTGTGAGAAAGTGTGCATGCAGATGTGCTGCGCTAACATCTACATCACTTTTTCCACAGCAGAGGGCTAATCATATGATCCAATCACATGATTTACAGCAGGACACACCGCTAGCTAATGTTTTACCTTTTCTTAAGCAGTGTTGGGTAAGTTACTTTAAATTAGTAACTTAGTTACATTAGTTACTTCTATCAAAAGTAACTCAGTTACTTCAAGTTACCCGTTACTTTCAAAGTAACTAGTTACTAGGGAAAGTAACTTTGGTTTTACTCAGAATTCTCTTGTTAATGTGTTGCTTCCATAACTTTGCCAGTCTTCTAGCTTGCTTACTTGCCACAAGTGCACTGTGCCACCTACCAATAGAAAAAATAATAATAATGTGCATATTTCCACAAGAGAAATCCCACGCCTGGACCGTCGTTGACCGCGGCCATGATTCCAGCCTACGTCACAGCATCATGTGCGCCTTTTACATCCAACACAAAAACTGCAGTCGTGATGCTTTTGATTGTACTCGGAAATTCTGCCTTCTGAATAGGAAGATGTAAGCAACACCAGACTGCAGATGAGCTGCATACAGGGCTGGACTGGGACAAAAAATCATATCGGCATTTTGACTAGAGACCGGCCCACCATTATAGGAAAAATCATAAAGCCTTTGAATGAAAACAAACGCTGTTGTGACAGTGATGTACACTGTCTTGATGGTATATATGTATCAATCTATCAATCGTTTGTTGTAAGATTCCGATAATTATTTTTTAAAAGCGAAACATTTTAAATGACTTAACAAAAAAAAGTATTTCTTTGTGCCCCCCTCTCCCTGTTAATGCCCTACCTGCCCCCCTGGCAACACTTTGCTAGACCCGCCCCTGCACAGTTACCAGCTACGTAGAAAAAGGATCCTGGTGTTATTTGTCTCTCAGAAACAGTTCATAACTTCCCTTCAACTCATTCATGTCA
Organism: Neolamprologus multifasciatus; assembly: GCF_963576455.1. Lineage (NCBI taxonomy): Eukaryota > Metazoa > Chordata > Actinopteri > Cichliformes > Cichlidae > Neolamprologus > Neolamprologus multifasciatus. The sequence goes on along the minus strand of NC_140458.1, from coordinate 17,301,744 downwards.
CCTAAAAGGTAAACCTGTTTCTCCATCACCTGTTCAGCTCTGATGATTCAGTAAGGACATCTCCTGATTTCATCTTCATGTTTCCCTCTCACCAGATATACAAACCGATATCATGACCAGCAGCTATACAGCTGTGGCTCCAGCAAACATCAGCTGATAGTAGAAATTAATATTAAATAAATTCTAACAACAGCTGATCAAGCTTAAACGTGCTGCTGTTGTTTAGCGACAATGGGCGATAAACAAACAAGAGAGAAAAGCCAATCAGCTGATCATTGATCAGTTTGATTGAAGTAGAAACAGGAGAGGGAGAGAATGAGAGAAGAAGAGGCAGCTGTGCAGCAAAGACACAGAATAACTCCAGCTTTGTGTCTTTTTCATTGTAGCTGAAGTCCGGGACAAACTGTGTGTCTTTTCACCTCAATACAAAACGCGCAATATTTTCTCTGAATACGAGACGATTCTGTTTTTTACGGGACAGTTGCAAACTCTAATAATTAACCTTATGAACAAAATAAAGTTCAACATCTTCATAGCACCCACCCAGCTGTATAGAAACTCCGTCATGCTAGCTAGTACGCAGTACGAAAAAGTCAGAATAATGAAAATAAACTCCACCTAAACTTGGTTTATATCTGACTCAGACTGCAGGTCATAACTTCTTACCTGAAGTTCAGTTCACCTGACAGTCGGACCAGCGGCTGCCTCGGGTCTCTGCTCCTCCTCCTGCCTCCCCTTTCTCTCATCCACCTGCTGCCTCCACCACTTTCTAATGTTACTGAATCTGTGGAAGCTCCGCGATAGCCACCACGCGAAGTAACGAGTAATGACCCTATCTAAATCCCAGTAACGACTAACGCGTTCCTGATTTTGGCATAATAACTACCGTGCTCGTTACCACAATAATAACGTAGTTACTGTAACGCGTTACTTAATAACGCGTTAGTCCCAACACTGTTTTTAAGACAGGGCCTGGAGTGAATCTACTCTACTGGAATTTTTAAGAGACAGTGCACAACTTGATTGTGCATGTCTAATTGTGCTAAGCTGACAGAGGGCAAAAGAGGTTTTTCCGGGGACGTTTTCATTTTTAAATTGCAGAGACCGTGACATGAGAGATATGGAAGAAGAGACTGAGGTGCAGATGCAGACCATGGCTGGGAGAGAACGCTTCAAGAGGACCATTGAGAAGCAGGGACCATCTCCAGGACAGCAGACAAATGACAGTGGGCTGCACCACTGGGCTTCCAAAGGATTGTCCCGAGGAGATTTTGAACAGCAAAATCTTAAAATAAAATGAAAGAGTTTCGCCGTTGACATTGAGGAAGACAACTAAGGTGTACGACGTGCTCTGCCCTAAATCTACAGCCACGTTGGAACAGAAATTGAGGGATGAAGAGAGCGTGCCAAGCTCCAAAGGTGACAGCGCAAGGAAGATCAGCGTTGAAACTGAAAATGACTCTGTAAATGGCACAGACACCAGGAGCCATGACTGTGATGGAGAATGACCACCTAATGCTGTTTCACTTTGCCATGCAAAGTACTTTGACACTCTGGAGAAGACCTTTCCTCTGTATCATTGTTGTTTCCATTTGCATGTGAGAGCTTAGATTGTGGGGAAGATTAAAGATGGTGGTGGGAGAACAGTGAAGTGAGGACACACAGTGTGAAACTCCTTTAAGTGTACAATAATGTTGATGCAGTGGCGGTCCTAGCCTGTTTGGCGCCCTGGGCAAACACCCCCTCTGGCGCCCCCTCACACACACACACACACACACACACACACACATGAAGAGAGAGACAGAGTATGCATTGTATGCAAACGTTGCATGCAAGCGGCTACTAAACAGACATCATAATTCGTCATACAATGAGAACAGGACAAATCAACATTTGACACTGACTAATTAATATTATATTATTGTATATATTGTTTGGAGTTTAGTCTGTTACTGTTACTATTTTTACCATTTCTTCTTGGAGGAACTGTAACCCACATAATTTCCTTAGGGATTAAGAAAGTATCCTGATTCTTAATGTTTTAGGATACATGACCTGCCATTATCCAATGACACATCTGCTTAAACTGCAGGAATGTCTTAAAGACATAAAGACCTGGATGGCCGCTAACCTTCTGCTTCTTAATTCAGATAAAACTGAGGTTATTGTACTCGGCGCTGAAAAGCTTAGAAATATGGTATTTAACCAGATTCTTACTCTGGATGGCATTACCTTGGCCTCCAGTAACACTGTGAGGAACCTTGGAGTCATTTTTGACCAGGATATGTCCTTCAACGCACATATTAAACAAATATGTAAGACTGCGTTCTTCCATTTGCGCAACATCTCTAAAATTAGAAATATCCTGTCTCAGAGTGACGCTGAAAAACTAGTTCATGCATTTATTACTTCCAGGCTGGACTACTGCAATTCATTATTATCAGGATGTCCAAAAAACTCACTGAAAAGCCTTCAGTTAATCCAAAATGCTGCAGCAAGAGTCCTGACAGGGACTAGAAAGAGAGAGCAGATTTCTCCTGTTTTGGCTTCCCTTCATTGGCTTCCTGTTAAATCCAGAATTGAATTCAAAATCCTGCTCCTCACATACAAGGTCTTAAATAATCAGGCCCCATCTTATCTTAATGACCTTGTAGTACCATATTACCCTATTAGAGCACTTCGCTCTCGCTCTGCAGGCCTACTTGTTGTTCCTAGAGTATTTAAAAGTAGAATGGGAGGGAGAGCCTTCAGTTTTCAGGCCCCTCTTCTGTGGAACCAGCTTCCAGTTTGGATTCGGGAGACAGACACTATCTCTGTGACCGTCTGTCCCGCGGACATGCAGGGGCTCCATCAACCTTGGTTGTCTGTTGTTTTTGTGTGTTTGGATGAAAGAATGTTAGCTACCGCTCGTCTGCAGGCTTTATTTAAATGGAAAACTTCCACAACATGATGAACAGGGAAAGACACGTAAGGGAAACAGTGACAGGACTTAGACACAAAGGGGTAGAGGGAGAGGGGGAGAGACTGAGGGACACAGAGAGACAGGTCACACTGGCGACACAGGAGTGAGACAAACACACAAGAGAAACCTCACAGAGAATAAACCACAACGTGGGAAAACCACGTTGATCCATTGGATTGAGATCTGGGGAATTTGGAGGCCAAACCAACACCTCAAACTTGTTGTTTGTCCTCAAACCATTCCTAAACCATTTTTGCTTTGTGGCAGGGTGCAGTATCCCATTGAAAGAGAAAACCTGGCTATCTATTTAATGTAAAAGAAAATGTGATTTATCAGACTAGGCCACCTTCTTTTGTTGCTCTGTGCTTCAGCTCACAGACACATTGTGGACAGAAATCAGCATGGGCACACTGACTGGTCTGTGGCCATGCAGCACCATACAAACTGTGATGAACTGTGTATTCTGACACCTTTCTATTATAACCAGCATTAATTTTTTCTCTCAATTTAGGCTACAGTAGCTCGTCTGTTTGATCAGACCACACGTGGAAGCCTTTGCTCCCCACATGCATCAGTAATCCTTGGCAGCTCATGGACCAGTCGCTGGTTCATCTCTGTTTCTTCCTTGGACAAGTTTGATAGATACAAACAGACTGAAGACTGAGAATAAGCCACAAGAGCTGCAGTTTTGGAGATGTTGTGACCCACTGTTTTAGCAATTTGGCCCTTGTTAAACTCACTCAAATCCTTATGCTCGCCCATTTTTCCTGCTTCCATCACATTAACGTTGAGGACAAAATGTTCAGTTGCTCCCTGTAACACAGAGGACCTGCCAAGACTCAGAAGCTTGTGTTTTGCTTTTTATTTCATTCACCATGTGTCTGTGGCTCTTCACTGTGCGCTTCAGCACGTTGCAGTGCTCTCTGCTCCAGCAGCTCTCTCGTCCTCTCCGCCCAAACAGCAACTGAAATAGGGAAGGTATGATTAGATGATGCTCACCGGCTGCGAAAACCAGCCTGGTCTTCAGCAACAGTTTTCTCAAAGTTTTTCTTTGTTTATAGATTTGCAGTTTTTGGTTCAAGTCATCATCAGTATGTAGGGGAGGGCAGGAAATAGGTAAAACAGTCATTGTCTAGTGACATGCGGAAACCACGGTGGAGGCGCTGCCAGTGGTATTGGGGAGCTTGTCAAAAATAATGGAATTATGAACACAGAAAAGTAAGTTGGACTGGATCCATTATGCAATATCTGGGAAGTACCTGATTGGCAATAGCTTAATTTTTTAGTCTGAAAATGATCCCAAACACAATGTCAATAGAGTTAAAGCATACATGTACAGAAGAACACACAGCAGAAGACAGAGAATGGCCTCCCCAGAACCAGGACCGCATTTTGATTAAAGCAGAATGAGATCATCTCATGACAGAGAACAGAACAAAAGGCAGCCAACAGTACTGTCATTCAAGAAGCTCAGAGAACTATTTCTTAAGACTGCTTAAAGAAATTATAAGAAAGCTTGCCTAAAAGAGTTCATGCTGTGTTGAAGAATAAAGCTCATTAGAATTCTGCAAGCTTTGTTTTTTCCTTTGTTTTAATGTATGTACTACAAGTGAGAAGTTTGGACACAGCTTCTCATTTAATGGTTTTTCTTTATTTTCTTGACTGTTTACATTGTAGATTCTCACTGAACGTGTCAAAACTATGAATGAACACATATGGACCTTTGGTATAAACAAAAAAAGTATGAAATAACACAAAACATATTTGATATTTTAGATTCTTCCTAACAGCCCCTTTGCTTTGATTCCTGCTTTGCACACTCGTGGCGTTCTCTCCATGAGCTTCATGAGGTCGTCTCCTGAAATGGTTTCCAACAGTCTTGAAGGAGTTCCCAGAGATGATGAGCACTTGTTGGTCCTTTGCGAACAACTCTGCGCTCCATCTCATCCCAAACCATCACTGGGTTTAGGCCAGGTGACTGTGGAGGCCAGACCATCTGGTCAGCACTCCATCACTCTCCTTCTTGGTCAAACAACCGTGACACAGCCTGGAGGTGTGTTTGGGGTCATTGTGCTGTTGAAGAATAAATGATGGTCCAACTAAATGCAAACCAGATTGGATGGCATGTCACAGCAGGATGCTGTGGTAGCCATGATGGTTCAGTGTGCCTTCAGTTTTGAATAAATCCCCAACTGTATCCCTGCAATGCAACCCACACACCATCACACCTCCTCCTCCATGCTTCATGGTGGGAACCATGCATGTAGAGACCATCTGTTCACCTTTTCTCCTCTGAACAGCTGATGTAGAGATGTGTCTGCTACTGGAGCTCTATGTGGCATCTATTTGGGCTCTAATCTGAGCTGCTGTTAACTTGTGATTTCTGAGGCTGGTGACTCAGATGAATTTATCCTCAGCAGCAGAGGTGACTCTGGGTCTTCCTTTCCTGGGGCGGTCCTCATGTGAGACAGTTTCATTGTAGCGGTTGATGGGTTTTGCGACTGCACTTGGGGCAAATTCAAGTTTTCCAGACTGACTGACCTTCAGTTCTTAAAGTAATGATGGACTGTTGTTTCTCTTTACTTAGCTGATTGGTTCTTGCCATAATATGAATTCTAACAGTTGTCAAATAGGGCTGCCAGCTGTGTACCAACCTGACTGCTGCACAACACAACTGATGGTCCCACCTTCATTAAGAAGGCAACAAATGAACCCTGACAGGCACACCTGTGAAGTGAAACCATTTCAGGTGACGACATCATGAAGCTCACTGAGAGAAGGCAGAGGGTTTGCAGCACTGTCAACAAAGCAAAGGGCGGCTACTTTGAGGAATCTGTGATATAAAACACATTTAGAGTTTTTACCAGGTTTTTTTTGCTACATAATTCCATATATCTTGCTTCATATATTTGATGTCTCCAGTTTGTATCTTCAATGTATTAAGTAGTACAAATAAAGAAAAACATACATTAAATAAGGAGGTGTGCATAAACATTTGACTGGTAGTGTGTATATATATCTATAACTTAAACTAACATTTGAAACAGTAGTAGTGTGATGGACCGAGTTGAAAAAGCAGGAGGAGTACCAGAAATTAATAGAAAAATAGAGTTGCTATTTATTTAACCCCAAAAATATATTTACAAAAGTAATAAACTTGAGCTCATAAAAGAAACAAAACTAAACTCAGGCAAAAACTGCAAACTTAACAAACCAAATGACTGACCTAAACATGAAATGACACACAGGGGTTTATATAATGGCAGATCAGACCACTATGACACACGAGGGGGTAACTAAACAAAATGTTAGACACAGTTGTAAACAAACAATGATGTACAGTCTGGTTTGTTAACAAACCAAAGATTAAAGAAGAAAATCAAAACTACTAAACCTTAAACTCAATATTTAACTAAGTACAAATACTGTTTTTTAATTAAAGAAAACACATATTCTCCCCTTCGGCAGGAAGTGGTGGTGTGGTCCAGTTATCTCAATTTGTATTTAAGGGCTTTAAACTCGGGCCGCCACTTTTTGTCTGGCAACTCCCAGGGATCATGGCAGGTAAGAGGAAAGAAAAACAAAGGTAAGTCAAAAATTAAAGTAATGAACTGGTATGCATACAAAAGTAAACTAAATGTTCACGCTTACAAATAGAACAAATGTAATCAAACAATAAACTTAGTGGAAACTAATGTGTGTTATTGTGTTCAAATGAAAAAAATACATAGGAGTTACCGCCCTTTAGAGCGTGGCTATGGGTTTGGCCATCACAAGTAGGCAATTTTGTTTTAAATGAAACGTGTAAAAATCAACCCAAAAATGGGGAAAGACGGTAGACAGTTGTCAGATATGTAAACGATATAAGAACAAAAAACAATATCGAATTAGGAACAAGTAAAATAATGTAATTGTTATCTCACCACCTAATCATCCAGAGTTATACATGACTCCAAAACTGCAAAAAAAATTGTCAAGGGTAATTGCTGAGACATTGTAAAGTTGTTTTGAGTAGTCACCAAAAAACGAATAATAAAACTAGAAAATTGTTATTATTATCAACTCCAAGAAAACAATAATTCTTTATTTTCAGTAAATAATTTTTAAATAATGTTAATTAAAAAGCCATGTAAACCATGCTTCTGTTTTGTATTTCAGCCCAAATATTGGACAAGAACTTTCTCCTTTTTCCTTAAATGCGAGCAAACTGCGATAGATATGGAATGAGATTCTAAATTGTCTGACTTTAGATTTTTTCGCATTTCCATGCACTTTAATTTCTCAGAACTAACCGAGCACTACCACTGATAGAAGGGCTGCAAGGCTTTTGAGGGTTCAATCTCAAAACCATAATAACCCCGTTCAGATAGTAAACTAGATGAATGTGTTGTTTTTTTCATCTATGCTCACAGTTCGTGATAAAACATAATAAACTAGAGTACTGCCACATACGGAATGCTCATGCGTGGATCTGCCACAGATGTGTACCTCTGTATGAGTAGGGCGAATAATTGAAGCTCACAGCCTTATCAATAAGCAGCCCCACGCGTGAGTACCGTCCCATCTGAAAATAAAAACAAATCCAGCATGCTGGCTAAATCTCCGCGAGCTACTTTCTCTCTCCACCAATCAGCGCGCACCGCAGCTGCACGCTAAGCCACGCCCTCTGTTCTCTCGAACTGGAACATTTTGTTTATCGTGCCAAAGAAGTTGGTACAGCTTCGATGTGGGACGATTGTGTTCACTGTTAACACGCAGACTTTTTACATATCAAAGCACACAGATAGAAGTAAGAACGTCGTAGCGTAGTGCAGGGTTAGAGTAATGACAAAGAAAGACGTCCAGCCTCCATGCTTACTTTTAACAAAAAAGAAGTTATGGATTCTAACGACGGGAGGAAGAGACGCAAGGTAAGCGGCTTTGTGCGGGGCTGCAGGCGGAGTGTGGCCGGAAAGATGAAACGAGAGATGAGCAAAGTCCTGCGCTCTATAGCGCTGGACGATAACAACCATAAAGAGCTCGTGCAGGGGGAAGAGGACGACTACGACTGCTTCCCCATCAGTTTCCTCCGCAGTGACCTATTGGAGCCCCACTTGGTCGTGGCTCCCCGGTACAGCCTGCTACGAGAGGTCGGTCGTGGAAGCTACGGGGTGGTGTACGAGGCTGTAGCTCGGAAAACTGGGGCCAGGGTAGCGGTGAAGAGGCTGCAGTGTGACGCCCCGGAGAAAGTGGAGTTGGCGCTAGCCGAATTCTGGGCCTTGACGAGCTTGGAGAACCGACACCAGAATGTAGTCCAGCTGGAAGAGTGTGTCCTGCAGAGGAACGGCTTGGCCCAGAAGATGAGCCACGGAAACAAGAAATCCAAGCAGTATTTGCGGCTCGTGGAGACGTCACTCAAAGGTACACACGCTGCTGTTAGCTGTGCAGTATCACCAGTACAGTAATGAAAGTACAGGAGCTCCTGTTGGAGCTTGTGTCGTGGTGATTTTACCGGCCTAAGAAATGCAAAGTTTACGGTCCACCGTGTTAAAGCCTCAATGTCTCATCTGAGATGTCTCATTCAAGATCTAAGCTGAATGAGAAACGATAAAAGGCCATATTTAAATACCGCTGAAGTTGGGTAGATACTGATAGGCAGTGTTAGCAGTATTGTGAGCCTGGTTTATTATTTATTCTATTTAACACAAAGAATTTTTACACTCAGTTACAAATAAGAGAATGCGGCTGAGTTCACCAAAGTGCTGTAGACATATGTTAAAAGGTGCAGGTTTCATTCACTAGAGAGCATTTAAAGTCAACTTCGTTGCAGCCTGCCATGACGTCACTCCGCTACTACCTATAGAAGGCACAGAAAAGTACACGGTGCTGCCCTGCTCACGAGAGAACACAGTGTACTACTTACAGCCTGCCCTTGTTAACTGAAATGTGACATGTTAAATAGTAATATTACAGTGCAATGTCAATGGCAGAGTTGTTACATGTTTAACTTAATATGATCACTGCAATTTTAACCTATTTATCATATAGTTTGTTTACATTCATCAGCCCAGAGATTCATTTAGTGATGTTTAAATGTCTCTTCAACAAACTGAAATTTAACATAATCTAACATCTTAATACTGATGTTAAAAGCTGGGTTCTGAACAGGCCCAGTTTACAGTCTTTTTTTCTTTTAATAGCTTGCCTGTTATGTAAGTGTCACCACTGAAGCTCTCTGAATAACATATTAATCCTAAGCTGGGATCTCTTGGATCCATCAAGCGATGACGAAGAACGTTTGTAGATTTGAAACATTGAAAGGATTTGACTTGTATCTTTATGGCCCATCAGCTTGTCGTGATCCACCTAACAAGTTTTTCAAATGCAGTCAGTGATCATGACACAAGCATGACAACTGAGTGCAGCCTTTGCTTAATGCCTGTGAACATCTAGCAAATTCAATGTTACCATTGTGGACAGGTAATGGACTTTGAAGTGATGAGAAAGTAAATAACTCCCAGTATCAATGGGGGCATGATTTGGTAATTTACCAGGACCTGTACAGAATGTCAGCTAATACTGGTGTATGGCAGCTACAGTATATTGATCATTTGGACATTATGTAAACTGATAAGTCTTAACTGTACATACTGTAACAATTCTTTAAGAACTAGAAATACAAGATTTTGTTCAAAGTAGTTTTCAAAAACCTCTGTACCCAGTTTGATCTGGCTTTAATAATGTTCATACAGTACACATCAGTCCTCATAGGTCCCCATAACTAAAATATTAGAAGTTTGAAACCTCAAGCACAGCTTTTTTTTTTTTTTTTTTTTTTGAGTGGTGCAGCTAAAGGTGTCAGCAGATTGATCTGTTGCATGCAGTCACAAACCAGTGACAGTACTTTTCCCTCCCTTCCTCTTTAAACGGTCCCACAGTGTACCATAACTGTAGCTTTTACCAGAATCTTGCAGTTGACTTTTAAAATTTTCTTTCTTGGAGAAAAAACAAAGTAAACTGTCGGCACGTGAGTTCTCATGCATAAAAGTCATCTGTGCAGAAATGTCGTGAAATATGGCACTGCACTTGTTTGAGTCAATGACGGATTTTTCTTCAATGCTGGTCACGGCAGGGAGCACGACCGGGTTTAACTGCTAACTGCATGACCAGGTTTAACTGCTCAGCAGCTGACTTCATTTCGGTGTTTGACAGTCGTCATCCCACTGTTCATATCTGCTCCCTTTGTTGTTGCAGGAGAGCGTATCCTGGGCTACTCGGAGGAACCATGTTACCTTTGGTTTGTTATGGAGTTTTGTGACGGTGGGGACCTTAACCAGTACATTTTGTCCCGCCGGCCTGATCCCCAGACCAACAGGAACTTTATGCGCCAGCTGACCAGTGCTGTGGCTTTCCTGCACAGGAACAGTATCGTCCACCGCGACCTTAAACCAGACAACATTCTTATCTCACAGAAGTCTGGTTTTCCTATTCTTAAAGTGGCTGACTTTGGACTCAGTAAGGTTTGTGCTGGTCTGACATCCAGAAACGGTGAAGAACATCCCGTAGCAGGAGCAGGCGCCAGAGGGAGCATCCAGAACAGCTCGGTCAACATAAACAAATTCTGGTTGTCATCAGCCTGTGGCTCGGATTTCTACATGGCTCCTGAGGTGTGGGAGGGTCACTACACAGCCAAGGCTGACATCTTTGCTCTGGGCATCATCATCTGGGCAATGATCGAAAGGATTACATTTATTGATGCAGAGTCCAAGCGTGAACTGCTGGGTACTTATGTTCGGCAAGGCTCGGAAATTGTCCCTGTTGGGGAGGCTTTGCTGGAGAACCCCAAGATGGTGCTCCATATTCCTCAGAAGGCCAGAAGCTCCATGTCTGAGGAGGAGAAGAAACTCCTCCACGAGATGCTTGCAGTAAACCCTCAGGACCGACCGGACGCCCTCCAGCTGGAGGTGCGGATGGACCAAGTCACATGTGCTGTTTGACAGACAGCACCTCCTATAACCTTATTTCCCTTACCACTCAAAGAAGGGACATTTCAACTTCCCAGGTAAGATTCATGTCTTTATAAACCATGACCTCATCTGTCTGTTAGGAAAGGAAGCACATTCACAAAAAATGTTGTAACAGAAGAACTGTAATGCCAAGATTAATTGTTGTTGTTATCATGTGGTTAAATTCAACTTAATTTGTTAATCAGAGTTCACCAGAGGCCTGGCAGAGGTTAACATTTACTTACCTAATACATGCTGTGGGAAAGAGACGGTAAAGTGCTTAAATCGTATAGAATAAAGTCTGTGAAGGTTCTCAGTCATCCAGGTCATCGTAGTCAAAGGAGCTTGCAAAGAAAAGTGTCTGGACTTCTTTAAGTTGCTTGAAGACGTTTCACCTCTCATCCGAGAAGCTTCTTCAGTTCTAAGGTCAAATGGTGGGGAGTCCCAGATTTAAACCTAATGGGAGTATCCCCCCACAGAGGGACAAAAGGACCCCCTGATGATCCTCTAATCACCTGAGCCAAGGTGTGAAAGTGGGTGTGGGTCTTCAAGCAACTTAAAGAAGTCCAGACGCTTTTCTTTGCAAGCTCCTTTGACCGTATAGAATAAAGAACTATATAAGTTGATGATTACATGTGGTTGGGAGTTTAAATTGCTGAGTGGTCAATAAGAAATGCCAGTCCATTTCATACTGAAGGTGAGCTTACTTATATCTTGGTTGCTACAGTACACAATCCTTCAGTTAAGAAATGGACATTTCTTAATGTCCATTAATGTGCCGCTCAGGTGCGTCTGCCTCCCCTGCAGACCACGCCCCGCCCCACACATTAACGTGGTAAAATACATATTTAGGCAGAATTTTGCAAATATCTATTCATTTTTTAGCAGCATAGTGCTTTTTTTTTTTATTTTTTTTTTAAAAGTCAGGTCAAGGCTCCAAAAGCCCAAAGGAGATATAAGGGTGGAGGCTCACAACAGTTTTTGTTTGCTACATGGATCATTTTAGTTCAGCTGGGTGTCTTTCCTTTTGTTATATTTCTTTAAGAGTTCAAAATGTGTTCAATAAATAAATAAAATGTAATTTTCTCTGTAGCACTTCATGGATTTCATAAGCAACACACCTTAGTTTTTCACACAAAGCATAAAGGTAAAAAACAATATATACAGTGCTCCCAGTGTTTTCTTTTACGTTGAACCCGGGTCCAAATGGATCTTTGGGTCTTAAAGGTTGCTGCCCCCTGTCTTAGAAGATTGGTCGAGTAGATTGTGGACCATTTCTGTGGGATGAAAGACAAATTAGGCAGCATCTGATTAAAAAAATACAATAAAATAATGAATTCATAATTTTTTCTTTGACTTAGTTATTTGTCACAATGTATTTGGCAGTCTGCAGAGGACAAACTGTTTTTGTGCCACATGCATATAGAAAAGTTTCCCTGTCAGTATTGTTGGTATCATTGCTTTGGTACAGCTTGCGTTTGTCATACATAACATAAGGGTCACCAACACTTTTATCTGTGATGGAATTTTGTTTGACTCGCCATTAAATACGAATAGACGAATTTGGAAAAAAGCACAGTGGGCTTGGCTACAGGCTTTTTGTTACCAACTATAACCCAAGAGCCAAGTTATAATTAATTATAATGACCCGTTTGAAAATGAATTAGAAAAGCAGTTATCTCTGTCCTCTGCTGATCTCTTGATCAATGGGAACCAAAGCCTCAGGTGATATCCTAGACCTGTCCCTTCACTTCACATACACCCAACGTCTGCTGACGTCTTGCCAGAGCTTCGCACGTCACTGCAGGATCAACTGGGGTAAAAATATCTCCGTATTCAAAATGAGGGATTCATTTGAAATGATCGTGTTTGACAAAACAAGTCTTGCTTAAAATGAACGAACAAATACAAAAGCGTTTATGGTAGGTGAAAGGAGGCGTGTCCATGTCCTCAGGGGAGAGGAGAGGGTGGTTCAGGAAGACAGCTGTGTGATCAGTACTGGGAACCAAACTGGGTACAACCCTGGCCTGAGGGCAAATAGCCCGTGTGTGTGAATCAGAAAGCGTTGAATAAGCCTTCTGGATCTTTGGCATTTGTACAGTAAATGTGTTTTATGTGGTTTGTTTTCACACCTGACAGTTTTGGAAAACACTGACTTCAGTTTTTATCACCGCAGAGACTGTTCAATAAACCTCTCGTTAGAGCTGGGCGATATATCGAGTTTTTAAAAAATATCGATATATTTTTATACGAGATATAAGATGTGACAATATCCTTTATATCGATATAGTCTATGTTACGTTATAACTATACTTGTGGAGCCGCAAGTTTGCCTCTCTTTCGTCCACTTGTCTTTACGCAACATTACTCGGCCTCGCCCCTCCTTCACTGAACACAACTCCCCCCTCCTCCCCATCGCTTCACCTGCAGGAAGCGACAAGATGGACACGGCAAATCTCAGTTAACGAGTTACTGCGCATCGCCCCGTGCGTGGGGCTGGACGCCGTCAACGTGTTAGCTAGCTAACCACGCTAACGAGCTAACCACGCTAACGCCATGCAGCCCAGAGGCGCTGCACAGCCTAAAATCCTTTCATTTTCTCAAAAGTTGACAGCGCGCCTTATGTATGAATTCTGGTTGTGCTTGATGACCGCGAACCGATTTTATGTGGTACACAACGTTCAGCAATCTGTCAAAAATGTTTTAGTACGACTTTGGTAAGCTACGGAGCTGCAGCGCTTGATGGATTGTCAGAGCATTACGGCTACCGAGGAGCCTCGCGGAGTGATACGTACTGTGCTTCAACGTAATATTACCCTACTGTGTATAAGGACCATAAATGGCACCTGTTAAGAGACGTGGTTACGAAGAGGATTTCAAACTCAATGCTGTCAGTCACACAGTAGAAGTTGGGAACAGAGCAGCTGTGAAATCTGTCTTTGTTACTATGCTCAGCGTCTTTAAGTTTACATTTTGACTGCACAATTGTGAGCTTTTTGTTATGCACAAAAACATTGTTTTCTTTTATTTATGGAGCATTATTATTTAATAAATGCTCATAATTTTTGAGTAAATTTTATGTACATCTATGCTCTATGTTAATAAAAGTGCCTGTGACATCTGGGACACAGCTTTGACTAAGAACTCTCTTTTTGTTCTTACTTTATGGCTTAAAAAAAAAAATCGAGATGTATATCTTATATCACCGTCCAGGTAAAAAATATCGAGATATGAATTTTGGGTCATATCGCCCAGCCCTACCCCTCGTGATACACCGCCTGGCTTATTTATGATCAGTGAAAACTTGGCCTGACCTTCTGCTCAGTGTTGTTCTGAAGAGGATGATATGTAAATCTCACTTTGGATTATTCTGAAAATGATTAAAAACCCACAATGTTCCCTGCTAGTATCACTTGACCCAGCTCTTTCATACTTGGTTATGTGCCTTTGCGATCAGTGTGCAGTGGGAAACACCAGGGCATCAAACAGATTTTAATATTAGACAAAGCCAACTAACAACCAACAACTAATCCAACAACTAATATCTACAAATGAACATAATTCAACAATAACAAAGAGACTGAGCAAAAATCGCAAAGCTGAAAACCACTGTAGACCAAAAAGAATGCAAAGGCTCATCTCACATTTCCAGATGTTTGTTAATAAAAAACATCTGGATGAGCCACAAGATATTTGAAAATATTTTGTCGACTAATAAAACAAAGGTTGAACTTTCTAGAAAGTTTTCATCCCATTAAACCTGACATAAAAACGTACATAGCATTTCAAATAAAGAACACCAACAGTCAAACATGGTGGTAGCATGGTGCTCTCTACCAGAACACTCTGAAGGAGAATGTGCAGCCATCTGAAGCTCAGGTTTTGCAGCAGGGCGATGATCTGAAACACCAAGTCTACCCCAGAGTGACCCCCCCCCCCTCAAAATATAGATTATAGTTAAAGTCCAGCATTAAAATCCTATTGAAATGCTTTGGGATGACCTTAAACAGGCAGTGTATGTTAGAAAATCAGTGTGGTTGAATTAAAAACAATTCTGCAAAGAAAACTTGGCTAAAATTCCTCCAAAGTGAAAGACATTTATCACAAAAAGCTTGATTGAACTTCTGGTAGCCAAGGTTTGCACAACCAGCGTTGGGTAGTTACTTTTTCACTTAGTCCAGGGTCAGTTGCGTTGGATAAATTGACATCCTGGACCTAGATATAGAAGCGGAGGAATGGTCGAGGGTGCAACTAGCATCCTGGTATCAGTAGCACAGTTGGTTACGTTAAGCTGTGTTGTCAGGCTGCTGAAAGCTGATGCCTCTCGTTTTAGGGCCCACTGTGGTGGGGCTTCAATCCAAGTGGAAATCCTTGACTGTTAATTTTCAGGGGAACTGACTGGAGCATGAGAGTAGTGATGTAACTTCTGAACCCAGCACCAAGATAAGCCAGCTTTTCAGGAGACTCGCCTGATTTGAGGGGTGGTTTTGAAGCAGGGAGGAGTAGAGCCAACGAAGGAGCTTTTGCTGGTGGGTAATCTTCATTTATTGAAGCTTATAAAGTTGCAATTTTGACAAGATGGCAAGCGAGTGAATGGAGCAGAGAGAAGAAATGTGCAGAATGAATGTGACAGACCTGATTATTGTTTGGTAGTGCCAATGGCTGCCTAATGGTCCTGCAGCATGGCACGTGGTGTTTGGTGTTGTGCTGTAACCATCCAGACAGCCTAAAGTTTGTTAGCCTTAAGTATTGACTACAACGTTTAGGCAAAATAATTTTATGCAAGTTTTTCTGGAAAAGGGATAAAAAGTTCAAACATTTAAATTCAATTTTACTTGGATTAATCAGAAAATTGGCCTGAGATATTTCTACAAAGAGGTACAGAACAGTATCAAGCTTCCTAAGCTTGGTAATCCTTATCAGTCTTGTTTTTTCTAATCCTAAAACCTGCTGATCCCTACTCAGTAGCTGGATCTTTGTGACAGTGTTTGTTGTTAGCAGTGTGGAGAGATGCTTAAACCTTAACTGGAAGACACTCATACTCATTCACTCACCCACTCAAATAATTGAATTCAGGTGTTCCAGTCACTTCAATCACCACAGGTGTGTAAAATCAAGCACGTTGGATTGTAGACTGCTTTTACAAACATGTGTGAAAGAATGAATTGCTCCCAGTGAACAGTGTGACACTGCGCCACCACCTGTGCAACAAATCCAGCTGTGAAATGTCTTTGCTCTTGAGAATTTCAGTCAACTGCTTGTTGTTATTACAAAGTAGAAGCAACTGGGAACGCCAGTACCTCAGCCACAAAGTGATAAGCCACGTAAAATCACAGAGCGGGGTCAGGTGATGGTGATTACGGTGCATAATACGCCGAGGTCGCCAACTTTCTGCAGAGTCAGTGTAGCTCAGGAAGTCGAGCAGCTCATCTACTAATGCGAAGGTTTGACTGCTTCAGTTTGCATGTCAGATATTTGTGAATGGTGGATAGGAAGCACTTACTCATTGAAAAACGCATGTTTGAATGGGTGTGACTAAGTGGATGTACAAAGAGCTTTGAGTACTCGTGTAGAGTAGTGCCATATAAGAACCAGTCCATTTACTCGCTGCAGACCTCCATACTTCAAGTGACCTTTATATTAGCTGAAGAACAGTGCATAGAGAGCAGCTGCATCAAGCCTCACCAATGCACTGCAAAAGTGTTGGAGACTGTAGTTTAGTCTCACTGACTGCTTCGTTCTTCTTTGTTTGTTTTAATACGAAAGCTTACATGAAAAGGAACAGATTGTGTTTTTTCCCGTTTTGGAAGTGGATAACATCCATATTCCTGCCCTGTTTCGTGCACTGCAAACAGGGCAGCATTGTAGCCTACCCACTGTAGATATATCAGGACAACATTGTAAAATTATGGATTATTTTATTCATAATATCAGGATAGAATAACTAATTTTATGTGTGTGCATGAAAATGTCCTGGTGAGATTGTTTAGAATGAAAACCTTTTGTAGTGCATCACAAATGGCTGTTCAGGTGATGCTCAGCGACCTAAATCCTTCTCCTGTTTGTTTGAACCTGAACTCTCCACTTGCCTGGATTAAGCATTCAGCTCCACAGTACTGTTCGCTGTCACAGACCCCATTCTGTGACGTAAGGTCTCTCAGACCTGAACATGCCACTGCATGTTAGCTTCCTTTCGCAGACTGGCCTCATTCTCTCGTGTCATAATTGGATAGCATGTTACGCAACAGGAACGGCTCACAGCATGGCTGTGGTTCAGTGGAAAACCCTGGGGGATTAGTGTTTGTAAGCACACAGAGAGAAAGGGAGGCTGTAGTTTTTGCTGCTTGTGCATATTTACTGGATATCAGGAGATGTTTGACTGAGGGAGAAACCATCACACTCACCAATTTCAGACCAACGAGGAAAAGCACAATGTGTTGAATCTGTGGCCATCTATGATCTCTCATCCAGTCAGCACGACGATGGATGTCTTATTTTCTATTAATGAGATGTAGAAAGAACAAAATGCTGTTGTGTGTGTGAACAGGTAAATGAGCTTTGCAGTGTGAGCTCTGGAAAACTGAAAACTGCTATGTACCTGTATACAAGTCATTTGTACTGAGTGATGAGCACAGACTTGGAAAGTAACTGAGAGTAAAAAAAACAAAGTAAAATTACTGCTCAGCGTTTTCTTGCTGAATGAGTTCATCTGGATGCAGCAGTGTGGTAACTGGAGATCATAGAGGGAAAAAATGCTCTTGATGCGACTTAAATTTTCTCAACTTAACAACAATATTGTTACAACCACGTCATGTTTGACGCACAACATGGTTGTAAATGAAGGTTGGGCGATTGGACGATATATCGATGATAGGCTGAGCGTTTCACTGATGGTTTTTACAACAGATTTATTTATTTGCCCATGAGTAAGTTTGCTAATAATGTTGGTCTAAGCTAACCGAAGCAGTCGATGGGGAAAATGAGAGCGCTGAAGAGTGCGCCCAAACGTTCGTTTACTCAACTCACAACAGAAAAAAGAATGGCTGCAGCCTACGTTCAGAAATAAACAAAGATTTTATTGAAATAAAAACCCACAATGGTGCGGAGGGAAACAACGAGAAGCTTTCTTCTTTTTTCCACTCTAACCTTGTTTATCTGCTTACAGACCAAACAACAGATACAAAATTAAACAAAGTCAGTTAAAAATCAAAATACTTATTACCAATCGTCGGTTATTGGACTGACGACTGTCGGTTGGAAAACTGTTACATATCCTCCAACCATATAGTAAATACCTGGGAGGCTCACTTAGGCTGCCAGAAACTGGAAAGTCCAGGCTAACAAGCCACCAGCTCAGAGTCATGTGTGATAGGCAAATCACTCCTTGTGTGATTCAAATGAGCATTTTCTTATCTGTGTGCAGTGAGTCTTCACATTTGTGATTACACTGACAGTCCAGAATACAGTCTGTTAGCTGTCACATACAAAGAGAGATTCATGGCATTTTCCTTCTCTTTAAAAATGCTCCATCTTAGTACTTTGTTTTCAGTTCTGTTGTTACAGGTGGATAAAATCAAGCAGGCTTACTTTTAGAAGTTGAGAGGGCTGAGTAACAACAAAAACTGAACATCAGGAACTTTATGGCTGGACTGCTCCTGTGAGTGTAATGTGTAGGTGGCCCTTTGAATCTAAATTCAAAGGTTTAAGCCCTTTATATCTGGTTTTCTTTATGTGCAATTAATTACTGTAATTCTAATTCTGAGCATTGTGTGGCTTATGGCATTTCAGAATACTATAAATCATGATTATAGGACAATTTAACAAATATAGATTATTAAATATTATTATAGTGCAGGCTTCTGTCTTACAACATGATCATCGCGTTCTCCAGTTCCCCTGAAGGTGAGGTAGAGCAGCTCGCCTGCTAAGTGGAAGGCTGGTGGTTCAGTGCCTGCATGCCAAACATCTGTGGGTATGAACCCCAAGTGAACATAGAGAAAACATGCTTGTGTACATGAGGCGCTTTGCATGCATGTTTCCTTGTATAGAGAAATGTGGCGTATGCAGAGAATGATTCTGATTTACTAACATGCACAAGGCTGGTGTGTAAGAATGTTTCCACCCACGTGTCATTTGTGCTGTGGTCAGTAACATACAACATGGATACAACATGTGTTTTTGTATTGTCTTCATAAAGGACATAATTTTGAAAGGTGGCATCGGATGGCCGAGGTGGAATATTTAGTGACATGAGTCAGCATTAATGTCCATGTGCGTTGTGCGTGACATCCCCTAATCCACCCCCACCCGCTCCTCTGCTGGACAATGAGATGAGTGCTGCTTTTGGTTGATGGCTTATGGGAGCTTTGGTCGGGAACATTTTGTCTTGTGTGCAGCCGTGTGTCACTGCTATCCAGTCCAGTCCAGAGCAGTGTAAGCTTCTGTACTGCACACATGTACGGCCCTTACTTTCAGGAATTTGTTTTCATGTGAGCTGAGAGCACAAACAAGCGTTTTCAGCATGTTGTCCTTGCCATGGACACAAGAATGCTTATGTGCTATAAAGACGATACGTTTGATGCTTTCACTCTTCATATGGCTTTTAGTACTCTAAAACAGAGGATGCTGATTGTGGACAGCAGCCTGAAGGCACAGTATGCCATGTTATGTACGGGCTCAGAAAGCGTGGGCTATTACAGGGCGGCTGAGAAATGCTGAGAAGCCGTCTTTACGAGAGTTTGGGAGAAAGCGTGATGAGCACACTGGTTTGTTCTTATGTAACATTGTTGTAAAAACAGGCTGACTGGCTGCAGCGCTTGTAAATATTTCCTCTGGGTCCTCGGGGCTCTGAGGAACTGCAAAAACCAGTTCTTACACAACGAAGCACCTCACCGTGTTCTGTGGTGTATTCAGAAGCAAAAAGACTAAAAACTCGAGCCGACCCCTGCTTCTAGGCTTGGATGTCTTTAATTTACGATAGGCAACCTTCCTGTACAGCCCAGCAAACCACCTTTTCTCACAGTGAATAACAGAGCCACATCTCTTCCACTCTGCTGTCTCCATTCACAGCAGCTGTGTTGGCTCTAATGGTGTGTAAGCTCTTTACATGATGTTAATCTGCTGACAGTCTGCATGCCATCCACCACAGACTCACAACTCTGTGCTGGCGCTGTCATGCTTTGGTCTCCTGCTTATTTCTCTTTGGTTAAATGTTGCCAACTGTGGCTAGCTTCATTTTGACTTGTAAATAATAAATAGAAACAGTTTGATCAGCAGAAAGTGAGGATTTTGACCAACAGGAAGAGGGTTTGACACGGTTTGATATCTTTGGGTTTTGAACCTTTTTTTGGAACAGAACTACACATTTCACAATAAAATAACAAACAATGACTGTAATACCTGCTGTAAGGTGGCTGAGGAAGTAGAGTAGATCATCTGCCAATCAGAAGGTTGCAGTGTTCTTTTCCCAATACTTCATATGAAAAAAAGCTTCGGGTGATCAGTTAAAGTAGAGGAGTACTCTATAAATACTAGTCCATTTACGATTTGTCATGTTGGGATTGCATACTGGAAATCATGCGCTTCTTTTTCAGTTTCATCCATAGCTGTTGTTTGTATCCCCTCGTTCTTTGTGTTGTGGCACAGTTCCTAACATTTGTCCTGACATTTAACTGGATTGGAGCATTAAAGGTCAGATTAGCATCACTCACATCCTAAATATCTGCTCATTAGAGAACAACATATTTGTTGTGGTCAAATCATGGTTTAGTGGTTAAAACTCTCACAGCAGAAAGCTCCTGGTTTGAACTTTGGCCATTCTGTGTCAAGATTTCATCCAGATACGGCAGTTTCTTCCCACACCCCATAGATGACCACATTAATTTAAATATTCTATATTTGCCATAAATGAGATTTAGATAAGGTGTGCAGGATAAAGCAGTGCATGAATGTATGGTTAAATCTGGCTTGTAGTCTAAAGTGCTTGGAGTGATGAGTAAGAGTAGAAAGTTGCTGTATGTGTTTGCTGCCTCTGGCAGTCCTACCACTTCCTGTAAGATACTGGTGTCCACTGCTGCTTTTTAATGAGGCAGTCTGCCTTTGAGTTATAAAACAAGAGGAGGCAGCAGGCCGTAGTTCTGTCCAGGATATACTGAGCTTCCACCTGGCTTGTTTTCTTTATTACACTTGCTTATAAAGAACGTTAAACAGAATAATTACATGTTGAATTCAGTGAAAATGGAGTTTCACATTTTTAACCTTTTTAGTTTAACGACAGCTAGTTTCAGGACGAGAAAACACGACTAACTAGACTTAAAGCTTTAATTTCTCTAATGGCAACACAATGTGCTGTTTAAAACTAGCGATGCTACCTTCATTTGGCTTCCAGTGTGGATTAAACACACAGGGAAAACCTCTGTGCAGCACCTCATGCTCCAATCAGACAGCGAAGAAGAAAAAATACACTTGAAATGCTAAATATTATATGAAAACATGTTTCTACCAAAAAATGTTTTACAGTATATTAAAATATGACAAATTAACATCTGAAAAATAAATAAATGGCGACTGAAAGTGTTGCACATTGTGCCGGGCATTATGGATGCACATTGTTCTGTTCCATTGTTATGCTATTTTTACTCCCGTAGTTTTTGTGAAAGATTTTCTTTCTCTATACAAAGTAAAATAATTTAAGCATCTTAAATCTTAAACTTAGCACTGTGTGTTTGTACTTGTCTATTTTCCCCCATTTATACCCTTTGTATAACTACATTTATTGCTCATGTCAGACGTGTGCGTCCTGCTAAGCTGATCCACTTTTGTCCATAGCGTGTGCTGTGATGTTATGCAACATATGAAAAGAGGAACAAAGCGCTGCCAGCCTGAGCTGTTGCATGTCATCCGGTGAGCTATTATTAGAGCAGTTCTGAACCAAACATGGACACATCCAACAGCAGGAAGTATGGCTGTGTGCGGCAGTGCTGTCATTTTTAATGCAGGTAGACACATACAAATGTGCACCGTTCTACTTTTGCACCCAGTGACCTCAGTGCCTTTGCTATAGCATCCCTATGCAGTGCACATTTCTTTTTGTTAGTAGTTTGCAGGGCTCTTCAGACAGAACGCCTCTGTTATAGGGTTTGATTCAGAAGAGATTTAAATCATTTTGCATGTCACATGTTACAGTGAGAGAAAATAGTTGATCTGCTGCTGAATTTGTAAGTTTGGTCAAGAAATGAATAGTCTCTATATTGATAGTTTCATTTTGATAGAGAGGGACAGAATATCAATCAAAAATCCAGAAAACATCTATTTTAAAAGTTACGGATTGATTTGTACGTCATTGAGTAAAATCAGTAATTGATCCTCTATAAAGCAGCCAGAGTTCTGATTGGCTGTGTACCCATGCGATACACAGATTACAGATTGTCAGTCAGATACTCCTGATCTCAACGTATGTGTTGGAGGATGTGAAAGAGGAATGAACATTAGGGATAAGAGACCTGCACAATGCTGGAATGGGCTACAGACAATTAGCAAGATGGTGACAACTGTTGGTGTGAGTATTCAGAACTGGAAGAAATACACTACTCAGAAACATTTTAATCAGATTCTAGCTTCAAGTCAATGAAATGTCTGAGATATTGAGCTCATCAATTAATTCAGTTGTATTTATATAGTGCCAAATCCCAGGAGGAGTCGTCTCAATGCGCTTTATATAGAAAGGTAAAGACCCTACAATAATAATAATAAAACATACCACCAAGGCAACAAAGGTGTGGTTAAAGAAAATTAATGTCATCGAGTGGCTTAGCCTCCTCCCCCAGGAAATCTGTGGAGGGAGGTGATGCTTCAAGTTGTCGAGTGTAATCCAAGAAACCCAAATGGTTTGGCTGACATTCTGTCTCTACTACTATAAAATTAGAGACTGTTCTTTGGAAGTAAGCAAAGTTACAAATTCAGTATCAAATAATTTTCCTCTAGTGTATACGCATTAAAGCTATTCATTATATTGGAATTATACTCAAAAGAAAACGAGTCTTACCTGGCGGGCTTGACTAAACTAGTTCTGTTTTTTCTAATTTTTTCCAACCTGTTCTGGCTGTGCGTATAAACATGCGAATAAACATGCGAATGTTTCAATCTTGTCGTGAAACTAAACACAATGAACATGGGACACCAGACCTCTTCAAAATAAAACGGGAAACGTAATGAGATGCAGACATGAAAAGCATGAAGGGTGAGGGAGACTTAAACACCGGGGAATCTAAGAAACGATGAACTATAACAGGACAACATTGGTAATACAGAAATGAACTTAGATAATCTAATGAACGTAAACATAAACATCAAAATATATTACAACTCAAACCACTGGGTCCAGTGACACAGGATCGTGACAGTATTATTACTTTTGCTACTGATTGATTTGTTCTTTCTGAAATGACTTTTGCTCCTTTATGCTGACCTGCTGATTCTTTGTCCCTACATCTGTGTCCTACACAGGTATCGACTCCAGTGGAAAAACGGACCCTGACAAGCAGAATTGTGAGGAATCTTCAATCATAATTTGAGCGCAGAGTGACAGACCGCTCACTCCGAAACAGTATGGACCAGTCTGCAAGTCAAACCACAACGACGCACTTCCAACTCCATGTAGTTCCAACACAGTCACTGTGGTGCTTTGGGCTGGGGACGATTGGAGCACATCGTTTCTCTGAGAGCGACCTGGGTGTGAAACTGCGTCTAATGTTTTGTAGTGGTGGACTTTTGTTCCCATCCTTCCCAGTATAGGCCTGTTCTTCCTTAATTGTGTAAGGTCTGTGACTGTGGCACAGGTTACTGTATGTCATTGCACTCTACTGTACCAGTATTCAATCATTGTACTAATGATAGCAGTAGCTGTAAACGGTTGACATTCACCTCCCAGTGCAACCTTGTGCCTTAACAGTGATGTACACCAAGTGCACTTTGATTTCTAAAACTATTTTGTGGGTTGCTTTTGAAAGTTCACACCAAGAAGGAAATTTACTGGAACCCCTTTCATCTCATGTGAGCTGAGTAACTGAGTCTTCTGCTTTCAGTGCCATTTGACACAATATCCCAGGCTGCATTAATATCATATGGGAACGTGCCTCCCTCTGTCCAAACACTGAAGTACAATCATGAAACTGAAGCTGAGACATTGATTTAAACCAATGACAGGTGACGTGATTAATGTTGATTACATTGAGGTCAGTTCTACAGCACATCGAGTAGCACTGTTCCCAACGTCTGGTTTCATGGAGCCCCTCTCTCAAAACCATCGGGGCCCGAGGCATCCCAACATGCTAATGCCAGACACAACAGGACACCCCCAGAGTTTCTTCCTGTCAGTGTCCTGACAGGTCCGAGGTGTTTTGGGGTCGTGATCAGTGTCGCACTGGAGAAACACTGTGCGCATATGATCAGTTTTGTCCTCTGAAGGAAAAGCAGTAGGCCTGTATCAGCTCCACACAACTCTCCAGCAGGGAGTTCACACTATCCTGTTGGACATTTTGTTCCTGATTAATCCAAAGAGCACCTGATGGAAAAGCGCATCTATGTGGTAACGTGTAGTCCTCCATGTTGAAAAGATACTGAGGATGGTTCTGTATTCTTTTGATTGGTGCAGCGTGAATCATGTGTATCGGGTCATATCTAAGCAGCACTGACCCGTTTATGGCAGAAGGACCTCTGATTAGCATCTGGAGACGATTCCCCAAACCAGCCACTGAAGCGTGTTGGACTCTTTGCAGTGTCGAGTGATGCTGTGGTTGGACAGACGCTTGTGGTTGGCTGATCGGAGCCCCTGTAACTCCTGGGAAACCTTTGGGATTTTTGACTTGATTTGTGAAAACTGGTCACTCCAGAAAATGTATAAAGCCATGAGGCTTGAAGGAAAAGAGCAAAATACAACACAGCAACTTTAGAAGAAGAGCGCAGTGTTAGATAGCTCTTCTAGCCTTCACTCCAGCATAGACCCAAGGAGCTCCTTTGGCTTTCACATCACTGTATTACATGGTAGTATAATACAGTAGATTTTGAGGTGTTTTGTGATGTACCTCTACCTCATTCTCTGCACTCTGAAACCTCTTTCTTAG
Organism: Neolamprologus multifasciatus; assembly: GCF_963576455.1. Taxonomy (NCBI): domain Eukaryota; kingdom Metazoa; phylum Chordata; class Actinopteri; order Cichliformes; family Cichlidae; genus Neolamprologus; species Neolamprologus multifasciatus. The sequence goes on along the minus strand of NC_140458.1, from coordinate 17,276,677 downwards.
CTTTACTGTCTCTGTAGCAACCTTTATCTTAGTCTGTGATACAAGATGCACTTTGAGTGGGATAGATTTTTACCTCAGACTCAATGACTTATTTTAATGCAACCTCTCACTGATGTTTTTTTTTCTTCTTTTGCTTAGTGACAATGTATCCCATTGTAACATCTACATCTGCAGGGTCTTCTGTCATAGATACTGTATAACAGAGCAATAAATATGTTGTCTTTATTCAGCAATGACAGCTCCAGCTCAGAATAGTTTTAATGGCAGTTTGTGAAACACACAAATTTTAATTGGTTATGGTCATGGACACGAAGATGTGTGGGTAAGAAATAAATTAAACAAATGGTGACAGAAAGTCACAAGTCTACATACAGAAACACATAGATTGGATTGCTTAAAGTATTTCCATAAGAACAGTGTTTGAAGGCGGATTCACCTGCAGAAGCATTGAAACCTGGCCAAGCAGTGCGAGTCAGTGTTGTTGTGGGACGTCACAAACATGTTTGTAATGTTTACACACTTATAAACTCGTTGTGAAGCATACTGCGAAGTGCACCGACACTAATTCCTTGGATCCATTTCTGAGAGCCATTTGTGGTGAATGCTAACACAACTTGAATGTGTTATTAAATTTGTGGTGAGTTTAAACCTTTGGAGTTTTGCTAATAGGCTAGCGTAACATCGACAGTCTTCCTTTTGAATTTTTGGGTTGTTGAATCTCTCAGCTGCTCAGGAGTTTTGGTCACATTCATTTTTCTATAAGCACTAAAAGCGAGGTTGATACCAAACTGTTATTCCTAAAGGCTTTACACACCTGCCCTGCTGCCACTTTCTGTACGAGTCGGCTCGTTTAGTTCTCTCGAGACTCGTAACGATTCCACTTTAAAACACTTTACTATGCAAAATGGTTCTGCCACAATGTGAGCACCACACAGAGCCACAAGTTCACAAGCTGTTGTAAGATCTTGAATTCCTCTAGTGCTGATTTCCAGTAAGTGCAGAAATGTTTCTTTGACATGTTGTTACATAAATACTGTTTTTGTAACTAAAGCTGACAGGAGCCATTAGAGAACCAAGAAAGCATTGTTTTTCTGTAACTATGTAACTATTCTCTGAATAAATGGTTAAAACTGTAAATGTCTGCATCATGTGTGTTACGTGTGAACTTTATTTTGTTTACAAAGTCACATCATGGCCGTCTTCCTTATTGGATAAAAATCAGATTCTTTAATAAATGTAATGTAATGTTGGGATTAGGGAAATAAGTTTAAAAAAGCATTTTAATTATAGTTGGGGGCAGAAAACTTTCAGAGTGAAAATAAATGTGAGTCAGTACAATGAAGTCATGGATGAAAGCATGCAGTCTGCATTTCCTCAGCTGAACCCTTTGACACTCGGGACAATTTTGTCAAACCACCAGGAAAAAAAACTCTTTATATATTCACTAGTAATTTAATATCTACATTTAGCCTGATGTTTAGTCACCCAGGAGCAGTTTGCCTTGGGAGACAAAGGCTCCTGTGACACGTGATCCCTTCACCACAGTGAGCAGTGATTTATGCTGCAGTAACACTATCAATGTTATGTTAGAGAGCACCAGATCTCTTAATCACTTACTTTGGAATTAATGGTGCAAATTTGTCAAAAACTATTCTACACGCTTATTTCACAGTATGGTAAAAGTCAAATTTATATTCAGAAATGTTCACTGTCTTATGGAATTTGAGGCTTTTTTCTTAGTGTCTGAGGACTTTGTAGGAGACGTTTTTATTGAATCTGTCCCAAATTATAGATCCTGTTTCTGATGACAAGAAATACCAGTGAAGATTTGACCTTTAACAGTTTTTCCAAGTATTCATGTCCCATACAGAACCAAAATGATTTTACAAGCTGTGGACTGTGCTATGGCTTAATAAAAAGGTCAGTTCTGTTCATAATTCTGATTAATAATAATTGAATGAGTTCTGAATGAGCCTTCTAATGATACTGCCTAAGGGAAGCATGTATAATGTAAACAGAATTGGTCCTAGCACTGAACCCTGTGGAACTCCATAATTAACCTCAGTGTGTGAAGAGGACTCTCCATTTACACGAACAGACTGGAGTCTATCAGATAGATATAGAGCCTGCTCTAATCGCTCTCATAGACTATTATGGTCGATAGTATCAAACGCTGCACTGAGGTCTAGCAGGACAAGCACAGAGATGAGTCCACTGTCAGAGGCCATAAGAAGATCATTTGTAACCTTCACTAAAGCTGTTTCTGTGCTGTGATGAACTCTGAAACCTGACTGAAACTCTTCAAATAAGCCATTCCTCTGCAGATGATCTGTTAGCGGTTTGACAACTACTCTTTCAAGGATTTTTGATGTGAAAGGAAGGTTGGAGATTGGCTTATAATTAGCTAAAACAGCTAGATGTAGTTATATAGGTACCTTAAAGGCCCGTGGTATATACATACTAGTAGGTTGATCATATGTAAAATGAAAGCATTAATCAAAGGCAGGATTTATTTGAGAAGTCTTGTAGGAATGCTACGTTCACACTGCAGGTCTTAATGCTCAATTCCGATTTTTTTTTGATCAAATCCGATTTTTTTGTCTGCTTGTTCACACTATAAATAAAATGTGACAGCAAACGCGCTCTAGTGTGAACCCTCAAAGCGGCCCTCATGCACAAAAGAAGGTGTCACACACAACGCGCTCTGTTTAGACCCAGAGCAAACAGTATTGTTTGACTGATGGCCCTTAATGTAAATCATCAGATATGTCATCGGATATGGGTCGCATAGGGTCAAAAAAGTCGGATGCGACTTTTTCCGATCATATCCGATCATGGTATGACAGTGTGAATAGCACAAATCCGATATTTTCAAATCCGATCTGGGTGACTGGGTCACTTTCGTATGTGGTACTGAATCCGATACATATCTGATGTTTTAGAAAGCGACTGCTGTTTGAATGGTCATGTTGCATTAAATCCGTTTTTTACGTCACTGACACAGGACAGACGCCAATTATCAGCGCGGGAGAAGACATCGCGAACGCTTCCTGGCCATCCAGCATAGATGTCAGTGAAACTGTGTGAAAGACAACGTTGGAGAAACGAGAACATTTTATTTGTAGTGTGAACAAGCAGACAAATAAATCAGATTTGATCAAAAAATCGGAATTGAGCATTAAGACCTGCAGTATGAACGTAGCCTAAGTAGTCAGAAAGGAACTTTCACAGGGCAATCTAAAAATAGGCACCCTGCTCACAGTGGTCCTGAGGTACACGGGGACTTTTAATCATCTATGTATTTTTATGAGTGGCGCTGTGAAACTTTTACATCAATCCCTGTAAATATATTTTCCATTCCTAACTGTTGATTGATTATGGAAAAAATCTGCAAATGTCAGAGTTTTTAAAATCTTTTTGAACTAAAGAAAATGTGTCTGACATAAGTTATGTCCTTTCAGCAGCTCCTTCTCTAATGTGATGAGAGAGAGACTTTGTGTCTGATTTTCCTACCAGTGTGGACATCATAAGATATAAACACAATGTGCTTAATGGGGTGCTTGATATAGCTTACATGATAATTAGTGGACCTAATGGTTTCTCTCTTTTTGTGTGGGCTTCGCTTCTCAAAAAAGAAGTATTGATCTGGGTAAATAATATCTTCACACAGAGAGTCGTGTTCTCTAATGACAGCATCAAGGTGTCTAAAAGTTGTTTTAATGAGTCATTTTGTGAAAGGACAGAATCCACAAAGTGACTGATGTTTGAGGGTTTTGTTCTCTTGGTCTGAATTGTGTGTCAGTTGTTCTGTTTTTAGGTTTTATCTATCAGAAAAATCTCTTTTTGCACATTGATGACATCTTTTTCTTCTATGTTCTTTATTCTTTTTGTTATGATCTATTTGAAACTACATAATCTTGTGCATGAATAGAATTCCATTTACATTTCTTTTTCTTCATTTTTAATAAAATCCATTCCAAATCATTGCTTACCACTGCATTACCCTAAATAAAAATAAATTAATATATTTGTTTATTTTTCCATTTTCCATTTTTCAATATTATCATATAAAATATAATGTTATAAAACAGGGCTGTAAAAATTTATGTTCTTGTACATTTCACTATGATAATATATGCTACAAGTCAAAAAGTTGGACACAGCTTCTCATTTCATGGTTTTTCTTTATTTTCGTGACTGTTTACATTGTAGATTCTTATTAAAGGCATGAAAATTAGGAATGAACAAATTTGGAACTTTGCTATAAACAAAAAAAGTGTGAAATAACTCAAAACATGTTTGATATTTCAGATCCTTTGCTTTGATTCCTGCTTTGCACACTCTTGGCGTTCTCTCCATGAGCTTCATGAGGTCGTCTCCTGAAATGGTTTCCAACAGTCTTGAAGGAGTTCCCAGAGATGCTGAGCACTTGTTGGTCCTTTGCCTTCGCTCTGCGCTCCATCTCATCCCAAACCATCACTGGTTTTAGGTCAGGTGACTGTGGAGGCCAGGCCATCTGGTGCAGCACTACATCATTGGGTGGCTGTAGCTCAGGAGGTAGAGCAGGTCACCTACTGATCGGAAGGTTGGAGGTTCGATCCCAGGCTCCTCCAGTCTGCATGCCAAGTATCCTTGGGCAAGATACTAACCCCAAGTTGCTCTCCGATGCGTCCATCGGAGTATGAATGTGTGTGAATGTAGTTAGAAAAAGCACTAAGTACAGATAAAGTGCTTGTGAGAATGGGTGTGACTGGGTGAATGTGGCATGTTGTATAGAGCGCTTTGAGTACTCCGGGAGAGTAGAAAAGCGCTATATAAGAATCAGTCCATTTACCATTTACCATCACTCTCCTTCAAATAGCCGTGACACAGCCTGGAGGTGTGTTTGGGGTTATTGTCCTGTTGAAAAATCAATGATGGGATGGCATGTTGCTGCAGGATGCTGTGGTAGCCATGCTGGTTCAGTGTGTCGTTAGTTTTAAATAAATCCCCAGCAGTGTCACCAGCAAAGCCCCCTGACACCAAGTTTGACTTAAGTAAATACTAAACCTCCTCTTTATGTAACTTTCCAGTTGAAGCATGAAAACAATGTGTGTATAAACATGAAAGGAGTTTTATTCTAAAACAAATTTAGAATCACCTGATTTACAGTAACTGTATCAACTTTTTCTGGGCTGATTTTGTCCCAGTCTCTCTCTCCAGGTACATTTCTGTCATGGTGCTGGGTCTTTGACCGAGTACTTTGAGATTTTGTTCTGGACTTTTTATTTGTTCCTTTGTATTTGAGAAATGTTCACATTCAAGGTCTGATTAGTTGTTCTTGAGTTTAGTATTCTGTAATGCTTCTAAGTTTGTTATTGTTAGCTCCCTTAGTTCTCTGTCTTGTCATCAGCATCTCCTGTGAAGGTCAGTCTTGTCTCCCTGCTTTCTGTCTCCCCGTCCACTCCCTGTGTCTGTCTGGCCTCTCCGTGTCCCGTCTCTGCGGTTGTCTGGTTCCCTGTCTTGTCTCATTAATACGTATTTAGTTCTGGTTCCTGTGTTTATCCCGTGTTGATCCCGTAATAATCTCTCTGTGTTTTGTCCTTTTGTCTCTCCGGTCAGTCATGCCTACCTGTCTGTTTGTCTCCGATACCTGTATCAAGTTCATGTGTCTTAGTCTGGGCCTTGGTGTGTGCACTACTTACAGTTTTATTTTAATACTTCCTCGCCTCGTGTTTAGTTTTGCTTCAACTGTCTTATGAATCTGTCCAGCTGTGCTCCAGGTGTGTCCACTCTGCATCTCACTGTGGTCTGAATCACCTCCTCACTGATGGGACTGTTCCTACCACCTCAATTATTGGTTTTGCTTTTCCTCCTTAAAAGCGTTAATAAAGCTGTGACTCTGTCATTTCAACTTGAATACTTGAATAAAATGAAATTAACCTGCTTTATAGTTTGAGTTGCAGAGTGAGGGGGCAGTCTGCAGTTGGCTGCTGTTTCTGCCTCTTTCATACTGGACTGACCCACTTCTTATGTGTCGCTGTCTTGTTCTAGGGCGGCACGTGGCACTGACAGGCAACACACACACACACACACACACATTAACTTGCATCAAAGCTGAGATGTGCCTTCTGTTCATCCTAATCTGCTCTATCCAAATCTGTCTGAGTCACTTCTCTGTCTGACTGGAAAGTGGAAATCAAATATACAGTTTTAAACTTTTTTAAACAATAATGCCAGTTATTTCCATGTGATTGAAGTTGAAATTACAGACATTTTTTATTCTTTATTTTTGGCACAGCCTCAAAATTCCAGCTCTGGTGTTGCTGAAGGATCGCGACAGTGACTGAGTTTGGGTTTAAACTGGTTGTTTGTACTGTATGTTCTCCCTCAGATGCTTTCAGGACATCACAGTAACACTTAGTGACAGTTAATGAGGGAATGATTCAGTATTTCAGTGCTATAGAACAAAGAAAATAAAGAACAAGAAACTTAAGTCATGTGTTGGATACCGTGCAAATGTGGCTTCACCGTCAGTCTTTATTTTCTGAAACTGTCTGATGTAAAAGGAGTAAACTGTCCCACTGCAGACCATGTTGATATTAAAGAGAGGATCTTCGGTCTTAAAAATCCAGGCTTGTGTCAGACTTTACACATAAACTGAAACAAACAAATCCAAGTTTGAAGAATAGTTTTATTGTTGGTTGTTGAAATATTTAATATTGATATTAATACAGCAAGTCGTATTTTCAATGTAAAGAGATAAACACCGGACATATGACCTCTACCTTGGACTTCTACTGTGTCATTGCTGTCTGCTTCCTGCTTTAATGATGCACTGCAAATCCAATTGCATTTCCCACTTGGAGCCACTGCTACAGCATGTGGCCTGCTTCTCCTCTGACCCAGGTCACTGCTTTATTTGAAACACTTCCTGCCCTCTCTTCTTCCCACCAGCACTTAGACTGCAAGTGTGCACAGATGTACATCGATCTGACTGATCCTAATCTATAGGGCCTTAATCACCTGTGAGAATAAGCTGAGGGTGCAAGATGCCGAAGCATGATCCAGGCCGGCCCGCTGCAGGGTGCTCAGTCCAGTTCTTCTCTCTGTGTGTAGAATATTAGTATTATTTAATTAATGGAATGATTTACTCTTATTTGATTTCTCATACCAAAACCAAATACTGTCAGCACAAGGATTATCAGGCATGTTGTGCAGAATGCACATTGAACTACTGTAATATGTGCATAATGGATGAACACCGACCAATTTACATCTCACAGATACGTGGGTTTTAAAGTCAAAATGAGAATAAACAAAACAAACACAACAGGCAACACAAATCAACAACAAAATAAGAACCTAATTTCAAGGAATATATGAAGGAAATTAAATTGCAAACAATGTCCAGCTGTGTGTATATTGATGACAGTAAAGATGTGATTACTGATCAGAGGGTTTCACTTTGTAGTGCAGCACACAACGTTCAGTACACAATGTTCTGGCACATTTAGAGCCATGTGCACACGGCCTGGGAACTGACGTCTAAGAGCTATAGGAAAGCTTATGAGGTGGAGCAGCAGAGAGCAGTGGCGCCCTCTGTCTGAGTTCAGTAGTCCTGCTGCTGACAGTCAATTCAGTTCAATTCCCTTCAGCTTTATTTATATAGCACCAAATCACAACAACAGCTGCCTCAGGGCGCTTTTACACCTGGTTAAGAACCAGGAGTAAATGTGGGACTAAGTTAGTTTTAACATTAAGACAAACTATGAATTCCTGCCTGTTGGCTATGATATATAAATATATGGGAAGCTATCTCTCTCTCTCTCTCTCTCTCTCCCTCTCTCTCTCTCTCTGTCTCTCTCTCTGTCTCTGTCTCTCTCTGTCTCTCTCTCCCTCTATACATATATATATATGTGTGTGTGTGTGTGTGTGTGTGTGTGTGTATACTTTTCTTCCCCTCTCACCCCTGTGGGCAGTCTATCCTTCAAGCTCAGGTCCTCTACCAGAGGCCTGAGAGCTTGAGTCCTGTGCAGTATCTTAGCTGTTCCTAGGACTGCGTTATTCTGGACAGAGATCCCCGATGTTGTTCCTGGGATCTGCTGGAGCCACTCGCCTAGCTTGTGAGTGACCCATCCTATTCATGTAACCCCTTCCGCCAGGGTTACTTGTGTAGTAGCATTCCAACAACGCCCTATTTTCATCTCTTGCCCACCGATGCCTTCTTGTTCCAGGAGCCCATCTCATCAGGGTGCCCTGGTTCCTCAAGATCTCTCTCTCTCTCTCTCTGTGTATATATATGTGTGTGTGTGTGTGTATATATATGTATATATATATATATATATATATATATATATATATATATATATATATATATATATATGTGTGTGTGTGTGTGTGTGTGTGTGTGTGTGTGTGTGTGTGTGTAATGATGAATGACTCTAAATATGTATTATATATATATATGTACAAACACACTTTATTTCTTCATATGTTGTCACATTTATGTCAGCTGCTACTTGGACTTATTTAACACTAATATAAATTAGTGTTAAATAATCACAGAGGCTCACAGAGTTTATTGTGAAATCTAAACTGTGGTGTGGTGGTTATAAATGTATCTGGCAGCCAGATGACTTTAATGTCACAGTGAATTAAAGTCTTGTGACTGACCTGGTGGCCTCCATACGGAATGTTTCCGTTCTGATAACTCTTTGTCATAAAGTACCCCCTGGTGGCTGAGTGTTTAATGTTCCCTGTTTGGTGCATATAAACCTTCTTGTTTTATGGTACAGATATTGTACCAGATGGAGTTGCCAGAAAGGCCATACACAGAAAAGTGCTAGTGAACCGATGGATTTAAACCCAGCAGCCTGTTGCATAATAACATGGTTGTTGTACCAATGTTTGTCTAAATCCACTCCACAAAAATGAATCCAATCCTTTGTCACCAAAGTGTTTTCAGTTAAAACTACATAAGAATGTAGTTTGACTAAAGTATTTTTTTTTTAATATACCTGTAAAAATGTTTCTGTAATACAGACAAAACAAGACTAAACATAGCTAAAGACAAACAAAGAAATGTGTTATTAATAGATTTACTTGTTGTTTATCTTTTCTCTCATGTAATTTTGTTCTGTCTATAAAATGGAAATGAGCTGCATTTTTTCATTTGGAAGGAACTGTAACTAATTTTGGATAGTTATCACTGTCAGATCATAAATAAATGATAAATGTTTAGTAAGTGCAGAATAACAGTGACAGCCAACATGTGCCAGTGGTATGATGTACATTAGACTGAAACAAACATATATCACATATATCATATATCCCAGGATCCAAATGCAGGACTCAGAGACAAAAGATAAACTAAAGGAGGCAGATTTAATTCTGTTACTTAGAAACTCAAAAAATATGTATAAAAAAATACCAAGGGCAGGGCAGGAGGAAACTAGGAACTAGGAAACTACAAGGGGAAACATGGGACTGATGGACTACATTTGAGAGGACAACATGATACGGAACAGAGGGAAGCTGGGGACTTAAATACATAGACAGGCTAACAAGAGGATGGACAACAGCTGGGACCACAGCTAGGGCTAATTACAGACCAAAGAGACAGAGGAAGCAAACTGAACACAATGCCCACAGGATAAGAGATCAAAGTAAAACAGGAAGTAACAAACACAGAAACCAGGACTACGACGTGAACACTGGGGCTGGGGATGAACAGGCATGGAGACATAACAGACAGGGGACAAACAAAGAGAAACTGGACATAGAAAGGCCCCATCATCATGAGCAACCAAGAACCTGAAGTAAAGAAAAACTCAGAAGCACAAAGAGATGATATTATACTGAATACAAACTAATACAGACGGAACATAAATCATTAAAAAAAAACAATAAGAATCAAATACACACATCAACAATAGATATTAATATTTGTATAGTCTCAGCTCAGCCCTTATAACCTGAAATAATTATGTCAACAATAAACTAGCAGGAATAAAATGTTATAAAAACAATAGCTTGTATTATATGTTACAATATAACCAATAAAATTAATATAATCAAACAGAACAGCTTTTTGGTGTTATCAATATATTATTTTAGTAAAATAAATATATTCATAAGTTGTCAGTGACTTCAGTTCTTATAGCCCAACGACTGTACAATCATATTTCTTCTCTCCATAGCCTCCGCCATCAAGAGCCAGAGTCATGGTGACTGTGATAATTGGGAGGTTGGTGGTTCGATTCCTCCAGTCTGCATGCCAAAAATCCTCGGGCTAGACACTAACCCTAAGTGTGAATGTGTGTGAATGTGAGAATGAAGCAAGATGTATAAAGTAGAAAAGCGATCTAAAAGAATCAGTCCATTTGTAAGGCATTACAATTTGTGTGTCTTTGAACATTAAAATAACAACATACCGCTCTGCATAATAGTATCACACACAGAGGGTTTAGCTGGTGGTGCTACAGATGACACAGTCACAGGGACCCAGTGTTTATGTTTTTGGTTAGTAATATTCTTTGATTCAGTTAGTTTCTGATTATATTTTTGATGATTTCTCATTCTTTGGTTTTGTCTCTGTGTCTCCTTGTGTTACACGTTTCTTGCCTAGGAGAGCCACCTCCATGGGACAAGACTCGGCAGTCCATCTGCATCTAAATGTCAAAGGTCACTCCTTCGAGGACACCAGTGTTCACATTTTGGACAGAGAAGACAGATGGTTTGAAAGAGGAGTGAAAGAAGCACTCAGGTTATACTGAGTTACACTGTGGCAGCCACTGAAGTGCTGTTTAAAACTGTATGCTTTCATTTTGGAAAATGAAGTTTGATGAATTAACTACTGGTTATTTTTTGCTGTGTAGCTGTGGAAATTCTGACAGTTGTCACTGGATTATTTTATAGTTGAAGAAATCTTAGAAACTGGAGGATTCTAAGTTCTGAAGCCTCTGCGCTCGTGCACCATCAGTCTGATTTAATGTGATGCTGTAAAATTCAGGGGCCACTTTAAGATCAGGCTCTCTCACACCCCAGCCCGTGCTGGGGGGCAGAATCCCTCACTCCAAATCTGCATCAACAACCGTGAGAATTTCACCACACCCGTGTCTTGCATAGACGACAAAGGATCAAAATTTAAGCATGGATTTTTGTGGTCTGACCTGTGTCCAGCTACTGTCCAGGGATCTCATGTGCAAATCAAACATAAATTTGATCTCCTGTCATAATGGCATCACCAAGCTGTAAACAGATTTGGACTATACAATGGTGAAATACAGCCCTGCCATCCCAGCTTTCGCTTATGAGTGGAAGCTGGGAGACGGGTCTGTGGCAGAGCACTTTGTGCAGGCGGTGAACCATTGTATGTCTCCAGATCACTGCTTCATGGCTGTTGGAGACCTCCACTGTATGTTGCATTATCAATGCAGTTTAGGTGGAGTTTATTTTCGTTATTCTGACTTTTTCCGTACTGCGTACTAGCTAGCATGACGGAGTTTCTATACAGCTGGGTGGGTGCTATGAAGTTAATGATGTTGAACTTTATTTTGTTCATAAGTTATTAGAGTTGCCAACCGTCCCGTCTGGTATTCAGATAAAATATTACGCGTTTCTTATTGAGGTGAAAAGGAACAGTTTGTCCCGGACTTCAGCTACAATGAAAAAGACACAAAGCTGGAGTTATTCTGTGTCTTTGCTGCACAGCTGCCTCTTCTTCTTTCATTCTCTCCCCTCCCTCTCCTGTTTCTACTTCAATCATGAAAACTGATCAATGATCAGCTGATCGGCTCTCTTGTTTGTTTGCGCCAGAAAGAGGAAACCAGCCAATGTCGCTTTAAACAACAGCAGCACGTTTAAGCTTGATCAGCAGTTGTTAGAATTTATTTAATATTAATTTCTACTATCAGCTGATGTTTGCTGGAGCCACAGCTGCAAAAAAGCTGCTGGTCATGATGTCGGTTTGGTTATCTGGTGAGAGGGAAACATGAAGATGAAACCAGGAGATGTCCTTACTGAATCATCAGAGCTGAACAGGTGATGGAGAAACAGGTTTACCTTTTAGGTGACATAAATGAGTTGAAGGGAAGTTATGAACTGTTTCTGAGAGACAAATAACCCCAGGATCCTTTTATAGGTAGCTGACAGCTGGTAACTGTGCAGGGGCGGATCTAGCAAAGTTTTGCCAGGGGGGCCAGGTAGGGCATTAACAGGGAGAGGTGGGCACAAAGAAATACTTTTCTTTCTTATTCTCATTTAAAATGTCTCGCTTTTAAAAAATAATTATCTGAATCTTACAACAAACGATTGATAGATTGATGCATATATACCATCAAAACAGTGAACATCACTGTCACAACAGTGTTTGTTTTCATTCAAAGGCTTTATGATTTTTCCTATAATGGCGGGCCGGTCTCTAGTCAAAACGCCCGGGCCGATTTTTTGTCCCAGTCCAGCCCTGTATGCAGCTCATCTGCAGTGTGGTGTTACCTACATCTTCCTATTCAGAAGGCAGAATTTCCGAGTTCTGAGTACAATCAAAGCACCACGACTGCAGTTTTTGTGTTGGATGTAAAAGGCGCACATGATGCTGTGACGTAGGCTAGAATCATGGCAGCGGTCAATGATGGTCCAGGCGTGGGATTTCTCTTGTGGAAATATGCACATTATCTTTTCCTTTCTATTGGTAGGTGGCACAGTGCACTTGTGGCAAGTAAGCAAGCTAGAAGACTGGCAAAGTTGTGGAAGCAACACATTAATAAGAGAATTCTGAGTAAAACCAAAGTTACTTTCCCTAGTAACTAGTTACTTTGAAAGTAACGAGTACACAGGTTTTGTTTTTAGGAAGTTCCAAGGATGCAGGCTCTGGATGGAGCCAGAGGTGCAAAAGATTTGACATGGTGATTAAATAGATTTTATTCCTTAAACACAGGTTTGCAGGCCTGGAGCAAATATACCCGAGAGGAGGATCGCTGAGGTGTTTTGAGAAATAATTTGACTAGCCTTTTTCTTTTAATTTCCTAAGAGGTGGTGAAACAAGGTGTCAAAAGGGGGAATTTTAGGTTTAATTTGAAATAAGGGGTTTTATGACCATTTTATGACTTTTTGGGTGTTTGATAATTTAGGTATGGTAATGTGATGTGATCCAAAAGAAGAACAGAGCACAAAGACACCTATCTGAAGAGCAGTTGTTTACTTTGCAAAGAAGATCAAAAGCTCGTTAGACACTAATGAGAGGGACTTTAGTAATAGTTTGTAGGATTTCTATGTTATGTAAATTGCCCAAACACAGTGTTCAGGCCGGATATGCGCTACCCGTTAAAGGGGGCGAAGAAACCAGGACTAAGTTTTAAAGAGGAAATGGGTTAACACACCAAAGAGTGACAAAAGTAATGTAGGACCTGTTACCAGGAAAACTAATTATATCGGTTTTTAGTTAACAGTAGTTATTGAGGGAGTCAGTTAATTAGGTTAACTAATAAAATTAGTTAAAAAGGGGGAAACTGTTAAGGAATAAACATATATTCTTAGTGCTTATTGTCTGATTATATTGTTTTATGTATTTTAGTAATAAAGGCTTGTAAAGCAAGGCCACTTTTGACTCACAAACTAAGTGCTCAGCCAGACTGAAAAACAGGAAGTTAGTGTAGAGCTATACAAGCATATTAATAAAAACTGGAAACTAGACAAAAAGAGGAACTAGTAACATATAAGGAGTTGTTTGTATCGAAACTATGTGTGACGTGTAAAGTACCAAATTAACATATGAGACACATTTTTAGCTTCTAATGTTAGAGATTCTGCAACTGGCTTTGGGCTGTGCAGGGCTCTCTTTTCTGGAAGATGAAGAGAGATGAATAAAGAATTATAAATGTTTTGATCACTCCTGAGTTGGGATTTCTCTATTCTATCATGGGGATCAAAGAATTGGGTTTAATAGAAACTAGCCTCACGTGGCCAAATGCACTTCCCCTCATGCTAATGCACATGCTCATGTGAACCAGACCTCCAGCACACCTTAACCCTTACGGGGTGTTGTATGGACGTCCTGCCAGGCATGTCCATCCAATGGCGTAACATTGAAAGCAGCCCTGCCCAGACCAGAAGAAGAAGGACCTCTACACCCGTTTAAACCAGGCGACTGGGTTCTGGTGAAGGACTTCAGGCTGAAACACTGGAAGGCGAGGCCCGACCCTGCTGATACTGCTGGGAGCAGCCCTCTGGTGGATGAATGTGGTAGATCTCAAGCTGCCCACAACACCGGACAACAACGGGCCCAACTCCACACTCACCAGATGTGTCCGAGTGGCAGGAGGCAGTGACTGGATCCTTTGGAGCCCAGTGGTTGGACAGTAATTCCCAGAGTGGGTAGCTCCTCCACACAAGTGCAGGCGTATTTCTCACTGACCAGAGCTCAGGTGAGACAAGATGCAGCCACAGGAAAGGTAAACCCATTGGCTCTAACAATCAAAACCTGCAAAGTAATGATAAGACTAAATGGCAATCCCGAAGAAGCGAAAGTTGTGATGATAAGAGAACTCAAAGACTTAGAGCAATATAAATAATCAGGAATCTGCTCTGGAATCTATTGGAAAAGTGACGATTGGATAATGAACAATGGGTATGGAAAGTGTTTCTGGCCTTACGGCTCAAAAAACAACAACAAAAACACATAAATGACAAGTTTGGACACAGATTATAGGTTTCCATTCAGAGATATTGAAGAGGAAGAATTTGATTATGAAAAGGACTGTCAAGGTGGTTATTTTGCCACACACGCTGAGAAAACGAACTTCAAAACGTTTAACTATGCAGAGCACAACATGCATGACCCTGAAAGTAACATTGACCCAGATACCCACTTCTACAATAACACCAATAATACTTGTGAGTACTATACAGATGACCAATTCAATATGAATATTAAAATGGCAAATGCATTGTCGGTCATACATTTCAATAGTAGAAGCCTGTATAAAAATTTTTCTAAAATTACAGAATGTTTAAGTAAGTTAAAAAAGTTTAATATAATTGCAATATCAGAAACATGGCTCGATAATGAGAAAATTAGTGAAATGGGACTGGAAGGATACGAATTATTTACAATGAACAGGGTGAATAAAAAAGGAGGCGGTGTTGCCTTATATGTAGATAAAGTTTTGAAATGTAGTCTGATTGAATGTATGTCAAGCACCATAGATAACGTATTGGAATGTGTCACTATTGAAATCCATGTTGAAAAAGCTAACAATATAATTATAAGTTGCATCTATAGGACACCAGGTTCATGCCTTGAGACATTCAATGAAAAACTTGCTGCTATGTTTAGCAACCTAAATGATAAAAAAGTGCAAATAATTTGTGGTGATTTTAATATAGATTTGCTAAACCCAAATGGACATCAGAAAACAACAGATTTCATAAATACAATGTATAGTAACTCCCTTTTCCCTGTAATTATAAAACCAAGTAGAATAACAATTGATACAGCTACATTGATAGATAATATATTCACAAATAAAATTGACCATGAAATAGTAGGTGGACTTCTTATAACTGATATAAGCGATCATCTTCCTGTTTTTGCAATTTTTCAAAATTATTTTGGGATTAAAACTAAACAAAAGAATCAAATATTTGATATGATACGACTTAGAACAACAGGAGCCATTGCTGCCCTCCAGGTGGACTTAAAGGAACACAATTGGAATGAGGTTTTTGCAAATGAAGATTCAAATAGTGCATATGATGCATTCTTATCAACTGTAATTTCACTATATGAAAAACATTGTCCTTTAATGAAAATCACTAGAAAGCATCACAGATCAAATAAGCCATGGATCACAAAGGGGATAGAAGATGCATGTAAAAAGAAAAATAATCTATATAAGAGATTCATAAAACAGAGGACAAAAGATGCTGAAATAAAGTACAAGTTATATAAAAATAGATTAGTAAATATTATAAGAACAAGTAAGAAAGAATATTACCACAAATTATTGGAGCAAAGTAGAAGTAACACACAAGAAACATGGAGGATATTAAATAGTATAATCAAAAAGGGCTCAAAAAATAAGAATTATCCAGATTATTTTAAAAAAGATAAAGATATTGTGCTTGATAAAACTAAAGACATTGCAAATGAATTTAATGATTTCTTTGTAAATGTTGGCTTTAATTTAGCAAAAGAAATTCCAGAGTCAAGAAATAATAACGACCTAAATAAACATATTACTCAGAATGTGTCCTCCATGTTTATTGGTGCTGTAACTCAGACGTTCCCAAAGTGTGGGGCCCGCCCCCTAGGGGGGGGGGGGGGCGCAGAGCCATTGCAGGGGGGGCGCGGCATGAAAAGGGAAAAAACAAAAAACAAAAACAACGCTTGGACACTGCTAGCATGGGGCGCCCACACAAACGCAAAGCAGGAGATGAAGCATCGCTGAATATGTTTCCAAACCAACTTCATTCTAAGCAAAAGACTAGAAAATATGGTGAAGCATATCTTCCCTTTGATTTCACCTGCACAAGTGCCGAGGTAGGTCTCCCTGCAGGATTGGTTTTCCCTTTGTCGGGAGCAGCGCTGGGCTGTTCAAATCACAGACAAACAGTATCCCACATTCTTGATTTGTAGTTCACAAACACTTGTTGTAATGACTAACTACTCCTGACATGTTGGAGATGTTAGCTCTTTATACAGTAAAGTTAAAGTGGGATACAAATAATATCAGGCTGATCCTGCCACGATTTGTTCCCCCGGTTCAAATCACGGACAAACAGCATCCAACAGTTGTTTATGTTTTTGAACCCATTTTGCAGAGGGATTTTTTGAAAAATGTATTGATAGCAATGTTGAATATTATTACACAGGGAAAAAAAACAACTACATGTAAAATAATTACACCGTGATGCCTCTGCCTTTCTAAATGGAGGGACAGTAACTGCGTGTATATGTAAGCGTGTAAAACCTGCAGATAGTCAGATTAACAGTACTTCGTCTCTATCTGCCATTCTGCAATTCATCTCATGTAAACAATAACGTGGCGCACAGCGTGACGTGAAAAAAGGCACATACCTTTGACGTTGCATGACGAACTCTATATTCCTCGTCCACACATAAACGCAAAAAAGGAGTTTTAAAAAATCTCCATTCTCGGTGATTCGAAACGCCGTTTACGTGTGGACGAAACAGCTGCGTTTTCAAAAATACCCGTGTAGGTGCCGACGTAGCATAAAAGACTTTATTAGTTTATTTTCTTGCTACCTGCATATTACTTGTATTTGCTTAATTGTTTACTAAATGTTTGAGGTGTGAAATAAACCGCAATGGAGCAAAATATGGGTGTGTGTGGTTGGAGGATGTGTTCTTGCGTGCGTGCGCGCGCGCGCGAGGGGGGGGCGCGAACATTTTTCTTGTAAAACAAGGGGGGCCCAGCAAAAAAAGTTTGGGAACCACTGTCCTAAGTGATAACCAATATGGCTTTAGAGTGAAAAGGTCCACTTCGATGGCAGTGATGGAACTTGTAGAAGGGATATCTAATGCTATAGATAATAAGGAATATACTGTTGGTGTTTTTATAGACTTAAAAAAGGCGTTTGATACGATTGATCATTCTATATTAATGAATAAACTAGAGAGATATGGCATAAGAGGGTTAGCATACAAGTGGATGAAAAGTTACCTGGATGACAGATATCAATATGTCGAATTCAATAATGTAAAATCTAAGCAGTTGAAGGTAACTTGTGGTGTTCCTCAGGGCTCTGTGCTGGGCCCTAAATTATTTATATTATACATAAATGACATATGTAGCATTTCCAAACTGTTAAAATGTGTATTGTTTGCTGATGATACCACTCTGTATTGCTCAGGTAAAAACCTGGAACAGCTTCTGACTACAGCGGAAAAGGAGTTAAATATATTAAAAAACTGGTTTGATGTAAATAAGTTATCATTAAATATAAAGAAAACAAAATTGATTATTTTTGGCACTAGACAAATGAAAAATGTATCTAAAATCAGGGTTAATGGAATTGAAATTGAAAGAGTGTACGAAAATAAATTTCTTGGAGTGATAATTGATGATAAGCTGAGTTGGAAGTCTCATATAAACCATGTGAAAATAAAAATGTCAAAAACCATTGCTATTCTCTATAAAACAAAGCATGTCCTGAACAAAAAATCATTATACACACTCTATTGTACTCTGTTGCTTCCATATATGACTTACTGTCTGGAGATATGGGGTAATGCATATAAAACGAACACTCTTCCTATTTTCAAGTTGCAAAAAAGAGCTATAAGAATTATAAACCAATCAAACTATATAGAACCAACTAACATTTTGTTTATTAATCTGAATACCCTGAAATTTTATGATTTAGTTGAATATAAAATGGCACAGATAATGTATAAAGCACAAAATAACTTGCTTTGCCCCAGTACTCAGAAGCTGTTCAAAGTCAGAGAGAGTCAATATGACTTAAGGGGAACAGATTTCTTTAAAAAAAACAAGATAAGTACAAATATAAAGCAGAGATGTGTTTCTGTTAGAGGAGTTAACCTGTGGAATAGTTATGACAGTGATTTAAAAAGGTGTAGTTCATTTTCCTTGTTTAAAAATATGTTTAAAAATAGAGTATTAGAAAAATATATATATCAAGAATGAAAAGAGCAAAAAAAAAAAAACAAAAACAAAAAACAGAAAACCTCTTGATTCTTTTGCTTTGATGTAGTTACTTACTAAGGTGGTGGTGTTTTTTCTTGTTTGTTTGTTTTGTTTTTGCTTTGTTTGCCTTCTCTCACCCCAACCGGTCGCAGCAGATGGCTGCCCCTCCCTGAGCCGGGTTCTGCCGGAGGTTTCTTCCTGTTAAAAGGGAGTTTTTCCTTCCCACTGTCGCCAAAGTGCTTGCTCATAGGGGGTCATATGATTGTTGGGCTTTTCTCTCTGTATCTATGAAGCGCCTTGAGGCGACATTTGTTGTGATTTGGCGCTATATAAATGAAATTGAATTGAATTGAATTTTATTATTTGCTTCGAGCCCTGTGTACAGGAGCTGCATGCTAAAAGATCTTTTGTTAAAAGGGTTGGCGTAATAAGCAAATGCTTCAGCCAATACCTTTTGATTAGCCTTGTCTCATGCTTTCTTGCTTTGTGGTAAATCTTTGTTCTGTCTTCACTGAGATATTTGAATGCTAATCAATAAACATATCAATCAATAAAACCTCAACACAACTTTGTTTCACGACAGATTGCCAGAACAACGATTGAACCTACTTCACCCTGGGCATGCATTTATTACTTCTAGGTTGGACTACTGTTATTGGTATTATCTGGGTGCCTTGAAAAACTCCCTAAAATGCCTTCAGGTGATCCACAATGTTGCAGCAACAGTACTGATGAAACAGGAATAAATCTTTGTGTCAGAGCAGTCAGTGTAAATAGATCTTATTGGACAGTATTTATCAAGTTTAGATCAGAAAGTTTAATAGGAAAGAATATTTTTTAGGCCTGTATAAAATAAACAGAGCTGTATTTTCCTGCTCTAATCCTTCATGTGTTGGCCTTTATGTCCAGAACACATAAAAATGATGCTTTACATTCATCTGGAGAGACTATAAGCCTTTTTGATTTAGGATGTGGCTAATCTTCTGCAGGGCTCCAACAGCTCCCACAGATGGTATTACTTTATCCTCAACCCAAGGGGATGGAAGGATGTTAGATGTCAGTGTATTAGAGGATGTTATTCTGTTATTTTCAATTACTTAACATAACATAAAATCTTTTGTAAATGTTGATTTTCAGTTTCTGGTGAGAAATATAATCATCTCTTTGTGTTGCCACTGTTAAAGATAATCTCATGAATAGAAATAGCTGTGGCCTTTCTTAATTTTCCTCATGGCATATTATCATGTCAAGGTTTAGCTGTATCACTTTGACACATTGGATCTAACCTGGGAAATTCTGGAAAGAAACTGCATTTTCTCTCCAGTGCTGAGGAGCTCACCAGTATCAAACACAAAATTATCACTGCAGCATCACCACAAACCTCATACAACGTACAGCTCTGGGGTATGTATAAAGTGTTGGGATACTCACAAAAATCATCTTTATATTACATGTTAATTGTTTTAAAAAGTAATGCATTATATGGATTATATTTAAAAAAATTTTTACCTTACTTTTTCAATAACGTGGCACATGCATCGTCACATATTTACTTTTCTTTTCTTTCAGCTGCTTCCTTTAGAGATCGGCAATTCAACCTAGTTTTATACCAACAGCCAGCCAAACAACATGGCAAAACAAGATGATGTATTTAAAATGCTTCTCATCACATACAAGGTCTTGAATAATCAGGCCCCATCTTATCCTAAAGACCTCATCACAGGGGGTCATCTGACTGTTGGAGTTTTCTCTGTTTTCTCTGTATTACTGTATGATCTTTACCTTATAATATAAAGTACCCTGAGGGAAATGCTGTTTTATTTGGAGCTATATGAATAAAATTAAATTGACTTGGCTTGAATTGAATTAAAAGTAGTACTCTTCTCACACAGTGGATCATGGGGATGGGGAGTTGTTTACCTCAACTGAGGACATAATTGTGTGGAAGGAATCATCCAAGGACCTCCTCAATCTCACTGACATGTCTTCTGTAAAGGAATCAGAGTCTGGGGACGAGGGGGACGACTCTCCCATCACTAGGAGCGAGGTCACTGAGGCAGTTAAATAACTCCTTGGTGCCCAGGGCACTGGGGTAGATGAAGTTCACCCTGAGTTCCTAAAGGCTCTGTATGTTGTAGGGATCTCCTGGTTAATATATTGCTACAATATTGTCTGGAGATCTTGGTGGTGCCTCTGGACTGGGAGACTGGGATTGTGGTCTCCATCTTTAAGAAGGGGGACCAAAGGGTGCTCCCCAACTACAGGGGGATCACACTCCTCAGCCTCCTTGGGAAGGTCTATGCCAGGGTAATGGAGAGGAGAGTTAGTCCATTAATTGAACCTTGGACACAGGAGGAGCCATGCACTTTTCATCCTGGTTGCAGGGTTTGGGGGTACATGGGAGTTTGCCCCTACGTGTGTTTTGTGGACTTGGAGAAGACAACCATGTTCCCCTGAAAATCCTGTGGGTGCTTTGGGAGTATGGGGTGTCTATTGCTAAGATCTATTCAATCCCTGTATAACC
Organism: Neolamprologus multifasciatus; assembly: GCF_963576455.1. NCBI lineage: Eukaryota > Metazoa > Chordata > Actinopteri > Cichliformes > Cichlidae > Neolamprologus > Neolamprologus multifasciatus. The sequence goes on along the minus strand of NC_140458.1, from coordinate 17,255,500 downwards.
ATTGCAGGAGGTCTGCACTGCAATAAGCTGGACTCATTCCCAGTGTGTGTTGGACTCTGCCAGGCCTGCCCTTTGTGTTCATAGTTTGTATGGATAAAATTCCTGTGTGTAGCCAGGTGTTTTTTGGTGGCCGCAGAATCTCATCTCTGCTTTTTGCAGATGTTGTGGTTCTGCTGGGTTCATTAGGTTGTGGCCATCAGTCTGCGCTTTTCACAGCCAAGTGTGAACAGAAATAAGAATTAACACCTCGAGTCTGAGGCCATGGTCCTCAGCCATAAAAAGGTGGAGTGCCCACTCTAGATCAGGGACGACATGCTCAAGCGGAAAGTAGCCTGTTGAAGTTGCTCGGGAAACTCACAAGGATGCCTCCTGGGTGAGGTGTTTTGGGCATATCCAACTGGGAGGAGGCCCCCGGGACAGACCAAGGGAGGGATTACTCTTGGCTGACCAGCTGCAGGAGGTGGCTGGTAAGAGGTAGGACTGGGCATCCTTATTTAGGCTGCTACCGCCAGGGCCCGGCCTCAAATAAGCAGAAGACGATGGATGGATGGATGGAAGGTATAAAAATGGCTATAAGTTTTAAACAGTAATAGAGTACTTTTGTTAAGTCTCTTGAATTAAAGTTGAAAAATGTGACTTAAAATTTGCTGTGGTGGCGTACAGAAGCAAAGTTCCAAAAAGTTATGGATCTAACTTTAACTACATGACCTGATTTCAGTACTTGCTTCAGTCATAATTAATAAAACTCTAAAACTCCATCTGTTCATCTTGCCCTGGATTAATCCCTCTTTCTATGCAGACATCTTTGCAAACCCAGAGACCCAAAAAGTGACAGCACATGCGTTTGTGTCCACGGAGTGTCTGCAATACCATACCCTTTGCCTGGAAATATAATTGACTGTGCTATCCTGTTTCTCATTCATTCTCATTCACCAACTTGTAAATAAACTTTCTCTCCATTTATGTCAGAATAGACCTGCTGACACCAGCCACTGTTCTGACCCCATCTCCCCATTGAAAGAACAGGTTGAAAAGCACGAGTCAGTGCTTAGTGGCCTTGCCACAAATCAGTACGTTCTCCTTCCAAAGGTAAGAGGCTCAGCAGAATGCTTCAACTTTGTTTTGGAAAATCTCAGCCGCTCCCCACAACGTTGCATGCAGCTTTCTGTTTGCTCCATCTGCTTTGCCTTCTCCTTCACCTCAGTTTTCTTCAATGCAGCATCCTAAGCAACTTTACACATACAGTGTGTATGTGGAGGAAAAAGATCTCTATTGGTGTGATAGTGCACTATAAGGTCATTAAGTTCCCCCATGTGTCATTTCAGCAAGTCAGTTTGACTTAAGTTTGTTTGAGATTTTGTTAATTGTTATCTTGAGTTTATTGAGTTGACCTCTTTTATTGGTTTGCTTGTTTACGTTTTTTGGCTTTGTTAAATATCTTCTCATATTTTGGGGTCAATTAAACCACTTTTTTAAACACCTGTGTCCTTTATGCCTTACTGCTTGGTCCCTGACAGTCTGGTTAACAAACTGATAAAAAACAAAACATGCTTCAGATGAGTCAGTATCTAATCTGTTATGTCTAGTCAAGTGGTCAGGTTCAAATTAACTGTGGCTATTTACTGTTAAATAAGTTGTTCAGTAACTATGTAGCTGCTGAGGCTAACTGGACGGAGAAGTACTGCAAAGTCAGCAGAATGCCAGGAGTTAAAAGTACTACAACAGTGTGTGCACCTCCCAAATGATTGTAGCTCTAAACAACTGCATAGACAGTTTATGCCTTAGTTTGCAGTGGTTTTTCAATCATATCTATGAAATAGATTCCAGTTTGTTCATGTAAATGGAGAGTCCTCTTCACATACTGAGGTTAATTATGGAGTTCCAGGTGCTAGGAATGATTTGTTTACATTATACATGCAGAGCTTACGTTTTCACTGCTATGCAGATGACACACGATTTATTTACCCATTCAGCCAGATAACATACACCAAATATTGAAATTGCAGGAATGATTTAGGATATAAAGATCTGGATGGACTCTAATTTTCTGTTTTAGTTTTACGTGCTTTGCAGGTAAAACTGACGTTATTGTACTCAGCTCTAATAATCTTAGAAATAAGGTGTCTAACAGGATGCTTACTGTGGATGACATGCAGTAGCAACAGTACTGACAAGGACTACAAAGAGAGAGCAGATTTCTCCCTTATTGGCTTCACTTCATTGGCTCCCTGTTAGATCCTGAACCAAATTTAAAATCCATCTCATCACATACAAGGTTTTGAATAATCATCTTATCTTAATTATGTTTGTAATTTCTCTTGGTCTGTGTGATGGTAAGCTCCACACCTCACCACCAGTTCATTCACTTTAGTTTACTTTGCAGTCACTACTTTAAATATATTCTATTTATTGTTCAATAAATAGTTTCTTTATTACATTTATTTTTCCATCACACCTTCCAATGTTTATATGGTGTGCACACATATTAACACTGCAAGGTCAAAGTTCTGTTTTATGTTGTATTAATACATCTTTGTTTGAGTTTCCTGGGGTTTGGCTTCTCCTTCCTGTCTGGCAAAGGCTGGGAGAGCTGAAGTACCACCGACTAATTGGATGAAACCACATGCTTCATTGCCTTGGGGGTGTTTCAAGTTTCTTAATTGTTTTGTATTAGTTGGTTATGTGGCAGCCATTTTGTTTCCCCCATGTGTGTCATTTGGTTTAGCTAAGCCAGTATTTAATAACCAAACAACCTTTTTGATTGTCTTTAATGTCTTGCTTTGGTTGTCTGTTGTTGTTTTGCAACTTAGAATTGGTTTTTAATTTTGAACAAATTAAATTGAATATAGCAGCAGTTTTTTTTTTTGTTTTGTTTTGTTTTGTTTTGTTTTTTTTTTTTTACAATTTTCAGCTTTACTTGCTATTTGCTTGCCAAATCAAGGCACAAGAACATCATGTATAATTTAAAATAGCTAGCTTCTTTTGTTACCTACAATGCAATGCAAGATTAAAGTGGTGTTTTAGTTAACGGCTGTATTTCAACACAAAACCTATGAAATGTTAAAATTGCCACAAATTCTTCCTGGTTAACTTTCTAGCTCAGCCGGGGGTACCAGTCTCCAATTTTCCTCTGGAAGGCAACCCAGTCTGTGCTAAAGGAGACTGCAGAAAATTTGCAACAAGCCAACCGTGTCAGGGTCCTGGGTCTCCTGACCCAGCGTGTTTAGTTCTTCGTGGTTTTTGTATTATTGTACTTGTGAGTTATTCTATGGTTTCTAGTTGTGATCCCTTGCCCTTCATGTTTCTCTGTGCCCCCTCTGTTCTGTGTAAGTCTGTGTCTTTGCATGTTTGAGTTTCTTGTTTTCTGTCACTCTGTATTGTACATTATGTTCTCATGGTTGGTCTTTTGTTACTCCCTCGAGTCTAGTTTCTTGTGTTCCAAGCTTAGTATTTCCCTCTGTGTATTTTGGTTCTTAGACATCTGCCTTATGGTTTATGTCTCTGCGTTTCTTAGTTGCTGTCTCCACTGTGCCAAGTTCGCGTCTCTGTGTCATACTTCCTGTTTTACTTTGAAGGTCCGTGTCTTATGTGAATGTGTCCTGCTTTGCTTCCTTGTCTCGTCAGTCCTGATTTCTCCCAGCTATGCCCTCCTTCTGTGTCTCATTCCCCTCGTTACTTCCCAGTGTATTTAAACCCTGTGTTTCTCTGAGTCACTGTTGCGTCATCCCTCATGCCATGTGGATCTCCCTGGAGCTCATCATACCGCAACAGCGACCGCCACAATCGGAAAACATTTCCACGCCGCTGCCACAGAACTCCTCTCCATCCACTCTCCGCTCTGACTGTCACTCACCTGCTGCTTTTATCGCAGCAATGTGGTCAGAGGATGAGGAGCAGGCTGTGACCTCTCCGTCGTTGCCAGTTTCCTCCATCCCCGCACCTCCGGCTTCCCGAAGAAAACGGCATTCACGCCGCCGACACCCACCGCCACAGCCGGACCCCGAGACTTCTGAGGTACCAGCTGTGGTGCGTGGAAGGGACAATCAAGAGTTTCCTGTCTTTAGGATTGTTTATTCTGGGGCTGTGTTTGCTCACTTGGCTGCCCAGCCAGAAGCTCACTTGGCTGCCCAGCCAGAAGCTCACTTGGCTGCCCAGCCAGAAGCTCACTTGGCTGCCCAGCCAGAAGCTCACTTGGCTGCCCAGCCAGAAGCTCACTTGGCTGCCCAGCCAGAAGCTCACTTGGCTGCCCAGCCAGAAGCTCACTTGGCTGCCCAGCCAGAAGCTCACTTGGCTGCCCAGCCAGAAGCTCCATTTTCACCCCTACATCACTTCAGTCTCCCTCAGTTCAGTCTGCCACTCAGTTTCCTCCTCAGATCCTAGCACAGTCATCCACTCAACCACCAGCTCCACTTCCTCCCCAACCATCACTACTACCTCTAACTCAGTCTCCGGTGCAGTCACCTCTAGTTCATTCTCCTGTGAAGTCATCAACTCCACCACCTACTCCAATCTCACCACCACCGTTAATACAGACATCAGTTCAGTCCCTTGTGCCAGTGCAGACGCTCTCAGTTCAGTCTCCCGTGCAGTCATCTACTTCACCACCATCAGTAGCTCAGCCCCCCGTGTCCCCAGTAGCTCAGCCCCCCGTGTCCCAGTAGCTCAGCCCCCCGTGTCCCCAGTAGCTCAGCCCCCCGTGTCCCCAGTAGCTCAGCTCCCCAGTGTTTGAGTTTCTTAGTTGCCCTCTCCACTGTGCCAAGTTTGCGTCTGTGTCATACTTCCTGTTTTACTTTGAAGGTCCGTGTCTTATGTGTATGTGTCCTGCTTTGCTTCCTTGTCTCATCAGTCCTGATTTCTCCCAGCTGTGCCCTCCTGTGTCTCATTCCCCTCGTTACTTCCCAGTGTATTTAAACCCTGTGTTTCTCTGAGTCGGTGTTGTGTCGTCCCTCATGCCGTGTGGATCTCCCTGTGGGTTTAGTGTGTTATTCCCCAGTTTAATTTAGTTTACTTTGTATGCTCGTTTTTCTGCGACCTGCAAATAAAGCTGTGGTTTTGAGTTCGTCCCTCGAGTCTGTGAGTCCTGCATTTTGAGTCCTCATCTCCTGCCTGCCACACAGCATTTCATGACAAACCGTGATCGCCTTGTCACACCGAGTACTCACTCAAAGTCAGAAAGTCTGGTTGTCTACCTAAAATATTCAGCTCCACACAGAATCTAAAAAACAGTCTCCTCGTTTCATCAGCCCTTTTGAAATCTTGTCTGCTGATTATCCCGTAAACCTTCTGAGTTACATCCCAGGACAGAAACAGCTTTGCACCACATTCCTAATATATGCTAATGAGTGTCTCATTTCACAGCAGAGGGCATCTTTACTAATTAACTGATGCAAATGTTCTGTCCTCGTCAGTGATTGAGGGTAATGGGTGACTGAGTCACTGTGCCTGTTGTGAGCATTGGCACAGTCTCATGATCTGGACTGGTCTGCAGGGGTGAAGGACATTTAAAAGGTCTGATAAGAGGAGACCATCACAACAAAGGCAGAGAGGACTGCAGATCACAGGACAAAGGGGAACACTCAACGCAGCTCAACTGTAATCTTGACTGAGAGCACATGAAACCAGTAATTAAGACTGCTGTGCATTTACTGATGTTATTATTAAGGTGGCTAAATATAATTACGATTGGTGAGATGGTGTGGACAGAGGAATATGATATGAAATGAGTTGCAGTGTAAACATGGAAGCAGAGAACGATTACAAACTAGCTGCACGAACAGATATTGTAACTTTTCTGTTAAATAAATATACGTTTCTGGTACTTTTATGGCACCTTTCTACTCCAGTTGTGCACTCACACTGTTTTCTATTGCAAGTGCTTTGAGTAGACAAGAAAAATTGAGTAGTGGTAATTTTACACTTTGATTGCAGCACTTTCATTAACACGCATACGTTGATGTACTTGGTGCAACTGAAGGTTGTGCCTAAACATGAGGACTGGAGGAGTCAGGGCTTGATCCACTGCCCATATTCCTGACAGATAACCCACTCTACTACCTGAGCCACAGACACGTGGAGCTGATTGAGGCAAATAGGCTTGGAGATTTAAGCTCCGTGCTGATGGCCCTTCTCCACCAGTTCATCAACAACTCTATGTTGGCCTCATGTTTCATGCTTTCTATCCCAAGTGCATTACTTACCTTGTTACCTTGTTGTCTTGTGCTCTAGTTTCTTCCGGAAACTCCACAGCTCAGAACTACTCCTCTCTTGGATTCTGGCTCACTTACCTGCTCTCTGGAAATCTTTCCATGCCTCACCTGCCTGCCCTCCTGTAATCTCACAATCTCAGAACAAACAGAACTCACATCAGCTAGTTCACATCGTCAAACTCACCTGGACCTACACCACCTCTCCCTCAACCCTTCTGTCAGTCGTCCTGCAAAGTAAGCTGGGAAAAACTATTATACTCGCCTTTTCTGGAGCTTACTGCTGGCTGCATTCTAATTCCATTCTCCTCTCTCCTCGGTATGTACCCGTCACACCCTAGTTGCCTTCTCGGTCTTGTTTCTGTTTTGCCACAGCCACGCTACCACGGCACGTTCACCAAGCCACTGTATATTCTGTCCCTGCCAAGCGTTAGTTCTGAAATTAAACATTGTTAAATCGCTCCTCCCATCTCTGCTCTGGGTGCAGTTCAGTTACCGGCCTCCGGCCTTTTGACAGATATTGCTGTTGTTCTTATTGCACAAATAGACAAGTGTGCAAAGGTAGAATGCAGACTGCATCAAGGACAGAAATAACAGCCTTATAATGCTAACAGAACTCTCTCCTTTGCAAGTATCTCTACAGACTTCATGCTAACAAAAAGCTAGCCAAGTAGTGTAGCAAATTACTTTCTTAGGTGAGTTATTATCTGAACATGCTCAACACAATATGATTGTGTTGATTGTAGCCATATTGTGTTGAGAACATGGCCTCTGGAGTAAGCACAGATCTCAAAGGTGTTCTTTGGACTCTGTATCCTTGTCCAGTATGTTATGGCATTAATGATATGCCCAAAGTTAAAATCTGCTTCTGATGCTGTTGTGCCAGTGGGAACTATTCTACAAAAACAAAGTAAGAAGAGGTGAGAGGGAAGTTCTGTCCTGAGGCAGCTAAAGAGAAGTGTGAAATGACCGGACCCACACAGCGTACAATTAACATGGTGCAAGCTTTATTTTTGGCCACAAGCACTCTTATTGAGTTTGACACTGTCTCTCTGCTCTGTCCGTGGCTTCCTCCGGGGCTACATCGGGCCGAACCTACTCCCTTTCCCTTCCCCGGTGAGCGTGAGAGGAAATCAGCCACAACCATCATTGTTCCTGGCCTACAGACCACCTTGAACTTAAAGAGCTGTTGGCATCCTTCACGCAGTGGGGCGTGGTCTGAGCAGAGCGTGAATGAGCACCCTAGGAGGTAATAGCACAGCCAATCAACTGTCCGCTGGATCACCAGAAACTCCTTTTCTATGGTGCTGTATAACAGGTGTGTGTATAACAGCGGCTCCCCACAGAGAGCCTCTTTGACCCGCACAAACGCTGCCTGGCACTGCCCTGTCCACTGGACCAGATCTGGGGCACCATTACAGGTGAGATCGATCAGTCGGCTGGTCAGGTCCACGAACTTTGGCACGAACTGGCGGTAGAACCCTGCCAGCCCCAGGAGCCGTCTCACCTCCCTTTTGGTCTTGGGGCGTGGGCAGGATGTTATCGTTGCTGTTTTCTCCACCTGTGGGTGCACCTGCCCACCCCCCAAGTGGTACCCCAAATACTGTACCTCCCTCCAACCAACTGCAAATGCCCATGGTCTGCGTGCAGCCCGTGTCCACCAAAGCCTGGCGTACACCCCCTTGACACCTTACCAGAATGCGGTACATCCCTCCTGGGCTGAGGGGAGGGTGAAACACCTTGCCCACCTCCATCAGCAGACACTCCCGCCTCAGTTGTCTTGGTCATCCGCACTTCCAGCACTCCTGTGACTGTGCCGCTCCCAGTGGCTAAAAATAGGATTTCATACTTTACCACATTTTAATACGGCACCATCAGGTTGTAGTGTGAGAAATACCAATGGTGTAGCTTATGAAACAGAAATTATACATAACAGTCAGGTGTAGATTGAAAAATCTAAAATCTCTCTGTCCCTTGGTCTCTCTCTTTTTCTGTCAGTATTTAGTCAGTCAGGACTTTGTTTACTTTTTGTCTGACAAATAACAAAAATGTGTATTAACACACTCACAAATAAGCGCACAGCTCTCTCAATGCTCTATATTACGATTTATAGTTTATATGGTTATATATGCTGAAATGCAGTTTGTCTGGCCACCTTAAAGTGTGTTCAGTTTCTGTTCAAAGACCTGTAAAACTGTCATCAAATACAATTTTTTTTTTTTTTTTAAAACATCTTGTAAGTTGACCAAAACCTCCAGAACTTTAAACAATGAAACAGTGAAATAAAGAGAGTCAACAGGGTCATACTTACTCCTTCAATAATGTGTTGACAGACGGCCCCTTCTGATGTAGCCACAAGAATGTGATGTGTGTAGTTGGTGAGGTGCACTTTCAGAAATGTACAGAACAGTTTGCATATAAAGAAAACAATAACAATCCCAAAACACGATTCCCACAGCCACGTAGACCCAATCAACAGGTGCCAGTAACTAATAATAATGAAGTTTATGGTGACAGTCTCCACAGCCTCTGGGTATGAGCAGCTCTTTATCTGCTTCAACTCACTGGGAGTTGTTGAGGATGTTACAGGTCTTTTCAAATCATTAACACTGTAAGAATTGTGCGTGTGGTATGAAAGACTGGTGAAAATTTCTTTTATCTTTAGTGCTTTGAGATGTTTGTGTTCAAAAATTGCTGCAAATTTCAGTGTCTGAAAAAATGGTTTGAACATGAGTTGGCCAACCATAGTTCAAAAACTTTGTCTTGAGAAGTATTCAAAATATGAAAATACAATTTCACTGCACTCATTATATATATTTAACATTTGGACCATAAAATCTTTATGCAAACTGGTTAAGCAGAAAATGCTCTAAAGTGATGAGAGGTCGAATGATCCGCTCAGTTATGAAGCTCTGAGTAGAAAAAAGCTGTTAGTACTTTTATTTCTGTATGCTGGTGTAAATACTGTTCAATCAAAAAATCAATTTGGTTTCAGTGCTCAGTTTGTTTTTCCACCACATGTTCTGTCACCCAGGTTTATTGGACCTTTTAAGATCACCGATCCACTTACCTGTTCCATGAATATTCATCTCATCTTTCACGTTTCTCTTCCAGCCCTCACAGTTGGCCTGTTGCATGTGCTCCTTAATCCTATTTGAGCTTAGACACGACAGTTTCTCCATCTACATTTGAACAGGGGGCGGTTGTTCAACCTGCTTTATATCAATTTGTAGAGCAGACTTTTTCATTTCACAACCTACAGCTTTGGTGCGGATGATTTATGACATACCTGCTGTTTACCAAGTCAGACCCACGTCAGTACAGCCTCCTCCTGTGAGACTGAAATATTGAGATTCAGTCATTTTTTCAGAATTCACGTTTCTATCCTAATAACAGGTTTTTCTCTAATTAAAGTCAGAATTCAATTGAAAGCTAAAAACCACATAAGTATAAAGTAGTATTCCTGATAGTGTAAACACTTTCAGAGACTATTCTAAGCCAGTGCTCCTCAACCTTCCACTACAAGTTATGAGATTTATTAAAATCCAAAGCACTAATATAATTACATTTTTTGAAGGTACCACTAATGCTTGACAGCAGCTACTTAAACAATAACTTTTTGATTGAAATTTTTCTTTAGTTTGTTCTGTATGTTCAAACAATAAAATAATAATAAAATCTTCTTAAGTACAAAATAAGCAGTTGGGAATAAAGGATTTGAAAATGTCCCAAGTATCAAAAAGATCCCTGTTTGAAATAAAGATTTATAAGTTTGCAAGGTGCCATGAATTTAACTAAAAAAGCTTAAACCATCTAAATATTGGGAGGTCTGTTGACTGCCAAAACCCAGAGTTCCTGAAGTTGGCTCTTTAGGCTGACTTCAAAAGCAAATTAGTCCTCAGATGAAAACATTTATTACTCTGCAAGCAACAGCTAGCAGGTATCTGTCTGCACTGTGCTGGCTAGTCTTACCTCATAACTTCACCCTCATATCTAAATAGGATTGTTTTTCTAGAGAAGCTGGGATGGCAGTGGACAAATCCTAAATGTTAAAGTGGAGATTGAAGCTAGTCCTAGATTTGAACAGGCTTTTATTGCAGACTAACAGATATCTGCTTCCTTGGTCAGCACTAGACTAAGCCTATTCCTGACTTAGCTAAGCTTGTTTCCTGAAGGAAGATTAGAGCTAGTCTAGGCATAAATTAAAGTGTAAATGAAACCTCCCAGCAGGCGAGTTTAACTTCAGATTAATGTTGTTTGCTGAAGAAGACACATGAATCACTTAGAGCAGGGGTGTCGAACTCCAGGCCTCGAGGGCCAGTATCCTGCAGGTTTTAGATCCAACACAGCTGATTTAAATGTCTGCCTAAGTGCTTTCATGCACACTCCAATAAAGGCATCTCTGTCCTCCTCAGGAATACTGTCATGCAAACTGGAGCAGCGTTATTTAGTATTGGTTCTGCCAACACTTCAGATTAGCATCACTTGGTTGACTAAATTTAAATCAAAGATATTGAGAGTTAACATGTCACACAAGAAGCTCACACTCAAGCCTTTTAATTCAGCTGTATGTTTTTAATGAATCCATTTGCTTATCCTTTCCAGGGTCGCTGGAGCCTATGCCAGCTGTCATAGGGCAAGAAGCAGGGTACACCCTGGACAGGTTGCCAGTCTGTTGCAGGGCTAACACACAGACACAAACAACCATTCACACTCACACCTATGGGCAATTTGGATTAATCAATTAACCTATCCCTACAAACTGCATGTCTTTGGATGGAGGGAGGAAGCTGGAGTACCTGGAGGGAACCCACACAAACACAGGGAGAACATGCAAACTCCACACAGAAAGACCCCGGCCTGATGGTGGAATTGAACTCAGGACCTTCTTGTTGTGCGGCAACAGTGCTAACCACCGTGCCACCGTGCTGCCCTACATTGCAGATCTGTATTTCTGAGTTGATTCAGATCTTTTTACTTAGAGAGGGTTCCACATGACTGCATTACTGGAGATTAAACAGAATATAAATTGTTTAAAGTGAGCCCAACCTGCAGCAGAAAGATATATAAAGATATAGAAATTGAAATCGATACCCAGCCCCAGGACTTGTCGAAAAAAGTGCTTGTATGAATGTATGTGAATGGGTGAGTGAGACTTCTTGTATAAAGCATCTTTAAAGCAGATTAGAAAAATGCAATATAAGAACCAGTCCATTTATCTTTTAATATTTAGGAATATGTCCAAGTCTTTCAAACATGTGTCGACCTGCAACTTTTCATGCTGAAAAGTCAGAATATTATTTTACTAATTACTAAAAAAACATTACTTTAAGAACCCTTACTTGGTTCAGCTGTCTTAGCTCATTATAAACTGCTTTCTCACCTTTGTTTTTTCATTTAAAAAATTATTGAAAGAATAGTTTTCCGACAGTTAACTTGTCATTTAAGGAGTAGTTTATCTGAGGAGTTTCAGTCAGGGTTTAGAATGTGTTTGGCAGTTGACTCATCTCTGTGCTGGTCCTATTAGACTATTAGACGTGCAGTGTTCGAGACCACTGACCACGATATTTTACTGAAGAGAAAAGTGAGATAGGCCAAATGGAGCCAGAGTTTAATAACACTACTGTTTGCACTACAGCCTATTCCAGCCTGAATTATAAGTTTGTTTAAAAAAAAAAGTTTTAAGCCTAATTTCAACAGTAGAGAGATTCTGTCCCGATTCCGACTGAAGGCTTTTTAGTGAGCTTCTAGAGGAATCTGATAATAATGACTGTAATAGTCCAGCCAAAAACTAATAAATGCATGTTTTTCAGCATCACTCTGAAACAGGATGTTTCTAATTTTAGAGATATTGCACAAATCATAGCCTGATTATAAACTACTCTGAGATTTGTGACAGTGTTATTAGAAGCCAAGCTAATGACAGTTAAAGAAATCTCGTCAGAGACAATGTTTCTAAGGTTTCAGGACCAAGTACAATAACCTCAGTTAGAGGTCATCCAGGCTGTTATGTCTTTAAGACATGCCCGTACTTTAACTAGTTGATTTGTATCATCAACTACATGGATAAATAAAGGTGGGTATCATTTGCATAGGAATTAACATGTATGCCGTGTTTTCTAATAATATTATCTAAGGAATGCATGCACAGTGCAAAATGTATTGGTCCCAACACAGAAGTCTGTTCAACATGTGACATGTGATCAGATATGATTCGAACCACTGCAGCTCTAAATGTCTTTAAGATAATATGGTGGTCAGTGGTACAAAATGCTGCTCTGACGTCTAGAAGGACAAGCATTAGTCACTAATGCTGTTTAGTAGTACAGCCATACTGGTTATTAACAGGGCAACACATTTAATTTGACCAATGACTATTTGTATAAAGGCAAGGCAAAAATATTTTACGTCTGTTTTTCATTTAGTCATTACAGTAAAATCAGTAGTGTCAGACTGAGGAAAGATGCATGGACACAGGCTGTTGTGATAGAAGAAAAGATTGCACTTTAAGCCTAATTTTTACTACCTCTGGCTTAGATAGCAGCAGAATAAAATGGTCTAGTGAAGTGATGTATCTAACAGCAGTCTGAGGGCTTGTGTCTGTCAGTGTAAATGGAAATGCTCAGTGAGCTGAAACCAGCATCTGTCATGACGACAGTAAATCAACTGATCTGCAGTGTCTGCCTTTTACTCCATGCTTGTTTTTGAGTTTTTCATGTGTGTAGAATGAACCTAGCACTTAAACCTGACATCATGCAAGTGTGTAACAGGCACTCTGGTCCACTGTGTGAATGTCACAGTTTGACTCTACTTGAAGCTTGAAATGTGCACGCATGCTCAAATCGCAGTAAGCTGCAGTACCAGCAGAGGGTGATATTTTATTTCAAGCCAACATGAAACGAGTCATGGGAAAACATTTAAAGGGACGATACAAATAAATAAATACAAAAATCTAAAAATGTAAAACATACATCTCATTGGTTGATTTGGTGTGAAAATTCTGCCTCCATGACAAACGCTGTGGGAAAGAATAGGAAGCATAATAATACTTATACTACTACTACTACTACTACTAATAATAATAATAGAGAATTCAGCTGACAGCAACATATAGTGAGATGTATTGCTTTGCAACCAATTACATTTTTTATTTAATTGGTTTTGTTATCACCAGATTGATAATTTGCTGCTTCATCTCTTGTCCTTTTTACAAATATGTTGCATTTTCCTTTTTATATTTATCTAGTTTTTTTGTTTTTTTTTTGCACATGATCTCATATTATTTGATAAATTGAGTTGCTTCAGGGATGTCCTGTACTGTAACTGACTTTAAAAATCAAATAAAAAAATAAAACCATTTGTATGTGTTAGGTAAGTGAATGGATGGATGAGCTGACTGAGCCATGAACAGCACTGCTATTTTGAATAAGCACTGGAAGGCTGATAGTCGTGTATGTAAGTAATCAGAAATGACCATATTTAAAACGTTGTTTTTTTTGCGGTTCCTGATTTCGTCAGGAATATTTCAAAATAATGCATCATTTAAAAAAAAAGCAAAAAAAAGCAAAAAAAAAGCAAAATACTGCTACTAAAATAAAATAGTGAGAAACACCAGGAACAGCAAGATTAAGTCCGTCCAATCGGCTTCTTCTAGATCCAGAATTAAATTAAGCACTATAAGAAAAATATACCAGTTTATACGTTTTTAACCAGCATGCTACCCAAGCCTTTCCATGTTTATTATTTATTTCTAGAATTTAAGGCAGACTACCCAAGAGGCGCTGTTAATCTCTGTCCACACTGACAGGAAGCTCTCTGGCTGTGGCAGATAAGAAGTACACGCACGTGTTTTTATGACTTCACGAGTTTTGGTAACAGATAGCTATTTTTAGACAGAATACGTTGTGAAATCTGCTCTCACTCTTATAAACACGCCTGCGTTTTACTCACTAGAAAACGTCTCCACTTAAACTATTATTCTGAAAAGCGGAAGTTGTTTTTGTTGTTTGATACACAACGCTAATGATTCGTCTCCCTCGTTCACGGTAACTAAAGATGGAGTCGCCAGAAAACCTGCATGGTCCAGCAGTCGGTGTCGCGCAGGATGCTACACCAACCACCGTGGACGTGGACACCGCAGTGTTTCTGCTGGGAGCGGGTGTAACAACCCTCACACACCCGCTGCTGTACGTCAAGCTGCTAATACAGGTAGCCGATGTAGCTAGCTAACAGTCATCATAGAGGCTGAATATGAATATACAGCTTCCGTGCTGTTTTTGGAAATATGTCAACTCATGCTTCTATTTACTCATTTAGCTTAGCAGTGAAATCTAGTGTTGTCTTGTTTTCATCATCGATACGAAATTGACTTTTAAATCCGAGCCTCACCTCAAAAATACTGTAAATCTAAGCAGTTATTTCTGCACCGTCGAACCATTTACAAATGTACTGTTTATACAGCTGGAAAGCTGCAGTCAGCTGAGACTGAAGATGCCACTAATGTTTCTCACACTAAAACGTCCAGATGAACAGAATAAACTTTTTAGGATTTCCTTACCTGGATGATGCATCAAGACATTCTGTTGTGCTCATTCTGTAAAACCCTCCAAACTTAAAATGAACATCCAGCATTGTTTTAAACACTGAAAATGTATTGCAAAAGCTGGATGACAGGAAAAAACTATAAGCCTCGAGTCCTGTAGTCAAAGACTCCGATGGCTCTACTGTGAGGTCCTTTTTCCATTTTCTCCTAATTTTAAACACACTTGACTTGGAACAAGCTACATCTTTATTTTGGGGCCATGCTTTTGTTTACTTAGCCAGATGTTACAACTTGTTATGGTCTGCAAGCACCCTCTTTTCACTATTTTGAATAATTAGGTATATATATGTGTATGTGTGTGTGTGTGTATATATATATATTAGGGGTGGAACGACGGTTCGATATTTTTTCGATACAAAAAAATGTTCATGCCTTTTTAATTTGTCATTATTAAAATTATAAATATATATTTTAACTCAAAAGTACAGTTTTTAGATTTAAAGTTGTTGAAACAACAAAATGATAAAAAAATTAATCTATCTGATCGAGAAATCCCTCATCTTTGGAAAAGAGAGTTTGTTACAGAGGAATGTCTCTTTCCAAAATAAAAGCTATACTATACGCTTCTTCTGGGCTATATTCTCAGCAGCATATTAAACATATCAGGTCCCCATAAGGATCTGCTGGTTCAGGATAAATGTAGATTTAGTAAAATCATAATTCATGTTGGCAGTAATGACACCTGATCGCATCAATTGGAGGTCACTACAATGAATATTGAATTGGTGTGTAACTTTGCAAAGCAGTGTCAAACTGTGTTTTTTTTTTTCTGATTAAATCAGCTTTAAGCTATAATTAACTATCAGCAAAAACACATATGTTATGGTTCAACACCTGATTCAGAGTCATGTTTCTTATCTCACACTGCTGCAGTCACATGCAGACGCTAATCTGCACGGGCCAAATCTGGATCATGTCTGCAAAAATACAGCCATGAGAATAATTTTCATACTCAACCCATTTCTCATTTGACATATTAGTCAGACGTGTACTTTGTTTTATATCTTGATTAAGAATAAAGCTGATTTACTATTAGAAAAAGCACATCCAGATAAACTGTTTTTTATTGAGGGCGGCGTTTTTATTCCAAAAGGCAAATTGATGACACGTTGTTGAGATGGTCATCTTTCTTTAATTTCATCTCATTCGGTGTTTACATTTTTTTACTCTTTCATTTTGGCTCATTATGTCTGTTTTTCAAAACCTGAATTGCTCTGTTTGTCACTGATTTAAAATAATGATTTAAATATATTTTGGTCAGTTGTTTAAGTCGTCCAGTCTGTTCTTGGAAAACAAACACCTGAAGCTGTAGTTGAATAAAAGAAAATGGTCATGTAGAGAATCTGTTTAATTGAAAGTGCTGTTGTCTCCAGGTGGGACATGAGCCTCTTCCCCCGACTGTGGGCACAACTATGTTTGGAAGGAGAGTTTTATACCTGCCTGGCTTTCTCTCTTATGGTGAGTGAAGTGGGATTAATGGATGACTTATCGTCTAACTGGACAAAGTATAAACGTTTTACAGGACATGAATTTGCTTTCAGCGCAGCATATTGTGAAGGTGGATGGAAAGAGAGGACTTCTTCGTGGCCTCTCACCACGTATTGTATCCAGTGCCATCTCTACTGTGGTGAGGAGCAAAGTTAAACAGGTAAGCAGGAAATGAGATTAGATGGTACAAATGGTACAACCCTTCTTGCTAAGACGAATAAGCAGATGTTTCTCTATAGCTGGATCCATCAGAGGTGCCTGTATAAGTCATTTGAATTAGCAGTTCTGACAGTGTGACCTCCATCAAGAATCTCTGTGATTCAACTTGAACGTAACATTAAACTGAAAATTGAGACAAATATGTAATTCCCTTTGTTATCTTTAGATTTCAACCTGGACTAGCTGGAGTATTGTATTGATTGTAACTCTTTAAAATCTGAAAGAAAAAGAACAAAAACGGAGCTGCATATGTTCTATATGTTCTATTGCAAAGGCTTATACAGAAGCACAATGATGACAGCCAATGATGAGGGCACGCTCTGTACTTTACACAAAGTGTGGGAACCAAACTGTTAAACAGCTGATATTAGACTTTCCTTACCAGCCTTCGTATTAAAAACCCATACTGCAGTGTTACTGAATTATTACTTTAACATGCTGCTGAATGTTTCACGTCACAGTGTTTCAGATACAGCACAGGGTCACTGTGCTTATATTTATGTGGCCCCAGCAGTGCCATGCTGCAAATAAGATTTTCCCCCTGTGTATTTAAATGCCTCTAAAACAAGAGGCATTTGCCAAGTGTGTGAAGATTACAGGCACTCGTCTGACACTACTGCACTAACACAACTACAGTCTTATAAAATGAAATCAAATTGTCATTGTTTTCCAAAAACCTGTGGATGGAATTTAAGATGATTAAAACTTGAGACATGCCTGTAGTCTCAATGATCTGTAATTGGCTGAAACAGCTCAAACAGGAAGTGATTTATTTACCGCCACCTTACCGCCTATTTCAATTCCTTTTTATTATCAATTAATTCATTTTTGCCTTTCATGTAAACATGGTCTGTAATTTTCTGTAATGTTGCTGCAGTTTGTAGTCAAAATATTAGTGAAGTTCAAAGGACTTACATGTTGTTTATTTACCAGTTACAAATAAGAACAGCTGATGTGCTTGAATAGGCCTTTGAGAATCACTGTGCTCACGTATATGATTTTATTTAAAACATGCATAAGAATTTTGGTTCTGCAAAAATAAACTTGGGTTTTTAAGTGATTGTGCAGGTTGAGCTGTAGATGATTGATGTTGTCGATGAATGTTATGTCTCTTTAAATATCTGTATTACACAATAGTGTGTTTTGAAGGTAATCGGAGTTCTTTGTTCAGCAGATAGACGTCCTGTTAAGAACGGTGACCAGCAGAATTCACTCAGGAAAGTGGTCAAAGAGGTGAGATAACTCTGTGAGGGCTGTTCTTCCACTTCTTTCATTTAGAGTGTAGCTGAACTGATGTACAATGTTTCCTTATTCATAAGTTGTGAAAAGACAGAATACGGTGATTTGAAAATCATTTAAGCCCTGAATTTAAGGGTAAATAGTTCAATGATGATCAGTATCAATGCTGTAACTGATAGATTTGGTTTTATTTGAAAACAATATTGGATCCTTTTTGATTAATCAATGCATTTCCAGAAAATTGTGAGGGGCACAGCGTAAAACCTGAAATGTGGGCATCATGCCACAAAATATAAACCTTGCAAAACATCTTAGAACTAGTTACTACAAGTCAGGTAACGGTGTCAGCAAATGATGGAAAACAAACCAGCCTTTTTTCCACTACTTCCTACTGAACCTGGTTTTTAAGGTTTCCCATTGGTTTCCCAATTTGAAAATTAATGATCAAGAAAATTGACCTCAATGCCCATTGTCCATCAGTAGTGCTAATTATAGTCATTATAAAAAAAAAATGTAATATTTATAACTTATAAATTTATACTGTTTATATAAGGGGAAACCTGCCGTCATTTGCAGGACCGTAAATGGACCAAAAGTGAGTTGGACCTCCTTTTGCCTTCAGAATTGTCTTAATTCTTCATGGCAGATTTTCAACCAGGTCCTGAAAGCATTCATCAGAGATTATGTTCCTTAAAAAAAATGCCAAAAAGTGTCTAGAAACAACCTTCATCCCTTAAAATACTTTTTTTGAGAAACCAATGATGGTGGGGACCAGAAATTGTGCATTCTTATATTTCCCTGCAATTTCTCTGGCAAATTTGAGACAGGCAAGTGGTGATCAAGTGAATCAAATCTGGAAAGCAGAGGATATTTGTAGACATTGTCTTGCTATTTCTGGCTTTGAATAACGTTCTCTTTACATTGCTTTGTCTCCCAGACCTCACATGAGATGATCATCCAGTGCCTGTCCAGAGTAGCCACCCATCCTTTTCATGGTATGTCAGCAACAGGAAATGTTTATTCTGCCATGAAACATTTCTTTTGAGTAAATAAAAAAAGTATGCAGAGGTTAGTAAAATAAAATAGTGCTGCAGTCACCTTACAGAGATTTCCTGGTTTGAACTCCAGCTCCTGAGCTTCCAATGGGTTCTGTGGCTCCGCCCATATATTGAACTATTCTGAGGCATCAATCTTTGTTTGCAGTGTACAGTATGTAGCATGTTCCCAGTCCTCATGAAAGTGTTATCTTGTCTGAATGAAATGATCTGATAAACCTTTCTGCGTTGGCAGTTATGTCGGTACGCTGCATGGCTCAGTTTGTTGGCAGAGAAGTCAAGTATGGGTAAGACTATGGTTTATACATAAATTTCATACGAGTGTTTTGTAGATGAAGAAAGTGGATTAAAAGAAACATTCTACACTCACATCTACATAAAAAAGCAAGATGATATTAAAGGTCTGTCTGATTTTTAGTGGGATGCTCAGCTGTATGGTCAAGATTTTCAAGGAGGAAGGAGTTGCTGGCTTCTATGTGTGAGTCATGCTTTTATTAGTACAGTCTGTCCTGCTCAGATATCGTGATCTTTCACCTCCAACCATCATAGCAGTGTTTGTGTGTTTGCAGTGGTCTCATACCGCATGTCCTGGGAGAGGTTCTGTTTCTGTGGTGTTGTAATCTCCTGGCTCACTTTATTAACACCTATGCTGTGGATGAAAGTGTAAGTCTGTCACCTTTACCTATTTCAACAAGCTTTGACAATAAATATAATTTTATAATAGTACTGTATTTTTATTAGGAAGACTATTGTATGTTCTAGGTGGGCACTTGAAGAGCATGTTCAACACCCACTCTACCTCCTGAGCCACGCCTACCTTTGAGGTTGTGCCTCAGAAGATAGAGCGCCCTTATTTTCCACAAAGCAAAAAAAACAGAATTTAAAATGTAGTCAAAATGCAAAAAATAGATAACATTAAGTGGCTCAAGTGTAAAGTGTAATGGACAGTGCAGTGCAGTAAGGGGGATTAAACAATGGGAGGTTGCACACTTGACAGATTAACAGATGAATCTCTGTATTATACGTATTATCCTGTTCATGTAGTATCAAAGATTTCCTGTGTACATTCAAAAACATACCGTAAGAGCTACAATGTGACAAACAAAAGAGCTCTCATGCAACTGTAAAATTCCTGTCATAATTTAAAATCTGTTAATATAATCCATTTTGTATCCCTTCAACAAAATAAGACCAGATTCCTGTCAACAGAGCAAAGGCCCGGAAGTACACCGGAATATTATAACACTTAGTCAAAGGAGCTTGCAAAGAAAAGCGTCTGGACTTCTTTAAGTTACTTGAAGACGTTTCACCTCTCATCCGAGAGGCTTCTTCAGTTCTAAGGTCAAATGGTGGAGAGTCCCAGATATAACCCTAGTGGGAGTGTCCCCCCACAGAGGGACAAAAGGACCCCCTGATGATCCTCTAATCGCCTGAGCCAAGGTGTGGAACTGGGTGTGGGTCCCAATCAGCCAGAGTTTCGGGTGATTTCATTGTGAAACCTGGCCCCACCTTATCATGCGAATTCTTGAGGTCAGATGGCCCAGGGTGTGAGTGGGCCTTAAGGCGTCTGGGAAGGGATCTCAAAACTGGATTATAGATGGCAGAGAGTTGGTGTCGTAAACCACCGCCTCTGTTCAAAGATGGTCGCTCACAGTGGACATAGATGGCTTCATAGAGGCCTCTTTCTGTGCCTCTTTGCTGACTTTAAAAAAGTCAGCAAAAAAAAAAGTTAAAAAAAAAAAAAGTTTTTTTAAAGTCAGCAAAGAGGCACAGAAAAGAAGATCAGACACCAGCGAGGGAGGATAAGAAGGACAGGCGCAACAACATTGTCATCCCCTATGTAGCCGGTGTATCAGAGAAACTCAGGAGGGTTTTCTCCAAGCATGACATCCCGGTGTACTTCAGACCCAGCAACACACTCAGACAAAAACTGGTTCACCCGAAAGACAAAACACCAAAACACAGACTTAACAATGTGGTGTATGCCGTACAGTGCAGCGAGGAATGCCCAGACCTCTACATTGGAGAGACCAAACAGCCACTTCACAAGCGCATGGCACAACACAGAAGAGCGACCTCCACAGGACAAGATTCAGCTGTCCATCTGCATCTTAAGGATAAAGGACACTCTTTCGAGGATGCCAATGTTCACATTTTGGACAGAGAGGACAGATGGTTTGAAAGAGGAGTGAAAGAAGCCATCTATGTCCACTGTGAGCGACCATCTTTGAACAGAGGCGGTGGTTTACGACACCAACTCTCTGCCATCTATAATCCAGTTTTGAGATCCCTTCCCAGACGCCTTAAGGCCCACTCACACCCTGGGCCATCTGACCTCAGGAATTCGCATGATAAGGTGGGGCCAGGTTTCACAATGAAATCACCCGAAACTCTGGCTGATTGGGACCCACACCCAGTTCCACACCTTGGCTCAGGCGATTAGAGGATCATCAGGGGGTCCTTTTGTCCCTCTGTGGGGGGACACTCCCACTAGGGTTATATCTGGGACTCTCCTCCATTTGACCTTAGAACTGAAGAAGCCTCTCGGATGAGAGGTGAAACGTCTTCAAGTAACTTAAAGAAGTCCAGACGCTTTTCTTTGCAAGCTCCTTTGACTACGATGACCTGGATGACTGAGAACCTTCACAGACATTATAACACTTAATTTAGAAAGAAATCTAAACTTTATATAAATGATTGCAAATCTTAGAAATCTATTTGGCCAATACTGCTAATCATACAAAATGCAAAATATTTTCTTAAAGTTGACACTGGCTATCCTGATGTGATAATGGACTTGCACTTATATAGTGCTTTTCTGCTCCACTTGGCCCATTTCCACACACACAATCTTACAAGTACATTTTTCTATGTCTGAGTGCTTTCTATAGAAAAATATATTTTTGGCATCTGACGTTATTAGCCATTTCAGGGTCAAAACTCTTCTTTAAAGAGGTAAAAATGGTCTTTTATCTTCTATAAAATAATAGGTTTGGCTGTTCTCCCAGATGTTCCAATAAAATTTAACACTGAGGCATCCATGAAAAAGAGGATTCACAAGGTTCAAAGAAAGTTACCTCACTGAAAATGATATGCCATGTTCTGACTGAAGGATTTATAAAAACAGCTAAAAGTTGTAGCTCTGCTATCACTATGAATATAATACAAGAAACAAAACATTCTCATCTTAATGTAACAGTTGAAGTCTTAGTTAGTCGAGTGGTTCAGGGGGTTGGGAAGCTCATCTTATAACTGGAAGGTTGCAAGTATTGGTCATTGTGTCCTTGGGCAAGACACTTCACCTACCACCTACTGGTGTTGGCCAGTGTGGCCGATGGCGCGATATGGCTGCCTTGCTTCTGCCCCAGGGCAGCTGTGGCTACAACTGTAGCTTGCCTCCACCAGTGTGTGAATGTGAGAGTGAATGAATAGTGGAATTGTAAAGCGCTTTGAGGGTCTCGAAAAGCACTATATAAATGCAACCCATTATTAGTCTGAGAGTCCTTTTTTTCTTTTCTTTTCTTTTTTTAAATTTCAACATTCAAATATTTGGCGTCTGGTGGACTGTGAGCCCATAGATTCGAATTACATTGTAAGGTTTTAAAAACTGAGCTTAAAGCTGCAGTGCACATGAATAGTGCTAATGAAAAGGCAGAGAGGCCTACAGTGAACATAAATTATTTTTAAAGGTTTTTTAGTATTGTTTGTATTAAAACAAAATACAAAGCATTACAATACATGAAAAAGGCAACAGCATTAATGCAGAAGGAGTTTGGACCCAGAAGCAGGGTTGTTACATCATCACTTAACAAGTGGATAGTCTCATAGACAAAAAGCTAAGCTAAGCTAGTGTTTAAGGCAGAGGTAGCATTAGCATCATGCTAATGCGACAAAAGCCTGGGCTAGCCTAATGACAAAGTTGCCTTATTGCAAATAAACAACATACAGAAGAGACACACTTGATACATGCAGACCATTATGTATCAAGTGACCATTATGCAGACCATTATGTATCAAGGTACCACAGTGGAACACACTGTGGTACCATACGCTCGTCAGCATCAGTTGAACAGAAAGTATTGTGATGGCACAAGAATGGTGAAAAAAAGGTGATTAACAATGGAAGAGAGACAGACCATCATATAAATGTCGATCTGTCCTACAGAGAAACTGCAAAGAAAGTCAAGGTGTCAGTGAGTACAGTTTCCTTCAGCATCCAAAGGCTCAGAAACTGTGACAGGAAGAGGTCTGCAGACCCAATGACGCAACTGAATCAGAGTACAAGTTTCTGAGAGTTAACAGCTGTGTGATAGACGGCTCACAGGACAACAGCTTCAAGCACAGCTTAATAGTGGTCGTAGTAAGAAAGTCTCAGTTTCAACTGTGAAGAGAAGACTTTGAGCTGCAGGTTTGACAGGACGAGTTGCAGCAAGAAAGCCAGATGTCAGAATAAGACAAAGAGGCTTGGCTGGGCCGTGAAACACCACCATTGGACTACTGAAGACTGGAAGAAGGTAGAAGGTATTATGGACTGATGGATCAACATTTGAAACCTTGTGTTCATCACACAGGATCTTTGTACACCGTCGAGTAGGTAAAGAATGGTTCCACAGTGTGTGGTATCAACCGTCAAACATGGAGGAGGAAGTGTGATGATCTGGGGCTGTTTGCTGGATCCAGGGTCGGTGACTTGTACAGAGTGAGAGGCTCCCTGAACCAAAACCACAGCATTGTGCAGCACCATGCAGGACCCTCTGGTATGAGCCTAGTTGGTCAGGGCTTCATCCTACAGCAAGATAATGACCCAAAACATAGATCCAAGCTGTGCTAGAATTACCTCAGGAACAAAGAACAAGGTGGTGAGCTTGAAAACATGGAGTGTCCAGCACAGTCTCCAGACTTAGACCCCATCGAGCTGGTTTGAACTGGACAGAAGAGTGAAAGCAAAGCAACCTACAAGGCCCACGTTTATGGGAACTTCTGCTACAGATATGGGAGAATATTTGATTTCTATTGTAGAAAGTAGGGGTACAACGATACACAAAATTCACGGTTCGGTTTGGTTCGATACTTTGGTGTCACGGTTTGTAATTTTTTCGATACAAAAAAATGTTCATGCTTTTTAAATTTGTCATTTATTAAAATTATAAATATATATTTTAACTCAAATGTACAGTTTTTAAATTTAATGTTGCTGAAACAACAAAGGGATAAAATAATAAATCCATCTGATTGAGAAATCACTCATCTTTGGAAAAGAGAGTTTATTACAGAGAAATGGCTCTTTCCAAAATAAAAGCTATACTATACGCTTCTTCTGGGGTATACTCTCAGCAGCATATTGAACATATCAGGTCTCCATAAGGAGAATCATGTGCTAACGGCTGTCTAAATGACTCGGGTAAAGTTTGTAGCATGCGTGCTTGTTGTTTTTGTCTGCTTCCACTTGTCTTTGCACTACAATGATGTCGGCGTAAATGTGCAGTCATATTCGTTGTGTTCCCACTAGTGCTGTCAGCGTTAATCTGAAATGACGTTAACGCCACAACACGGCAAATCTCCGTTAACGAGCTACTGCGGATCGCCCCATGCGTGTGGCTGGACGGCGTCAACACGTTAATGAGCAAACTGCGCTAACACACTAGTTCCCACCAATGTAATTGAGCATTGCGTGGCACATCCGACATACTGTTTTACTTTTGTTCATGACGCGCTTACCTTCAGGGTCATACTTCACATGAAGACCAAAATAGTTCCAAAGGCCAGATCTGAATGAGGGTGGGGGAGGTTCAATTTGCCATGTTGTAACGAGCTTAGCTTCTGTCTTGCTAGCTTGCCCTGCGCTCAGTGGATCTGCGCTCGACAGTGCAGCCTAGGCGGAGTAGTCGAACGCAGATCCACTGAGCTCTCAACACAGACAGCATCGTCAGAAGGAAAGTTGATAAAATAAATTAAAAATTTTGTATTGTTCGATACATATGCGTACCGAACCGAAAGCACTGTATCGACCGGTTCAATATCGATACGAGTATTGTTGCACTCCTAGTAGAAAGAAGCCACGACTGTGTTCAGCTGTTATATCTGCCAAAGAAGGCTACTCTGATGGGTCAAAGGTTTAGAATACACTTTGGTCTATAAACTGATTCCATGATTTCTTTTTTAACTCCAATTACTTATTTGTGCTATGCTTTCATTTCAGAGTTCAATCAGACAATAAACTGCGTAATTTTCAATAAAGAACTTGAAAATGTGGTGTTCTAAAATTTGTTACTGGTAGTTTATGAGGATTGCTGTGAATTTTTAGCTTCATATACTAGTTGTCTTTTGCATTTTACCGGATAGGTTTATTTTTTCATTTTTTTTATTACCCATTACTCAGACAGTTTTTATATATGTCCCCTATAATACATACAGTGCATCTGGAAAGTATTCACAGAGCTTCATTGTTCATTGCAAAATGTTAAATACAATAACCTATAAAAACAATTGCTTGAAATTCTTGCAAATTTATATTCATAAAGAGAAAAATATAACAAGTACTTAAATATTCACAGCCTTTGCTTAATACTTGAAACACCTTTGGCAGCAATTACAGCCTCATGCCTCTTTAAGAGTGATGCTACAAGCCTTGCATACCTATTTTTGGGCAGCTTATTTCCCATTCTCCTTTGTGGAACCTCAGCTGGGGAGCATCAGTGCACAGCCATTTCTCTCCAGAGGGTTTCAGTCAGATTTCAGTCTGGGCTCTGGCAGGGCCAGACATTCACACAGTAGTCAGGCAGGTTCTCATGTGTCTTTTACTGAGGAGTTGGCTTCATCCTGGCTACTCTACCATACAGGGCAGGTTGTCGGAGTACAGGAATGGTTGTTTCTGAAAGCTTCTCCTCTCTCCACAGAGCAATGCTGGGAGCTCTTTACTAGAGTGCCCATCGGGTACTTGGGCACCTCCCGAATAAGGCCCTTTTACCCAGATCATGTAGATTGACATGGTCAGACAGTTCTGGTGGTTGCAAACGTCTTCCATTTACGGACGATGGAGGCCACTGTGCTCATTAGAACCTTCAGTGCTGCAGAAATCTTTCTGTAGCCATCCTCAGATCTGTGCCATGATACTATCCTGCCCCTGAGGTCAATTCCTTGGTCTTTATTGATTACAAAATCATACAGTGATCTATAGTGTCCGGGTACCATGCACATGTTCATATGCCCTATCAACATTTCATTCCTCTGCAGCCCGTCCTGTGAGAGTGGTGGTCCCACAGGAGGATAAACCCACTTAGCTTTTTCATGCTGATCCTTGCCAGGCTGTGAGCTCAGGCTTGGCCAGCAGACGTTCACCCATAAGCCTCTATCCTGTTCCTGGTGGCAGGGTAGGATCCCTGCTGACCCTGTCCCGAGCAGGGTACATTGGACCTTTGATTTATTATACTGCGTAGGGTGTCTGGCTCCTCACCCAGGACCAGTTTGATTTCGAAGACCCTACCAGTAGCAAATTGCACTTGACAACAAAGCTTCTGGGATTACTGGAGCACACAAACCCATCAGCCTCACACACCAAAAACGAAAATGATGAATGAAAGAAAACTCATCATTTAATGCAGGTGTTTCAGAGATACTTGTATATGCGTACATGGTAATTTGTTGTTTATTATACAAACGATTGTAACTATTGAACTTTAAGTGCATTAGTTTTAGTTTCTGGAAACATGTAAATTCATTCAATAACATTTCCCCCTCTCTTTACATTTCTTTGCAGTTCAGTCAGGCCTCTGCAGTGAGAAGCTACACTAAATTTGTGATGGGCGTAAGTTCTCTCTTCAGACCATGAAAGGTTTCTCCTGTATGTCATAATTCAGTAATAATGCAGTGTGCGTTTTGTGCCTCATTAGATTGCAGTAAGTGTCCTTACATATCCATTCATGCTGGTTGCTGATCTTATGGTGGTAAACAATTGTGGGTGAGTCACTAAGCTAAACACAGTTATGAACTTAAAATGTAATATTGATTTAAACCTGATGCCGTAGACTCTTTCAAGGTTTATAATTAGCTTTTTATCGCACTCATATTAAATGGTTTCAGTGATTGTTTTTTTTTTTCTCTCACCAACTTGAAACATGATGCTGTGATTGCAGGTCTGTGGAATACAAAAGAATAAAAAGACAAAGGTTGCACAAACCTTCTGGAAAAGGTTAAATTTAGGCAACAAAGATTAGAGAAACTGGAGCTCATATCATTTATAACTTTTTAAGGGTAATTTCAATCAGATTCAATTCAATTCAATTCAATTTTATTTATATAGCGCCAAATCACAACAAATGTCGCCTCAAGGCGCTTCATAGATACAGAGAAAAGCCCAACAATCATATGACCCCCTATGAGCAAGCACTTTGGCGACAGTGGGAAGGAAAAACTCCCTTTTAACAGGAAGAAACCTCCGGCAGAACCAGGCTCAGGGAGGGGCGGGGGCCATCTGCTGCGACCGGGTTGGGGTGAGAGAAGGAAGACAGGATAAAAGACATGCTGTGGAAGAGAGACAGAGATTAATAACAGATATGATTCAATACAGAGAGGTCTATTAACACATAGTGAGTGAGAAAGGTGACTGGAAAGGAAAAACTCAATGCATCATGGGAATCCCCCGGCAGCCTACATCTATTGCAGCATAACTAAGGGAGGATTCAGGGTCACCTGGTCCAGCCCTAACTATATGCTTTAGCAAAAAGGAAAGTTTTAAGCCTAATCTTAAAAGTAGAGATAGTGTCTGTCTCCCGAATCCAAACTGGAAGCTGGTTCCAACAGAAGAGGGGCCTGAAAACTGAAGGCTCTGCCTCCATTCTACTTTTAAATACTCTAGGAACAACAAGTAGGCCTGCAGAGCGAGAGCGAAGTGCTCTAATAGGGTAATATGGTACTACAAGGTCATTAAGATAAGATGGGGCCTGATTATTTAAGACCTTGTATGTGAGGAGCAGGAGTTTGAATTCAATTCTGGATTTAACAGGAAGCCAATGAAGGGAAGCCAAAACAGGAGAAATATGCTCTCTCTTTCTAGTCCCTGTCAGTACTCTTGCTGCAGCATTTTGGATTAACTGAAGGCTTTTCAGTGAGTTTTTTGGACTTCCTGATAATAATGAATTGCAGTAGTCCAGCCTGGAAGTAATAAATGCATGAACTAGTTTTTCAGCGTCACTCTGAGACAGGATATTTCTAATTTTAGAGATGTTGCGCAAATGGAAGAACGCAGTCTTACATATTTGTTTAATATGTGCGTTGAAGGACATATCCTGGTCAAAAATGACTCCAAGGTTCCTCACAGTGTTCCTGTGAGGCCAAGGTAATGCCATCCAGAGTAAGAATCTGGTTAGATACCATATTTCTAAGCTTTTCAGCGCCGAGTACAATGACCTCAGTTTTATCTGAGTTAAGAAGCAGAAAGTTAGTGGCCATCCAAGTCTTTATGTCTTTAAGACATTCCTGCAGTTTAACTAATTGGTGTGTGTTATCTGGCTTCATGGACAGATAGCAGTTGGATTCCTGATCTCATAGATTTTTTTCATACAATGATTAAAAACAAAGTGGTGAAATTCTAAATGAGGAACTTACCATATATATATATATATATATATACATACACACATATATACACATATACACACACACACACACACACCAGGGGTGCAACGATACACAAAATTCACGGTTCGGTTCGATACTTTGGTGTCACGGTTCGATATTTTTTCGATACAAAAAAATGTTCATGCCTTTTTAATTTGTCATTTATTAACATTATAAATATATATTTTAACTCAAACGTACAGTTTTTAAATTTAATGTTGCTGAAACAACAAAGTAATAAAGAAATGAATCCATCTGATCGAGAAATCACTCATCTTTGGAAAAGAGAGTTTATTACAGTGAAATGTCTCTTTCCAAAATAAAAGCTATACTATACGCTTCTTCTGGGCTATATTCTCAGCAGCATATTAAACATATCAGGTCCCCATAAGGAGACTCATGTGCTAACGGCTGTCTAATGACTCGAGTAAAGTTTGTAGCATGCATGCTTGTTGTTTTTGTCTGCTTCCACTTGTCTTTGCACTAGGATGATGTCTGCGTAAATGTGCAGTCATATTCATTATGTTCCCACTAGTGCTGTCAGCGTAATCTCGTGAAATTACTTCTCCGTTAACGAGCTACCGCGGATCTGCCCGTGCGTAGGGCTGGACAGCCAACACGTTAACGAGCTAATTGCGCTAAACGCACTAGTTCCCACCAATGTAATTGAGCATTGCGTGGCACATTCGACATACTGTTTTACTTTTGTCCATGACGCGCTTACCTTCAGGGTCATACTTCACATGAAGACCAAAATAGTTCCAAACGCCAGATCTGAATGAGGGTGGGGGAGGTTCAATTTGCCATGTTGCAATGAGAGCTTAACTTCTGTCTCGCTAGCTTGCCCTGCGCTCAGTGAATCTGCGTTCGACTACTCCACCTAGGCTGCACTGTCGAGCGCAGATCCACTGAGCTCTCAACACAGACAGCACCGTCAGAAGGAAAGTTGATAAAATAAATTAAAAATTTTGTATTGTTCGATACATATGCGTACCAAACCGAAAAGCACTGTACTCGAACGGTTCAATATCGATATGAGTATCGTTGCACCCCTAATATATATATGTATGTATGTATATATACATATGTATGTATATATATATATTGCAGTATGCACTGCTTTTTATATATATATATATATATATATATATATATATATATACACACATACATACATACATACATACTACGAAGGAAGGGCTTTAGTATGTGCTTTCCAGGTTATGTCCAATAATTTCAGCAGAACTGAAGTTGTAGAAATATTTCAAGGACCACTGGTAGACAAAGGACAAGCACCAGTGCTCATAACAAAAGTTAAAGTTTTAAATATGTTTACAGATTCCTCCATGAACTGCTCTTGTGTTACCATATAGGCATTGATTGGAGTCTGACAGCATTTCCAAATCACTAAAGATCTTGAAATCTGACTAATGTGAAACTCATACAATAAATGGTTCATCATTTTCACACTTGAAGTTTGTCTCCAGAACTGGGGCTTTCGGTGCTACATTAAAGTCTTTATTATGTTTACAGTAAATATGCTTTTAATATTTTTTTGCAAAATAATTGCTGATGCTTCAGTCTGACTGCTGAGCTTTGTCTTGTCAGACTGGCTGCAGGACTTCCTCCTCTGTCGCCCGTCTTTAGCTCCTGGCTGCACTGCTGGAATCACCTGAGCAACAAGGTACACTCACTATGTCACATGGCATTTGATTCCTTAATGCCATTTTATTATTCCATGACCAATTCACTGGAACTCAAAATAGAGGTAATAGAGATGCTGATGGATGCAGAAGCTTTAGGAATGTTCAAATTAACAATCTGTAAAAGAAGGAATGCACTGAAGACACCACAGAAGACAACTGAAGAGGCAGAATTCTTCCTTAGATCAGAAAAAAACATTCACAGTATGTAGCCATGTCAAGAAAGGAGGCAGTCGGTCCATCACTGTCAAAATCTATAATCGAGAAACACCTTTGTGAAGGTAAATGCAGAGGGTTCACAAAAAAGTGGAAACCACTTGTACACTACAGTAGCATAGTGGAGAGTAAGCAGGACACTGCCTGTCAAATAGGGTGGAGGTAGTGATGCAGCATGTGCATGTATGGATGCCAAGGGAACAGGTCACTTGCTGATAGAAGTAACAGGATGAACTGCGACGTGTACAGGCCTATGCTCTCTGCTCAGGCATAAAGCATACTGCAAAAGCCAGTCAGAAGACCAGAGCTGGAGTTCCCCAGTGCACTATATATTTTCCTATATTCCTTCTCTTTGTCTCCCTCACGCCAGGGTCACCTCTTTAGAGGATCCAGTTTCTTTTTCCGCCGAGTGCCCTTGACCTCCATCGAGGACTAACATGGTCATCGCCACCACCTGCTGGGATGTTCTTCACCTCCTGCTCAAAACATTTTCCAAAGATATTGATCCCTTCCTTTGTCATCAGCCTGCTGTATCCATCCAGACAGCCACGTGTAGCTGAAGCAGCAGAACCTTTTTTGAAGTATGAGAAGCACATTCATTGTTATGATTACACCAGCTTCTACTTCTTTCCTCCCTGCTTCCAAACAATGCACCAACTATGGGCACCGTTTTGTTGCTGAGACTCACAAGGACATTTTACAAATTATTCTCACATGAAATTATTTATTTGACTGACTTGCAGTGAGAACAGTACTTCCAAATTGCACCAATATGTTTGTTGGTACCTCTGCTATAGTCTGCAGCACTTTAAATATCTCTGGTTGTTTTAAAACTTGTCATTTTGCTTGATTTTAGATGTTATTAATCCACTCCAGTGTTGCAGCTGAACAGATGATCTGTTTTCAGTTTCTTTGCAATTAAAAACCTCTTTGTCTTTTTCTTGATGTTGCTGTTGCAAACTGAGTAAAGAGGTAATGCTATTTTTTTAAGTAAAAAATATTTTCTTTAAAAGAGGTTGGAGAAATGCATGAAAGTCAAGAAGCTCAAGATATTATATATGCCAGAGTCTAATAAAACGGAGAAATATGATTTTGAAGTTTGTACAATGTTTTCATTTTTATCAGTCAGCCTTTAAACCTTCCACTCGAGTGGTTTAAAAACCTGTTAACAGTCTGTTAGGTCTGAAAGCGTCCATGTTCGCTGATAAATGTGACTGATAAATGAATTCTGCTTTATGTTTGTGACTCCAGTAACAACCCCACTTGCCTGGTTTTTTTTTTTGATAAAAATAAAATCTTTGCCATAACAGTGTTCACTTCATATTCAAAATGTGAAATATTATATAAGTTGTATACTGATGCTTTAAGATCCAATCTTAAGCAGTGAATAAGAACATATTGAGGGTTACTAGATATAGAATAATAGAATAGTAAAGAATAGTTCATTGCCTGGGCCACTTTTTTAAACATGAATAAATAACTCACCGTTTTTCTAAGGCAGCAAGTTTACGTACTTTTTGAAGTTCTCTGAACTAATGAGGTTTACAGTCATGAGCAGATAATCCATAGGTAAGTTTAAATTAACTATTTGGCTTCATTAGCTTTCTAACAGCCTGATATTCTGAGGCTTTGTAATATAAACACTGTAATAAAGGTTGCAAGCTTGAGTGCTACAGAACATCAGAGCTGATAATAAATGACACCTGTAGTGTTCCCCAACACAGGACAGCTCTGTTAAAAAAGTCCTATCCTCTGATCCTGTGGGACTTGAACAGTAAGTAGTATAGAGCCTGATGGAGCCTAACATTTACTGCCTCTGTTGTCCAGTCGTCTACCCTGACTCGTCTATTAAGAAAAGAAAAAGCCAGTAACACCTGTGCACTTGGTAATTAACTGGGCCCAGTTTAGTGGCCTGAACAGCAGGCCCTGAGGTTCTGTAACTTTTAAAAGGCTCCAGTAACCTGTAGGACATGGCTATTCAACTACAAAGTTAGTTGGGCCAGATTTTCAAACCGAGGAATTTATCTGGGCCAGATATTTTTTTTGCAGCCAGTAAGCAGCAGATCATGATCAATTTCAAACCCACACAACTGTATTGAAAAACAAGTAATTTTTTTATTCCTTTTCCCTTGTAAATCTGGTGACCTCTCACAAATGCACACCAAAGGGTCCATTTGAAAAAAAAAGGGAGCTATAACTAAACTATTTTTTGCACATTTGAGATAAAAAATAATAATAACAAAAACATTTTGATAATTCCCTTTCAAATTAAAATAAATATTTCGCTGACCACTCACTTTTCCTGCCATGAATGGAGCCCCATCCGTCACTAGTATACAGACACATATCCAGACCATTTTCCTCAAAAAGAGCTGAAATCTTCTCAAATATTATTTCGCCAGCTGTGTGTCCCTCTAACGGCAGTAAGCGAGCAATTTCCCATCCAAAAAACGGACATATACGCACAACTGTGCATTATCAGTTCTGTCTGTGATCTCCTGCTATAGACATTACATCAGTTTTCTTCAGGTCATCGAACAGCATTTCAAACTCGTCTGACGCCAGAACTTCAACTCTACGAATATTTGAACTGTCCTACAGGGGTACGTTTTTATTAGCAGATGTCACACTTACTTTAATTTTTGTCATCACTTTTCACCGCATCCACCACGTATGCAGTATTTCACTGTTTCAGAATCTGTGAAAGCCTTTTCTTCTTCGCCAAGAAGCAAACACGAAGGGAAGATGCTGCAGCTGTCTCTTGGGCTGTACAGGACCCTCACCGTGGCAGTACAACTCCGGTTGTAAGATTATTAAACTCGGTAAAATGAATAAGTATTTGTCAGTCCAGGCAGGGTTAAACCGACAGTTTTCATTGTCAATTTTGCGCTTTTGGAGAGAGAAAGACATGCTGTTGTCGCATCATATATTACGATGATTGTTTAATATGTTTACATCACGGTGCATTGTGGGTTAAATATTGCTAGGCTACTAGAAATGTTGCATTCACAGTCTACACTACGCTGTAGGAATTTTTTAATTTTTTTTAAAATTAATTAATTTTTTGCGTTTTCTCTGTGTTTCTGCCAGGACCACAGGCAGGGCCACTCGCAGGTTGCTTCTGGGCCGCATTTGGCCCGCGGACCGCCATTTGAATAGGCTTGCTGTAGGAGCTATTTAAACTGAGGATGAATATTCAGGGTTTGCTGTTTCACAAATGGTTAAAAAGAGAACGTCTACAATTTAGACTTTGGTGGATATTACAGGATATTTTATTAAAGCAGTTTGGCGTGAGCAGAGCAGAAGCAGAGTCAAATAACAATAAATAATAAGCTGTTTGCATCATGGTGTTTCATATCCATGTTTTTAATCACAAGCTGGAGAATAATACTCAGACGAGACCCAGACACGGACAATGTCAAGGACTGGAGACTAGAGAGAGCATATTTCTCCTGTTTTGGCTTCCCTTCATTGGCTTCCTGTTAAATCCAGAATTGAATTCAAAATCCTGCTCCTCACATACAAGGTCTTAAATAATCAGGCCCCATCTTATCTTAATGACCTTGTAGTACCATATCACCCTATTAGAGCACTTCGCTCCCGCTCTGCAGGCCTACTTGTTGTTCCTAGAGTATTTAAAAGTAGAATGGGAGGGAGAGCCTTCAGTTTTCAGGCCCCTCTTCTGTGGAACCAGCTTCCAGTTTGGATTCAGGAGACAGACACTATCTCTACTTTTAAGATTAGGCTTAAAACTTTCCTTTTTGCTAAAGCATATAGTTAGGGCTGGACCAGGTGACCCTGAATCCTCCCTTAGTTATGCTGCAATAGATGTAGGCTGCCGGGGGATTCCCATGATGCATTGAGTTTTTCCTTTCCAGTCACCTTTCTCACTCACTATGTATTAACAGACCTCTCTGTATTGAATCATATCTGTTATTAATCTCTGTCTCTCTTCCACAGCATGTCTTTATCCTGTCTTCCTTCTCTCACCCCAACCGGTCGCAGCAGATGGCCGCCCCTCCCTGAGCCTGGTTCTGCCGGAGGTTTCTTCCTGTTAAAAGGGAGTTTTCCTTCCCACTGTCGCCAAAGTGCTTGCTCATAGGGGGTCATATGATTGTTGGGCTTTTCTCTGTATCTATGAAGCGCCTTGAGGCGACATTTGTTGTGATTTGGCGCTATATAAATAAAATTGAATTGAATTGAATAGTTCGTGACATCGGTCATTCGACCATGGTTCTTCTTAGAAAGAAAATAACTACAACAACAGTGTTTAAGGGTTTCAGCACCTTTGTGTTTTTTGCATTTGACAGAGAGTTGTGATGGCTGCCTTTACAGCAAAACAGCACTCCTGCTTCCCAAGCTCTTCAAATAGCTGCACAAGCTGTCAAATTGTATTGTTTTGGTTTCAAAGAGACATGAAGCGTTCTTTCCAAAGTCTCACCTGCATCACCCAATTGTGTTCAGAGTGGAGGTAGGGCAGGTAGGTGATCTTTCCGATCCTTTTTGGATTTCCAGTGAGCAGTGGATAGGCAGCAGGTGAGTAGTAACAGATAGCAGACCAGCTTCAGACAATCTAAGGAAGTAACAGGTTAGCGTGGGGAGTGATCCAAAGCACCGGTGACAGGAGACACAAGGAGCAAAACACTTAGCACAGAAAGTTACGAGGAGTTTAAAGCAAGCATAGAGGCCGATTTAGCAGTACAGAACATCTGACGACCTGGCGAAGGTCTGAGGAGGTCCTAAATGCATCCAGGGTGACTGCTGCAGATGACCAGGACCATGACAGATGCCACTTTGAGACAGATGCCCTCGATCTCTGTGACAATGATTGAAAAGATTTTAAGGTGCCAAATCTATAAAGTTCTAATTTCAACAGGTTTGTCCAATAAGAAAATATCGTTTCATAAGAAACTAAATTCACTTCCAGCCCTATTTTATTGAACAGGAAGTGTTTTCACAGGGTTACACATCCATAAGATAGGGGGTGTTTGCTGTGTGATAGTGTGGTTTAGTCTCAGGTCATACTGCTCATTGAACAAAAAACACACAAATCAGGTGTTAAAATGCTAAACCTTGGGTTTTACCTCAACTGAGAAGTAGGGATGGGTACCGGTATGGCACCGGTTCTGACATAAACGGTAGTAACCAGACCGAAAAGCAGCGCACATTTCGGTGCTTTATTTCGGTGCTTTATTTCGGTGCTTTATTTCGGTGCTTTATTTCGGTGCTTTTTTTTTCTGAGCTGTGATACACTTTAGATTCTAGCCAATCATTTTACATTTCCGAGGATAGTAGGCGGGCCCAGGTACGTATGTTCTTTTAGAGCAGAGCTACAGATTAAAATGCCCAAGGCGAAGCGATCAAAAGTCTGGCTGTACTTCACAGCAAAATATGCAAACTCAGCAGCCTGCAACTAGTGTTTTAAGCTGATACTATGATACTGTCAAAGGAGGTAACACCTCAAATCCAATGAAACACCTGGCGATGCATAGCGGTTTTTTTAAAAGCCGAAAAATGCACCGTATTTGATAGCCTGCTGCGAGACCTCACACGGTGCACATCTACTGCGGGTGTGGTGCCTGTTATCGGACCCGGAGTTAGCAACATCCCCCAAAAACCCGAAGAGTAGAGTCCTGGCCCGTAGCCCTGCCAGTGTAGCAGAAATGATGACGGATGATGATGGCAGCAGCAGCCGTTCTTCTCTGCGTGAGTAACTTAATGTTGTTCGTGTGTAATTTACGTTGAGTAAGCTAACCACGTTATTACATTAATGTATGTAAGGTGAACTAGCAAACACCATCATATCTACATGCGGCTTTCTTCTTGTTTGATGGCAGATACTCCCTTCACCCTGGCCAAAAAGGCTAAAATGACCAAAGAAAAAGTGGAAGACAGTTAAACATGAGAGGTTTTTGGACAAAGTTTGTTTTTTCCATTGTTTAAGCACTGCTTCCAGCCAAGAGTGATATCATATATGCCCCATAGCTGCAGAAAAATCTAACATTATTATCTTTTTACAAAAAAACAGCTGAACATGAGAGGTTTTTGGAGCAATTTTGTGTTCTCCATTCTTTAAGCACCGGTTTGAGCACCGGCACCGTTTCAAAAGTACCAGTTTGGCACCAGTATCGGATAAAACCTAAACGATACCCATCCCTACTGAGAAGTAAGGAGCAGCAGTTTTGAAAACTGAGCTGAATGTTAGCGGGAACAAACATCTCCAAAAATGTTGGAGCAGTTTTACACATGGACTCTATCTTGTTAGACTGACTAGAAGATTAGATCATTAACTTCTAGACTAGAAAATATTCATTAATATTAATTAATAATTAATGAAATGTTTAATAATAAAATTAACTTATATTTATTTAATAATTTATATATACTTTAATTGATGCCACATTTAATTAATACTTCATGATGTATTTATTTAATTCATTTTGGCACTCATGGCCCTCTGTATATGTCAGCCTGGCTAAAGCTCTGAAAACAAAGCCGGGGTTATTCCCATCTTATCTTTTTCAAGATATGTATTTATGAGTTACATCAGGGAGTCAAGTACATGTGATTTGTGGATTTCTTTGTCAGTATCCAGATGTATGTAACACTAATAACACAACAGCCGACCTCTGTGAGAGCAGAGTTGAGGTGGCTGCTCTGCACTGTGTTGGCACATGAAGAAGATAACACTGGAGGGATTACATCCATACACTCAGTTACAGCACTTTCAAAAAGACATCTCCTATAATGTATTCCTCACTGCTGTGTAATTCATTATTGTAAATGTAAAGTTATTAAGAAATGATTATACAAAAGATGGTTTTCAGGAAACACTGTTAAATATTCAGTTTCTATCAGAACGAGAGCCAGAGTGTGATCTGAGAGGTGGGTGGGCTAATTTACACTTTGAGAGAGGCCAAGTGAGTCACAGTATGTTCAACACTGAGGCTGTCATTTTCATTTTATCTGAACTGTTCACTAAATTAGATAAAAGACAGATGGAAGAGTAAAAGAGTTCCTCTGTGTCCACTGTGAGTGTCCATCACTGAA
Organism: Neolamprologus multifasciatus; assembly: GCF_963576455.1. NCBI lineage: Eukaryota > Metazoa > Chordata > Actinopteri > Cichliformes > Cichlidae > Neolamprologus > Neolamprologus multifasciatus. The sequence goes on along the minus strand of NC_140458.1, from coordinate 17,218,110 downwards.
CAGCGCGGCGGCTGACCACACCTGCTGTCTGCCACTTACAGTGTAGTTTTGACCTCAATAGGTCACTTGACAGGGTGAGGCAAGGTCTCACAGTGTTTTCACCTGAAACCTCAGGTGATCATTACAGACGCCTTTTTCACTCCTTGGCTCAAGTGACGAGGCTCATGATTAATAGTGAGCCAACAATCCTCTTAAGAGACAACCCCCACTAGGGTTTTTTTTTAAAATGTAATTTGTATTTACATTTTTAAATCATCTATAAGAAGATGTACATTGAAAAAAAAAAAGTGTGAACAATTTCATATTTCAACTTATTAAATGCATCTAAGACTAAATCAGTCAGTGAATGTATTACAGCTCTGAGACTTCAGCCCTAGGATGTCAACATCATGATAGTGCTGCTTTGCTGGGACCTCAGCAGCTCATTAAGATCCACTTAGTGCTGACGTCACTAAGCTGCTTACTGCTGCAGGTGAATGGAGAAAGGAACTGAAAAAGATTTGTTTACACTGATGTAGGACTCAAGTCTAGCAGGCAACATCATGAGCACTATTTTATTGTAGATAGTAAATTACCTGACTGATTACTGACAATCCGGATTTTGGATTTTGTGGGCTGCCATGGAGTGCAGTGGCAAGGTAACTGCTGCTTGATTCATATAGGATGAAGATTTTGTTTGTTGAAAAAATAAATAGGTCAGGAATACAATTAAAAAGCTCCAGTGTTTAATCCATTATGTGGCAGCACGTTTTCACAGCAGACATCATGTCATAGTGAGTGACACAATAACTTCAGATACAAAAATTAGGATGTTTTAATGGTGTGTTTGACCTAAATTCAGCAGCAGTCAGGACTTCTACTCCTTTTCTTACAGCTGTAAGCAGTGCTTCCATTTTCTTATTACAATGTGAGATAGTAGCAACAGAAGATAATTTTAGTCTTTGTCTTACAAATGTTTTGCATAAACACTGTTTTACAACAAGTGATTCAAAATTTATGTAAAATAATAAAGTTTGATCAGTCTTAAACTATCAGTAAAGAAGTAAAATTGATGCATTAATATGTGGATTAGTAGTTTTTTAAGATGGCCTGCGTTTAAGTATTTAAGCACTTTTATACAGCATGCCATATGCAATTTTGTGTAAAGTTGTGTTACACATCATAGGACCTGTGTACATTCGTACTGTATATGCTGATGTAATTGACTGTACAGCAGAAGCAGCACTCCTGACATGACAGGGATTAGACTTTAATTTTATTACAGGCTTAGCTATAATAATAGTTAGTTTAGAAGCTATAGGATTGCAAATGAAAGAGCAAGCACACAAATACATATAAACTATATAAAATAAACTTTATTATAATTACTATTATTATTAATTTCTTTCCTTCACCCTGTCACATACACAATGATACAATGCTTTCATCTACACTGATAACACTTTGAAAACAAGTCAAGAAACAGAGGATGTCATATTGTTAAATGGAAGGTAAAAGTATCAGCCTACAGATGGATGAGATCAGAGAAAAACAAATCAAAGTGAAAAGAACAGGGCACCAGTGGTGGACCTGCCAGTTCAGGTATTCTGTGTCAAATGCCAGCTGGGCTGCATGGTACCAGGCAGTGGGCACAGGGCCCATTATAGGATGTCGAGCCCACAGACCACCCACATGAAGTCACTAGTTGGTGGGAGACATTACTGGCCTTCTGGTGGTCATTTTGTAGGACTATGGCAGCCAGCACTCACCCAGTTCCTGCTTGCAAAAAGAGGCAGATACCAGTACTGCTGATGGGTTTTTACCTTCAATGAACATGTCCAGCTTCCCTGTATGCTCTTGAGTCTGTTCAGGGAGACACAGCAAACCTTGTTTGCCTTGTTTGTGCCATCCTGGAGGAGGTGAACTGCCTGTTCAACCTCTGTAGGGTCCAGGTATTGCCTCATGCTACCAGTGGTTGCACTGACCCTAGGCAAATGTAAAACTAATCAAAAATAGTCAGAAAATATGAAGAGGGACAGATGTATTCATATTTTGGGAGTTGTCTCAGTGCTGCCCCTCTAGTGCACCTGTTGTTAATTTCATTAACACCAAAGTAGCTGAACCTGATTAACAACCCCCTCTGCTACTTAACTAACCAGATCAATAGATATATTTACACATGCCAATTGATGCATCAGGGATCAATCCATCAACGATAAACAACCTGCATCCATCCATTCAAAGTTTACACAATATTTCAATTAGAACTACAGTGCAATTCTTCTGCATTTCTTCTTATAGTGCAAAATAACCTCTTTGTTCACCTAAAAAGTCTTGAAGCCATGTCTGAGTGTGTCAGCATCTAACTGCAATACTGCAGTCCTCCATGAAACACTTCTGTCACTCTGATGTGCTCACTGGGGTTTGATCAGCTCACTAAGTTTGTCCATTTTGTTAAATATACACCTCACATTCCTGATGATGCTTGCTGAAACAGCTCGATTGAATTCTCATCGTTTGCTATGAAGTTCCTGCAGGATTAAGATCCTCATTCTGGGTACCACAACAGTCAGAGCAATCAGCTGTTGCTGATTTCTGTTTCCAAGAGAGTAAGGGAAAACGAGTAGCAGCCTGGTAAAACCTGACTTAACCAGTCAAGGTAGTGCAGGTTTTCTTCTAAATGGAAGATTGATGCTTTGATCCCTGGCTCCTGGGCAATATACTGTACATGTTTCCACAATCCATCCATCAGTGAGTGTGTGAATCTTAGACAAAGCAAAGGCATATATTGAAAATGCTGTGCTGATGCATGAACGAGGTTTGCAGCTAAAGAAATAAAGTGCTACATAACTACAAAATATCAAAAGAAAATGTAACTTTTGCATGAATCAAAATGATCGAGAGAAATGAATGTTATCAAGTGATAAAGTTATTAGAATAAAAAATAGAACTCCAAATTTGATCTTTTTACCCACACACAGTTTTAGGAGGGTTGTAACATGATTAAAAAGGGATTTTTCCTCTTCCAGCAGTAATTATCAATCTTCTCTTTCTGTCTTATAACAATAGGTGACGCCCCAGCTGATGATCACAGTAGGGACAGCTGTGATTGGCTCGCTTCAGTTTGGCTACAATACTGGCGTCATCAATGCTCCTCAAAATGTGAGAGTTTCATTGTCTGAATGAAGAATGTGAAGGAGGAAAAAATATACATATTTGAAAATGTGTGAGAACAAATGGAATTAGAATAGCGATACAGTAGTTAGTTTCACTGATGAAGATCAACTCTTTTTTTTTTCAGTTAAGGTTTTGAAGCTGAATCTATGTGGTATATTTACCGTTTTCACATGTATTAATTTATGTGGCTTAAACAGGCCCATCTCAAACAAACGTGTCAGTGTTAAATGCTGTTAACACATAGTGAAAAGTTCAGATGACTTAAAAGAACATTTTTATGAAATCACAATGCCAGTAGCACTCCACACGATGACTTCAACAGGGTTAGCAGTTGTCCTCTGAGACCCACCACCCTGCAAGTAGATAGCCAGTGGTCCAGCCTCTGCAACTCAGCTGCCTTTAAGCTGTGGCATATAATAGGCCCTGGCCTGCACAGAGAGACAAAATAACACCTCCACTATATAATTCATAGCACAAAACCCATCAATCCCAAATATATCAGGTTTCATCACATTACATACCTGCACAGAGAGACAAATTGACACAGCAGTGTTTGTAGTGTGGGTTATAAGTAGACCAGTGTATCAGTGCAATCAATTACACCTGCCTAATAGTCCAACCACATTACAGCCATTGGCTCACCAGAAATGTGACACACACACACACACACTCCCAACCCAGTGCAACTTTACACAATAATATGGAGATGAATTAATACAGGCACATTAGTTTACCATGTTACACTCTGGGTCCTTCCTGAATGACTGAACTTCTCACCTTATCTCTAACGCTGATTGCAGAAAACTAATTTTTACTGTGTGTATCTGCAATCCGATTCTATCGGTCATTACCCAGAGCTTGATGCCATCAGTGAGGGTAGGGACATAGAGTGACCGGTAAATTGACAGCTTTACTCAGCGCTCTTCATCTCAACAGACCAGTAAAGCACTCAAATCTGCTGTGGTGTGGAATCTCATTACCTCCCCCCTTACATGTGACCAAGAACCAGAAATACTTAAACTTCTCCACTTGAGCCAACAACTTCCCGACCCTGAGTGGGCATTCTACCCTTTTCCTGCTGAGAACCATGGAGTCACAGATCGGGCTTCTACCAAAGTAGAAGCCTTCGGCCACTTGGCTCCACCTACAAATTCTACCCATAAAAATTCTGAACAAAGTGGTGACAAAGACTCACTGTAAACAAGTCAGACTGAATTCAATCCCAGTCATAACACAAAACACAACAGTTGCCCCAAGGTGCTTCATATTGTAAGGTGAAGACCCTACAATAATACAGAGAAAACGGCAATGGTCAGTAAACCCACTTTGAGCAAGCACTTGGCAACAGTGGGAAGGAAAAACGCTCTTTAACAGGAAGAATTCTACAACTGTGCAAGAGAGGCAGATAATAAATATAACTAAGGATTAAATGAAGAAGAAGAAGTATTCCTTCCATACCACTGATTTTACTGATCCTCGGTTGAAGTCAGCGGTGCCCCACTCACACTATACAGTGTGAGTAGAGCACCCCTCCTGAGTTACCTGACATTTAGCCAGAACTGCTTTAACCTCCTAGAACCCTGCGTCCACATATTTGGACATCACATTTTGGGTTATTTAGACCAAAATACTCAATTTTGCCTGATATCCACTTGCGAGGACATTATACTGCCACTGTTCTATCGAAATTTTAAACAAATATCCTCATTTGTGGCTCTCATTTTTCTTAGAAACAAAAATCAGGTAAAAAAAAAAAAAAAAATCTAGTAATTCTTTGTTTTTACATTCATCGGGCCACAATATGCCCAAATATCAAAGAGAAATTAAAAATGCATGCTGTGGAAGAGTTTGGGTCTTAGGAGGTTAAGGCTGAAGAAAAATCATCTTTAAATTGTCACTGTGTCCCAGTGTTTGTGAGTTTCTTTGTATTTTGTTATTCATTTGTGTTCTTCATTTTAGCTTATCTAGCTAAATTCTGTCACACCTAGGTTACAGTTCATGGTTTATCAGGTTCCCCTTGTGGCTCACCCCTGTGTTTTAGTCTCCCTTATTGGTTAGTGTATCTAATCTGTCATGTCATGTCTGCGTCTTTTTATGGTTCCTGTTTTACTTTGAAGGGGTCTTGGGGTCCATGTTCATTGTTTTAGTTTCACTTCCAGTGTGGCATCATTAGGTTCATTCTTGTCAGCTGTTTTCCCATGTGCCTCCATTTCCCCTAATAACCTTATGTGTGTGTTTAAGTCCTCTGTGTTCCTTTGTTCTGTGTCTGTGTTCTGCATTACCTCCATCATGTCACAGTTCTCACAGTCATTATCTTGTTTCAGTCATAGTAAAAGTCATGGTTTTCCCAGTGTGTATTTAGATTTTCCCTCATTTTGTTTGTTGTGTTTTATGTTTGTGAGTTTCAACCCCAAAATAAAGGCTTGCTTTTTGCTCAAGTTTAGTTTTGGCTCCTCGTCTGCGTCTGCACCTAGTCCTCCTCACACACTCCACTCCGTGACATAAATGTAGCTACATACATGCGTATGAGGTATCATGTTCACCAAGTTAGAATGGTATCAGAAGGATAATGACTGACTGTATTACTCTTACATATGACCTGTTGATGAAAGTTCTGGAGAGAAAGTTAAAGACCACCCAAGTCATGAAGTCTGAAAGAGTTGGAAATATTAGACTCTGGAAATTAAATGACAACGCAGTGTATCCAATACTTGTCTTCGTATTTCACCCTGAGCATAAAGTATTAAATCACTAAGGGTCACTAAGCAAAAGTTGGGATTAAAGTGCTGTTGTGTACATAAGAGCTACTTCACTTTACTTTAATCTGTCTTTATGTGTCTTACAATAAGACTGTTACTGCGTACTGTTTTATGTTTTAGATCATTGAGAGCTTCTACAATGAGACATGGAGCAGCAGGTTTTCAGAGCCCATCCCTCAGACCACTCTAACAGCTCTGTGGTCTCTCTCTGTGGCCATCTTCTCTGTGGGAGGGATGTTTGGCTCCTTTTCTGTCGGTCTCTTTGTTAACCGCTTTGGCAGGTATGACTCTCTCCGTTGCTAACAAGATCTATATACATCCATTTTTTTTTTTTATTACATTTAAAAATTACTTTTTTTTAAAGTTTTCTTATTAAAGAGCATTTATGGTAAATTATTTTTTAAAGGAGGAACTCCATGCTCATGGCCAATGTGCTTGCATTCATTTCTGCAATATTTATGGGATTCTCCAAATTGGCTGCTTCCTTTGAGATGCTCATTATTGGACGTTTAATTGTGGGTCTCTATTCTGGCCTGTCCACTGGTTTTGTGCCCATGTACATTGAGGAAATCTCACCCACATCTCTCCGGGGAGCATTAGGAACGCTGCATCAGCTTGGTGTAGTGATCGGCATTCTCATGGCACAGGTGAGAGCCTTACATTTTTAACCACAAATACTCCCACCATTTACCAGTTTGAGTAACAGTTGATTAATAAGATTGCGTATAATCACTTTCATAAGTTCCTAGATAATGACATATGTTTTGTGATTTTTGCCTCTGTACACTCTGCACACCACCACAGGAGAGTCCAGTGTTACAGGGCTATACTCTGCTCACATTCAGCCAAATGCTGTAAAAATATTCATTATCCACGTGCATTGTTTCACAGTGTAGACCGCAAATGCCACCCAAGTGTTATTCAAGGCAAAGAAACTGTATTCGCTATGACCAAGAGAGTCACCTGATTTCAATCCAATAGATTGTGCTTTTCAGTTAATGAAGACAAAATGAAGGCACAGATGCCAACAAACAAGGCAGCTGCAGTGAAGGCCTGGCAACGCATTGACAATACTGCAGTTTCTACAGTATAAGACACAACTATACTGTAGATAATTTTAGTAACTTCCAGGTAAACAGTAGAACAGCACCACCAAGGCTGGAGATGGGACAATACTGGAAGAGCATATGGGAGAAGGACGTAACACATAGCAGCAATGCTCAGTGGCTAGTGGATCTAAGAGCAAACCACAGCAACCTCCCTGAACAGGGTCCAGTGACCATCACAGTGGCAGACATCCAAGAAAGGATCTCCAATATGAAGACTTGGACAGCACCAGGCCCCAACATAGTTTACACCTACTGGCTGAAGAAGCTGACTGCACTCCACAAGCGTCTGGCAGCACAAATGAACCAGCTGCTAGTGGATGAGAGACACCCAGAATGGCTAACCGAAGGCCGGACAGTCCTGATTAGGGATGGGTATCGTTTAGGTTTTATCCGATACTGGTGCCAAACCGGTACTTTTGAAACGGTGCCGGTGCTTAAACGGTGCTCAAACCGGTGCTTAAAGAATGGAAAACACAAAATTGGTCCAAAAACCTCTCATGTTTAGCTGTTTTTTTTGTAAAAAGATAACAATGTTAGCCTTTTCTGGGAAAAAAAGCACCGAAATAAAGAACCGAAATGTGCGCTGCTTTTCGGTCTGGTTACTACCGTTTATGTCAGAACTGGTGCCATCATGGCACCGGACACCGGTACCCATCCCTAGTCCTGATCCTCAAATACCCCCAGAAGAAACTGGTCCCATCCAATCCAGGAACAACACTGGAGAGCTCTATCCAGAAGAGCGCAGACCCAGAAACAGCTAAGATACTGTGCAGGACCCTCAAGCTCCCCGGCCTCTCGTAGAGGACCCGTGCTTAAAGGATAGACCGGCCACAGGGGCGAGAGGGGAATTAAATTTTTAAAAAATATATAAATGCTGACACTTCAAGCATTTGATGTTGTTACTAATTTACTGTTGTGCATATTCCAAGTCTGAAAGGGGCTTTCAAATAAGGAGTGTATTGTATACATTGTTTAGATTTTTGGGCTTGAATCCATCATGGGGAATGCATCCCTATGGCCCCTCCTACTGGGTTTTACTCTGCTACCATCTGTGCTGCAATGTGTCCTGTTGCCTCTCTGTCCTGAGAGCCCCCGATACCTCCTCATCAACTGCAACGAGGAGAACAAAGCCCGCAGCGGTAAGATGAACACACTGTCATGAGAGATGAAGAAAAAAATCAAATGCAATCAGACAGGAACATTTGGGGATTATAGATTACAGTACAAAGAGGCAGGCATGTTCTCAAATGTCCTGACTCCCAATGTCTAAAACTAAAAATTGCTGTTCATTAGAATAAACACAGAAGAATACACACATAGACACATTCATATTCAGACACTCAAATACACAATAGAGACTCATTGTAAACAACACCTATATCTGAAGTTACACAAATAAATCTTCTTTTATCCACACAATTTCTGCCAAAACCATCTAATATATTGCTAGACAGTTGTAACATAATAACATAGATATAACTACTGTCTTCCAGTCCTAATTAAACTACGGGGTACTGATGAGGTGAGTGAGGAAATGGAGGAGATGAAGGAGGAGAGCCAGCAGATGATGAAGGAAAAGAAGGTGACCATCCCTGAACTTTTCCGCTCCCCCGTGTACCGCCAGCCCATCTTTGTTGCCATCATGCTGCAGCTGTCACAGCAACTGTCTGGTATCAATGCTGTAAGTCAAATGAGCAAAAGAGAACTTGTGCATTCTATTGTAGTGAATGCCATAGAGTATAAAACAAAGGGTATAAGATAGACAATAAAATGTTTTACATTTCTTAAGCTACATAGATTACAAATGACCTAAACAATAACTTTAACGACCATTAAGTAATGAGATCCTATTTAGTAACATGAACTACTGCGCTACTACTGTACTACTACTACTACTACTAAAATGATTAGTCATAACTCATGTTCTTGAAATCATTATTCATTAACAGTGCATTCGAGTTGAAGTGCAAGGTGTAGAGAAGAAATTCATGCACAGAAAGATATAAAGTGCAAGCATCGCACCTGTGTCTTGTGTCTGTCATCTTCTGTAGGTGTTTTACTACTCAACTATGATCTTTGAGCGAGCAGGCGTGTCCCAGCCTGTCTATGCAACTATCGGCACAGGAGTGGTCAACACTGCATTCACAGTTGTTTCTGTAAGTTGCAAAAGAACAAGTTGAAACAAAAGATAAGCTCTATGTATATATACATATATATATCCTATATATATCCTAGGAACAGCTAAAATACTGCACAAGCTCCCAGGCCTCTGGTAGAGGACCCAGGCCTTAAAGATAGACTGCCTACAGGGACGAGAGGGGAATTTTATATTTCAGAATGAGAGAATCTCGGTTGGAGGGTAGGCGGCTAACAGAGGTGTGCAACAGTATCATTAGAGACAGGTCCTGTTTGAATAAGATACATAATGTACATAACTGAGGATCTATAAACTGCCAAACAAAATACCAGAGAATCTGAGGTCAAAAGAATAAATAGCCTGTTCTCCAAAGACCTATCCAGGCTACAGTCCCAGCTGCATGGGAACAATAGTACAAGAGCAGACCCATGAAGAGCTAATACTGAGCAATGTTGGAAAAACACACAGGAGGAAGGAATTCTCGTGGAAGACCTAAACCAATACCAGGTGGATAGCTGGGAAAAATGATTAAGGAAGCGAAAAGATTTTGGTATACCGCGGTGTTCTTTTTAGCCTCCAGAGCTGTAAACTGGCTACATTTATTAAATGTATCATTTATACTAAGGAAGGCTGAGTACCTAAACATGTAACACACTGAGCAGGAAAGTGCAGCTAGCTAGTTGGTTATGAACTAAGCTAAGCTGACAAATCCCTAAAGTCACAGTGAATGAATACTGTGAATTTTAATTAGATTCAGCAGAGAGTGTGCTTTGAATAAGGCACATGAAGATTAAACTATAATAATAATAATAATACATTTTATTTAAAGGCGCCATCCTCCTGCAAGTCCACCACCTGCAGGAGGCGCCATAGGGGTCGGGTGCATTGTGTGGTGGGCGGCGGCCAGGAGTGGAGGCCCTGGTGGACTGATCCAAGACTGGCATTTGGGACATGGAATGTCACCTCTCTGGTGGGGACGGAGCCTGAGTTAGTGCGTGAGGTTGAGAGTTCCTGGCTATATATAGTCGGGCTCACCTCAGCGCATGGCTTGGGTTCTGGAACCAGTCTCCTGGAGAGTGGCTGGACTCTGTCTCAGTCTGGAGTTGCCCCTGGTGAGAGGTGGCGGGCTGGAGTGGGTATTTTAATATCTTCTTGGCTTACTGCCTGTATGTTGGGGTTCCTCCTGGTGGATGAGAGGGTTTGTTCCCTGCAGCTTTGGGTTGGGAACAGGCCCTGACTGTCATCTGCGCTTATGCGCCGAGTGGCAGCTCAGAGTACCCAGCCTTTTTAGAATCCCTGGGTGGGGTGCTGGAAGATGCTCCGCCTGTTGTCCTAATGGGGGACTTCAATGCTCGCGTGGGTAACGACAGCGAGACCTGGAGGGGTGTGATCTGAACCCAAGTGATGTTTTGTTATTGCACTTCTGTGCAAACCACAGTTTGGCCATAACGAACACCATGTTCGAACATAAGAGTGTCCAAAGTGCACGTGGCACCAGGACGCTCTAGGCTGCAGGTCGATGATCAATTTTGTAATCATATCACCAGAGCTGCGGCCATATGTTCTCGACACTCGGGTAAAGAGAGGGGCTGAGCTGTCAACTGAATACCACCTGGTGGTGAGTTGGATTAGACGGCGGGGGAGAACACTGGACAGACCCGGTGCACCTAAACGTATAGTGAGGGTGTGCTGGGAACGCCTAGCATACTGTGCTAACTGTGCTGTGGCCGCAAGGTGGTTGGTGCCTGTCGTGGTAATCCCCGAACCAAATGGTGGACACCAGAGGTGAAGGGAGCCACCAGGCTGAAGAAGGAGTCCTATCGGACTTGGCTAGCCCAATAGGACAAGCGGAATGTGGCTCCGGCAGTGGCTGAAGCAAATACTCAAGTGTGGGAGGAGTTTGAAGAGGCCATGGAAAAAGACTTTCAGACTGCCTCAAAGAGATTCTGGCAAACCGTCAGGCGACTCAGGAGGCGAAAGCGGTACTGCGTATAGTGCTGGTGGAGCGCTACTGACTTCGACTGCCAAAATTGTTGGGCGGTGGAAGGAATACTTCGAGGACCTCCTCAATCCCACTGACATGTCTTACGAGGAGGAAGCAGAGTCTGGGGATGAGGGGGATGACCTGCCAATTTTGGGGGGTGAGGTCACTGAAGCAGTTAAACAACTCCTTGGTGGCAGAGGCCCTGGTGTGCATGAGGTCCGCCCTGAGTTCCTGAAGGCTCTGTATGTTGTAGGGCTGTCCTGGCTGACACGCCTCTGCAATGTTGTGTGGAGATCAGGGGCGGTACCCCTGGACTGCAGACCGGGGTGGTGGTCCCCATTTTTAAGAAGGGGGACCAGAGGGTGTGTTCCAACTACATGGGGATCACACTCCTCAGCCTCCCTGGGAAAGTCTATGCCAGGTGTTGGAAAGGAGAGTCTGTCCGTTAGTCGAACCTCGGATACAAGAGGAACAACGCGGTTTTTGTCCTAGTAGCGGAATACTGGACCAGCTCTTTATCCTCTCGAGGATACTTGAGGGCGCACTGGAGTTTACCCAACCAATCTACATGTGTTTTGTGGACTTGGAGAAGGCATTCGACCATGTCTCTTGGTGTGTCCTGTGGGAGGTGTTGCGGGAGTAAGGGGTGTCTGGCCTATTGCTATGGGCCATTTGATCCCTATACAACCATTGCAAGACTTTGGTTTGCATAGCCGGCAATAAATTGGACTCCTTCCCGGGGGGTGGTGGGCTCCGCCAGGGCTGCCCTTTGTTACAGATTCTGTTCATAACTTTTATGGACAGGATTTCTAGGCACAGCCAAGTGGCGGAGGACTTTCACTTAGGTGGCTTGAGAATCTCATCTTTTCACAGATGATGTGGTTCTGTTGGCTTCATCGGGTGATGGTCTCCAGCTCACACTGGAACAGTTCGCAGCCTAGTGTGAAGCAGCACGAATGAGGATCAGCAACTCCAAGTCTGAGGCCATGGTTCTCAACTGGGACAAGTTCCTGCCCCAAATGAAGAAGTTTAATTATCTTGAGGTCTTATTCACAAGTGATGGGAGAAGGGAACTGGAGATCAACAGACGGATTGGTGCTGCGGCTGCAGTGATGCAGACGCTGTACCGGTTGTGGTGAAGAGAGAGCTGAGCGTAAAAGCAAAGCTCTCAATTTACCGGTTGATCTACGCCCCTACCCTCACCTATGGTCAGGAGCTGTGGGTAGTGACCAAAAGAATGATATTGCGGATACAAGCAGCGGAAATGGGCTTATTCTGAAGGGTGGCTGACTTCTCCCTTAGGGATAGGGTGAGAAGTTCAGCCACCAGAGAGGGGCTCAGAGTAGAGCCGCTGCTCCTCCACATTGAAAGAAGCCAGTTGAGGTAGTTCGGGCATCTGACAAGGATGCCTCCTGGGCGCCTCCTGGGTGCGGTGTTCCAGGCATGGACATCGGCTGGCCAGGGAACACCTTAGTGTTCCCCCGGACAAGCTAGAGGAGGTGCCTGGGGTTGAGGGAGGTCTGGGCTTCTCTACTTAGGCTGCTGCCCCGCGACCCAGCCCCGGATAAGTGGAAGAAGATTAATCAATGGATGGATAGATGGATAATATGAAATAAGATGTTATCTAAAAGTTTCAATGAAATGGGCTACACAGATAAACAACACAAAACACCACTGTGCATTGCAACAGGAACAGGAAGTGACACTGTGTCGCAGAGAGAGCCAACACCAAGTGAAACTACCCAATGAATAAGAGAAAGGAAATCTGATTTTATTAAATGAAATATGGCATGGTTCACCACCACCTGCTCTGCTGCATAGAGACTAGCTCTGCTACCATCTTTGCCAGTGCCTGGACTGGCTGCGTGGGTTGTGGGTACATCATGTTGCACTGAGTTTTATGAGTTTTAAGTTTTATTCCATATATTTTGGGGGATTTTTTAAGTACTGTTGAACTTTAACAGTAGATGATTATATATTACTGTTTTTATTATGGTTTCCTTTGGGCATTTTAAATATTCATTTTTTTTAATGGATTACAGTTATGATCCATTGATATTACCCCAACTGTGAATACTGGTATTATGTTTGGTTTATGTTGTCATTTTATAACATCTGTATGTCTTGTAGTTGTTTGTGGTGGAGCGTATGGGTAGGAGACCCCTTCACCTCATTGGTCTGATGGGAATGGCCGTTTCAGCAGTTTTTCTAACTGTGGCCATGGCATTGTTGGTAAGTGTTTGTGGTCACCATTACTGAAAGCAGGCCTTTTGAATAAAACGGTAGTTTGCAACAATGTTACTGTAGATCAGGGGTCCCCAATCCCAGTCCACAAGGGCCGGTGTCCCTGCAGGTTTTAGATGTGTCCTTGATCCATCACAGCTGATTTAAATGGCTAAATGACCTCCTCAACATGTCTTGAAGTTCTCCAGAGGCCTGGTAATTAACTAACCATGTGATTCAGGTGTGTTGACCCAGGGTGAGATCTAAAACCTGCAGGGACACCGGCCCTCGTGGACTGGGATTGGGGACCCCTGCTGTAGATCAAGAGTAATAAAAATCTGACCATGTAAAAAAAATAGACCATGAAACTGATGATTTTCTGTGATATGCTTTGCTTTAAGGACCAGCTAAAGTGGATGTCTTACATTAGCATTGTGGCCATCTTCAGTTTTGTAGCCTTTTTTGAAATTGGCCCTGGCCCCATCCCATGGTTTATTGTGGCTGAACTCTTCAGCCAAGGGCCCCGTCCTGCTGCCATTGCAGTTGCTGGTTTCTCCAATTGGTCTGCCAACTTCTTAGTGGGAATGTGCTTCCAGTACATTGAGGTAAGACAGCTTTTATTTAAAATTTTGTTTGTTTGTTTTGGGGCTCCTATTTTCAGTTGTACAACTCATACAGTGCTTTTGCTCCATGGATTAGACAACAACAGACTCTCAGTTGGCTACAGACATAATCCGGTGAACATAAAAACTTTGTAAATATGCACTCTAACACCAGAAGATCCAATCAGAATTCATAATTCAGTTTGAATTGACTGCCCTTAAAAAACAAAGAGCCAATTTTTAAAAAAAAATAAATTTGGTATTCAAGCAATACACTCTCAGCACCAGTCTAGAAAAGTCCAGTTCTGTGAGTGTCTTGTGGACCATTGTATTTCAATTTCTATAGCTCCAATTCACACACACACACACACACACACACACACACACACACACACACACACACACACACACACATATATATATATATATATATATATATATATATTATACATATGTAATGTAATTATTAGTTTGTTGTCTGCAACAACAACAGAAATGAGCCTTTCCCTTTAATCCAGCAACTCTGTGGCCCCTACGTCTTCATCATCTTCACCATCTTGCTGCTCGGCTTCTTCGTCTTCACCTACTTCAAGGTTCCAGAAACTAAGGGCTGCACTTTTGATGAGATTGCAGCGGGCTTCCGCCAGACAGCAGGTCAGGGATCTGACAAGTACTCAGCCCCGGAAGAATTCAACACCCTGAGGGGGGATGACCCTGATCTTTGAAAGTTTGTTCATGTAGGGAACACTGTTGTCCATGTTTTAGATATTTCATCCATTAATGTTAGAGCCAGTAATCCACAGTGTAAGGGCTTTCACACAGAGTTACCATGGGCCTGATCTGTAGCATAGCAAACTGCTGGTCACTGGTAAAAATGACATCCCAGTAGGCATTCAAAATGAACCAAGTGTCATTTTGTAACAGAAAAAAGCCGGGTTAAGTATATGGAATCACTATATAGAATCCTCTCCTTATTTATTACAGGAAATAGAGTTTTGAACCGTATTTTTTTTTTTTTTGCCCACACGTCTCTTTCAGTTTTGGAGTTAATGATATAAAACATTAGATGGATTGTTTCATGTTTGATAGGTGACAGAAAATCTTGGTTGTGTGCTTTTTTTTATATACATTTGATTTTGTTTAATAATTAAGACTTTAGTCAAACGTAATATGTTAGAACTACAAATGTGTTTACATGTGTGTCAAACAGAGAAAATGAAACTTAACAAAGTTTAATAATTGATTTTTTTTTTTTTGTCTTTCTGAGTTATTAAACTAATACCTATAAAATGGCACTGGATGTGATGTGACATACATGAAGCTTGACTTTGCTCCTGCATTATGTGGTCTCACTGCAAATGCATGTTAGTGTTTCGTCTCCCTGTACGCTCCCGATTTTCCCACTCTGCCTGCAGAATATCTTTGGAGAGTCTCCAATGCTTTGAAATGTTTTCCTTCAATTCAAGTAAAAAGCATAGATGAAGAATCTTGTTGAAAACAAGTTATTCTTCTTAGCCTGTGGTTTATATTGAAAAATGGATTTTAACCTCAACTATAATCTCTGTGAAACCTAACCAATTATTTTGGTGCCTAAATCTAACCACACACATGTTGTTCAGCTCCATGATGACAAAGCTCTAACTATCCCAAACATTAATACTTTAATTAAACATTCAAAAAATAGAAGTGCTAGATCTCCATCACTCATTTTTCAATTCAGTCTTATTCATACAGTGCCAAATCACAGCAACAGTGATCTCAAGCCATTTTGTATACTAAGGTAAAGACCCTATATTAATACAGCCAGATGGCCACCTCTGTGCAAGCACCTTTGCAATAGTGGAAAGAAAATCTTCCTTTAAACTAGAAGAAACCTTCAGCTGAACCAGGGTTCAGGGACAGGGTGTCTGTCTCCCGAATCCAAACTGGAAGCTCGTTCCACAGAAGAGGGGGCTGAAAGCTTAAGATTAAGACTCTGCTTCCCATTCTGCTTTCAAATATTTAAATAATATCATTAAATATACCGATACTAACGTTACAGGACCAAAACTTGTGTTTCAGTTTCTCTCCTCTATGTTAAGTACATTGCTCCCTTTATTTAGAGAATAGACATAACAGTGAAAACACCACTATTCTCATGCTAACACACATTGCTGCTCCCTCTCACAGCAGCACTGCACAGACATGTTGGACACACTGAGTGTGAAAGTCAAGCATGCTGTAGAGGTATTTTACAGTTGTCAGAGAAAACACTGCAAACATCAATGCATGTGGGAAGGAAACTATTTACTGAGACCTAATTAATCTACATAAACACATTAAAGACCATCACAAAGACATCTTTTTCAGCAACAATATCTTACCCATATCGTATATTTAGACATTCAAATAATATATTTGGCCCACTTAAATGTGTTTATTTTATTATAAGTGAACAAATAGACTGCCTGAATATAGGCCTTTTGTGTTAACCAAGGTCAAGTCACTGTCATTTATATAACATTACGTGTATAATTACATGGTTCACATGCTGCTTCAAGGCAGAGCTGAGCTCTCTGGAGCTGCACGGCTCCCCCTGCTGGTCCTTAGAGCAACTAGGGGCGGGGGGCCAACCACAGCAGACGTAGGACATGATGGGACCTGTAGTTCTTTTGATGGGCCTGGACACAGCAGCTGTGTCCCATTTCAGGCGCTGTGTCCCATTTCAGGGTCTGCACGCTTGAAGTACGCATTTTAAGTGCGGTTACGTCACCGCCACGCGACGACGGCTGTCCCAATTCGAAGTGTACTTCAAATGCATACTCCAAATGCGCCGTCGATTTCCCCAAATATCAAGCGTGGTCCGATGCACGCTTCGTGGTCCCATATATCCCACAATTCATAGCGCGGTGGTGGGTGTGGATAATTTTGCCACAAAATACGGCAGAAGGGAGCGGCCAAGAGTGAACTGTCAAAAGTAAGTACTGAATATGACGTCACTTATTTATGTGCGAATATTTAATAATGAAGAACATTAAAACATTGGTGTTGGCCACATGTCGGCAAAGTTATGTGACATTAGTGATGTTTGTACTTTCAGCATTAACTTGGTTTTAAAGCCTCTACTTCTAAATATACATATAGTCGACCTTAATCATACAGAGAATCTGATGATTTTATGGATAATTAAAGTCAGTCATATATCCACAAACACAACAAGCTGAAAGTCAGTGATATATATATATATATATATATATATATATATATATATATATATATATATATATATATGTGTGTGTGTGTGTGTGTGTGTGTGTGTGTATATATATATATATATCAATCATAATAATCTGACAATACTATAATATTGGCCATATTATATTTACATTACCATAGTGAGATGACTTTAGTCTCATGAACAACATTAACTAATTATTATTTAATTATTTAAATTATTATTTATTATTTGCGCGTACATCAAGCGTGCAGACCCTGGCTGTGTCCCATTTCAGGGTCTGCACGCTTGAAGTACGCACACTACGCGTACTACGTACGGTGCGTACTATAAGTACGAGAAGTGCTTTTGAAGTGGGACGTATATGCTTCGTTGCGCTGTTCAGGTTGCCTAGCAACCATGATACTAACCGCGAGACACGTTTCATACAACTTTGTTTGACATAAATGAAGGATAAAAATGTTTTGTTGGTCATTCATTTTTGTCATGACATCACTTTGATTAGTTGAGTATCTGAGGCTGAGACCACAGGACTGTAAAACATGATTCAAGGGCTTCATTTCTGTACTGAACAGTCATTTAAGATTAGCTAGTAAATAATAATTAGTTAATGTTGTTCATGAGACTAAAGTCATCTCACTATGGTAATGTAAATATCATATGGCCAATATTATAGTATTGTCAGATTATTATGATCTCTCTCTCTCTCTCTCTCTCTCTCTATATATATATATATATAGATATATCTCACTGACTTTCAGCTTGTTTTGTTTGTGGATATATGACTGACTTTAATTATCCATAAAATCATTAGATTCTCTGTAAGATTAAGGTCGACTATATGTATATTTAGAAGTAGAGGCTTTAAAACCAAGTTAACGCTTAAAGTACAAACATCACTAATGTCACATAACTTTGCCGGCATGTGGCCAACAGCAATGTTTTAATGTTCTTCATTATTAAACATTCGCACATGAATAAGTGACGTCATATTCAGTACTTACTTTTGACAGTTCACTCTTCGGCTGCTCCCTTCTTGCGGCAAAATTATCCACACCCACCGCCGCGCTATGAATTGTGGGATATATGGGACCACGAAGTGTGCACCGGACCGAGCGAGCGTGTGGCTGTGTCCCATTTCAGGGTCTGCACGCTTGAAGTACGCGCACTACGCGTACTACGTACGGTGCGTACTATTCGTCGCGCTGTTCAGGTTGCCTAGCAACCATGAAACTAACCGCGAAACACGTTACATACAGCTTTGTTTGACATAAATGAAGGAGAAATTTGTTTTGTTGGTCAATCATTTTTGTCATGACATCACTTTGATTAGTTGAGTATAACAGGACTGTAAAACATGATTCAAGGGCTTCATTTCTGTACTGAACAGTCATTTAAGATTAGCTAGTAAATAATAATTAGTTAATGCTGTTCATGAGACTAAAGTCATCTCACTATGGTAATGTAAATATAATATGGCCAATATTATAGTATTGTCAGATTATTATGAGATTTTATATATATATATATATATATATATATATATATATATATATATATATATATATCTCACTGACTTTCAGCTTGTTGTGTTTGTGGATATATGACTGATTTTAATTATCCATAAAATCATCAGATTCTCTGTAAGATTAAGGTCGACTATATATATATTTAGCAGTAGAGTTAATGCTGAAAGTACAAACATCACTAGTGTCACATAACTTTGCCGACATGTGGCCAACAGCAATGTTTTAATGTTCTTCATTATTAAACATTCGCACATGAATAAGTGACGTCATGTTCAGTACTTACTTTTGACAGTTCACTTTTCGGCCGCTCCCTTCTGCCGTATTTTGCTGCAAAATTATCCACACCCACTGCCGCGCTATGAATTGTGAGATATATGGGACCACGAAGCGTGCACCGGACCACGCTTGATATTTGGGGAAATCGACGGCGCATTTGGAGTTTCCTTTGAAGTACACTTCGAATTGGGACAGCCGTCGTCGCGTGGCGGTGACGTAACCGCACTTAAAATGCGTACTTCAAGCGTGCAGACCCTGAATTGGGACACAGCATGTGATTAGAAACACTCATACTTGTTGAACAGGTTCAGTTAATGAAATACTGGGAGTACCAGGAATGGGTAGACTGTGCAATTCACATTCATCTCTCATTATGATCACAGGGTATTTATCTGTACATGTCTGCATTTTACCCAACTCCTCAGCAAGTGGGCGAACGAAAACCAATTATTTTGTCCTTTTCTATCATGCTCAGCATCCTCATGCAAGGGCGATGTTGGTTTGTCTGTTTGGATTTGTTGAAAGCGTTACATTCAGTGTGTGTCACCTGTATGTTACTGAACAGTCAACATTTATATTTGCAATAGATTTTGAGTAATCACTAAAAATGGAACGTAGATTTAGAAACGACACTGCAAGCTAGTACTGATTATTCTGACACCCATTCTAACATGTCAAAAAAGGTTACAAGATACAGATACAAGAACCCAGAAAACTAACTTAAACTGGACTTTTAAATAAAAAACTCACTGGAAAATACATTTTGCAAAATGATAGAAATCCTAAACTTTGGTTGCTTCTTCCATTACTAATATTTTTTGCAGGAATACGAACTATACTTTACACGTGTCTTCTGCTTGGCTCAACATGATGTAGGTGATCTGGTCAATAAGCTGTGACATGTACATTGTACATATATGTGGAAAATCCCCACATGCCACTTGGCTGCTGGAGTGTCATGTACCGTATGACCCGGACTTTGAACTTGACGTTAGCACTAGCACCTAATAAAGCCACTTGTCACTACAGACCAGCGTCGATGCCCAGCTCCATACCTCCCACCCACACAGTTACTGGACAAGTTACGTTAGTGAAGGAAAAGTATTTAATAAGTATTATTAATCATGTACATAAGGCAGCAGGTGCTTTAAGTGTGACTCTTGTCATGACATCAATTCATCATAGGGTGTAAGATTTGCACACATCTTACATATATTTCATCACTACACTAGGTTCTCACCTATAATAACACATCATTAATGCTCATTCTTACATGTAGGCCACCTGAACTCTTTGTAAGAGTAAAAGTGAAATGTGCACAATTCATGTTTTGAGGTCATCGTTTGGAGGTTTTGTTGTTTAGCACAAATTTCCCTTTGAACAAATGATCAGCCCCACATACGTAAAAACAAAACAGGTTAATCTGCCTGACAGTGACATTACTCATCAGGAGCCAACATGACCGCACAATTTCATTGATCATTGTTTCCTATTCACTCAAAGGTTTGAAAACATCAATAAAAACATCTTTACAGTTTGATATTCATACTCTGTAACGTTAATGGCATTTTTAAAAAAAACCTCAACTGTTCTTAGTGTTTTCTTTTTTTCTTAAAAAAAGACTTAATTCAGACGGTTTCTTCACTGTGAAGCTCTGGAGGAGCGTCGAGCAGCTCGAACATGTCATCGATGACTTGCCACAGGCAGTTCTCAAGAGGGAAGTCATTGTCCACCAAATTGACGAGGAAGTAATTGTCATGGATATATTTAATTATCATCCGAGAAGGAGACTCGTCTTCATAGAGTTTGCCCCACTGCTCAATCCACAAGGCAAACGCCTCATCCTGAGAAAATATGAGAACATCTGGGTCAACACAACATGCCAGAGCTTTTAAGTCACACTGCACTCTCTCTTTAAAGTTAAAGATTATATAAAAATACAGAGAAAACGAACAATCAGATAAGCCCGTATGAGCGAGCAGCTAGTGACAGTGGGAAGGAAAAACTCCCTTTTAACAGGAAGAAACCTCCAGCAGTACCAGCAGCAAGGAGGGGCGGGGCCATCTGCTGCGACTGCTTGGAACTGGTTCCAGAGCTCCGCCTCCTACTCTACCATTAAACGCAGTCATTTTTTATTATTACCCTTTTAAACCTTGAATATTTCAGTCATTTAAAAACACGACACAAGGTTTAACATTCCCCAAACTGTGGACAGAAAGAAGACAGTGTCTCACCTTCCAGTACATGAAACTAACTGGGTCCACTACAGTCGGCTGAACAATCTCCCTTCCGGCGAAGATCCCCCAAGTCACAGCATTTGGTTGCATTTCAGGGGCGTTGGTCAGGTTACGGCCCTGCATGCAAAATATTCACCATGACCAATGTTTACACACACACACACACACAACCATGGAGTGACTGATGCTTTGTGAACAAACTTACATTCACATTAACAATGTGATAATTCACACGGGGCTCGTACTTCTTCAGTACTTTAAGAAGAGCGGTCACATTTTCACTGGAGGTGAAAAACTCCAGATAGGCCTGTTGGTTGAATAACATCCATATTAACAATATCAGACTGAGTATCCCATCTGAAGGTACTGAAAATACTGTTAGTGTTTGTACCTTCTGGAAGACGTAGCCCCCTGGAGGTCCCCAGCCCACAATGGGGTCTGTGGAGGGTTTGCCATTGATGTTGGGCTGAGAATTGATGGTGAGGACTCCTCGCCTGTTCACTTTCTCCAGTTCATCCTTCAGAAGGTTGGTCTCTGGGGCCAGAGGCTCGTCATTCCATGGCAAACACATCACCTATAACAGAAGAGAAAGCCTTAGCCTGCTGTTACTGCTGCTATATACAGAAGACTTGCTGTGGATGAACGAGTGGCTACGTGGGATATGGTTAAAAACAAAAACCTGTTCTCAGAGTGAGTGTCAGTGTTTCCAGTGCACTCAGGACAGGATTCATTTAAACAGAGTAACAATGGCACACCAGCCAACCACAAGGTTAGTTTTCACACTTGACTTATCTAATTTAGCTGGAACATACAGTAGACAACAGCTTGGTATACTTAAACCAAGGACAGATATAGGAAATCTGTGGTGCCACAGGCTGGGAAAGCTACGAGTGACCGAGCTCCGTGGTTCATCCTGGATACCTTGTGTCCGCAGCGATTTGGCTGAGCTGTAATGTAGCAGGTAAAGACTTCGAAGACGCTCTCTTCATTTTGTAGTTCTTCACCCCACATTTGCAGCAGTGCATCTTTAGATGATTTGCTCTTCAGGTAGAACAGGTAATAGTCATTCAACTCCCCAAAAGCTGGAGATGAGGAATTTCCCCTGAGGACGAAAACAAGACTCTGAGCTAAAGTTCAATAAAAGCTGAACGAGGTTCCAGAAAGTGATTAGATTAAAAAACAAGAAACAATAATAATACAATTAAACGCGTGTACATATTTCATAGTGTCAATGTGAGCGCTCGAGCAGAGTAGAGAACAACCAGTCCATCTGAAGAACCTTTTTTTTTTTTTAAGAACAAATGAGTCACATATTTAACCTCCTAGGACCTGGCGTCCACATATGTAGGAATCACATTTTCAGTTGTCTAGACCAAAATACTAAATTTTGCTCTACAAGGGCCTGATATCCACTTACGAGGATGTTATACTGCCTCTGTTCTATTGAAATTTTAAACAAGTATCCTCATATGTGGATCTCTTTTCTCAGAAACAAAAATCAGGTTAAAAAAAAAAAAGGTAACTCTTTGTTTTTACATTCATCAGGTCCCAATCAGCCCAAATATCAAAGAGAAATTAAAAATACATGCTATAGGCATCATACTTCCCACGTCTGCCAGGGTCCACTCAGCTCAGAGTGATGGCAGTTTTCTTGTTAACACACAGTGAATACAATGGTCATGAGGACATCAGTGTGTTTGCCCGTTTATTACCGAAAAAGAAAAACTGCAGCTACAAGAACACACATTAGAAAACTTATCACATAGAACAGCTGTTAATGTAACTCCAGTATGCACTTAACAGAGTGAAAGGCTGGAGATGAAGGATGATCCCTGTGGACAACAGCACAACTCACAACTCGTATGCAAATTCTTACATACACTTATGCAATAATTTGCATAAATTGAGGCATTCAACAAGAACAGCCCTGATTTAATGTCTGAAATGTAACAATGAGGACATCGTGATAAATGAAACCTACCATCTGCCATTGGGGAAGTCGTCCCAGTCCTGGGTTCTGTAGATGTAGCTCTTGGGTCTGGAAGCCCAGAAGATGGGTCGAACATCTTCTACCTTCCGTTTGGGATGGGCGCTCACTGCCCAGGGAAGAGGCCGCCTGGCACAGAAACACACTGTCAGCCTTTACAGCACTCTCTCAGGGCAGGAAAAGAAATAAAGGCCTGCTCTACAAAAGACATTGCTCGGTGAAATGAAGCAAATACTTTGGTCAATACTTTGATCACACATGAGTTCTTGATTAACGAAGCATTCAAGCTGAAATACTTTACTCATGTAACACTGTAATGTAATGATAATAAAATGGTCAGTGGAGATGTAATAATCAACCTTTTGAGCAGATTCAAAATTACACCTAAATTGAAGTTAGAACTTGACTAGGATGTCAACATGTGTCACGAAAGTTGGTGTGAGGCAGTAATGTTTATGGGAATCTCTTCCCAGACTTTGAAAAAGACATCAGTGAGCTCCTGAACAGTCAATACAACCATCGACAGATCTGCAACTTGAGCAAATCTCACTGTGGAATCAAATTCCACCCAAGATGACTGGTATAATATCCTATTAGAGCGATTAGAACATACTGGTAGGTATTACAGGTACTGCGCTGCAGTGGTTTGTATCATATCTATCTAATAGACTCAGATTTGTTCATGTAAATGGAGAGTCCTCTTCACACACTGAGGTCAATTATGGAGTTCCACAGGGTTCAGTGCTAGGACCAATTCTGTTTACATTATACATGCTTCCCTTAGGCAGTATCATCAGAAGACATAGCATACATTTTCACTGCTATGCAGATGACACCCAGCTCTATCTGTCCATGAAGCCAGATAACACACACCAATTAGTTAAACTGCAGGAATGTCTTAAAGACATAAAGACCTGGATGGCCTCTAACTTTCTGCTTCTTAATTCAAATCAAACTGAGGTTATTGTACTCGGCGCTGAAAAGCTTAGAAATATGGTATCTAACCAGATTCTTACTCTGGATGGCATTACCTTGGCCTCCAGTAATGCTGTGAGGAACCTTGGAGTCATTTTTGACTAAGACATGCCCTTCAATGCACATATTAAACAAATATGTAATACTACTTTCTTCCATTTGTGCAACATCTCTAAAATTAGAAATATCCTGTCTCAGAGTGACGCTGAAAAACTAGTTCATGCATTTATTACTTCCAGGCTTGACTACTGTAATTCATTATTATCAGGAAGTCCTAAAAACTCCCTGAAAAGCCTTCAGTTAATCCAAAATGCTGCAGCAAGAGTCCTGACAGGGACTAGAAAGAGAGAGCAGATGTCTCCTGTTTTGGCTTCCCTTCATTGGCTCCCTGTTAAATCCAGAATTCTAAATCCTGCTCCTCACATACAAGGTCTTAAATAATCAGGCCCCATCTTATCTTAATGACCTTGTAGTACCATATCACCCTGTTAGAGGACTTCGCTCTCGCTCTGCAGGCTTACTTGTTGTTCCTAGAGTATTTAAAAGTAGAATGGGAGGCAGAGCCTTCAGTTTTCCGGCCCCTCTTCTGTGGAACCAACTTCCAGTTTGGATTCGGGAGACAGACACTATCTCTACTTTTAAGATTAGGCTTCAAACTTTCCTTTTTGCTAAAGCATATAGTTAGGGCTGGACCAGGTGACCCTGAGTCCTCCCTTAGTAATGCTGCAATAGATGTAGGCTGCCGGGGGATTCCCATGATGCATTGAGTTTTTCCTTTCTGGTCACCTTTTTCACTCACTATGTGTTAATAGACCTCTCTGCACTGAATCATACTTGTTATTAATCTCTGTCTCTCTTCCACAATATGTCTTTATCCTGTCTTCCTTCTCTCACCCCAACCAATCACAGCAGATGGCCCCGCCCCTCCCTGAGCCTGGTTCTGCCGGAGGTTTCTTCCTGTTGTCGGATTATAATATTATTTTATGCCATGTTAGACCCCTAATTAAAGATTGTGAATTATTATGTAGTTTTAGTTTGCATTATTCTCCTGAATTAGAAGGTGATAACTATTACATTTGGTAAACTGATTTGCATTATATTAGACTGCTGATTTATTGTGAATGAATGATATTGTTTTATGATGCATTATACTGCTGAGTTATAAGAAATACTGTTCACAGAAAGTCATCGCCTTATTTGTCTGGTTAGAAGAGAAGAGAGCATACTGCCCCATCTCACCAGGAGCAGATAAACAGGGAGCCAAGGTCGTAGCTTAGGTGCTGTGTGAGAGAAAGAATGTGAATGTTTAGGCTTTTATGATTAGGTGGGGGCCACTAGAGGCTATACGAGTTTGATCAAGGCTCCACCATTTTGAGATCTGATGCTGTCTGCTGTATGGTGTCCATTTCCCACGCGTGTGTTCATTAAATCATCGTTTGACTTGACCCGGCCGGACCAGTGTTGTTATTTTGGTTTTCCTCTTGTATCCATCCCCAATATTTGAATCCGTAACAGTTTTGGGGGCTCGTCCTGTGGTATTGGGGTGGAAGTTTTGGAGGCTTGGACGGTCCGAGGTGGTCAGACAGGCAGACATTATCCGGCAATCGAACTGAGTGGACAGGCGCCTTTATAAAAGAGGTAGGCACAGGCCTGTTGATTTTATCCGAAGTATGCTAAATTGGACGATAAAATTAAATGTCTATTCAGTAAAAGTTGCCGGTGAGTGTCTGTTTTCATTTTGATGAAAAATCTCATGAGTTTTGAAACTTGAAATAAGCTTATAAGTTACAGTACTGGGTTAGAGGCCCAAGATAAAGGAAAATAATACTGAGTTAGAGGCTCAGGTAGTTTGATTGGTCATTTTGTGAGTTAGAGGCTCCATTGGTCTAAGGATTGCATCTGTTTGGCCATGTTGTGAGTTAGAGGCTCCATTGTCCATAATGTTGCATCTGCGTCAGTCATACTCTTGTTTTAGAGGGTTGACGGCGGTTTAAAAGTATAATAAATTATCTAAGAACGGCAATAGCTAAGAGGCGCATAGCCTGGAGGTTACGCTCCCTCCTGGCCGCGGACGCGCGACCTTGACCTGTCGGCGAACAGGGTTAGTTCAGTTGGCTTGACTGTGGGGTACAGGGCATCCTGGAACAAGCTAGGAGTTAGAGGCTCCTTACCGTGTTGAACGGTATCTGCGCTTTTTTGGACACTCTAAATTGAGTTAGGGACTTTAGAGATGAGGCCAGATACAGTTAGAGTCTGATACTGGTTAATTGATTACAAAAAAGTTGGACTTTCTTCGGTTGGACCAGTTATCTTAAATTTGTCAAAATTGTGTAGGCGCTAAAACTTTCAGGCCTGAGAGTGATTGTAAATATAAGACGTCTTTGTAAATAATAGAGAGTTGAGCGTGAAACGAGGCTGTGTGTGACGACAGCGCGCTGCAGCGCTGCGAGCTATTCTTAGACGGTGTGTGAACATGCAAATGAGGTGGCTGCTGTGAAGCCCACAGAGGACTTCCTGTTTAGCGTGTTATTGAGTTTTATAAGTATGATTTGCAAACAATGATACATGCCTGTAATTAAAACGCTGATTTTGCTGATTATAATATTATAAGTAAAGTTTTGAATGACTACGGTGAATGTTTAATGTTTGGCTGGGTTTTGATATAGGAGAGACAGCTTGGCAGCTGCTGGGGGTGAGTGACCGGAAACTTGCCCATAAAAGGCAACTGCCTGACTGTGTGAACTATGCACCAAGAGAGAGAGAGTAAAATCTAGGCAGATGAACCAAATGGATTTTGTACGAAAAATAGTAAATGAATGTTTTAGTCTCTTAATACAGGTGGATTTCTCTCAACCTGGAGACCTGAGTACAGCGGCAAAAGGATAGATTAACAAAATTGGGACGACACACATGCCAAGCTCTGGCTCAAAATTTTACAGCTTAACCTCTCACTTTGTCCCCACCCGAAAAAGAAGCTTAAAAGGACATCTTCTCCTCCAGTTATCGGTTACCATCACTGGAAATTTTCAGGCAAGTTTTTCACTGAATTGTTTTTGGCACCATGTGTCCCTGAATCTCACAAGCAAGCTCTAATTCCTGGCTGAAGACATGGAATGCTGTTATTTAAGGTGGGAAATCAAAATTTGGGAAACAAAATTAAAAACACACACAATTAGAGAAATGCCTTGTTTGAGAAAAAGTTAAAATAACCCACCCAAAAACGCACACACACGCAATGAAGAAACAGCTTACATTCATGAACACGTGAAAATTTTCCAGCAAGGCTAAAGCAGCGAAACTTAACATACACCTGATGTTAAATGATAAAGTTTATCCACTACTAACAAATAAACTCTCTGGGTTGCAGGACAACAACTTGACTTCAAAAAGAAAGACACTGGTATGACCAACCAGTGATGAAACAACAAATTTAGTGGTTAAAAGAGTCAAATTGTGACATGTTTTCTGCTGATTGATTAATGCAAGTGATTACTGAATGAAATAAAATTCCTTTTTTGAGTTATTAAAAATGATCTTAAGAATTTTAACATGTACCTGTGTTGTCCTGTCAACTTGGTGGGTTATGAGTTGATTATATAGTGAGAAAAAAAAAAAGGGGGGGAGAAGGCTGACACAGGGCCTGGCCCCTCTCTGAATAACACAGCCAAAACAACATTATTTTCCTGTTCGTCTGTTTTTGTTTTGTTTTTTCTCTTTATGCTTAATTACAGGCTGCTTTGTCAGCCCGGAAAGCCGAGGCTGACCTGGACTCCTGCTCTCCCTCCTACCATCTTTGCTCTCCTCTCTACCATCTTTAATGTGACCCTGACCAAATGCTACAGCAGCTGGACCCACAACAACAGCCTGAGAATGTCAACAGTGCTGCAGGAAAAAGATCTCATGCAGCGGAGACGGAGAACGTTAAATCCAAGGCCCGTTTCACTACACGGGGGAGATTTCCAGACAGCTTCAGCTGACAGAGCTGTGACGAGACGCCTATTAAGCCCAGATGAAAAGTGAGGCCGAGCAAAAGAATGCTGACCTTAACAACTCTGCATTAAAACTGTGCAGGACAGTGACGGACCAACACGGATGATCGGGCAGCAAAATGGGCGTGCCAGAGACATGAGGAGTAACTGAGGTCAGAAGGCACCTCAGATTGGACAAAAGCACCAGAAGAACATAAGCACCAGAAGAACATAAGCTGAAGGCACAGGTGTCGGGGCTCAGCCAGGAGCTGACCTCTGAGAAGAGCCGAACAGCAGAGCTGCAGAAGGCCGTGGAGCAAAGCAAGGAAAACATCAATAAACTTCAATCTGACGTGTACGGAAAAGACTCTGAGGTTTCTGCCCTCAGTAAGAGCTCAAGACATCAGAGCAGAAACTGAGCATGGCTCAGGAGGAGCTGGCTGCTAATCGAACCCATCAGTCAGGCTTGGAGTCCCAGATACAGGACTTGAAATCAGGCCGGAGCTTGCTGGAGCAGGAGGTTGCCAAATCTGACGAGAAGCTCCAACAGCAGGAGCAAACCCTGAAGGAGCTACAGAAGCAAAAAGGGTCAAGTTAAGGAGGAGCTGGACAAGGAGAAGATGCAGGACACTGGAGAAAAGGACTGCCTCAATTGGGGTCAGAACCAGTATGGACAGAACTTTGGGCAGCAGCACCAATGGACCCAAACGGACTGAAAAGGGGGAGGGCAGGACCCCAGGGCACGGGCTTCAGGCCATGGTTTACCCAGAACACCAGAACAGGAAGGTGATGAACACAAACCCACACAAACACACACACATCTACATACACTGACTCAAAATCAAGAGAAACACACATATGAACACCTATGTACTCGTTGATTGACTGAGAAATGACACACACACACACACACACGTTTGTGCAATGAAGAATGCTTTACTAACAAATGCTATGCTGATACGCAAAATGCTGCACACAAACGTCCAAATACAGAATTTGTTACAACAACAAGAAGCCATTGATTGTTAATTGGTTAAATGCATTTCATGTCACCCAGAGGGCATTTGTGTAGATTTAGGGGACAGGGTCTAAAGCAGTTTGGTTATGAAAACAATGTCTGTGAGTGATGTCTGTTTACGGCTCAAGGCCTCGACTGAATTGTTTACTGTGCTTCATACAGCCTGATAAGGAGCAGTGGTACAGAGTGAAAATGATGAATTAACGGTGTGAGCCTTATTTCAGAGCGCCACATTTTTGTGATTGAGATTTAATTGAAGGAGGAACACACTGAAAAAAAAAAAAAAGAAAAAAAGAAAAGGGGGCCAGCCCTTGGATTCACGTAAGTATCCCACGTGTATTTAACACAATTGCCTCAGGCTTTAAAGATCTGTACAAAATTCAACAGGAAATCATAGCTTCCCTGTATTTCCTACATAGTTGGCATGCTGGTGAGTGCTGTTGCTCCACAGTAAGAAGGTCCTGGGTGCAAGTCCACAGTCTGGCTAGTTTGCAGTGGTTTCTCTCTGGGTATTCTGGTTTCCTGCCACAGTGAAAAGTCATGCAGCTGTTAGAGTTAGGTTAATTGATGATTTTAAATTATCCGTGAATGTAAGTGTAAATGGTTGTTTGTTTCTATGTGATAGATTGGTGACCTGTCCGGAGTGCACCCTGCCTCGTAACCTATCACTTTAGGGTTATTTCCCAGCCCTCCTGCAATCAGGATAAAGATAGGAGGATGGTAGTTGTTGTAGACCCAGTCAATTTTTATGGTAACCAGAATCTAGACTTTGTTGAACCGTATGCAATATGAAGACAACATGTAGCATTTAAGGGACCAAGTAGAATTTGGATAAAAGTTATTGAATAGTGTTGAAATAAAATGACAGAATTGTGAAGGATTAAAATATTCCAGGAGCTCAACTTACTCCATCAGAACATGTTTCAATCGTGTTTTATGAACACAAAATGCACAGGTTTACTGAATATGAAAAGGTTGTGTTGATTTAACTCAGTTGTTTAAGTTTCTACCAAAGCAAAACATTTGTGTGCAATTAGTGTCCACTATTGAATCAAGTAAGTACAACATATTTTTTGTCAGTGCAAAAAGAAGTTACGGTACCTGTATGCCTACACAATATTGTCCCGGGACGGAGGAAAACTTTCTGGTGAAGTTTTGGTTGATTTTGGGTTTTGCTTAACACTAGGTTGATTTTATCAGTGAGGTTTGGATTGTTTTCTTTCTGTAAGAGAGAGAAAGATGGTTTTATGCTTGGACATGTTTGTAACGGGCCCCAGTATTTGTTATTATATGAGTATTTTATTGGTTACATTTGTTTTTGCTTTTGTTACAGTGCACTGAAATAAGAACATCTGAGAGGAGTGATCCACCGGTGGTGATATTTTGGTATTTTGTGAGTTCCTGATTTAACAAATCAGCTCTTTAATCCAGGCCTGAGAGATTGAACTTTAAAGCGCTATAAAATATTCTTACTGAAAACAGTGGCAAAGTATTTTTCTCCATAATTATAATGGGCTCTGGAGAAATTCACTTATATGGGACATTGATCACATGAGAAGTCCTGAGCCTAAAAGGATTGCAGCGAGTCAATCCAGTCCAAAAAACAAGGAACTGTTTTCCTTTAAAATGATGACGTCATCTTGCTGGTGATGGAGCCTCAAATAGGTTCCGTGTGAGACTCCATTATCAGCAATATCTGGTATGAATGTGTGTGAATGTATGCATGTGACTGGACTGTGATGGACTGACAACTAAAAGTTTTAACTGACTTGATACTGAGACAAAAACGGTACCGACTTTAGGATTAGTAAATGTCCACAAACAATTCACCCAGCCTGTAAAAGAAGGGTGGATGTTTTGTCTCGCTTTGTTTTGTTTTTGCAGGAGCAGAAGGATGACAGAGACTTACGGTGTGTTCACACCGAACGCGATGGACGCGAATAGAGCGTCAGGTTTACATGTAAAGTCAATGGAAAAGCGCGATGACGCGCGATTGCGGGTCCCGCGAAAATTCGGAAGCAGATTTGCGTCGCGAAAACGCCAAAACTCGTGAAACGCGCGTCAGTGTAGCGCGTCTGGCGCGTTTGACTCGCGAATAAAACCACGCGCGTGAGTTTTTGTGTTGCATTTTGTGCATACGCGCGTTTCGCGTCTACCGCTCGAGTTGGAAAAATCTGAACTCCAGCGTCAAATCGCGCCGCGACAACCAATCAGGAGCCTGGTGACGTGGCTCTGACCTAGGTCAAAGGGGCAGATCCAGCCAAAGCCGTTCATTCTTCATTCAGTATGGAGGAAAAGCTAATCAGTGCCGTGGCTAATCACCCGGAGCTATACGATGCTAGCTACTACTTTTACCGAGACAGGAATAAAAAGGACCTAGCTTGGAGACACATAAGTGAGGAGATCGGGCAACCTGGTAAGTTCATTCCTTCTTTTTAATTTTCAGACTGACCCGATGAACCCGCGCAAAAGCTAGCAAGCCCGCCTACTGTCCCGCTATTTTCCCACTGATGTACAAATACCTTTCCGCTAACAAGATAATGCGTTTATTCAGAGGACATCTGCAGGAGAAAGTGGAAGAGCCTCAGGGACACTTATAATAAGGAGAAGAAGACAGAGAAGGAGAAGAGGAGTGGGTCTGCAGCAGGATCGGGGAGAAGATGGAAGTTCTTCGCGGTCATGGGGTTTCTGGACCCCTTCCTCACCCCGCGGGAGACTAGCGGTAATATGGTGCGGACCGTGGAGAACTTCTCCCCCGAGGACCAGGGACAGCCCGAAGAGGCAGCAGGGGAGTGTCAGTCAGAAGGTATGTTTACATTGAGTTAATGTAGGCAGTTAATTTATGCGTGTTGTCATACAGGAACATATTTTGTTTATTAATAAACAGTATACAGTAGTCCCGCTGTTCATCCGTCA
The DNA here is from genome assembly GCF_963576455.1 of Neolamprologus multifasciatus. Classification (NCBI taxonomy): domain Eukaryota; kingdom Metazoa; phylum Chordata; class Actinopteri; order Cichliformes; family Cichlidae; genus Neolamprologus; species Neolamprologus multifasciatus. The sequence goes on along the minus strand of NC_140458.1, from coordinate 17,186,020 downwards.
CTGCCTCGCCTTTTCGCTGATTTTTTTTATTGCACCGTACAGCTTTCAACAATGCGCATTGCATTCTGCAGCCCAAATGACAAATCTCCTCCATGTCGTGTCTCCTGCGCTTGCCAAACTTATCATGTTTGGTTTTGATAACCATCACGTCCAATAGAAAAAAACAGCACAAAAACACTCATAACTATGAGCCTCATTCGGAAATACACACCTGCACCGGGAGCAAAAAAGGCGCACAAAAGTGGCGCCGCAGACGGAGAAAAAGCGCGGCATAATACTTTTACGTTTTAAAATCGACAAAGGTTTTCACTTTGAGAATCAACTTGTGAGAACTGTGACTACTGTTCATGTGCTGCAATAAATGAGAGACCACTGTATATAATAATAATAATAAGTATATAATAATATAATATTCTCTATGACTATTGTCTTCAACCTGTTAACATCTAATATTGTCTTGATAGAGTCAAGTAATCATGCAGCAGAGTCCTCAGCTGTCTCTTCTCCTGGCTCCCCAGTCCCTGGTCCCTCAGCTCCTGCTGCTGCACCCACAGGTATGAACATCAAGCACTGACAGCTTTTTACTTGCTTGAATTCCCTTGTGATCACCTTTACTAAATATCTACAACCAATCTGTTTATATCATGTTTTTTTTTCAATTTTGAAAATGAAAATCTAGTAGCAGCCTTCTCATTACTTTGTGTTGTTTTGTGCTGTGTTTTACAGGCCCACAGAGGAGGACAGCTCGAAGGCGGGCGAGGGACGGGTCCCAGGACGGTCCATCGGCGGTGGAGCTGGCCATCCTGGAGTCCCTAAAGAGGCCACGCCCGTCTCCAACTGAACATTTCCTCCTCGGCCTTGTTCCTGCTCTGGAGAGCATGCCGCCTCAGACACGAGAATTCGTGAAATTTCAAATTTATAAATTAGTTTTTGAAAACAGCACAGCTGTGTTAAATTTGGAAACATTGGACCCTAATGATCAGTAGTTTTCTGATGAGGCAGCAGCTCTCCAGGGCAGAAACAATGTTCTTATTTTTCTCCTCCTTCTCCCTGAGGCTCTTCCACTCCAAGCTGGGTCCTTTTTATTCCTGTCTCTCTGTAAATAGTTACATTTCATATATTTATGATAAATGTTTTTGTTAATGAATTTATATTTTTTCAAATAAACATTTATAATGACAAAATGTCTCTGTTCTACTACACAGCAAATATTGGCACCCGACTTGACACAAGTAGAATTTATTTCATATTATACTAATGACAAAACATACTAATACAGTGGGATGCAAAAGTTTGGGCAACATTGTGAAAAGTAATTATTTTCTTGTACAAATCATTGGTTGTCACAATAAAAATAGTCAAATATATCATATAGGAGACACACACAGTGATATTTGAGAAGTGAAATGCAGTTTACAGAAAGTGTGCAATAACTGTTTAAATCAAGCAGGTGCATAAATTGGCAACACAAAAAAAGAGAAATGAAGCCTGGAAGTAAATATTTAGTGTATATCAATGTGTGTCTCCTATATGATATATGTAAGTGACATTTTTCATTGTAACAGTGATTCATACAGGAAAATAATGACTATTAATAAGGTTGCCCAAACTTTTGCACCACACTGTATATAGGAACATAGTGAAGACAAGTTATTTAAGAGAGTAAAAAGAGGTTAGTTTATTTTGGAGTAGAGCTCCATTTATTAAGAAAAATTTAAAAAGACAGGAACACTCTTTAGAGGTTTGTGGGTGGCTCTTAAAAGAGCCGTTGTGGGGAAGTCACTCGGACTTCAAACAGGCTACTCCTTTGGTTGCCAAGACACAGCTCCCTCCACCGAGAAGTGAGCCATGAATTTCTCCCTCACCAGGACAGCCTCTCTGGAGGAGTTGTTTGCTGGCAAGGAACCTGGACAAAATTGTTTAAAATGAGTATTATGTGTACTGCAGTTACAAAATACATTATTGAAATTACAAAATTACAAATTGCAAAACATAAATCTTACATAAAACATTTTGTAATTATAAGGATAATTACATGATATATATTAGATATAATCTAAAACAGTCTGCGGTGATTATATACAAATATTCAACTATCCCAGAATTAAACCAGGTCTAAATAAAAAGGAGTGAGTATCACTACAAAGGTTAACTCAGTGGTCCTAATGCTACAGTTTGATATCAGCAAACACCGAGCGCATACATTGATATGACACCACAGCCATGCTATCATTCAAACACTGATAACAGCATAAATCGAATTAAATCGGGACTTGATGAGACCTTCTGAGTATCACTAGAAATATTATAAACAGTCGTCTCCGTACCACAGTTTGCTATCAGTAAAAACCGAGAGCATTCACTGTTAGCATAGCACGTCCATGTTAGCAGTGTATAAATGGATGGTTTAGCATGTATTAGCACAGGTATCAATAAAGGACTACCGTATTAAATACTTTTACTAACCTCAGGCAGATGGACAGGCGCTCTGCAGGTGGGATTGAGCGCCTGTAATTGGTGTCTAGGCGGGCGATTCTGGGACCGACCCGGGGAAGCAGGTCCTCAAACTGGCCGAGTGAAAGACGGTGATGTCGCTGGAATCGGCCGTCATCCAGGCGCAGCTCCTGGAGCAAATGGTGAAACTCACCAAACTGCTCATGCCTCTGGAGGACCTGATGGACCCAGGTAGGGCGAGGGCGTCTTTTACGCCGCTGCTCTGCTCTCCACAGTACATAGAGAAGGGAGACTCTCTCTTCAAGCGCTAACTCGACAGCTGCCATCTTGCAAAGATACCGGTCTGGCACAACTTCCTCCCACATCCCTCCCACATTTCCGGTTCACGCGCGTCAAAATATCATATTTTGAAGCGCGATGGATTTTTCTTGGACACGCGTTGAGACGCGAATGTGCACGCGTCAAATTAGGGGCGTTTGGGGCGTTTTTGTTCGCGTCCATCGCGTTCGGTGTGAACACACCGTAAGGGGGGAGGCTGTAGCTTCACATGAGTGTGAACTGCAGACTTAACCCTTTGGTTGCTAATTTTGAGTTACTGATGTTTGCATTAAAAAAAATTGTGTTTTATTAGCTGTGTTTCGATTAACGTATCACATTATATTGTTGGGAATGTTAAATGCTAAAGTGAAGAAAAGCTTTGATTTCACTCATGATTGAACATGTTATTATTAACTATAGCAGGCCACTGTAAAGAGTCAATTAACTTTTATAGAGGAAAAAAGCAAAAAAAGACTTCTATTGATGTCTGTGAATAACAGGGAATGAAAGACTTGTCACATTCAAAATAGAGATATGTAATGACTAGGGGTGCAACGATACTCGTATCGATATCGAACCGTTCGATACAGTGCTTTCGGTTCGGTACGCATATGTATCGAACGATACAACATTTTTAATTTATTTTATCAACTTTCCTTCTGACGGTGCTGTCTGTGTTGAGCGCTCAGTGGATCTGCGCTCGACAGTGCAGCCTAGGCGGAGTAGTCAAACACAGATTCACTGAGCGCAGGGCAAGCTAGCTAGACAGAAGTTAAGCTCGTTGCAACATGGCAAATTGAACCTCCCCCACCCTCATTCAGATCTGGCGTTTGGAACTATTTTGGTTTTCATGTGACGTATGACCCTGAAGGTAAGCGTGTCATGGACAAAAGTAAAACAGTATGTTGGATGTGCCAGCAATGCTCAATTGGTGGGAACTAGTGTGTTAGCGCAGTTAGCTCGTTAATGTGTTGACGTCTTCCAGCCCCACTCATGAGGCGATCCGCGGTAGCTCGTTAACGGAGATTTGCCGTGTTGTGACCTTAACGTCATTTCAGATTAACGCTGACAGCACTAGTGGGAACACAACCAATATGACTGCACATTTACTCCGACATCATCCTAGTGCAAAGACAAGTGGAAGCAGACAAAAACAAGCACGCATGCTACAAACTTTACCCGAGTCATTTAGACAGCCGTTAGCACATGATTCTCCTTATGGGGACCTGATATGTTTAATATGCTGCTGAGAATATAGCCCAGAAGAAGCGTATAGTATAGCTTTTATTTTGGAAAGAGACATTTCTCCATAATAAACTCTCTTTTCCAAAGATGAGTGATTCCTCAATCAGATACAGGGCTCGCAAAATCGCTAGCCCGACGTCCTGGGGCTTTTTTCCAGTCGGGCTACCAAAATCTATCTCTGCCCTGCCCGTCGGCCTATCGTAGGAAGGAAAAATATATGTCAATGCTTTTGCATTCTTTCGGAAATGTAGCTGGGTAATTATGTCATTGGCATCGGCCACTGTCAATATGTGACATACTGAAATCACGTTTGAATTTGCGCTTGTTTTTTGCTTTCACTTTGCAATCGCGTGAACTGTGTATAGAGAGCGACAGTACTGATTGGTGAGTGATGATAATTTGCGCACCAATTCCTCTGACATCGTCTTATCAATCGTTAGCTTACTATGCAAACATGACAAGTGAAATCTCCTGCAGCTTAAACATGTGAGAGGTTGATCGCGCAGAGAATCGCTGAGCGTTATGTTAGTGCGTGTGTAAAAGCAGCAGGATATATATTTTAGTTCTGCTGAGCCAAATAAGACAGGTCAGGGTGAAGAAGTGACAAAACGGAAAGGTTATGACAAATCAGACTATAAGGCAAAAAGAAAGTGCAGCTTTATGGTTTCATGGACAAAAGAATTTCTGTGGCTGCAATATGACGAGCTAAATAACCAGGGCTGCACATAAGTGGTCCGCAGGTGCGCATTCGCTGTCAAAATAAAAACCCGCACAAGATAAGAAGTTGCAACGCGTGTTTGCGTACATAAGATTTTCAGGAGGAGGACAGACATTTGTTTAGAACTCTTAAAGATGTCGAAGAAGCTCCTTTAAGCAATTACTGTGATGTTCCTCCACCTCCAAAGAAATGTCAGAAGGAGTCCGAACCACAAAATGAGCGTGTATTCTCGGAAAAGTGGTTGCAGGAGGTGAGCTGGCTTCAAACAAATGATGAACGCACAGAGATGTGGTGCAGAATGTGCCGTGAAAATTTAATAAATGACAAATTAATAAAAAGGCATGAACATTTTTTTTGTATCGAAAAAATATCGAACCGTGACACCAAAGTATCGAACCGAACCGAACCGTGAATTTTGTTGTATCGTTGCATCCCTAGTAATGACAAACACTGGCCCATGTCATTTAGGTTCTCCATTGAAATAGTCAATAATTTAGAAAAGTAGGATAGAACCGACAGGGGCATGTGCTGAGATGTGGTGCTGCACAAGAACAAGAGCAAAATAAAGAAAAATTATTGTGTTTAGCTTTGATAAATTAAAATTAAAATGTACCATTACACTCAGAGGATCAATATGAAATTCAATATATGCTAATTTTGTATGAAGTACATGACTGATAACTGTTCTGTCCTGAGCTTTTGTTTTTACAGCACCCACTTGACCACACCAACAGTTTCTCGCCACCAAAAGGGGGTACTTGCAAAGAATATGGAGGAATATCATCAGAAGTGGGAAAGGTAAGCCCCGATGGGGGTGATAACATCATTAATTTCACGTATGGTCAAATTCTTAAAACTTGACCCCTAACATGAAAAATTCTTCAAACATTTAGAGACAGAGTGGAGTTCTAGATAAACATAATGCAGCAAACCACAGAAGGATGGAGTGTTGGAATCAATAAGATGATGAAAAAACATGCAGGAAAAATGTTGATCATGTTGATTATGTTTATTCCAGTGTGCAGAGATTGGCTAATCTGACCAGGAAATGTTATAAATGGATTGTCGGAACAGTCAGCGTTAAAGTCACCTTTGACAGTCCAGACTAAGATGGCGTTGGACATCTTCAGGGCGGAAAAGGGTTGGTGTGACCAAGGTGTGGTTTGGCTTGTTGTATGTATATTTCAAGATGATATGGCTCTGGATGGACCAGTTACCAGGGCATGGAAGGAGGACAGACTCATTAAAGGAGGAGAAGGAATTTTCTGGCGTTGAAGATCCTCTGGGTGAGTGGTTGACTCAAAGCATGCATAAAATAAAAGCTGTCGTTTGTTATTGATTGGTAATAGATTGATAATTGGCCACATTTACAGCTGTATTGACTTGTTGTGGACGTAGTCTACTTCATGTTTAAACACTCTAATTAGCAGATTGAAAATAGTGACAGTAAAGGAAGAATATGCAGCACCACCCTGTCAAATGCCAGTGCCGGTGGGGCTCAGTGATGAATCAGGTGAGCTGGATTCATGGCTGAATTAAAACATAGATGCCTCTGCTGTGGTCAGTGAGGGAAAAACAGAGGGAAATAAAATTGAAAAGAGGCATTTATAAACGTTTATGTGTGAAGTTTATAAACGGGATAAAAAGGGGGTGTTTTACTGTTATTTTAGCATCAGCATTATTGTTACATCAGAATCATATAACAAGCATTGCATTAAACATTTATTGAAGCTATTGACATATTAACATTTGTATCACAGTGATTGTTATGACCTCATGTTAATCTTCTATTTACAGGTGTCAAAAGTAGTCAACAAGTTTATGTTGAAGTGAAGTTCATATTAATACAGGTTTTGTTTGTAGACGATTGTGAAGACGCAGGCTCTGGGCGGAGCCAGGAGTTGAACAGATCTAACATGACAATTAAATTGATTTCATTCCCTAACACAGGATAACAAGACCGGAGCAACGACACTGGATAGGAGAAAGTCTGATACTTTCTAAGAAATGAGGTCACTAACCTTTTCTTTTAATTTTCTAGCTCCGTTGAATTGACACATGTTAGAATTAGAAATGGCTAATTTGTTTTTGATGTCTTTTATTAGAATGAGTGGTTTTAATCATTTTCATACATACCTTGCAAATGTGCTTATAATGAGTTGGCACTCGGTCTTTTGAAGGTCATAAGCTTCGTTCGGCGATAGTCCGGACTGATAAAGTGTAGGAAATGCCAGTGCAGCGGGCGAAATGCAAACACGCTTACACACACATACACTAAATTAGGATAAGTCATTGGGACATTCTGAATGTTCTAAACCAATTCTGAACCACCAAAAGATCAGTAGACAACAACATTAGATTGTTAGAGCTAGGAAGAGAGGTGTTTTGGTTTTCTGTCTCTTACAGACAAAGGAACAGACACCAGACGAGGTCACAGATATACGAGGATCCTTCGCAGCAGAGACAGACACGGTGACTGCGGAAACATCAACTGGGTTCAAGGGTCATGGCATTTTGGGCTCCAGCTAGTCACCTCAAAAGGATGGATCCCATAAACACAGCAATAACCAAGAAGGGGTTGGCAGAAATCCAGGAACACCAGACCAACGAGGTTCGGTCAAAAGGGGGACACGTTTCTGTTCCTTTTTCTGGGGAACACAGCTGTGACCCCAGAATACACAGATCATTGTTTGAAATCGGGGCAGAATAATCCCCTGATCTGTGCAACGACTGAAGGGTTGTCTAACCCCTGAGGTTGAAGGAAGAAGAGCAGAGGATCACCCGACTGGAAGACACTGGTGCCTACAGCAATAAAATAAAGGTTAAAAGCTCCTCGGACAGAGGTTCTAGTCTGAGTACGTTTGGAGGGTATAAGATAGCACCGAAATAAAGCTGTGGGAGAATCATCTGTACCTACTATTGTTGTTGTAATAATAGTTTTTCTTGCATCTGAACTGCGCAAACATAGAGGTCATGTGACATATGGTTCACCCAACAGGGGGACAAAGGGCCTCTGGAGTAAGAAGAAATGAACCCGGCAACACTGGATTGCAGGGTGTAAGTGAGCTCTTTAAGTCTAAAGAGCTCATCAGGGGGAATTGTCGGATTATAATATTATTTTATGCCATGTTAGACCCCTAATTAAAGATTGTGAATTATTATGTAGTTTTAGTTTGCATTATGCTCCTGAATTAGAAGAAGGTGATAACTATTACATTTGTTAAACTGATTTGCATTACATTAGACTGCTGATTTATTGTGAATGAATGATATTGTTTTATGATGCATTATACTGCTGAGTTATAAGAAATACTGTTTGCAGAAAGTCATCGCCTTATTTGTCTGGTTAGAAGAGAACAGAGCATACTGCCCCATCTCAGCAGGAGCAGATAAACAGGGAGCCAAGGTCGTAGCTTAGGCGCTGTGTGAGAGAAAGAATGTGAATGTTTAGGCTTTTATGATTAGGTGGGGGCCACTAGAGGCTATAAGAGTTTGATCAAGGCTCCACCATTTTGAGATCTGATGCTGTCTGCTGTATGGTGTCCATCTCCCACGCGTGTGTTCATTAAATCATCGTTTGACTTGACCCGGCCGGACCAGTGTGGTTATTTTTGGTTTTCCTCTTGTATCCATCCCCAATATTTGAATCCGTAACACTGTTAAAAGGGAGTTTTTCCTTCCCACTGTCGCCAAAGTGCTTGGGGGTCATTTCATTGTTGGGTTTTTCTCTGTATGTATTATTGTAGGGTCTACCTTACAATATAAAGCACCTTGAAGCGACTGTTGCTGTGATTTGGTGCTATATAAATAAAACTGAATTGAATTGGTGAACACTGAGGAACCCAGCATGCCATAATCATCATTTTACGTGACTGGAGGCCTCTCACATAAATCATCACTTCAAACAGATGACATCATCTTACACGGTACAAACGCCGTCTCTGCAATTCTCAACACACTAACTCGATTTGGGAAACTCTCAGGACACAAAATTAATTTTAGTATATTATTATTATTTATTTATTATATTACAGGCCCAAACGTGTCATATCGCATAAACGAGGATCTGTCTGACAGAGGTGAAGTATGGCTGCGAGTCGAAAAGGCAAGACAGTAATGTGCTTTGGGGAGTCTATCACCATATCCTCTCATTATCCCCACATGGTCAGGGTTTGATTTCCAGTCTTTAAATGAGGTGCTAATAACACACAAACTACAGATCCCATAATGCAGGGCTGCAGCCTTCTTGCCGAACGCTAGGCTATCTGGGAACAATCCCGAATCAATCAAGTCAAACTTCTGTTATTGCAAAGCTAGCCCCTCACAATGGCGAAGCGAAAAGTTGATTCTGAAAGCAGAACCTTTCAGCACCGGTGGGAGGCTGAATATATTTTTACAGACATTTCTGGTAAACCCGTGTGTCTTATTAGTGGAGCTAATGTGGCTGTAATTAAGGAATTTAATTTAAGACGGCACTACGAGACAAAACATCAGGATTAGCTGAAAAACCTAAATGCAGAAACTACAGAAGGTAGAAGAGCTAAAGAAGAATCTAACATTTTAGCAGACGCAAAATCACAAAGTGAAGCTGTTGTGAAAGCAAGTTTTATTGTAGCAGAGGAGAAAGCCAAATCAGCCCGGTACCACTCTGAAGAGCTGCATGATGAAGCTGTGCAATGTCTTGTGTCCAGACAAAACGCAGATTTTGGCAAATGTGAGCCTGAGCAGAAACGTATGTCAAAGTGTAACCGACATGAAACTGCCCTGGGACAAACAACAGATGGAGCGCCGGTGTCGTCAGCAGGATGCGAGTAACAATGCAGGAGAACTGTACCGGTGAGTTAACAGCATACTGCATCACACACCAGGAAACGCTGTGTGGTAAAGTCCTAAAAATGGAGCATGTAATGATCACCGTAACGCAAACCGTAAATTTGATCTGAGCTAAAGGTTTAAATCAACGTCAATTTCAGTCTTTTATGTGGGAAATAGATTCAGAGTTTGCTGACATTCCTTATCATACAGAGGTCCGTTGGCTGAGTTGGGGAAAAATTCTCAATAGAGTTTTTGAGCTCAGCAAGGAAATCTGTCAGTTCATGGACATGGCATGTATGATGCAGTGAAGGCATTTCAAGTGAGGCTGTCACAAACGCACCAGTGCAACCTGCCTCACTTTCCCTGTTGCCAAGTAATGTTGAACCAAGTCAGCGCACTTTGCTGATAAAGTCACCAAAGCGCACGCCCGGCGCTTTGGTGACTTTGAAGCACAAAAAGAGAATTTTGAGATGCTTCGCAACTTATTTATGTGGAAACTGCACCTGTGCAGATTCAGATGGAGCTGCAGTGTAATGGTACACTCAAGGCAAAGTACGACACTGAATGTCCCGCACAGTTTATTAGTTCCATTCCTGAAGCAATGCCCCAGCTCCGTCTACATGTGGCTCGAACCTTGTATAAGCTTTCATTTATTTTTTCTGGGGTTTTTGGCAGCATGTTCATATTTCTAACTTTCATGATTTTGACAGAATATTTTTATGAAGAGCAAAATATTTAAAGTTAAAGTTTTTTTTTTTTAAAGTTTATTTATTCTGGAATTATATTCCTGTCTGTTTTTATTCATATTTATGTTTAAAAAAACATTGTTTAAGTGTGTTCAATAAATGTTTATCTTGTTTGGCCTGTGACCTAAAGTGTGCCTTGAGTTTGACACCCCTGCTTTACAGGATGTTAGGAGATCAACATGGGAGGGGAAATAGCAGACAATAACTGGGAGATCATGTTAAAAATCAGTATTCGTTTTTTGTTTTCACTCTTTGCTGCAAAGCAATTTAAGACTATTTTTCTCCCTCTGTTACAAAATCAATCAAAATGGATTATATCATCTATAGTCTATCCATCCATCCATTCGCTTCCGCCTATCCTTTTCAGGGTCGCTGGAGCCTATCCCAGCTGTCATAGGGCGAGAGGCGGGGTACACCCTGGACAGGTCGTCAGTCTGTCGCAGGGCTAAAACATGGAGACAGACAACCATTCGCACTCACATTCACACCTAGTGGCAATTTGGATTATCCAATCAACCTATCCCCACAAGCTGCATGTCTTTGGACGGTGGGAGGAAGCCGGAGTACCCGGAGAGAACCCACACAAACACGGGGAGAACATGCAAACTCCGCACAGAAAGACCCTGGCCTGATGGTGGAATTGAACTCAGGATCTTCTTGCTGTGTGGCAACAGCGCTAACCACCGTGCCGCCCATCTATAGTCTAATTATTTTAAATTTTCCTCGTGACTTCTGTTGATCATTTGTTGCGAGGTGGCCTCAAAAGTCTTAAAAAGTGCCAATAAATTCATTTTATCAAATCAAATCCACACAATCAAGCATGACTCTTTTCCCAGCAGCTGTCCCAGTCAGCTAACTTGAATGTGCTGTTTCACAGTGTGTCATTTGTTTTTAAATCAGGTTCAAGCTCAGCTGTCAAAGCTGGAAGTGACATCACCCCACAGGCTGTTCCAGCACCAACACTGGAAAAGAAGGAAATGTTTTGTTTCTTAGGAAGGTGAAACTATCCATGTACAGTCTAGTACAGTGCTTGGTGTTTGCCCTTACACAGCAGCACAGTGATGGACAAAGCCTGCTCAGGGGACTGCTGATGGTTTATTTAGCGAGTCAGACACACACATGGCTGCACAGATGCCAAGTCTGACTAGTGTTTATGAGCACTGCGGCCATTTTGGATGGTGACTCAGGGATTATCGGACTTCTCCAACTTTCTCAGTTGGAAGTTTGACTTAAGGAGACATTGAAGTTGACAAATCCAACTGGGAAATCTGAAATTCCCACTTCCAACTTCAAATGGAACACTTCACAGCTCTGCAGCGCTCTACTCTGTTCCTGTGATAGAGTATAAGGGTCACATTAAGAAAACTGTGCGGTTAATTAATATATCCTTAGTATCCTTATTTTCTTATTATATTGTTTTATGTACTTTAATAATGAAGGTTTGTAGAGCAAGGCCACTTTTGACTCATAAACTAAGTGCTCAGCCAGACTGAAAACAGGAAGTGTAGAGCTGTACAGTATATTAATAAATACAGGAAGCCAGACAGAAAAGAGGAACTTTGCCATATAAGCAATGGTTGTATTGAAACTGTGACGTGTAAAGTACCGGTACCAAAATAATACCTATATGAGACACAGTTTATGACTCTAATGTTAGAGATCCTGCAACTGGCATTTTGGGCTGTGCAGGGGTCTCTCTCTTCCGGAAGATGATTGAATAAAAAGAAATATAAATGTTTTAACACACTATGAGTCTGTTTTCTCTGTTCTATCATGGGGACAAAAGAATCGGGGTTAATATTGTGTGGAGATGGTTAACGAAACTACATTTTCTTATTAAACTCGACTGAATCTCACTTTTGCTCAAAGCACTGGTGTTTGATTGACTAACCTGGGGTCTTCTATCCACAGGCCCAGCTGTCGAAGCACCTCCATGGTCGCAACTTCACGGTTCAGCGTGTAAAAGTGGACACCTGGCACCTTGCCACTGTCCAGCAGCACACGGCACATCTCCACTGCTTGCTGTATCCCATAATTACGGATAGCAGCATCGTTGTCTTTGATAGGCTCGATGACTTGGGTGATCTCCTCTGGGACCTCAAGCTTGGAGAGCTTGACAAGCTGACGCAGAGACTGGTAACCCTGAACAACATGAACACACGAAAGTTGAGATCCACTCCTGTGCAGCTCTAACAGAACGTACTGTTATCCAGCAGCTTTACGTGTGGTCAGGTCGCCCTGCTGTCACTGTGAGACTGCTAATGCTACAATGTCTGTCTGAAACATTAGCTCCATCGAGCCGTCGTTCCCTGTGTGGAAGGCAAAAGGGAAATCTGGACCATGACGAGTACATTTAACACTCTTTAGTATCACTGCAACCAGCTACCCCTTTGACTTCTCCATGGTTCAGATGACGAAAGAGGAAAGCACAATCACAGGGAGTGTAAAGAGTAACAGAACACAACACTATCACTTCAAAGAGGAGAAAATTGCTTTGAAGATAAAGATAAGAGGATTCCTGTTCCTAGAAGAACTTAGTTACCTGAATGGGGAAGATTCCTGGTAAGATGGGACATGTGATGCCAATGGCTCTGCAATCATCCAGGAACTTGAGGAAAGTGTCGGGCCTGAAGAACAGCTGGGTGATGACAAAGTCTGCTCCAGCATCCACCTTCTCCTTCAGGTGCCTGAGATCAGCTTCATAGCTCTCTGCTTCAGGGTGGCCTGTGGGGTAGCCTGGACACACACATTTAAATTATCAACGATCCACTCAAACTGCATCCTGCTGACCTCGACGGTGAGAACATACCAGCGACGCAGATGTCAAAGTAGTCATCAAACTCTGAGCGGATATGTTTGACAAGGTCGATGGCATAGTTGAAACCGTCCTCCTCTTCCTCCCAATCTTCTCCTACTGGGTCTGTGAAGATATTTGGCACACGCCTAAGGTTTAAAAACATGCACAGCTGGATGAGACAGGTCGCATCCTTGTACAACAAACTCGATGAGCTTTGAGCGCCGATTAAAACAAAGAGGGAGATCAATTAGTTTGTATGAATCGGGGAAAGTGCAGCTGAATCGAGGGCATGTTACGGTGAAGGAACGTCTCAACAGATAGGGAAGCATTAGCAGTGGGAGTGCATCGATTTTAATTGCCAAAGAAAATCTCGTCCATCAGTGATGAGATTGTTGACATTCAGCCATCAGCTGATTCAGATGTAGCGTGTGACATCACTCGCTGCATGTAGCATGCCTGCTAACGCAGCATTTAAGTGCTTTTATGGTTGTGACCGATGATTTTAACAAAGTGTCACAGAACATTACAAACAGGACATAAACTGTCCGCCTCTGCAGAGCACTGCTCGTGCATGCGGGGCTGTGTTAACAGTCCATTGTAACGTCTTGATGCATGTTCAGTCATCCAGGTAAAGAAATCCCAAAAGTTGATTCTGTTCATCTGGACGTTTTCAGTGGGAGAAACGTGTCGTCACTCATCCAAGTGACTTCTTCAGTCTCAGCTGACTGCAGGTTTCCAACCTTATAAACATAATGATCATTTGCCTGAACTGAAACTGAACTGTTCCACTGACGGAACAATGGGCTGGGAGGTCAGTTCCTTAATCATAGTTATGCAAATTCTCATGACCATTGATCAGCAACCATCAGGCCAGGACTCTGCAGTCTTTTTACACCTACAGGCCAGTGGACACTCTTTCAATGATGAGGATGAACACATCTTGGACAGGGAGGAACGCTGGTTTGAGGGCGGAGTCAAGGAGGCCATTTACGTGAAAAGGGAAAGACCATCTCTGAATGGAGGAGAGGGCCTAAGGGTACATCTGTCACCATCTTACAATGTTGTGATTGCAGCCAATCCACAACTCTCTGTGAATGGTACTCATGGCCACTGATCAGTGGCTGTTGATCAATGGTCATGAGAATTTGCATAACTATGATTAAGGAACTGACCTCACAGCCCATTGTTCCTTCAGTGGGCTGGTTTCAGTCATTATGCAAATGTACTGTTTATAAGATTTGGGGAAACCTGCAGTCAGCTGAGACTGAAGAAGTCACCTGGATGAGTGACGAAACGTTTCTCCCACTGAAAACGTCCAGATGAACAGAATCAGTGTTTGGAGGGTCCACTGTAACCCACGCCAGTGTGGAGAACACAGTCCACTGTTACACCGAGCAACTTCACGTCACCTCACATTTGTCTTTACTACATTTTTTAAGCCATTCGAAATCATGCTGCTTGTTGATTTTCAAATATTTTTCTTTCTTGCAGTAAGACCAAAGTAAAGGTAAAAGTAGGTCTGACATTGTGTTTCTAATTCTTGTCTCAGAAGCTGAATGTGATCTGGAATATTTCAGAGCACAAACGCTGCAGCAGGATGTCTCCATCAGGTTTTACATTTGCAGTTTCTTTTGTTTTGTTTTTTTAAATAAACTGTACATCCTGTGAGATTTAGTACATCACAGGCTGTACAGAAATGATTCCATTAATAATCCATTTAATTTACGAGTACGAGTGTTGTTGGCGTGCTGCTGTGTGAAGACATGATAAAAATACTCGACAGCCAGTGCTACCCTTCAGTGGGTACGCCTCTCTAAATCCCACATCCTCTTGTTCTCGAGTTATTGCAGTCACAGGATGACAATGCCCCATCAACCTTTATGGCTGCTGAGCTGCTGCAGCTCAGGAAGTATAGCGGATCATCTAATGACTGAAAGGTTGATGGTTTGATCCCTGGCTCATACTAACCCCAAGCTGCTCTCCGGTTTATCTGTTGGAGCGTAAATGTTAAACAGAAGAGTGCTGGTATGGCTACCATCAGCATTACCTCCTCTTAGTGCCATGATATTCTTCAGGCCCAGGTGCTTTGCTTTGGCCAAGTAGCCAGTGATTTTCTCTTTGCTTTGATTGCAGCAGGTTAGGTGGAGGATGCTCTCCAGGCCACAATAGTTGACAGCTGTGCTAGCAATCATCATGGATGAAGTTTCCTTGTCTGAACCTGGGTCGCCTGCTGGGTGCCAGGTAATGTCGATGAACAGGGGCCCACCAGAGCCCATACGGTCAAACCTGTAGAAAAAACACAAAGGCACACTCAAACCAGGGGTGGGAGTGAGGTAATAAAGATGAACACATACATAACAACTACAATCTGGACGTGAGGGCTGGGAGCCAAACCGGAACACGTTTTCCCAGATGGGCTCAGTCAGGTGTTTTCAGTTTTGCAGATAAGATCATAGTGTGTACAGTGTTATGTTTCATTAAGCTTTTATTGTCATACATTTGAGGATGTCTGCTGTGGAAAATTCATATCAATGTTTGTACTTTTTTGGTGGATTGTTCATTAGTCTGTGTTGGTCTGCCTGTTGGGTTTATTATTCTACCAAGAACTGGATGTGCTCCAACAGTGAAGCACAGTTCCCTGGATACATCTCAGAGAGATCCCATACTTCATAACAGAACAGCTGTCAAATTGCAACCTTCTGTTGATTTTGCTCATAAAAAGGATTTTTGTGATTAAGTTAAAGAAGGCGTGAAAAGGTCCCAATCGTGAAATCTGTCAATTTTATAAGCATTAGAATAAACATCCTAAGGCAGTGGATGCTGCCTGTGGACCAAAACATGAGTTAAAAAAAAAAAAAAAAAGTAGGACAGAACACCATCATGACTTTTTGGGATATGTTACTGCCAGACTCTGTCACTTCTACTGGTTAACCCAGGCTCTGACAGGGACGTTTCATTCTTGATGCGTCCCGTTTAAGTTCACATACCGTGATATGAGGTTAACAGCCCCACTGGCTGTGCGTGGAGGGAAGAACTCCAACGAGAACCAGCGGTCTCCGGACTCCATCCTTCTGCGCATCTTGTCCCGCAATCTGTCCGACCGGTAAGCATCCAGCACCGGCGTGGAGCACCGGGAGCTCTCCTTGGAGCTGTCCCCGCCGCTGTTGCTGGCCCCGCTGGAGTCGCTCTTGCACTGGCAGGTGCCATCCCCTCGCTGAACCTGGTTCACCATGACTGTAACTTACACTGGGAAGAAGAACAGATACGGCGGTGTGTTCAGATTTAATGTTGCCTGCATGAGAAAACGTGTGAAAGCACAACTTTAGCTAAATGTTCTCCACATCCCGGATATAACAGCTGTTTCGGATTTACCACTATAGCAGGCAGCACGGCACTCACACACGCTACATTCTACCTCTGACCCTTTACATCACGGGTTAATTATGGCCTGACTGAATGGTGACCGACGGTTGTGATAACGTCGGTTGCCTAACAGCGACGCGAGTGGCTCGTTATAGCTCTTAAGCTAGCCGTCCGGGCTCAGCACGTGCTCAGGCTGCATTCACACGTAAACGCAGAATCGACACATCGAGTCAACCGAGTGCGCCTAACGCCATCGCGCTGGACTGATTTACGCTGGTGACATGGGCAGATAGTTTATACCACCTCCTCGGTCCTGCTGCCTTTATGCCCCTGAGCTCCCATTCGTCCACAGCCACAAAAATAAGCACTGCTACAGCTGCAGCGAACTTTACGCTAAACTGCTTCCTCTTTGGAGTTTTCCAACAGTTTGCATCCTTTACAGTTGCAATACTGCCCCCTTCTGTTCTTAGTGCTCATTCTCCAAATGGTCTGCAACACAAAGCGCTCTTCTGAATCAGCAATCTGCTACACGATTTGGTCTTTCGTGTAATTATCAGCTTTATGTTGATCTTTCCAGATTCTGCTGCCTCCTTTTGGTTGAATCCCATCCTCCTCCTCTGACGCACAAACTCTCCACATGTCCTCCTTCACTACATCCAAACTTTCAGAGGTCTTCCTCTGTCCCTCCTGCCTGGCAGCTGTCACGTATCCACTCTGCACGTGTCCAAACAATATCAGCCTTGCATCTCTAACGTTGTCTCCACTGGCAGCTAAGGAGAAGAGGCTGAGGAAGAATCAGTAAGGGCCAGCTCGTCTGTTAAGGACTGAGTGAGACACGGGTGGGGTGGAGGATTTACCCAGAGGACAGGTGCATTATTACAAATGATCCCACTGCATCAACCAGAATGTGTGACACCTGACCGTGGGCTGTGTGGAAGCACACCAAACATCATTTCCTATCCCGAGCCCTCTGTCCTACGTGCTTAAACGCGCGTGTTATTTATGGTCCTGTCACATCATCAGCTGTGGCATGTAGGCTCAGACACGGAGAAGCTCATAATCGCTGTGTACTGAGAAAAGACGTTATTGTGAAGCGGCCTCCTGCAGAGACGCCCCAAGAACCTGTCTGTGTCTGCGCCTCTCTGTCATAAAACTGACGCTGCGTGTCTTCTTAAACCCGAGCGGGAGTTTTTAAAAAGGCTTCCGCTGTTGTGTTAGTAACAGCAGATGACGCCATTATAGATTAGAGTCACATGAGAGCCCGTAGGAGAGCCACAGCAGGCAACCAAGACACTTTTAAAGCGAGCATATGAAGCTGCAGTGTTTAGTTTAAAACTGTGCCGTTCGACTCTGAATGTCGCAAATCCATCACACGGCTACCACAGAGGGACAGTCGCAAAACGTTCATATGTCCAGTTTTGTGTACTGTCTGTTACGGAGCAGAGACATCAAATATCCGAGGTTGGCACTTTAAGAGGAACTGTCACTTTCTAATTTTCTACGGGAAGCAAACACAACATTGTCCTCACGCGAGACTTGCGTTGTTGCGTTTACTTGTCATCGGAAATCCGCAATTCAAACTTACTTGGAACATTATTTGTTATGAATACATTTTAAAAATGCAAAACGTTAGAATTCAGCTATAGTCAGATATATTAGGTTATTTTCTCCGTTCTTTGTTTTACATTGTTTATTCTACTGTATTTTCAAAGTCGTCTAAAACAATCTTTACTTTTTATGACAGCCCCTGAATACAGCATGACACAACAACGAAGATGGCGTGCTGTGGAAGATGTTTTTGTTGCCAGTGTTGTTGTAGAGAGGGTGAGACACGGACCCCAGAAGAGCTGGTAAAGAAAGACGTGATAACAAGCACAGGGAGCATCATCTGCTTATGTTGTGTTTTCTTTGGGGTTCTTAGGATTTCCCCTGAGCTATTCTAAGCGCTTTATTCTGGCTGAGCTGCTCCACCCCGCTGCTCACTATGTTCTCTTGTCTTGGTTCTTTTGCAGGAAAGCGAGGAATACTTATTAATGCACATTATGAATGTATAGTAGTTAAGTCAGCTGTAATATTGCTGCTTACAGAAGAGAGAGCTTCCCGTTTTTCCGTGTGACGATATAGTCCGTGGACCAAACTCCATTTATAATTTCTTCAGATTAAGCAATCTTCTTATTTTAATCAATTTAATCTGCCTCATTTCATATGGTTTTAATGCTTCAGTAGGTGTGGGGAGCTATTGTGCAATGCGGCGTGTTTGTCGCGTGGAAAATAACCTATTTCTATTTATTTCCCCACATTTTGAATGTTGTGATTACACCAAGCAAAGACGTAGTCTTACAGGACCTCCGAGAAGTATACTGCGAAGGCAGTATGGACATAGCCCGGTTTTATTTGCGTTAGTTAAACATGTAACCTGGAGTTTGTGCATTTAATTGAACGCTGCTCTTAAGTAAAGCTGTGTAATTCTAACGGGACAGCTTCACATGAAAGCTCTGAAACTTTCAACTACATACATTTAAAAAGTAAAGGTTACTAATCGCTGTAGTTTGTAACCACAGCAGAGTAAATGGAGTTTATTGATGGACTAGGAGACCTACTGTGGAGACAATTACCTTCCAACTGTAACTGTTCTAGTTCCACAATGTAAAACAGATTTAGATCAGATTACAACCAAATATATATATTTTTTTTAGATTTTCTGTATTGACAGTTTAATATATACAAATTCCAGCAACAGTGCTGCTAATGTCTTCATTTTGTGGTTTCACTGAGGCACAGCTTCACATGTTGCACATATAAAACATATTCATGTGGGGCGATCGTGGCTCAAGAGTTGGGAGTTAGCCTTGGACAGTCTCGGTCATTGTGTCCTTGGGCAAGACACTTCACCTACCGCCTACTGGTGTTGGCCAGAAGGGCCGATGGTGCGATATGGCAGCCTCGCTTCTGTCAGTCTGGCCCAGGGCAGCTGTGGCTACAACTGTAGCTTGCCTCCACCAGTGTGTGAATGTGTGTGTATGGGTGGATGACTGGGTGTGTAAAGCGCTTTGGGGTCCCTAGGGGGGACTAGTAAAAGCGCTATACAAATACAGGCCATTTACCATATTTACCATTCCATGTCTAAGATTCTGTGAACAAACTGTTGCTTCTTGCTGGTTTTAAACCAAAAGTCCGAGCATCACTTCCTACAGGAACTAAGTGTGTCCAGTGTTGGATGCTTTGGATGGTGGTGCAGGAGTCGAGTGCTAATTCCACACTCATTTCTTTGTTTATTTCCTCTATTTATTTGTTATTTATTATTTTTTCCAACATGCAGGTGCACACATTTAGCTGAACTTTTAGTAAGAAGCTTAATTTGTGGTCAAATATCCTTGTGTGTATATGTACATACATACATAATTATTATTGTTATTTGTTTGTTTGTGTGTTTGTTTGATTACCTCCCCCAAGACAATCCTTGGGGAAATCCCAGATGAGGAACAGATTCTACCCAGGAAAGACTATGAGGTGAGACTTGCTGGAGAAAGCCTTCAAAGAGATATTATATTATGTGTTTAGAGCGATCATGGTGGGCTGCCTGGACCAGAAATGCCAGAGCAGATTTATTTTTTTCATTACTGGACACAATCGATGTGTGAGGCAGGAAATAGTCACACAGTGTTTTGTGTCCACAGAGCTTGGATTATGACCGCTGCATCAGTGAGCCTTATGTGGAGGTCCTGGAGGGGATGGACAACAAGGTAAGACAGGTTAAATGTGTCATCTGCTCCTGTGTGGATGACGCCTGGGCAAAGGCTGTACCTTATCAAATCAGCAACGCTGTCACTGATGCACGTTTATTGCTTTACATCACATGATGAGATCACTGATAGTAGGACTTGTGCCAGCAGCTGATCTGTTAAACTGTATGTGATCTGTGTTAAAGTTGATGTTCCACAAAGCTCTGCATTTTTAATCTTGATCAGTGTTACTAATCAGCTTTTCATATTTGTTTCCTATTTTCTAAAAGTTGTGAATGATTCATAATCAGATTAAGGAAACATTTTCTATGCAGTGTTATGTTAGAACAGGTCACGTGGGATCTGTCCACTTTATTGGGGCAGATCTCAAAATCCAAAGAAATATGACTGTAACAGTAGTTTGAATCTAGAAGTCATGTGGATCATTGATGGATTTAAACTTAGACAGCATCACGATCTTTTAGCCTCCATTTAATCAAAGTTTCTGTAACATGTCACGGTCACTGCAGTGATAATAACAGTGTTCCAGGAGTTAGGAAACACAGCAGAGAACAGCACTCTCCTACAGCTGGGAGGAAGTCAGGGATGAAAGCAGCAGGGCCGTTAGGATACTGTCAGACAGTACTGCTACACATGGCCACAAGAACTTCATATCAATGAAGACTCTGAAGAATTACTGTGAATTATTTGTCAGCATTACATTTCCATTTATCCAGTCATAGAGATATTGATGCGACTGCCCTGGAGTGCCACTGTTACACCAAAATACCTGCAAACGTTCTAGAGCTACGTCATTGTCACCAAGCTTTATTCTTCGGCCCTACATTCGATGTATGAGGCATATACAGATGGCAGCATTTGTATACAGATCATTGAAAGTCCTGTGGGCTGTACTACGAAGCACGATTAGCATGGTTAGCTAAAGTTAGAGGAGTTTTCTGTATCACTACAGTGGCTCTTTTTACCTGCTAAACCACTATAGTAGCTTATGCTGAACACAGCCAGGTCACAGGGAGGTTCTGTTCCACGTCTCCATCGCTTCTTTTATTTACAGCATTTTTAATCCTGTATAGATTCAATGCTGGGGGAATACATTTAGTATGTGGAGCTTGTGAACTCTCACTAAAACCACAGAATAAAGCACAAACTGTGCGACTGGGAACGTGTGTGTGTTATTCAGCCAACGTAGAAATGTTTTTAGACCCTTTTTAGTCTCTTATATATGAGAGAAAAAAACAGTTTTTTATTTTCTTGTCTGCCAACAGAAAGCCAAAAAATATGAGGCGGTGCATTGGATGATGGTGTTTGCGATCGGGGTCACAGTGGGCCTGGTAAGGTGCATTCTGGGTCTTCTTTTTGTTTTGCTGGATTTCAGCTGCTCAATAAGAAACGTTGCTCTCTTTCAGCTGGGCCTGTTTGTGGATTTTTTCGTACGCCTCTTCAACAAACTAAAGTTTACTGTGGTTGGTGATTGTATCCTTTAACATGGCTCTGTACGTGGAGGACGGGCAGATACCAAAGCAGCTAAATATTGGGCAGAAATGTTGTGCCTTAGAAGATCCTCGCACAGAAGGAGAGCGTTTGTAAAGTTGCACAAAATATTGCATTATTTCCTCAGAGATTGCTGACAGCTGGTGCACATTTTTATGCCCTTTTTCTTTTGTGTTTGTTTGAACATTGTCCAGAGTTGGTCCAAACAAATGTCAGGTCTATCTTTTTGTTCTAGAAAGAATTCAGGGTGCGTTCATATGATGTAGGTGCTGTAATAATAGTGTGAAGTATTGTTTGGTTCATCCTGTGCTGTATATGTGTGTGTTTTCATGCCTGGGTTTGATCCCTTCGCTAGTATCTGTCATATGGTTTCTATTTACTGCCTGACTCTTCATCTAAAGAGTGTTACTGTGTGTAACCACACTTTGTTTGTTGATGGTGGTGATTCTACTTTAACTGAAGCCTCCAGCTATAGAGAAGTGCAGTGACAAAGGCTGTCTGTCTTTGTCCTTGCTGGAGCTCCTGGCGTTCAACATGACCTTCGTCTTCATTGCCAGTGTACTCGTCCTCATCGAGGTAAGCATCTCAGCTGCAGCTGACAAACTCAGGAAAGAACTCCCGCTTTAACAGGTAAAGTGTGCAAATTCTGCAGTCCTTGCGTTTGAGACCTGTCTACCTGCATCTCTACCTGTCCAAGTTTGTTAACTGGTTGTAGCATGTTGTTTCATTCTGGTATGTTTGTGATACTAGATTACACACTGACCTGCAGTATCGTGTTTTCAGCCTGTGGCTGCAGGATCAGGGATTCCAGAAATCAAAAGTTACTTGAACGGAGTGAAGATTCCTGGAATTGTTCGACTCCGAACTTTTCTCTGCAAGGCTGCTGGAGTCCTGTTCAGTGTAGCTGGAGGTAAAGTGCATTTGACTCCCTGACATTTACTGTACCCAATAATAATATTATCAACAACCCAGGGTGGATGCACGCAAACAACCTCCTCCTCCCTGGTTACTACTGTTGTTTCCTTCCTGGAGGCGCAGGGTAGACTCTGTGTAGAGTTTTCATGTCCTTGGGCTTGTTTCTGAAAGTTGTGTAAAATATAGACGTCACAGATGCCCTGCAGTATTCCCTGCATGATACTTGTTAAGCATCTACTTTTGTAACCTGCAGACACCACAGGCAGTCCTGTACTCTGACAGCAAAGCACTTTATTGGAATATTTTGTAAGTTGTGATCATAACGACTTCATATGGGAGGTGCAGAATTGGGAGCAAACATAGAAGAAATATCTTTGTGCTCCCAGTGGTGTTTTAGGTTAACTAAGGCAAAACAAGATCACTAATGAGGTTTTATACTTTGAGAAAAAAGTCAAGCAGTGTCAGCTTCTGCTAACTTTAGAGCAAAATGATGAATGATGAGCCAGGGTCAGAAGGCTGATGGACTGACTCTGTGTGCTCAGGTCTCTTTGTGGGGAAGGAAGGTCCAATGATCCACAGTGGAGCCATCGTGGGAGCCGGCCTTCCTCAAGTACCCCAAAGCTTATTCTAGTTTGCTTAGTTCTAGTTGTTGTTGTTGTTTTGTGAAACATTTTGGACACTAAAAATAGCACTGGTGTTATTCTTGTGATTTGTCTGGTCGTACTTGTGGATATCAGACCTTTTCTCTCTCCATCAGTTTCAGAGCATTACTTTCAGGAAGATCAAATTTGACTTTCCCTACTTCCGCAGCGACAGGTATGTGACAGTAACGATCCTGATTCAAACTAAAGTTGGAATATAGTGTAAATGTAAATAAAAACAGAATACTAGGATTTGCTCAGTGCTGTGTGATACACAGCAGACCTTGATATCCTGAAAACCTCAGGGACCTGCTGGGGACCTACAGATGTAAATCTTTACTGATCTGTGCTGCACAATTGCCCAAAGTTAAACCAGACTCTTAAACTGGACCCTGACACTGACTGGGAGCCAGTATAACTGCTTTTGCAAGGGTGTGACATAAGTTTACTTACAAGCCTTGTAAGTGACAAACTTGCAGATTGTGGTCCGTGGCTCAGCTGCAGGAGGCGTGGAGCAGTGCGTTGGAAGAAGCTGACCGACACAGCTTCATTCAAGGAGAGTCTGTTGAGAAAAAAAACAGGGGATTAATAATCTGGATAAGATGAAACATGGGAATGATTTCTAATACAGAGCATGGTGTGAATTCACAGCTGCACTCTTGTCCTCCTTACTAATCCTCTGCAGTTCCTGATTCACTGACTTTGCTCCATCCGTCCTCTCTCTTCATTCCTGAGCCCCTCACAGCACTCGTACCATCTTCTCAACACACTCTCTCCACTTGTTAGTAGATTTCAGTTGTTATTGTTAACCACACTAACCTGCTGTGCATCCTTTCCTTTCCAGCTCATTTTCTCTTTGTAGACAATCAGTACAAGTCCTGTTGTCCTTTGTTATTGTCCAGCCTCGCATCCACATCCTAACCTCGCCTGTGCTCCCGGCTGCTTTCTTCATCTCTCTGCCTAGGCCACATTTTCTTTGACTATTTCCTCATCTTTCTCTTCTGACTTCACTCACCTCTTTTCACTCTGTTTGTTTATGCAAACCACTTTGCATGTAATCATTAGTTACTACTAAGCTTTGACTCTTTTCCACTGCTCGTCTTGGGCCCTGTCTCCTTCCCTTCACCCCCAGCTGGTCGCTGCCCCTCCCTGAGCCTGGTTCTGCTGGAGGTTTCTTCCTGTTAAACAGGAAAAACTTACCAGGAGGCCAAGTGCTTGCTCACAGGGGATCTTCTGATTGTTGGGTTATTATAGTGTCTTTACTGTACAATATAAAATGCTTTGAAGCAACTGTTTTTGTGATTTGGCACTAAATAAAACAGCATTCAACACCACCCCTTTAATTTCCAGCTTCAGACTCATGATCCTGTATGACGCTGTCTTCACCTTCGCATTATTTATGTGTCCTCTCTTAAAGATTATCCCTACTCTGGTATAACAGAGACTCTCCAATATTATCAACCAGCTCTCTCTCTTTACTATACAAAGTCTATTTTTAGTTGTTCAAAGAGTTTGAATAATCTCCAAAGCACCGAATTTTCTTGTAATTTGTAGTTTACACAATGTTCCAACTTTTTGGCACAAACACTGTTACTGCCTCCTAGCAGTGTAACATGTGTGACATGTGACTGACAGTTTTCTTACCTGTTCTTCAGGGACAAGCGAGACTTTGTGTCAGCTGGTGCTGCTGCTGGAGTAGCTGCTGCCTTTGGTGCGCCAATCGGTGGCACCCTCTTCAGTCTGGAGGAGGGCTCGTCATTCTGGAACCAAGCCCTTACATGGAAAGTGGTAGGTCACCCTTTATAGTTACTTCACCACAATTTCTTTGATAAAGATGCACTGATACCTCTTTGGATATCATATTTAGGAGTTACACTGAAAAGCTATAAAATAAAAATTCATTCTATTCTTCTATTTCTATTTTACCTGCTTCATTTGTCATCAAATAACAAGAGAACAAGCTTTACTTGCTCGTCAGTCAATTGTAAAATTGAGCTCTGAAAATGTGCAAAAACGTCTTTAAACCTAAACAGTTGATGGTTTTGACCTAAAGCTGAAAGTTTGCATGACAGATTAACGTTTGCTTTGGATCAGAAGTACACCAAGAGGATGAAAGTACATGAAATTTGATCCTGTCATTTTTCCCTTATTTGCAACAACAATCTGTCTGCTTTATAGATATAGCCAGGTAGACCAGGACACAGTGCACCATCCAATCTCTCCGACCTTTACTGACCAATGAGTGTGATTAAACGTTCCTCTTGTCTATCTACTGTTTTAGCTCTTCTGTTCCATGTCGGCCACTTTTACTCTCAACTTCTTCCGTTCGGGAATCAACTTCAGCAAGTGGGGCTCCTTCCAGCTGCCTGGCCTCCTGAACTTTGGAGAGTTCAAGGTTAAGAGTTTCTTATCTTGTTATTCCATGTGGTACAAAATGTTCAAAGATTATATGTAGTATTTTATTTTTTATATAAAGTATGATGCTGAAATAACACACTTTAGGTCTACACAGAGACTCATTGTAGGAGCACCTGATTTGATTTGATTTGATTTGATTTTGAGGACTGCTCCAAAAGCAACATGCCAACCCTGTGGGTAGGGAAACACTGATCTGGGGTGACTAAACTTTACCATATGGTACCTTTTTATGTGGTTTCTTCCTTTAAAAAGGGAGTTTTTCTTGTCGCCAAGTGCTGTTCACAGGGGTTCACGATTGTTGGATTGTAGGGCTTTACCTTACAGTATAAAGTGCCTTGAGGCACCTGTTTTTGTGAGTAGGCGATATGTAAATACAACTGACACAAATGAAGTTTGTGCAGAGCTTTCCAGTACTCGATAACAAAGTTGATGTTGAACTGATGTGACAGCTGCTGACATGACTAAAGATCTGCAGGTCATGCACCACTCAATTTATGTAACCTGGCAGCTGTGTTGAAGACGCGAGTGTCAGATTTCGCAGGTCTTTAGCCCAATTTTAATGATATCAGTATCAGTATAGATGTGCAGAGATTGACAGATTCTACAGAGGGAGATGTTGCAACAGTTTGCAAAGATTAGACTTTGTAGAAAAAAACTTGGAAAAAGAAGCTTGGTGATTCGTTTGCTTCCAGTTTTGACTTTTCCTTCTGGACCCACACTGATGTGGATTTTTTATCCAAGTGGCAAAATCTGTCATTCGGGAGAATACATTTTTCTCTAGTGTTTTTGCACTTTGAAAACAGCTCATGGATGTCTCCTCGTCTGCTGTTGAAACTTGCTCTGTTTATCAAAGCCTTGAGAATTTATATTTGCTGCCACTGTTTGCTTTCTCTTAAGAGCAAACACAATCCTTCTACGGACTTGATGCCAACCTCCTGTTCAAATCATCCAAATATCAGACCCCAAATTATTATCATTAATATCAGCCTGATGTAAATCTTATTATGGTTTTATTCCTCTTGCTGACCAGTGTCCAGATGGAGACAAGAACTGCCACCTGTGGACAGCTGTGGATCTTGCCTTCTTTGTCCTGATGGGTGTGGTGGGCGGCCTTCTGGGGGCGCTCTTTAACTGCATGAACAAGAACCTGGCCAAGTATCGCATAAGACACATTCATCCTAAGGCCAAGTTTATCAGGTGAACTGTTTGACCATCTTTGATCCCATCTGTGCTTTTCATGTTCATCAGACTGTGACACTAGGAGCTGAGCAGTTTGGTGTTAGACAAACATGAACTGAAGTGAAAGGTTTTTAAAGTGATCTACTGAATTACCTGAACGTTCCTGTTACATCATAGCATAAATAAGCTGTCATTTTGTTGCATGGGGTATAAAGCTGCATGCAAAGGAATGGAAGAAGTCTCACATACTGACATCTGTAGAGAAACAAACAAGGAAGCCTAGAATGGGCCATAAAGCCTAGATACGATACCAGACTGTTCCCCGTGTGCCTGCATGGTTTCTCTCCAGGTATTCCAGTTTTCTCTCACAGTCCATGCAGCATGTGTAATAGAGTCATTGTTCAGTCTAATTTGACCATGCATCAGCAAGTGGATAGAATAAAACTCTGTATGAATGTATGATTAGATGTAAAGTGGACAAGCTAATATATCGTCTGAAGCACTTGGTCACATGGTCAGTAAGACTAGAAAAGTGCTTTATATGTACCAGTACAATGATCTCCATGGTAATGTATACAAAAACCTGGAAAGTAGAGCAGGGCGATTTGACCAAAAATATTTATCACGATATACATTTGAAAATTTGCGATAACAATTTAACTGACGATATAATTGATGTGAGACAAAATACTTTACAACTCCACAACTTTATTAGTGCAAAAAAAAACCAATGTATTTTCACTTAAACAAACAGCTGTTTTTTATGTGCATTAAAGTTATATAAAAATTTAACAGTGCAAATGCAAATTCCTCGCTGACAGTTTAACCAAAAGGCATTTCCAGTGGAAACTGGCCGACATATCCTCAGCATAACCATGTATAATATCCACAAAACTTAAAAAAGAGGTTATACACACACAATACGGTAATATTATGTTGAAGCACAGTACGTATCACTCCGTAAGGCTCCTGCCTACGATAGCCGTAATGCTCCGACAATCCATCAAGCGGTGTGGCTTCGTAGCTTAGCAAAGTCGTACTAAAACATTTGACAGATTTTCGAGCGCGGTTTACCACATAAAATCGTTTCGAGGTCAGTAAACACAACCAGAGTTCATCCAAAAGCGCACAGGATTATATACTGTCAATTTTCAGAAAAATCAAAGGATTGATTTTAAGTGTGCCGTATTTTCCCCAAAATACGGTAATAACGACGGCCTACTAGCATGCGCTACCAAAAATATTTCTTTGTTGTGTATCTGACGGACAAAAACGAAACCAGTTCTACACCACTGAAGTTGCAGCATTTTTTAAAACCAATTCTGGTTCATTTCATTCAATGATCCGCTTTCGCTCTTCTCATTCTCTGTCGGCGCCATGCTTTTTCCGCCATGTGCGTATGAAAACAAAGGCACTGCACATGCGCGTTTTACCCATATTCTATCGCGATATTTCATTTTCTTATCGTTGCCCAATATTATACCGGTATTACCGTGAACGGTATGATATGGCCCAGCCCTACTGGAAAGTCACAAACCGCTCTGTTCACTATGGAAAGTAAGAGAAAGAGTTGTGTTTAGAAACTCCTTCTGGTGATCCATGTTATGTGTCAGGACCAGGAACATGCAGAACGCGTCTGTAAACATTTGGACCAAAGATTTCACTGTTGTTTCACTGCCACAGTGGTTAGAGTGACACTGCCCTCAAAGCTGTGACACATCCACATTTTCCACTGGCAAATACATTTCTGCTCTCAGTAGAAGCTGGCACAGATATGTCAGACTCACACGAGCTTCGTCTCTTTTACAAACAGCACTGTTAGTAATGAATGAGCTCCCGTCCCACTTTTCTATCATTTGTTTAAATAGATTCTTCCCTAAAATCTGCGCACTGAGAGAAAGATGATGTATTCTGCTGAATAAATTAACGAGGCGCTCCTTTTAATTGATAATTTTGCAATCAGTTACTGTAATTGTTTCTTTTTATAAAGGTGCAAATTGTCGTTAAATATGTGCCTAACTTTGTAACCAGAGGATAATAAACGATTGTTCTAATGTTCCAGAGTTTTAGAGAGTCTGCTGGTTACCATGGTGACAACGATTGTGATTTTTGCGGCTTCCATGCTGGGTGAATGTCGTGACCTGTCCACTCCCACAGCTCACAACACCACGGTAAGAATTTTAATAATCTTTGCATTACTGAACAAAAACACCACAGGTGTGTTTTCACTGGTCTAAACTTTAAACATATGTTATGATTACTGTGATATTTTAGCTTCAAATGCTCTTTAAGATATATTTGTGTGAAAAACAATCTGTCAGCCCACTTTCAGACCTTTTTTTTCCTCAGATTAAAATCTGTCACACCGTTTGAATGTGAATAATTCAGGAACTATTAATGACAAAAGCCTGACATTTTCATGAGCCTTTCTTACCATTAAAATGAACCAGGATCTGTAATCTGGGGCCGATGTATCAAAAAGACACTGGCTAATTAAAATATGAAAACTAATTCAAGAAGTCTGGCAAAGTTAGCATTAAACTACATGCCAGTTTTTATTTAATATTGTACTGACGTCTTAATGGTGCATAGTTAAATTTACTTTACATTTCAATGTTCTTGCTGGATTGAGCAAATATGAAAAGTTGTACCATAAAAACAAAAATAAGACTGTCCTGTTCAAACAGAGCAGGATTCTTGAGTTTTCAGATGGTTTGCTAACAGAAAATACTTTAGTTCAATATGTTTTCCTTTTTCATTCCATCTGTAATCATCAAAGTTTCAGAATATTTTCTGCTCAACCATCTTTGGTTTACTTAAATATTTATGAACATGTACCGTGAATACCATCTTCAATTCATTGGCCAACATGGTAAATGGACTGGTTCTTATGGCACTGGTCTACTCTGCAGGGGCATGTAAGTGCTTTCAATCTAAAAGTCTCACACATTCATCAGAGAGTATCTTGGCCCAGGATATTTGGCATGCAGACAGGGATCAAAGCTCTGATTAGTAGGTGACCTGCTCTACCTCCTGAGCTGATGCCACCCAGATATGGTACTTACAGCTATTTCTCCCTGAAAGAGTCCTTGTAGTTAAGCTTACAGTTCCCTGTGAGGATTGTGCTGGAAGAAGCAAACAAATGCAAACATCCAAAGTACCGAGAACTCGTAGATCAGTGCCGGTGGAGAGGCTGAGAACATGTGAGTGAGTGACTACAAGTCCATAGAAGCGGGATCCCGAGGTTTTCCTGCCTGCTCCCTGTGTACGACCTACGACCTTTCTTGGACTACAAGTGTTTCTACCATTAAAATAAATGAGGATCTGCAATTTGGCACAGATGCATCACAAAATATGAGTATTAGCCCACTAAAATATGGAAATTATTTCAAGCTGTCTGGTAAAGACCCATACAGTATTAAACTTCACATTTTAATCAGTGATGATGTCTGAATGATATAAGCATATTCATTTTTTATTTATATGTTTAAACTTTAAAACATAAAAGTTTTATACAAATCAGGTGGTCAAGCAGAACATCTCCTAAAAACGTGCTGATTTATGATGGAATGATATATTAAAAATGACAACACAGCATTTAATCTGTTATTAGACTCAGTTGGCTTCTGTCAAAATGTAAAAGAACCCACCCACCACTTTAATCACACTAGATCTTGTTTTAACATATGGCATAGAAACTGAACATTTAACAGTGTTTCCTGAAAACCCTCTCCTGTCTGATCATTTCCTGATAGCATTTACATTTACAATAATTGATTACACAGCAGTGGGGAGTAGACTTTATCAAAGTAGATGTCTTTCTGAAAGCGCTGTAACTAAGTTTAAGAATATAATCCACCCACTGTTATCATCTTCAATGCCCTGTACCAACATAGAGCAGAGCAGCTATCTGAACGCTACTCCAACAGAGGTCGATTATCTTGTTAATAATTTTACCTCCTCACTACATACGACTCTGGATACTGTAGCTCCAGTGAAAAATAGAGCCTCACTATGTGACCATGTTAACCTGTGACGTATGTTTTTTAGCTGGCTGGCAGTGAGGACATCAACTCAACCATTCGACAGTTCTTCTGCTCAAACAAGACCTACAATGACATGGCAACACTGTTCTTCAACCCACAGGAGGCAGCCATCCACCAGCTCTTCCATCAGGATGGTTAGATGAGTTCACACATGATTCATTCCATGCATTACTCATATACCCCGTACAGTGAAGTGAGTCAAAAATCAAGTTCATTTCTATCAATAAACAAACTATTATACGGAGTTGTAGTTTTCCATTCACTCTGCTCGCTGAGGCTTCTGAGGTCAGACTGGAATCAATCTTCATTCTGTTTGGATCTTTATACAGTCATTGATTAAATGTGCCCACTAATATTTCCTAAATCCTTCAGACCACGTCTTTACGTTCTCCAGCACCACAACAATGCAGTTTGAAAAAGAAAATCTGTTTTATTTTATGGTGTATGTACACTTTGAATGAAATAAATGTGTGTTGTCTTTAGTGTTGCTTAGCCTTTCATGACTCAGTGTTGTAATCTCTTCTCTCTTCAGTAAATTTAATGCTTACATATATATAATAATGCTCATATTTAATGCTTGTTTCTAACTCTCCCCCTCAGGTACCTTCAGCCCTGTGACTCTGTCAGTGTTCTTCTTCTTATACTTCCTGCTGGCCTGTTGGACATATGGTGTGTCTGTCCCCAGTGGCCTTTTTGTCCCCTCACTGCTGTGTGGGGCAGCTTTTGGACGCTTGGTTGCCAACGTCCTCAAAGTGTAAGAACTCATTAGAATATGCTCTTTCTCACTTTTTCTCTGTCACAGCCTCTTGTTGAGCTGAACTGAGAGCAGTCACTGTTGATACAAGCACTTTTTTCTGCTCAAATGTTTTCTATCTAAGGCTACGTTCACACTGCAGGTGAAAGCACATCAAATCTGACTTTTTTGACCCTATCCGACCCATATCCCATCATGGTATGACAGTGTGAACAGCACAAATCCGATATTTCAAATCCGATCTGGGTCACTTTCGTATGTGGTACTGAATCCGATACATATCTGATGTTTTAGAAAGCGAGGCTGTTTGAATGGTCAGGTCGCATTAAATCCGCCTTTTACGTCACTGACACAAGACAGACGCCAATTATCAGCTCCGGAGAAGACAAACGAGAAAGCATGGTGGCCATTGTTAAAGCATGGCTCTCTGTTTTCTCAGTGTCCTTCTTTCTCTAATTAATTTGTCAAAATTCTGTTGGTTACAACTGCGCAGAAATTGATAGACTGCTGCAACAACACCTACTCGCTCTGTAGCCGCCATTTTTACTTCCGTAAACAGAGCGCATTGTCTGTGACGTCTTCTTTTGAGCATGCGGCCGCTTTGAGGGCCATGAACCGTTCACACTAGAGCGCGTTTGCTGTCACATTTTATTTGTAGTGTGAACAAGCAGACAAAAAAAATCGGATTTGATCAAAAAGTCGGAATTGAGCATTAAGACCTGCAGTGTGAACGTAGCCTAACATTCACATCTATGGGTGGATGCAACAGAGAGCACCTTGGGGTTAGTGTATTGCCCAAGGATATTTAGCAGGTGTGATATTTAGGTATCGAACCGCCCAGCTTCCAGTTAGTTGATGACCCTACACTTTATATTACACCCCAGCCTAAGACAGCCAGAGAATACCATAGAAGTAACTCCTTGTTCCTCACTCCCAGTGCTGTGGCAAGATTTGCACTCCAAACATTTTGGTGTATTTTCCACTTACAAAAGGTCAGGGTGGGTACAGCTGAAACTCAGAGTGTTCTCAGGGAAATTACCCCAAAAATAAACAAAAGCAATGCAGGACTCTTACATCCTTCGCTAACAGAAACAGGAGAAATGTGTTTACCTGGGCTATTTGTAGAGAACTGACGGTACATACAAAGCTGTTAATCCAGCTCTTCTAGATTCAGACATTTCTTGATTCAGAAACACGACACAATCTGTCTGGGAGTCAGGAAGAAGGTGGAGCCAAACTGGTCTGGATGGGTACCAATTAAAAGGTGGTGCATCCAGTCTCCAACAAGCTGCCACCTGCAGCTTACATGATAGAAAAGACTGAACAAAATGAACAGACATTATCAACCTTATCAGAGTAAAAACAAAGCAAACTGGGTCGTAACACTTTCAGTTGTCACATTCTCTCAAAGTGGTTATACTGGTTCTTAATGAGTCTGTCCTCTGTTAGGAAACTGGGAATGGACATCTACTCAGGAACCTTTGCTCTCATTGGAGCTGCTGCCTTCCTTGGAGGTGTGGTCAGAATGACCATCAGCCTCACTGTCATCCTCATTGAATCCACCAATGAAATCACATACGGGCTGCCCATCATGATTACGCTAATGGTACACAACCATGTGTTTCTGCACTTTGCACTGTTCGCCACTGTGACCTGAGTTCATGTGCAAATTGTTTTGTGTTGACTGTCAGGTTGCCAAGTGGACTGGCGATTTCTTCAACAAGGGCATCTATGATATACACATCCAGCTGAGAGGAGTGCCTCTGCTCGAGTGGGAGACTGAGGTAGAGATGGACAGGTAAGAATTGTTGTTGGCAACAAAAAAGGACAGTTGGCCCTTGTGGTGGATGAACTGTGTTGTCAGCATTGTCAGTAGGCATTGGTATCCCTCCTTAGCCCAGAGCAGTTCAACTCTCAGATCAATGCAGCTGCCAACCTCAAGTATCTATTCGTTTTTTTTCTTCTGTTGCCTACATCATTGAACTTCTACAGCCTTATGGGCTGAGTCCGGCCAAACCCCATGGGCTAAAGCCCACTGACCAGGCACTCTCCATCGAGCCACCTCCCCAGGCCTGACTCGAGGGTGTGGCCCCAGTAATCCTGTCCCGGGGAGGGTACAAAGGTCCATTGTTCTTTCTTCAGTAAGGGGTCAGTTGAATCACTCTTTCTGGCTCCTCACCCAGGAGACCTTGGGAGACCCTACCAAGGGGCAAAACAAGAGCCTCCTCACCCTAGCATCACTGGAGCACACAAACCCCTCCACCATGGTAGGGTAGCTGAAGGGTTAAAGTGGAAATTGAAAAATGAGGTGGTTTATGACAAGACTTAATATTGCAGAGCTGATCTGTCAGAGGATTTGTTGTTGGCTTTCATCGGTGAATACACGGCTCAAACTGTTTAGATGCTTGAGATTTTTGCAAATAGTTCAAGAAAACTGTCATTATGTGTTACTGTACGTAGAATTTTTGAGGTGAAAAATGAATTTAGTCCATTTTGGTGAAAGGCTGAAGCAGTGTCAAAGCTTCCTCGATGCACTTCATCAAAAAGACATAGCTGTCAGTCTCAGCATTAGCATGAGAGGCTCTGTCTCGTTTTCTGCCTTTACAAATTCTAGGAACCCCATAATAAGCCTGCAGTGTGAGGGTGAGGTTAAAAACCCAAACTGTGTGATTCGAGCATGGCCGCTCTTCCTGTGGACTCAGGTTGTCTTTATCTCTCATTTCTTCAAGGCTGACAGCCAGTGATATCATGGAGACCAACTTGACTTATGTGTACCCCCACACCCGAGTCCAGTCTCTAGTCAGCATTCTGCGCACCACGGTCTACCATGCCTTTCCCGTAGTTACTGAAAACCGTCAGAATGAGAGGGATTTCATGAAGGGCAACATCCTGATCAGCAACAATATCCACTTCAAGGTATGTCCTGCTCTTTTACAGATCTCAAGCTCAAGCTTCCCGTCCAAATGGAGGTGATTAAGGCTCCCCCCACCAAGGGCAGCAGGCAGCAGTGACTTTGAAACATTTCTTTAGTGACGCTGTAGCCCCTCCAGCAATGTCCTTCAGGTTGCTTCTGCTTTTTTCTTTGTTTTTTCTAATTCCTCGTTGCTCGTCCCATAATATAGTTTTGATACAGACACGTCATCGATTTAACAAAGAGCATTCAGACTTTTACAGCAGTCAGTAATTTGTATAATTCTGAAAAGAATGTGGATTTGTTTCCCTTCCAAGATTAAGAATTAAACAACAGTAGAAACTATGATTGATTTGGTCAGCTCTATTTTGCCGTGTCATTCATGCAAATTGATCCTCACAGTGTAAACCTTTGGTGTATCAGTCTGTCCAGTAAGGAAGCAGAAACCAACATGCATCAGTTTCATCTGCTTGGGTGCAAATGAAAGTGTGAACATGAGGAGAACGGGGAGCCACCGGTGGTCTCCACATATGTATGTGCAGCCTGAGTGTGTCTGCAGTGCACTTGTTGTCACTTGTGAAGCAGATCAAATGGATTCATATGGTTTGTGCTTCCTAACAGGTCAGACTGTGATGATCGAGTTTTCTGTCACTGGTTCTATCATTTTGATGGTCTGTGTTGAAGTAGTGTTTAACAAAACCTAGAGGCAGCAGGAAATGTTACTGAACTAAATAAAGTATAAAAACCAAAGTAACATCAGTTACCGAGCTTGTATTTTTGTCTCCAGGGAGAATCATTGGGTTTGAAAGTGAGAGCCCATAGATTTGGCTCTGTAGTGAGCAAAGCTTTGCAATATGTTGATGTGCAGATAATTATTTAAGAATTTCATGTTTCTTTATTTTTGGATGACATCATTGTTGTGGTTTTTGAAGGCTGTGTTTTATTCTAAACCTTGACTGTTACATGTAGAAATCCAGTGTTGTGTCACGTGCGGGCGAACAGCGACGGCGCTGCCAGTCCATGAAGTCGTACCCATCGAGCGAGCTGAGGAATGTTTGCGATGAGCAAAGTGCTGCAGTCGAACCTTCAGAAGAGGGAGAAGACCTGCTGCAGCAGATGTTAGAGAGAAGGTAGGCCAGATAAACACATCCGGACAGTCTCTGAAGTTTTACCTCTAAATTTGATCTCAGTGGATTTTAAATCAAACAATCAAGTTGTGATTAAAGTGCAGACATCAAGCTCTAATTCAGGATGTCTGATAACAGTACGGCAGTAACTATTAATACTTAGACATTTATAGTTTCAGAGGGCCAGAAGTAATTAGACAGTTGACTGGCGAGCACTCGGCTTAGTGTAGCATAGCAATAACCGAGTTCAGGGTCACCTGACCCAGCCCTAACTATGTGTTTTATGAAAAAGGAACGTTTTTAGACTAATCTTAAAAGTACAGACAGTGTCTGTGTCCCAAATAAAAACTGGGAGATCCACAGACGAGGGGCTTGAAAGCTGAAACCTGGATAAAATGGGGCCTAATTATTTAAGGTTTTGTATTTGGTAAATGGACCGAAAACACAAACATTTATACTGGAGTTGGTCAGGCTTAGCATCTTGCCCAAGGTATGTATTTGTCATGCAGACTGGTGCAGCCAGAGAATCAAACCACCTCCCGATTAGGAGATGACCCGCTGAGCTACAGCCACCCCTTGAGAGGAACGATTTAAAATTCAGAGAAGTTTGAATGTTACAGATTTGATTACAATCTCTTGTCATCATCAGTGTCAGAGGTTTGTTTTTTGTTTTTTGAAGTTTGTCCGAAATAATTCTTTAGACCAAGAGGAGGCAGTATAACCAAGGGGACCCAAAAGCAGCACTCAGGAGCAGGGGTGGGAACTCCAGGGGCCGCTGTCCTGCAGGTTTTAGATGTGTCAGCTAATTTAACCCTCTCAGGCTCAAATTACGTTTTTGTTGCTAATGCACAAAAGAATACCTGCAGTGGTACTTCTGAGTAAAAAAACCTCATAAAATATGTATGTGGGGTAATCAGGTTGTTAGCTTTTAACTGTTGCAAATCTGCAACGCCTGCCTTGACAGGGTTAAATGGCTAAATTACCTCCTCAACAAGTCCTGAAGTTCTCCAGAGGCCTGGTAATGAACTGAACATTTGATTCAGGTGTGTTGAACCAGGGTGATACCCAAAACCTGCAGGACACCGGCCCTCAAGGCCTGGAGTTCCCACCCCTGCTCCAGACAGATGACAAATGACCAGAGAAGCTGATGTCGAATGGCGTAGTATAAAGAGTTGAACTCCTAATATTTACCACAAGTTTTTGAATTTACTCCTGATGCTGTCAGTGCACATAGTAACTACAGGTATTTGTAACACTGCCTTTCATTCTGTCTGTGTTTTCTTTGTGGTGCATAATAACTGCAAATAAATCTGGCACTCCTGTGATTTCTGTGCTGCAGGCATGCTCCCTACCCTAACCTGTACCCAGACCAGTCTCCCAGTGAGGAGTGGACCATGGAGGAGCGCTTCAGGCCGCTAACCTTTCACGGTCTCATCCTTCGCTCCCAGCTGGTCAACCTGCTCATACGAGGGGTGTGCTACGCCGAGAACCAGTCGGTCAGTCATTGACACACATGTGTAGATAATAAATGAGATGACTTTTTCTTATACGAGCAGTTTCTCTGTACCCTCTGACGCAGAGCACCAATCAGCCTAGGTTGTCGTATGCAGAGATGACTGAAGATTACCCACGCTACCCTGACATCCATGACCTCGATCTCACCCTGCTCAGCCCTCGCATGATAGTGGTACGTTTGATTTACCCGACTGAGACAGAAAATAATCAAGCAGAAAATTCCGATTCATTAACAGGCCGTCCTTTCTGTGTACCCAGGATGTCACCCCCTACATGAACCCGTGTCCCTACACTGTTTCACCCAATGCCCGCATCTCCCAGGTGTTTAACCTCTTCAGGACTATGGGCCTGCGACACTTACCCGTGGTTAATGCTGTTGGAGAAGTAAGTGATCTGGGCTTTCATGCCTCTAGTACACGTGTGAGGATGCTGTTATGTTGTCCTCACCAACTCAACTCTCTTTTTTTTTTTTTTTTTTTAGATTGTGGGAATAATCACACGACACAATTTAACCCACGAGTTCCTGGTGGCCAAACTGCGACAGCACTACATCACCATTTGACCCAGCTGCCTCCCCTCAAACCTCCTTCCTCCATCCCTGATAGCATTCTGACACACACACATGCACATACATTCTCTGTACAGTAGGGGGCGTCGTTATCCAGGTAACGAAACCTTTCAGCTGTCAATCACTGCAGTCTTTTTGGTCTTCTTCAGTCCAACCTCCAGTGTGCTAACACACACACACACAATAAACCATAAACCACAGATATTGATGCTGATTATTCAAGAACACTTGCTGTGCATTCAAGCTGTGAGCCGCAGAGAGTCATCCTGCCATCTGATGCAACAGCTGCAGAATGATTGATAGCATTAAACGCATTACACACGTTAATGCGAGATTCTCACTAGTATTCCGATAATTCTCAAGGACATTATGTGTTCCCAGAGGAGGCACAGGTCCATGCACGTCCACCTTCCTACAAATATTTAACTCTAGAAGTGACGGCAAGGATTTTTCTGTCATATATAAACATGAAGCAGCTTGTTTATCTGTCGTCAGTACATTTGGTGAACATTGTATCATCTTAATTTGTCTTTTGTTTTGCTGAGCTTCCAACGTGTCTCCACTGGTTAAAGAGTTTATACTAAAAAGAGGGTTCTCCCTTTACAGTACTAGAGGGAGAACCCCAACAGTCAGCAGCAGCAATGGTAAGAAGGAAGAGCCCCCTTTAAATGGGAGAGATCTCCGTCTGGTTTGAGGGGGAAACCAACCGAACAGCTCTTAGACAGAAGGAATATCTGCATCTTATAATAAATTCAAACTAGCATGTCCGTCTCACTCTAATCATCTAAAAGCAGCAGCGGCTTCAGTGTATTGCTGATTGTTTTTCTCGCAGTTTGACGCACAGGACACAACAAACTTCCAAAATGAAATGTCATCTACTGAGGATTCCCGAATGGCTTCATGACTGAATGTTGCTTTTGATGTTTTGATTTTGCTTTATCACTATAGCACTTTTATTTTTGTCTGTATATTATTTGAATCTTTGTGATGAACTGGATATGTGCACTAAAAGCAGGCGGATGTCCCCACGGTCTGACACTAACC
Source organism: Neolamprologus multifasciatus (assembly GCF_963576455.1). Classification (NCBI taxonomy): domain Eukaryota; kingdom Metazoa; phylum Chordata; class Actinopteri; order Cichliformes; family Cichlidae; genus Neolamprologus; species Neolamprologus multifasciatus. Next base: position 17,147,212 of record NC_140458.1, on the reverse strand, counting down.
CAGAGCTCAGCAGTAACGTTGTGACCTTGTTGCACATGCCGTACTGTAACATTTGTAACCACTTGAGCTGTCTGTAAATCCATGTTTGCGTTCACTGAGTTCAGTGTTGGACTTGTGAGGGCTGTGATGATCAGGTTTCACTGACCAACGTGTTATGTCATTTAAATTTTTTTTTAATGCAGAGCCATATTTTAGAAATACAAATGTCTATTATGTATTTTGTTTCTCATGCTATTACTTTTTTCAACAATATGTTTCTAATCTGATTTTCCGGTACATCATTTCACTGTCATTCCTAAAAGGGACTAAAGATGTGAGTAAAGGCAAGTCAAAGAGGTGAAATTCCTTTATGTGTATGGTTATTTTATTATTGGCAAGCACAACAGCACACGTGTACGTCAAACATTTCTTATTTTAGTGTAGCCTCTGCGCTGTGGTTTATTTTTATACAGTTTTATCTTTATGATTTACTGACTCTAGTCTGAATCACTCACTGATGGGCCGAGGCTGTCCTGGATTGTGGTCGCATACTAGAGAACGCGTGACGTAAAACCATTCTTATGTTGCCCTCCGTTCTATTACTTCATTGTGGCTTAAATAAAGATCCTTGTTTTGTGTATTTGTGTTTGTTTTGGTTTAAATAAGATGTACGGTCCTTCCTTTCTGAAAGCATTGGGCCGGTGTGTAAAACAGAATGTAGTGATTAGCAATAAAGGCATTGTTTATTCAAAACAGAATAAAATCAGAGTTTAAAGTGAGGAAATGTACCATGATGGCAGCAACACGTCTCACTGGAATCAGGACGTTTACTGCCGTGAAGCATCTTCTCTTGTTTTCATTTTTTTAATTCATCTTGTTTCACATTGTGCCAGCTGTCTTTAATTAGTGAAAGATCTGCATTGCAGCCAGGCAATTTCAACACTTTTGTACTATTGTACTACGAAGCCATGCTGTTATAATAGATGCAGTGTTCCATGTAGTTCAGTTCAATTCTATTTATATGCCACCAAATCACAACAACAGTTGCCTCAGGAAGCTTTATGTTGTGAAGTAAAGACCCAACAATCAAACATCCCCCTTGGAGCAAGCACTTGGCAACAGTGGGAAAGAAAAACTCTGTTTCAGCATGAGAAAACCTCCAATATGCAGACAGTTTATGGAAGTGAACTTTATGCTATGGACAACAATGCAAAGTGGGGATGAAATGTGGTTTTACAGTAACATTTGTAGTGCAGAGAACTAACATGGTCCATATAGAGCTTTGTATTTTGCCTGACAAGCAGTGCTTAAATGGTACCGTTGTTTTTGTTGTAAAATATGCGTGGTTTGTTATTCTCATGGTCACTTTGGGATCTAAATGGGTTAACCATTTTATTCAGTAATCACAGAAGCTGCAGTTTACACAAGAGGGCTTGGAGGGAATCTGGAGGCAACCACTCCAGTGCTGCATGGGCTGTTTTTGTGGGGGATTATACATCTGTGGGGCAGCTCGGAGGGATGAGGGAGGTGACTGGTGTTATATATTTCTCCTAGTTCAGTGTTTTATTAGGAGATCTTATTTCAAGTTGTTCACATTTATTTTTGGTTTTGTTTTACTGTATGACAATTTATTTTGATAACCCTTATTTTGTATGGCAGTGGAAATTAATCAGAGACATACATTTATATGACTAACTGTATAAGATTTCTCTCCAGGGTGCTGGACCTGGGGGGAAACCCTTCATGCATGGTCAGGAGCTTCCTGGTCTTGATATCAGTGGGTTCTATCTCTTCCTTTGGCCAGCTTATTATCCCAGCAAGTTACCTGATCAGGTGTTGATAGCCCGGATCTTGTTCTTACCGTTCAGCTGACTCCTCAGGACTTGTCTGACTCTCTGCAGGTACTTGGTGGTTGCAGCTTTTCTAGCAGCCTCTTCATGGTTCCCATTTGCCTGTGGGATCCCCAGGTACCTGTAGCTGTCCTCTATGTCTGCAATGTTGCCTTCTGATAGTTCAATCCCTCAGTTCTGACTACCTTCCCTCTCTTTGTTACCATCCAACTACACTTCTGCATTCCAAACAACATTCCGATGTCCTTGCTGTAGATCCTGGTGGTGTGGATCAGTGACTCTCGTTCACTCTTGGCATACAGCTTGATGTCATCCATGTATCCGTAGTCAGTCTTGTCAATGATCTGAGGGAGTTCAGGCCTATGCAGAACAGCATAATTTGTGCTATGGCACGGTACTACTGTTCGCTCTTGACTGAGTAACTTTGTTGACATGTTTGTATGTCTCCATTTTGGCCAAAGTTATAACGTTATACCATAACGATGCACACATCCTATCCTGTTTCTCGTTATGATGCTTCAGCATTAAAGTAATCCAGTGGCAGTTGTCAGTATTGCACTGCTACAAACCATAACTGTGGGTAGTTAGCAGTTAGCCAAACGTCATTTCCCAAACAGATACAGTTTAAAAAGGCATTTGTGTTGCTATTGTAGTGTAACATGTATGTGTCATTATGGTTTGTTGTTTGTAACACCGTCATCCCAGATCAGCCGGGGCTGATGGCTAACCTCTGAGTCCGATTCTGAGGTTTTTACCTGGTAAAACTTTTTTCATCATGGAGATTTCAAATAAAATCACTAGCAAATAATAAAAACATAATATGTCAGTCTCTTCAATGCTATAATGATGATGTGACACTTTATACTCTAACAGACCCTACACACTTGAACATGATGATGAGAGGTGATGGTATTTATGAGAGGCTCTTTCCATCTGACCTCAGCTGATTGAATACAATCCTGTCATTTACCTCCAGCCATTAAAAAGCATCACCCGTAACCAGCAGGGTAATCAAAGCATGGCTTATGTAACAGACTGTTTAATAGGAGAAATACAGATTATTATGATGGATTATTAAAATAAGACTAGAAAAACTCTCGGCGGCACGGTGGCACGGTGGTTAGCACTGTTGCCGCACAGCAAGAAGGTCCTGAGTTCAATTCCAACATCAGGCCGGGGTCTTTCTGTGTGGAGTTTGTGGGGATAAGTTAATTGGAAAAATCCAAATTGTCACTAGGTGTGAATGTGCGAGTGAATGTGAGTGCGAATGGTTGTCTGTCTCTGTGTGTTGGCCCTGCGACAGACTGGCAATCTGTCCAGGGTGTACCCCGCCTCTCGCCCTATGACAGCTGGGATAGGCTCCAGCGCCCCCCGCGACCCTGAAAAGGATAAGCGGAAGCGAATGGATGGATGGATAGAAAAACTCTCGTACTGCATAAAAAATGTAGCCAGACTGCCAATGGTGATAATGTGGCTGTAAGCTCTTGTAGAAGAAGAAATCTGGTGCTATGCATCATGTTTGCTTTAACAGATTATTCTGTTTTACATACATACGGAAAGTGGACTAAAAGAGCATCTTAACCTAATAAATCACTAAATCTGATAGGCTTTCACCATGTAATGACTTGATTCATAAGGGTGGAAAAAAAATGGAATAACTTCTCCACGAGTGACATTTAATAAATGTTACATTCAAAGATTATTGTCCTAATTCATGTTAGACCCTGGGTTTCTACATTAAGTGTTGCTGATGTTATCAGGATATTTTATATTGAAAATATGTTGAAAAACATATTCTGATGAATTTTAGTGTTTATTAAATGTTGTGTGAAATAACTAGGCAGCTTAGAGCAGATGAAACTGTTTAGTATCATGGTGCAGAAACAATAGCTCATCTCAGGGTGAATCACAGACCATGTGTCATGGCTGAAGAATTTCTAGCAGCCTGAGACGGTGCGTAGCACAATTACGAGCTTTGCTTTTGACAACATAAATAAGGCAAAACAAGGAGGGAGAATCACAGCTGGCACTACACGTAGCACTGGCAGTCAGGGAGCGTCTGCAGAGGAGAGGCAGGATTAGTGTGGGCAGAAAGAGTTGGCTAAGGTTACGGCAGCTCGTGGCTCTTACGGACTTCTGAGGACCGGGGAAGAATTTCCTGTAGGACACTTGTGAGGATGACTTGGCAGGAGCTGTGGAGAGCTGGGAGGCAAAACCTGCCCATCAATCCACCTGGTGATGAAAGAAGAGGGAAAAACATCCAGTCTGCCCTGATCCTGACACCAAACTAGTCTCATATTGGTTTCTTGAACACCACAATGAGGTCATCACATCCAAAAGCCAGTGTGGAGTCTATGCCACAGATAAAGCAGCTCTAAAGGCTGAAAGAAAAACTCCAGACACAGAAATAAAGATTATGACAACAAAAACCGAAACCCATTACCAAGGCAACAACTTTTATTTATCTATTCTACTTATTGCGGTCAGGCAGGAAGTCTCCCCCGTCTTTGTTTCTACCTTCAGATCCATTTTTTTTCTCCTTCTGTCTGCTCAGCTGCATGTTTTTCTCATTTTTATCAATCTAATCTTTCCTGAGTTAAACATGGCTTCTCTCTCTGTACTCAGTGAGCTGTGAACTGCATCTGGACATACAGCACCAGTTATGATAACTTTACTTACAATACTAGTTGTTGACAGTGTTACAGTATATCAGATAAACACTTTTGTGTTTACATCATTCACCCTCATCTCATAAATGCTGCCGTTCTAACGGGTGTCTTTGTTGGCTCACTTTCATACATGACTATTTTTTTTCCATCTTTCTTCCTTTTCGTTTACGTATTATCCTCCTCTGCTGCCCTCCCCTCTTCCACACTCATGTCAGCCACACTCACTTGTCCTGAGGTGTGGAAGGTGGCTGAGATCGTTAGGGGAAATGACTCTTGTGCTGCATTCCAGCTCTGATAATAAAACTGCCACACGGGGGAACAGCGTGATGACTGCTACACTGCAGTGATTAGAGCGAACACGCTCTCTGTCTGACTCGTTTGCTGCTCCTTTCAGTTGCTCTGTGTCAGTCGGTTGGTTTTTCCTGCCTTGGTTATAAAAGCTTTTTAATGATGTCAAAAGAGAAATATCACTTTCTGAAATATCACAGTAGCTGAAACTTGCATAATTTGACCACTAATACATCTCACAAAGGCTTTCAAAGAGCAGGTCAATCATTTCATTTCTTCAAGAACAGAGGTGGCAGCCATTTAGCCTGCTTGTATTATATTCATATTTATGTAACATGTAGTTCAGAGTTTAAATGTGTCATTTCAGGTTGTGTTTACCTGTTATAAATATAACTGTGCCTTTCAGATGCACATTAGTTACTAAAGTAGCTTGCACACACTAGCAGTGACGTGTTCATCCAAGACTGCGAAACAAACTTTGTTGAGTGTGATGACAGTTAGTCCCTAAGAACCCACAGTCTGGAATGTCCAGAGTGATGGGTGACCCGTGCTCGTGGACGGGCCCGCGCGCTGGAATTAACCACGCCATCACGCAGTCATCATGTCAAGCTTTGTTCGCTGTGGCTTAAAACAGCAGCTTTACCACACATACAACATTTATTAAACAATAGTTATTAATATCAGCTGATGTTTTATCAAAACTTTCAAATTTGCAGTCAGCTTCAAGTTTCTGTTTGTTAAGTCCAGTTACGCACACACGTCACCAGTGGCTCACAGTTCTCATACACGTCTGCCACCAACCTCACATACTTCTTATCAGAGGTGGCAAAAGTACACGCTTTCTTTACTTAAGTAGAAGTACAGATACCTGTGTTTAAAAGAAACTCCAGTAAATGTTGAAGTACTGAAGAAACTGAGAGTGAAAAAGTACCAGCTCTGAAATGTACTCATTATTATTATATTCTATTATATTCTATAGTCTACATATTATTCAAATGGAAATTCTGAGTCCCAACCCCCCCCCCCCCCCTTCTCAACCACCTATGGGGGGGCATAGGTGGTTGAGAATGATCAAGATCCTGTAGGACTTCCACACATGGATAAACTGGTGATTGCTAGCCAACCAGACATAGTAGTGGTGGACAAACAGAGGAAAATGATGTAGTTATACCAACTGATTGCAACATCAGGAAGAAGCTCAAGACTTACAAAGGGCTGAGAGAGGCGCTAGAAAAAGGCTCCACATGTTGAGTGTGAAGGCAACAGTGTTCCCCATGGTCACTGACCCAACCCCAAACTGGGCAAGTGGCTCCAGCAGACGCAGAGATCTCTGTCCTAGGAACAGCAAAGCTACTGTGCAGGACTCTCGAGCTTGCAGGTTTCTTGGAGAAGACTCAAGTTTGACTGACAAGTGTGGACTTTTATGTTTTTAAATATGTGTGAATATGCTAAATCATTGCATTGTAAACATTACTGGAATCTGCTCCAGTGCTCTAGATCTCAGAATGGTAGCAATGGTAGCAAGAGAAGGTCTTGAAAATCTCGTGCCTGTATGGGAATATGACCCAGAGCAAGGTGAGATTCCTGATGAAAAGTCACAATGTTACACAATGCACACTGTTTCATGGAATATCACTAATCATTTCTCAAATGACTTTAAGTGCACCTATTTATTTTTCTGCCAGGAGAGCCAAGGGCATCTATTACTCATTACACAATAACATGCCCAGTTTCACCAAACTTCACAAAGAGGTAAAGTTTGGGCAAATGCAGAAGCTTCATAAAGATCTGGGAAAGAGAAAAAACAAAACAACCGTGTGAACATTACTATGAAATCATGATAATAAATCATTTTTACAAACTTTAATATCGTGTGACTTTCCTGAATGCTGTACAGTCCTGCGTTTTACGTCTGCGTCTCTAAACCTGAACTCTAAAAGAGACACAAGCATACTTGATTTTAATTTCTAGTAATGTGATATTTTATTTGTTAAAACTTTGTAATGAAAACATCATGTAAACAGTGTCTGCCTGAGGTAATGCTATCTGGGTTAGTTACATGTGGGCAGTGTCTCAAAGTAGGAAGTGGGAATGGCTGAAATGGAGACAATGTAAAAATAATCACACAGCTTGAGGAATGACGGAGGCGCCACACAAGTCGAGCAGAACAGTCCTGTTTGCACTGGAGTAAATGAAATACTACATACACACGCCTGTCATCAGGGGCTGTGTCACTGGAGCTCATCACACAATTGTCTGATAATTTTGATACAGCATCAACTGAAACATGAAGCCCTAACAGGCTTAAACAAGCAGCAACCATTTGTCTGTGTGTTACATGTATGCACTCACAGACATCTGAATCTGAATATTAGACTTAATGGCGCATGTTTATGATTGAAACAAGGAGAGTTATATACATTTATACAGCGATGACGGTTCCAGGGATTCCAAGGGAGGGTCTGGGGCAGGGGATACACGCTCCTCTTCCTACAGTCCGTGACAAGAAACACACTCGCACTCATCCAGGTTGGGTCCAGGGGAAACAGGCAAAGGTCCAGGAACATCTGTACATGGAGACAGAGACAGCCTTTGGGGGAGAAGAACCAGGAAACACAAGGAGGTACGCTAGAGACAGCCGGGGCTACACTTACAAAGGTAAGTACAACGATCCAGTGAGGAGCCACGATCCACTGAGGTCTTGACTAATGTCTGGATCAGTTAGCAGTGATGAGCAGCAGGTGAACAGTGCGTGGGTGTGGGGATCAGTAGGAAACTGGGGCCCCGATGCCGCCCTGGTGGAGTAGGTGAAAAACAGCACACCAGAGCAAGCAATGGAGGACCATGAGAGTCAGTGAGTGTGACCAGATTGTTGTGTTGTCTTCTTTTCTTTGTATGTTGTAACCAGTCCATTAGGAACTGTTGGAGTCCTGGAAGCCGGAGGTAATGCCATCAATATCTGTCAGCACGCAATAGGAGGTCAGCAGTAGGGTGTGTGTGTGTGTGTGTGTGTGTGTGTGTGTGTGTGTGTGTAGGGGGGGGGAGGGGGTTAGAGGTTTAATGACATTGTAAAAAGCTCTTTTTCTCATTTTTGTCAAATCTGTGTCTTACATCCAAATGCAACAGATTCTGAGTGTGTTTTGTTGCCTTGAGGAAACACTAAATGGAAAGAAGGAGCTCTGTGTACCACTGTTATTTGGGGCTTTATAAAACACATTGTGTATAATTCTTTTGTTTTCTTTCATCTTTTTATATTTTCCACATATGAATGTATTTCCACTGTACGTGTAGTAAGACACTCAAATGCAAATTGTCTTGTTCTTTGGCTATTTCCAGAGCGAGCCGACTGAGCCAGCTTCTGATTTGGTTTCTCCTCCAATGCTACTAGTATACAACCAGTCTTTGCTACTTCCACCTTCATAACATTTATAGACTTTGCCCTTTTCCTGCTCTGGTCACCTCTCACTTGGATTACTGTAATGTCATTCTCTCTGGTTTCCCAACAAACTCCGTAATGAGGTCTAAATGGGACACTACTGACCATATTACACTATTCCCATCCACTGGCTCCCAATTCCTCAGATTTTTCAATAAAAGATTCTGCTTCTTACTTTCAAAGTCCTTAATGATTTGGCACCTCCCTATCAGTCAGACCACCTTCACCCTTACACCTCTTGACATGCTTTATGCTCAGCATCATCCTGAGTGCTCCTGGCTTCAAACCAAACATCATGGCGACACCTTCATCAGTTTGATGATTTTACAAAGTTCAAGTCTTAACTCAGAATCCATCTCCTTTCTTCAGCATGTCAGCTATACCCATCCTGTTTTACGATTGGATTATTTCTGGATTTCAAATCTCTTTTATTAATATTATTATTATGATGCACGATTTTGTGCTTCCTTTAATCTGAAACACCGTGCTTTGAAAATTCAAAAGGTTCAACGGGTCTATCGATTACTTAATAATAAGCTCAAATGGTATGCTAATAATCTTTATAAAAGATTTAATTTAAATATAGCTTATAATAAAGTTCTATCTCTCTACAGGTGAAAAGAAAAAAGATAACAATAATAATGAAATCTGTTAACTGATAGAAATCCAGAGTTAATTAGAGGCCACGATAACGTTTCAGGCAGCTGCTACAGTGAAGCATTTCAATAACTCAATAAAGTAAATCTACAACACCAATCTATATAAAGGCCTGGTGTAGTTAAATCAGACTGTCAGGGAAATATTTAAACTGCATGTAACACCTGATTTTTTATGTGAACAGTAAGAAAGACCGGTAGTGACAAAAAGTACTTCCTTGCTGTATTTAGGCCATTTGTGTTAAAAATAACATGAACTAATGCTAAATATATGCACTCCCACTCCTGTTGTGTGAAAATAGCCTTATCTGTTCAAAGGTTGCACTAGAGAGGTCACATTTACAACATGTGTATGCTAGTCTTTCCAGAGCCAGAGGGCAGGGGAAGGTATGAGGTGTCATGTGCATCTGGGATCAGTTTAGAACAGAAATATACAAAGATTGTTCACTGAAGGTTAGAACAGAATTTGCTATAATTTCAGAAAGGTGGGCCTACTGACAATGAATTACAGTTAGTTTTTAGGTTTTTTAAAGCAGACTAACAAAGTGCACATGTACGGAGCTACCAGGAAGTCAGCAGGAGGCTTCATTACACATACTGCAAAGACTGCAGCATCTGAGTCCCTCAGAGAAGACGGGCATAAAGATGATGTATATTTGATCAAGTTGAAATATTTGAGCTGTCATTTTGTCATCCGATATTGACTACAATATAGCTACAGTGAGCCAGGTATCACAGCTCGCTAACTGAGGACACATGGCCTCCACATGCATTTAGATTTTGCATGTTCTTCCTTTTATTGTCATGCTTAACTTATATGCACATCTTGAAAAAGAAAACATGGTTCATAGTAGGTAGGTTGTTCCTTTGTTTACGATTGATGCTAACGTGGCATTGATTGCACACCAGGAACAACCCCTGAGACCTGCAGCTCTGAGAATGCTCTGATATTGTTGCCTGCCATCACAATTAGGGGCAGCTGTTTCTCAGGAGGTAGAGCAGCTTGGAAGGTTGGTGGTTCAATCCCCAGCTGTTCCAATCTGCATGTTGAAATGTCCTTGGGCAAGATACCAAATCGTCCATCAGTGTGAGTTTGATGGTTAGAAAGTGCTTGTATTATAAGAGTGTCTGAATGGGAAAATGTGGCTTATAGACCAAGAATAAAGAATAAAGGTTTCTGACCATATAAAGTAAGAACAAGTCCACAGTGTGGCCATTTGTCCTGCTTTCAACACATCAGCTCAGAGCTGACTGACTTGCTTCGTAATATAGAAGGGTACAGGTCCATTGTAATCAAATGAATTTAAATTACCTCCTGATAGGTGTGTATGTATGTGTATATATATATATATATATATATATATATATATATATATATATATATATATATATATATATATATATATATCCCAGTTTTGGGTGTTCAGGAAATAGCTAATGACATTTTAAAGCAAAAGTATTAGGTTAAAGTTACCTTGCATCTATAAGAACTATGACCATTGAAAAAACTTTCACCAGTGTTGAAAATAAGTCAGTTCCTCTTTTGAATTTATTGTACAATAAAAACGGTTTTTATAGCTCATGCATAAACAGAAATTGTAAAACAGTTTAGATTAGCTCGACCAAATCCTGCTGAGAGTGGCAACACTCTGTTGCTGTACCGTTGTTGGTGCTTTATCCTGCAACTGCAAATCTAAATGGTTCAAGTCTCACTCCAAACTTGTCACTGATGATCATTTGGCAAAGGCCCCTTGATGCCATACTTCAGTGCACTGGGTAATTGTTTAAGATAGAAGATGTGTTTAATTAACAGGGTAACTTAATAGTCCCTTCATGCAGAAAACTGTAGCTAAATGTGTAATGTGCTAAAACATCACTATAGTAACAAAAGAGAAGACAGGAGAAGTTTACCTTGAAATCTAACCAAAACTTTACAAGATGTTTTCACTTGAAGATTAATCAATAATCATTCATGAGAAGTGGGGGTGTCATATACAATGATGGTGCATATCATTGCAGCGGATTCTTAAGTTCCCGGTGGAAGTTTTCAAAGGTATGCTATACAGAAAGATTGACCTCACTGAGATAAGGGAGTTTAACCATAAAATCCCTAGAGCAACGGTCCCCAACCTTTTTTGCGCCACGGACTGGTTTATGCCCGACAATATTTTCATGGACCGGCCTTTAAGGTGTCGCGGATAAATACAACAAAATAAAACTAGTACCGGTACCGAAAAAAAGAACATTTATTCATAACACACGTGAAAAGACCAAGGAAAACCAAGTAAACGATAAAAACGATAACAAAATAACGCTGAAAACCGATAAAAACCCTGAAAACTATACATTTCACACCTGAGCCTCAACTATCCGGTACCAAACGACTCACGGACCGGTACCGGTCCGAGGCCCGGGGGTTGGGGACCGCTGCCCTAGAGCACACCCTGGTACAGCAGCCAGGAGGCAATAGGAAGCTTATGCAAAGGAGAGATCAGGAAGTTGGCTTGATAGCCATTCCAAAAGCTAACAGACTGATCCTGTCTCTTTTTCTGGTCCACTCACTGGACAACAAGGTGGACAAGGTTTGGGGTTTTCAGGAAGTTGAAGAACTGTGCTGTACTTTGACTTTTGGGAACCTTGCTAAACAGCAGCAGATTCAACCATCCAGATCGATGGCATGCCATGCTTTCATGTGTATCGAGACCATCTGGCAGGGAAATATCCAGGATGAGGACTCTTTGTGTACATAAACAAAAGTTGGTACAAATCTTGGTTTTGGTAAACAGTCACGGTGTCGAGGTCCTGAAAATATTTGACTGTCAAAGCCGGCCACACTGTCTTGCAAGTTTCCAGCGGTGTTTTTCACGATTGTTTACATCTAATAGTAGTTAAAGAAGAAGTACAGACAGGTTTATTATGAAATGCTCCAGTAAAAGCTCCACTGGTTTTTAGAATATCAACAAATTAAATCCATAGTAAAAAAGAAATTTAACCTCAGTCAAGTTGAATTACAAACACCACCAAGTGTGGTTCAATTTCTTACTCTTAAATCCCCCAAACTATTATCTAAAATATACAGAACACTTTCTAAAATAGATGAATCAATATCCCTTCCTATTGCAAAGTGGGAAGCAGATTTATCAGTCAGCTTAGACCAAAACGTCTGGTCTCAGATTTGCTTAAAAACCTTTAAATTGATTAAAAATCCCAATCTGCAATTAATACAATACAAAATACTGCATAGAGTGCACTATACAGGTCATCGAATGTTTAAGATGGGCTTTACATCCGCCAACAACTGCTCACACTGTCAAGGCAATACACCAGACAGTTACATCCACGCTCTTTGGTTCTGTCCACCAGTGCAGAAGTTTTGGCACGAGATATGTGAGGACTTATCAAAGTGTCTGAAATGTAAAATTCCAACCTCCCCTTTAGTGTGTTTGTTGGGAAATTTGGATGATGTCACTACAGAAATTAATACAGTCCACATGGTTTTTATTGCCCTATGCATCGCCAAGAAAACGGTCCTCATGAACTGGAAAAATAAAAATAATCTTAATTCTAGCCAATACAGAAACTATCTAATAGATCACATTAGTCTCGATATAGCCTCTGCCACCACATTAGATCAATCCCTCTGGGCTCCTTTGATCGGCTCCATCACCTAGCGGGGGTGGGGGGTCGTGGTTTGGTCCCGCCTTGGCTATTGTGGTTGATGTGGAGGTTGGGATGGGCTTAGGGCACCTGGAGGACCCCTAGAGACGTTATCCCTGGAGGGCTTAACCCGGGGGTTGTGTTCATAACCTGATTAGTGGTTCTGGTCGCTCTCAGAGGTTGTTCTCCTCGTGGCCGCGTGCAGCGGGGCTGGAGGATGGTCTGTGCTGGCGGACGTAGGTTACTGGCCTGGTGGCCTGGCTGCCCCTGAGTGGATCCGGGGCAGGCGTGGGGGTTTGGGGTTCGGGGGTGCTTCGCCTCCGTGCTGGGGCTCTGGCTGGGCCTTGGGGGCTTCGGTCCTCGTCGGTGTGTCGCCGAGGTTGTGGGCGGGTGGGTGCACGGGGGCTCAGCCCTGGCGCAGGGGGCCTCTTGTGCATCGGCCTAACCGGGGGGCTCTTGAACTGGCAGGGAGGTTGTTCCATCTTTGCAGGAGTCCACTCTGCAGGTGGGGGAGAGACATAGGAGAGGTGGAGAATAAACTTAACCTGGGTGTCTGTTGTCTTGTGTAGTCTGGGAGATGATTGAATGTTGGGGTGGGTACAGTTTCCTCTGCGGTGGGGTGGGGTGGGCTGCCCCGGGTCCTGTGGGGCTTGGCGGTGCTGCTGCCGTAGGCCCCGGTCTGGATGGGCCTGGGCTCCCTTGCCTTGGTGGATACCAGAGGACGGGGGTGCATATTGGGGTCAGCGGGGGAGCTGGCCCTAGGGAGGGACACCCTCCCCTCCCTTCTTTTCCTCCCCATCCCCGGCTGCCTCCCTCTTCCCGCTCCACCACACCCACCCACACAGGTAGGGCTTTGGGGTGCAGGTGTGTCACCAGGGTGCAGGGGAGACATTCCCCCCCCCCCCCCCCCCTGTCCTCTTCTGGCCACCTGTGCCTCAATTTTATCTCACAACTTAGACATCCACATTACTTACACTCTCATAACACACACACATATATATATATATAGGGCCTTGAGGGTGGGCACGTTAACGGTGTCCAGTAGACGGTCTGTGTATTCAAACCTACCTCTGGCGCCGGTGCCCACCTCTCAATTTTAAATCCATGTAGACATTGAGGGTTCTCGGGAGGGGCCGTGCTAACATCTGCTGCTCTCTGGCAGCAGCACCATGCTCTCCCTTGTTTTAAATACACTTTAGAGCAACACGCAGCAACACTACACTTGAGCGGGAGGAGGGAGGTATGGGGTCTTAACACACCCCCGTTCTCTGCTAGCCATCGGGGCGGGGGGGCGGGGAAGAGATGCTGGCTGTCCGATTGGCCTCCCTGCTGCTGCGGAGCCTGGGGCGGTCTGCTTGCCTCCACCCCGGAGGGAAGGGTAACATCTCTTGGGTCTGGGTGCCGTTTCCATCTCTGGGGGTGAGGATACCTGGACCCGGGGTATAGAGTATGTTTGGGGAGTGTGATTGTGTGTACATGTCCATTTACGTTTATTCCTACGTTGGGTGAGTGCTGAGTGTTTGTATATGTGTGCATGAGGGTGGGAATGCATGTCTGTGTCTGTGTGTGCCTGTTTGTCTGTGTCTATATGTCAGGTCGGGTCTTAGACTCCACCTCTCTGGGAACTCCCAGGCCCTCCAAAGTGTGGAGGCCTATCTCCCCTCACCACACTCCCTGCCGGTGACTGATGCCCTCAGGGGTCGGTGCATTGTTGGTTCTTGGTGTCCAGGGCTGGGCGCTCAGGTCATGTGCCAGCTCACTCCCGGTGGCTACTTGGCGGGGCCTGGCGCCTGCTGCTCGGTCAGGCCTCTTCCGGGGCGCGGGGGGCCCTCGGGCCTCCGGCCTCTGTGCCTGCGGCTCGGTTCACTCTGGCACAGCTGGCTGCCGGCGGAGCCGGCGGGCACGCCGGTGCAGCCCCCTCTAGCTTCTGCCCGGTGGCTACTGGGTGACCCCTCATCTGGGGATCCTCAGCCCTTCCCATGAAGGTGGCACGGATGCCCCTCCGGTGGTCCTCCTTGGGCTCTTGCACTCTGGGGCCTCTGGATGTCTGGGGCCTGGATCTCCTCCATGCCTGCTTCATGCCCTGGGGGACGGGGCTATGGCTCTCTACATCCTCTTGCAGACCATTACATGGGGAAACCATTTGAATACAAGCGCGCCGATCCACACAGGTGTGCACATGGGTGTTCACTGTTCGTAGACTTAAATCACACCTTTCTTGGCTGCTACTTCAAAGCACATTGTGCGCTGTCTGTCCTGCGTGCTGCACAACAACATTCAATATTTAGTATTTACTGCTGTTTACACTTAGCTAGATTAATGCGATGGTGTTGTGTTTAGTATGTTGCATTGTTTTGTTTTTTTTGCTTGTTTTCTATTCTTTTTCTCTCAACAGGTGATCCCGGAGATATTTTTTCTTCCCCCCTTTCTCACTGTCCCTCTTCCCTTCTGTTTTTCTTTTCCTTCCTCTTTCTTTCTCCCTTTCCTATCCCTCACTCATGTCTGTCCCGTCTGTAACAACTGAAAATAAAATAAATAATAAAAACAAAGGTCGATCAAATGGACCAATACGGCAATGCCATGATGATCCATTTGGCAAAATAAATCCATTGGGTATCCTTGTTGGTCTTCAGACAACAATTCTGACGGCTAAAGAACCAAATGGGACAGGCAAAAAAAAAAAAAAAAAAAGCTCCACTGGTTTTGTTGTGCTGCTGCTGCTCTGAGGGTTACTGTTCTTCATGGGTCTAAACAACTAAATGAAACATAAATGTTGTTCATTTATGTTGTTTAAGCTGTTGGAGGTGCTGACTGAAATCCCGGACGCCTCTCTCTCACAGGCAACAGTACCTGCCATAATCACCCTCATTTATATCATTATAGGGTCTTGCCCATACAACATACAGCTCCTCGAGGCAGCTGTTATTGTGATTTAGTGCTATACTAGTAACACTTGAAACTGAAATTAATTTATTCTAATTGAATTCCCAAAAATGACTGAATGACTAAAAGATGGTGGCCTCCACCTTCATGGTCACGAAGTGCTTCGAACGGCTGGTTATAGCCCTGATAAAGGACATCGATGTCACTGTGGATCCACACCAGTATACCTACAGGAAAAACCATTCCACAGACGATGCCATGTCATCAGTAGTTCCTGCATGTTTCACAAACCTGAAAAGTCTATGCCTGCTCTTTCTTTCTTCGATCTAATTTCTTCCATCAAAATTCACAACATTTACTCCTCTCCCATCATCTTCAGCACTAGATCTCCCCATGGTGGACTGCAGCAGCTTTTAATACATATTTCTGAGGGCTTTACATATAACCGCAACACTTCCTCCCTGGTGCTGATGCACACCCGATGGTTGGCTGTCCTCCTTTGGCATGGTGGCTACTATGTGGTAGAAAAAAAGGCTAAGTTGAGAGTGGTGAAAGCGGCATGAAGGATGTTGGCAGCAGCCTCTTGATGACCTTACGTATACAGCAGCGTCCTGCATTTTTAAAGACGCTCCTCACCCAGGAGATACACCTGTCCCCTCCCATCAGGTAGGAGGCTTGATATTCCATAGTCAGCTGTTAGTGGTATTATAACAATGCTGAAGTGAAGTCAGCCTTGAATTGAATACAGATCTGTTGCCAGTTGAATAACTAACTAATAACTTTTCCCGTAGTGGTTTCTTTTTAGGACTACTTACTTTTCCACTTGTTTGTTCCCTCTCATTCAAATGAGCTAATGTTTTTCATGAGAGTTATATTGTCTCAGTTTAAACATTTGGTATGTTTTCTGTGTTAGACAATGTGAATAAAAGTGAATAAAATACAGGTTCGTGAGATGTGCAAATCATTGCATTCTGTTTTATTTACATTTTACACTGTCCCAACCTTTTTGGAATTGGGAATGCAGATGTTATTAAAAATGTGTTAGCATAGCTACTGTATATAGTTTATACATATATCAGAATCAGAATACTTTATTGATCCCTAGGGAAATTATGTTGGTTACAGTGCTCCAGTACAAACAGTAACAAAAACAGAAAGAAAGAAAGAAAGAAAGAAAGAAAGAAAGAAAGAAAGAAAGAAAGAAAGAAAGAAAGAAAGAAAGAAAGAAAGAAAGAAAGAAAGAAGAGCATGTGCAGAAAGGGTGTAGCTATTGCAGTGTTTACAGTGTGTTAGATGGAGGAGTTGTACAGGGACGTGGCCACAGGCAGGAATGGTTTCCTGTGTCGTTCAGTGGTGCTTTTTGGTAATCTCAGTCTCTTACTGAACGTGTTCCTGTGACTGACCAGCATGTCATGGAGTGGGTGGGAGGTATTATCTAACATTTTCTTTATGTTGGACAACATCCGCCTCTCCGTTACCACCTTAAGAGAGTCCACCTCCATCCCCACAACATTATTGGCCTTGCGGATCAGTTTATTGAGTCTGTTATCATCAGCAACCCTCAATCTACTCCTCCTGCATGCAATAGCATAGAGGATTGCACTGGCCAAGACAGAGCAACTGTAACAGGCCACATGCTGCATGTGCACTGATATGATAGGAATTTTGGGCGTTTATATTTTTATTCATCCATTGTTAAGTTCTTAGACACTTATTGGCAACATGATAGACAACAGGCATTGACTTCCTCTTCTCTTAAACTAAAACTGACAAATTAAATTTGTACTAGCTGTTTCTTTCATACTTTTATTGGCCATTTTCTCATTTTAAACATAGATTTTGTTTTTAAATAATTAGATTCATGTTATGGTTATAACTCATTTTAAAGTTTCTTTTTATGGAAAAGTGCAAAGGAGCTAGAGCTTCACTGGCACTTGGTTTTCATATATGCTTGAGAAATGAATGATCACTGTTCTGGTTCCAGCTAAAGACACAAATCCCCTGCAGGGTTGTGTCAGAAAGGGCATCTGGTGCAATATCAAAATGTGCAAACCTACCTGCCATTAATGTGAGTTATAAGCTTTGATTCATGCCCTATTATCCTGCATTGTCTTATCTAACGTTGCAGTTCTCTGAGCCATCAAGGTCACACGCTCTCTTATTAGAAAGTGCACCACAATGAATTTACAGTAAATTCTTGTTAGGGTCTTTGTGTTGCAATATAAAACAACCGCTGTTTTGAATGGGTGATACATAAATAAAACATGAATAGAATTAAATTGACCGTGATGATGTAAAAAGGAAGAAAGGAAAGCACGATGCATAAAAGTCGACACAGCCAAAGTCCTGTTATTTCTACACTCAGTTTCATATGTTGCTGCTTTTCTCACAACTAAGAAATGGCTTTATTACAGAAACATAATTACCCTGTGGGGGGGTTGCAAGTCAAAAATAGACACAAGCTGGTAATATTTGAAACATTCAGTGTCTACCAACAAGTTAACGAGTTAACTGAAGCTGGCTTATTGTTTATGGAAGTGAATTTTGATGGTTATTTCTGGAATGGTTGTGAATGATTAGCAGTAGGTGGAAATGTCTAAGCTGTGGGCTGGAAGAAGGTCAGAAAGAAACTACAGAGACATAAGAAAAGAAAACAGAAAAAAACAGACGTTTGTCAGCAGTCAGTTTCTTTAATATCTTGGTATACTTTGTGGATTTCTTGATGAACAGAAATAAATATATTTAGTAAGTGCAAAAAATATCCACACACATGCATAATGATCTCCAAATGCAATACAAACAAAGGCATTGTGTCTTAATTAATCCACTTTTTAAACCAAACCTGTATCCTTGATTTCGACTGGGCACTATGAGGTCTTCCAACACTAATTCAGCTCAATTCAATTCGGTTTTATCTGCATACACTGAATCACAACAAGAGTTCATTCAAGGAGCTTTACATATTACAGTCATTCAGAGAAAACAATCCCCCTATGAGAAACCACTTTGCAACAGTGGGAAGGAAAAACTCCCTTCTTAACAGGAAGAAACTTCCAGAAACAGCAGAACCAGGCTCAGGGGCAGCCAGCTGAGGGTGAGGGGAGGGAGACAGTATAAAAGAGAGCCAGAGATTAATAATAACTAATGGTTAAATGCTGAATAGTGTATAAACACATGGTTAATTAAAAAAGATGAGTCATAAAGAAACATAACACTGACATCTAGTTACAGTACTGCAAAAAAGTTCCATTGGTTTATATTATGCTATGAAAATAGAATGCAGATGCAATGACTGATAGAAATATGTGCAATCATACATGGAAATGCAGTTATACAAGTCAAAAGCAGAGATTGTACAGTTCTAGCAAGCTTGAAAGTCATCTTTATTCTTCAACACAGTCTGACCTCTTTATCCAACATTTCTTTAAGTAGCTTTCATGCTGCCCCACACCATGAAAGTGCCCCCACTGTTTTTTACAAATGGCTGTAGACGCTCACTGTTGTACCTCTTTTGTGACCTCATACATACATTTTGACAACTTGGCTTCCTCACCTTGTAGGACCCATTGCTACTGATTTTCAGTCCAGTTTATTTTAAATATTGCTTTCAGCAAACATTGTAAAACACTTTCACATTGTAATGTTTCTATGTATGAAACAACTAAAATGAAACAACTTATTACTTCATTCATTCAGCCATGTTTAAATGGGAAAGCGGGCTCATGTGGGGTTGAGGAGCTGCTTAAAGCACACAGCTGAGAGTTGTTTCCAGCAGTGCTTTGGCAATAAGCTAAATGATGACAGGAAGCTCAGAGGATCATCCATGACTGACTGTCTTTCAGTCACATCCTGTATCAGGTGCTGCATTTCTTACTTACAACACAGCTTTGGACACTGAAAATAGAATAGAATAGAATAGAATAGAATAGAATAGAATAGAATAGTCCCAGCCACCGTGCAAAATGAAAGTGTGGGTGGTCCACACCAACCCTGCATGGTGTAAAAATATAAGTAGTAGGACAGCACAAACACATCAGAGGACAGGCAGCAAAGGGCTTGAAAGTAGTGCAAAGGACTTAGTCTGAGTAGAGTGTGTGTGTGTGTGTGTGTGTGTGTGTGTGCGTGTGTGTGTGTGTGTGTGTGTGTGTGTGTGTGTGTGTGTGTGTGTGTGTGTGTGTGTGTGTGATGGGGGGGCAGAGGGCAGCCAATATTTTTTTGGGCGGTGTTAATGACCCTCGGTACAGCCTTCCTGTTCTCAGTAATGGCCCCTGTGTACCAAACACCAGCAGCAGGAGAGCATGCTCTCCACAGAGGAGCGGGCGAAGGCCAGCAGCAGCTCCTGGTCCAGGTTATTCTTCCTTAGGTCATGGAGGAAGTGCAGCTGCTGCTGGGCCTTCCTTATCAGGGCACTTGCGTTGTGGTTCCAGGTGAGCTCAGCAGATGTGGGTGGGGGTCCCCATTGGGATTCTGATCTGCTACGATGGGTCACTGGAGTCATACGACTTTTTTATCTCAATAAATCGCGTTCAGTTCAGTGATCTCTCTTATTTAAATTCTTTCACTAGACCCATAAAGGACTCATTAACCTAGTTTCAACAGTTCCTTCCTACAGTTTCATAGCTCACATCCATCCATGCTATATGTGCTATATAAATGTAAAATGTAATCTTTAGAAGGAGACGTGCATTAATATTATTATGGTATGTGCACACATCAGCTAGTTGGTTGCATGCCTGTTGTCCACAAGAGTCCATAGTCTGGGTGAAATACTGTAGAGGCCTTGTGGACAACAGGCTTGTTGACCTGCTTGCTGTCTTTCACTGGGCAAAGACCACGTCTGCCTGTTCTCTTTACATCATGCTAAGTTAGAGGTGTTTATATTTAATCATAAATGTGTAACTGTTGCTTTTTAAGAAAGAAAGAAAGAGTGCTTTTTTTGTTCTAAAATTGTATTATTTTTGGTGTCTGTCTGAAATCACAGTGATTTTTGATTAGTATTTATCCAGCAAACTCTAAAATATCCTGAAATGTTGTGTGTTCATATACCTAACCTGATGTTGACGGTTGTTTCAGTTTTGCTCTATAAAGCTGCAAACTTGGATATTTAATCATGCACAACATGAAGGTCAAATTTTCTTTCTTATGACTCTATTAGCTTTAGTGTGTGTATAAAGAAACACAAAAAGCTAAGAGATCGAGAAAAGATATTTAACCATGATGTTTCATCATGTTTCTTCATCAAGCATCTGCTAGTAATGAATCATACCCCATTGAGTGGCAGTGCACAGTGACAGCACGTCATTACTGGGCGGGTCATACAGTCTACGGGTGCTTAAACACATGATTGGAACAGCAGCCAGTTTGAACCTTGTCCATGCATATAAAACTAAAAAAATCTGAAAAGGAAAATGAGAATAAAATTAATTGTAGAAGCTGCCTATCAACTTAGAGTACATATAGTGAGCATTGAAAAACACTAAAAATCATTGCTTCCATTAACGTCTGTACAAGTACAAGTGCAATAAAATGTCCACTGAAAGAAGAGTTGTACAAGTTGAACAATGACATAAAACATATTGTCAGTTTTGTACAGTAGCTTAGCCATTTGAGTGATATTAACCTGACTGAGCTTCCACTGCTGAAAATGGGCCAAGAGGCAGAAAAACCCTCCAATAATCAACAACTAAAGAAAGAACTAAAAATGGCTGGACAAAGTTTCTCAGCACAGCATTAAAAATTGCATTTTATCTTTTATCATGTAACTATTGCATATAAGCCCCAAAATTAAAGCACAGTGGTTCATACAATATGTTTGTTTAGTTTCTAAATGCACGTCTTCTGTCTGACCACATCACATCTGGCACATTAGTATCTTTCTCTGTGTAACAATTTAGAAAAGTGCAGATTTCTTCCATAAAAACCATGTGAATTGTTCACTGCTGCCTGCGCCAATTTCATATGATAGCCCTCCAGCTGAGAACCTGGTGAAATGTCAATTAGCCTCCATCCACCTCCACACGGTGTGCTCAGCTTCATAGGGTCCAGGGCTAATCGCTCATCATTTACCCCTGGTACATGTCTGCAGGGAGGTGAGCTAGGGGCAGCGGTATGTGCACATGTGGCTCATCACTTCAGAACACATTTGTTTGACTGGGCTTCGCCAAACCTTAACCAAACTTTATTCTAATCTGGAGTTGAGGAACAGTTACTCGATTTTTATCTTGCATTTAAAAGTGCTTTAATACAAGTATTTTTCATACGCCACCTTAATTACCTAATACAGTTAAATGTCAAAAATGCAAAATGTTCAACACAACATTTCGACTTGATAACCCACAATCAGGTCTGAGGGATTAGCACTGGTCTGGTACTAAAGAAAACCCCAACAAACAAAACCTGACATTTTGAGTTATTATGTTGAAATTTTAAAATAATAAACCAGTACTTGTACCTGTGCTGTAAACATACTAACATCTATATTTGTGCCAATTCTATGTTTGGAATTCAGGCAGGTCTCGTGATATAATTACGACTATGGCTCAGAAATAAAAATGAATGAGCTCAATTACTTGAAGAGTCACTAATATGGTATTTCCAAACCAACTAATCACCATGTACTGTACTTACAGGGCTGACGAAGTTAAGAAGTGATTAAAAGGGTCAGCTATCCAAATGCCAACTTCCAAAATCCTTTCTCATTTGTTCTTGAGTAATTACACATTTATAGCAAAGTGTGTTGATGCGTATTGTCACAAAGTTATGGCATTGAAAGCCAAACAGATGCGATGTTCCATGTCGTGAGTAATTCAACTCTAAAATGAAGCTCTGACACTGAGCAGCAGAGAGAGCTTCAGAGGAGTTTGAACGCCTACAGCAGTCAGGTTAGACTCTACTCCCACGTGTGGGAACATTAGTCACACCTCGTTAATTTCCCCAGCACTGATGACGGAATCAGGTCGCGTATAAAAGCTGCACCTGTCCACCGTTGGACAGCCAGTGGAGCAGAGACGGACTGAGTGCGCGTGCGTCAGCTGGTCCTCACAGAAAAGAGCAAGAAAAACAAAACAAAATGCGTTTGACTGTCTCTGTTTGCGGCGTGTCTCTGCTGTTACTGCTTCATTTCGTAGGAGCCAAACCCGTTTCTGACCTTCAGGTGAATTTACCTGAGCTTTCAGCTGGTGTAAATGTCTCCTAATGATGAGTTATTTATTGCTGAATCTTTGCGGGTTAGTTTCTTAGCACCGTGCAGAAATGGCAACTTTATTCTAAAAGCATCTTTATTTCATTTCTCCTCAGAGTTTCAAGCAGCTTTTAGAAGAGGAGATCAACGCCTCACCGTTACTCCCCGCAGACGAGACTGAGGTGGAGGGGAATAACCTGCACACGGGCAAGTCGGTGTTCGGAGCGCCAGAGGAACAGCCATGGGACTCCTCTGACCCTAGTAACTCCGCACTGGTGGCTAAACAGAACCTCCTTTCCCGCATCTTCAAAGATCTCGTGAGGACCTCCAAGCGCTCGTGGAGCCGGAATAAGAAGGGTGGGATGAGGAGCTGTTTCGGGGTCCGATTAGAGAGGATCGGTTCCTTCAGTGGGCTGGGATGCTAAAGGTAAGAAGCAGAAAACTTTCCGTTTAACGCTACTTGGAATAGTTGCAAGACAGAAAAAAAGACAAACATAGTTTCAATGTCTTTCTTTTCATTCTGAGTAACAGAAACAATTTACGCCATTAAATCTTACATTTTATGAATAAATGCAGTTAAAATATTGTCTTGATGCAGAGGTATTTTGCGATCATGTATAACTTGTTATGATTTGTTAATATGAATATAAATCGATGGTAGAAGCAGTATTATGGTCCCTATGTGGAAGATTTAAGTTAAATCATATATATATATATATATATATATATATATATATATATATATATATATATATATATATATATATATATATGTATTTTTAATAAATTGTCATTATACATATAATTAATCAGATCAGATTTCGTATGTCATTGTGTGAGAACAACTGGGCAGTTCTAGCAGGTGAGGGTGGCTCTTCACTGGGACTAATAATGTGTTGTTCTGTCAGCAGGCGGGGACCTTCAGCGCATCAGTGTGAAACGCAACCAAGAGCCGAGCTTGGTGTAAAAATAAAGTGTCAGTCAAAAGGTTTTGACTGACACTTTAAAGGGCGGTTGATTCAGACTCTGCTGTACATGGTTCATATTCAAAACTGTGTTTTCCTTTTTCAAATGTGAGCTGTTAAATTATTATAAATGTATTTATTATTTATTTTTTGCTGTTGTATAAGAGTTGCCTTGTAATAGAATGTACTGTAGTAAAACAGTTATTTTGCATAATTGCTGAGTGTTGCATTCAATTCTTTCCTGACACAATTTAAAGCAGCTCCAGACTTTCCCAGGAAATATTTTAATGAGATATATACGTGAAATAAAGGTGTTTGTGATATGGGGAGCCGGTACCTGAAGGATTTGTTTGGTTTGTTTCATTTGATCATGTGATCACCTGATAGGAAACAACATCACTTCTGCTGATTTTATTGCTTCCATTAGGAGCAATATAGACGTTTTTAAATGCCTATATTTCTTAAAATATAATGAATATATTTTTTAAAATTTCTGTGAATGCACTCTGACTCTCACCCCATGATAGCTGAGTAAGGAGCCATCCCACCCTGAACTGGTTAGCAGGAGATGGATGGATGAAAATAAAAAGCTGCTGGGTTAGGCTTCACAAGCAGTCCATAGTCAAAGCTCACATATTTGAGTATTTGAGGTACAAGATATAAATCACAGCTTTCAGAGACACTGCATATGAAACATTTGGTTTCACACATTCTTGACTGTACATGCCAGTAGACCAAAATGAAAAAAACAAGCAAACAATTAATGTTAAAAATGACGAAATGAATCAAACTGAATTTCACCAAATTTCTACAACTTTGTTGTAATTTCTCAACCCCTCTCAGAACAAAAAGGAAACCAATAAAAATTCTCAAATGATGAGCAAAAGTACAAAAATGAAGTATTTTTTAAAATATACATTTTGGCTTTATTAGACAGAAACAGTGAAGGCTGACAGGAAAGTCAAGGAGAGAATGGAAGACATGCAGCAAAGGACCGCAGGTCCAAACCCGGGCCGCCTGCTGTCAGCCATGCTGCATATGGTCATCTGCTCATCCAACTGAGCTAAACTGGTGCCCAAAATAGACGCATTTTTTTTTTATTATGTCAGTGATTACTTCACAGATAAATGTGCTCTGTCACTGCACTGTTTCTGTGCTGTTTGGATGAAAGCAGAATGTAAAATATATTACCCTGACATCAGCCTTATTTATCTTGTCTAATAGCTTTACTGCATGAAACTTCATTGTGTTTCATCTGATACATTATATAATTTTATATGAATCATATAATATTCTGCTGTACAGTAACAAGTAACTATATCTTACAAAGAGAAGAAAGTAAGTGCTTCATAACTGATGACTAATCCTGCGGGTGGGCAGGTAGAAGTACAACGCACAGAAACAGTAAGATGTGGGGTCAGTCAGTCGGGATTAAATACCAGCCCCTCAACGAACATCTAAAAGTTGGAACTGAATAGTTTTTTTATTGACCACTCAAAGGGTTACAACCAAATATAAACAATAAAAAATGTGCAGTTTATTTCCACTCATTTGAGTAAACATTATTTATGTGATATTTGTGTGATGGAACCAACTGAATGTTTACATTTACATTGTTTTGAAATCTACAATTATAAAATAAAACACCCATGAGTTATGACAAAAAGTATTCCTTTGTGTTCAAGTATTTCTTACCGAAGAGGAAATAAAGTATGTTTTACCTACTTATTACTTAACACAGGTGTTGCTTGACTATCGTTAGAACCTCATTTCAAGTTGTTGCCACAGTCAAGGGCAGGATCTATTAGTGAAACAAACCTAATTAGTAGTGAAGCTCTATATTCTATTCATTCTCTATAGATCTTGTGCTGAAAGCTTGTTTCTGTGCTGCCATAATTAGTGCCTTGTTCAGCCACTCTTGGATTTCTGGATTTCAGCCACTTTCTCTATCTGCTGGTGGTACATACCGTGCAGGGGCCTGTTCTTCCATAATGACGCCTTCTCTTGTTCCTCTTCTTTCTTGGGTTTCTGCTGCCAGAAGTATTTTCTGAGCACGTGGTCAGCTGTGCCCATCTTTCTGCAGCTTTCCTAGCAGCCTCTTCATTGTTCCCATCCCTCAGTTCTAACTACCTTCCCTCTCTTTTTTTGCCATCCGACTACACTACCCGATGTCATTGCTCTAGATCTTCATGGTGTGGATCAGTGAATCGATGTCTCGTTCACTCTTGGCATACAGCTTGATGTCATCCATGTGGCTAACAATTGCTCTGTTACGTAGTCCTGTTACGTAGGGTAGGATCCTGTTGATCTTGTATAGTTCTAGGCATTCCAGGATCCATGAGTGGGGCATCAAGTCGTAGGCCTTCTTGTAATCCAGGCAGTGCACAGTCTGGTCTTGCTGTCTCGGGGGACTGCTCGGTCTACCAGCAGCTGGTATTTCCCTCCTCTGGTATGTCTGTGTGGTGTGAATAAGGCACAGCAGGACCACAGATCATCACTTAGAGCCATTTTATTCAAATCACATCACATCACACCACAACACACCCCAACCCCTGAATCCCCATGTTTTTAACTTGGCGGGCGTGATTAAGAATGCCATGCAGGTGCGTCCGCCCTCCCTGCATGGCACCACAGACCATGCCCCTCCACAATCTGCTAATTCCTTTGTGTGCCCCACTCATGTATTGGGCCATGTGCATGTTCATCTTAGCGCGATTGGGTCCTACGCGTTGCCTGGAAAATAGCCGGGATGCCAAACAAGCTGAATGGTTGTGTGATGAATTGGTACAACCCGCATGGAGCGGAGAAGGATGTTCTTTGCAGATAAGGGAATCTGCCAGTTGCCCTTGGTTAAGTCTAGCATCGTAAAAAAAACTGGTCCAGGAGCTCATCGATCAGACATCAAACCTCATTCAACTTCAACACAGAACCATATGGAACCATGTTTCTTTAGTACAAGAACTATGGGGCTGTGCGACTCTTCCACGCACTGTTTGACTCTTCTATCACTCCCAGCTTGAGCAGTTCAGACAATTCCTTTTGCACAGTTTGTCTCTGGCGTTCAGGTAACCTCTGAACGTGCTGTCACATCAGGCCGCATTTCAAAATGTTGCTCCATGGCATTTGTACAGCCGGGCAGGAGGGAGAACACATCTGCAAAAACTGCTGTTGCAACACAGCAAAATCTGCTCTCTGGGCCTGTATGAGATGGTTATCACAATAGGGGGAGGCCGGAAAGCTGAAATTTGGCACCTCCAGCCACCAGAGAAGGGTCTGGAGAAGCTACAGGGTCACCAGAGAAGCTACAAGGAGAGACTAATACAAGCACTTTGTCTCCCGGTGAAAATTGCCAGAATCTAGCCGCTCTGTTGTACGGGCGCTCCTGGGCCTGGAGGAAATTTTCCCCATACCACTGTGGAAAAAACTCCTGGCATGACCCGGATGCTAGGGCAGTTTTTATTTGATTGATGTGCTCTTGAACTTTGCAGCGCTCTTCCTTTATCTTCGCTGTCAATATTCTGTCATGCCAGCTCCTGTGTTTGGATGAAAATGCTCCTCTCCGGCCCCAGCCGCTACTGGAATAGGTAATGCTTGATTAAATGATGCTCATCAGTTGTGAAGATCAGCCTCCCCTGCTTCCACACCCTAAACCCTCTGCTCCACCCCACCACAGCTGGATTCTCATTCTTATTTGGATTCAGGGCTGAACCTGCTCTCATCTGCGAGGATATTTGGGGCACCAGTGGCAGACCTGCTAGTTGTAGTGTTCTCTAGGTCCATTCACGACAGTTTTGTTTGAAAATGCAGTAGTAGCTTACTGGTGATCTGGCTCCGGCAGTGCTTTTCCTGCTCCACCTTGCCCCAAACCCAGATAGTGTGATGACCCTTTAATTTTTTTAGAGGAGTTTATTCTGAAGTTAATTTGTTTACAAGAAAGTGAGATTTGTTGTTGTTGTTGTTCATTAACTTATTGTTTTTTTTGTTTGTGTTTGTGTTCATTCAATTACTGAGGATTCTGTGACTTGGTGGTCCAAATGAGACTGCTACAATAATAAATATGATTTTATTTATTTAGACCTACCAAAATCCCAGCAGTGAGTTTAGCAGTTACTATAACTGCATGAAATATAAAAGATTTCCTGTATCTGTATGTATGAAAGCAGAGTGGAATCCGTCTTTTAGAGACAGCACTTCACCTAAATTCATAATCATTTAATTCACTGCTATATTTGATTAAAGTTATCACAAGACTTGTGATATGACTTGTGAGTGATATGTGTAGTGTTTTGTTTTTCCTTTGCTTCTCACAGCAGGTCAGTGATGACCGACAATTAAAAATGTTGTAATCATCCAAAGGTGACAGACTTTAAAATACACTTTCAAGAAAAGAACATTAGGCAATGTAAACAGCCCATTAGCAGAGTGGACCCCCCATTTTTATTCCTTCCACTAAAAGATTATCTCTCAGAGCAATTATTACGAGGTGACCGTACAACTATTACATTGGTGTCTTCATTTAGTAACACTATCATGTTGTCACATTAGTTTACTACTTCCTGTAACTCAGTGACAACAGTGTCCCGTGTGAGGTGGGGAGGCTCTGGAGAATGTTTCTCAAGTAAAGTAGCATATGTAAGCGGCTATGTCATAAGAATACTAGCATACAACGCTTTAAAAGGAGCATTTTCCGACAGCTCGTGTTATCAGAATTAGGTGTCAGGCATGCCGGTCCAATTCCTGGCATACCTATGTGTGTTAACCTTAAGTATAAAAGAGAGTGCTGCTGTTGGCTCCGGCATCCAAACACCTACAAGTCAAAGAAGAAAAAGAGAATTTATCCATTCATCCAACTACTAACACGAGCTGCAGCAACCCACAGAGCAACATGCGTCTGTCTTCTATATCGCTCTGTAGCCTCCTTCTCATTTTAAAGCTGCAGCTGACTAGTACATATCCCATCAGCACTGGCTTGACTGACACTGACATGGACATCTTGAAGGTAAGTCTCTAAAGTCACTAAAGTTTTTCTTGAAAAGTTGAGTCTTTCTGGGAGTTTTAGGCAATCTGTAGCAGCAATCAGAACAAGGAACTCAATTTTATTCACGTAAAATGTTGAACAACATCCTGCATTTCCTTCCATAGCTGTTCCCAATATTTAGCCTTGATCTCTCATGTGATAAAAGCATAAAGTCTGATCATTTTTATCTGGGACCTGTGCTTCAACATTGCTTCTGATAATCTCAATAAACTGAGACATAAACTGTTGACAAATACATTTGAGTGCCTCTGTCTATCCTCATGCCATAGTTAAATTGTCATGTTTATTATTCAAGACACAGTACAACTTTCATCTGTGTGGATCTTTAAAGGTGCTCCTAAGCAGACTGGAAGAGTCTGTTTCAGACCAAACGGCAGTGGACCAAAATGCCCCTGGACAGAGAGATCTTCTAGACAGCCTTAGCAGAGATGACGCAGAAGATGGACATCAGCCAGACACCGGACTAGATGAAGCTGAAATCCGGGAGTTTCTTTCAGCCAAGAACCTCAAGATTGTCCGCAATGATTCATCTAGGAAATCCTCTGGTTGTTTTGGGCGACGGATGGACAGAATAGGCTCCATGAGCTCTCTGGGGTGCAACACTGTGGGAAGATACAGTAAGTTACAGTAACTACACTACAATACGGTTAGAGCAATGTACCACAGATTTAACTCTTATTCTCTTGCTCTTCTCTTGCAGATCCAAAGCAAAGATGAAGTCTTACCATCTAAATTCCAAAACTGCAACGTCTCTACCCAAAGATACTTTTATTTAAAGGCTATTTATTGACTAATATTTATTAAATACTGTTGCTCAGCAGAATATTTAAAATAATCAAAGCCAAACTGTTCCTTGTGTACTGTTGAATGTTTTAATAAATGTTTACAACTGCACGTCATTGGCCCTCATCACTGACCATGAGACACAGCCAACATATTTCAAAAAGGCACAAATGTACGGGAGACTTTTCCTTTGAACTGTCAAATATAAAAACACACACTGAAACATGCAGTGTTGTCTTAATGAAGAAGCTCTTGTCATTCTGAGTAACTAACAGCAGCAGGGAGCTCTATGCAGGACGTTTATATACAGAATTCATTTGATAACAGATTTATTTTTCTGTCTTCATAAAAAAAGAGTAATGATCTGACACAGATCATTACTCAACAACATTGATTAATATGCTGAACTGTTTATGGGTGATAATGATTTTCCATTCCCATTTATTTCCCTGCCAGTGCGTTACTGCTGATCAGCTGAGTAGTTTAGTGTATACAATCTTAGCTTGACACCTGATTGCGTCTTCGAGGTTGATTAAACGCTTTCTAACAAGGAAGGGATGTACAGTGAATTACAGTACAGCTTAGCAGTCCATCATCTGTGAGGAGCTCCACTGATTAAAACTACAATTACATCATCATCAGTGAATTTGAATTTGCTGACTTTTTTAGAAAGTTCAAACCACCTTTCATGGCCACATGGTTTAGATGGCTGTTTGACTGATTGATATACTGATTGTTTCCACTAGATGTATAACAACTCACACTGACTCCACCACACTTTACAAGTCCCCAGCTTGTTAAAATAAATTCCCCTTTTAGAGATAACAAAGGGGGAAGAAAAATCACATGCGATTTCTTGTTACAGGCACTGAACAGGGTCTTAATCCTATAATGCCCTTTGTATCATATTTAATATGAGTTTCTGAGACCTCTATCTCATCAACATGATCAATACTTGCCATAATTTCAAAATCTTACGGACAAAACTCATTTTTTGTCTAAAATGAACATTGTTGTTAACAAAAAGTTGTCAAAACATCCAATGTATCAAATGCAATACAAAAAATATATAATAAATATATAATAAGCATATATCATGCACAACATTATGTAGGAAAAGAAAATGATTTGTGGATTTTGTTACAAGGGTTAATAAACATCTCAGTTCCAAAAAAATCAGAATTTTATGGATATTTTTTGATGGGTTGGTCTGACAACCCATCTTAAAAATCTCTTCGTCTAGTAGTATACTAGGCACGTGCACAACTAGACGACTAATCATTGCTATTGTAACAAGTGGGCACCAGAGGTACTATTCGTTTAATCTAATTGCTTTCATTTTAATGGATGCCCAATGGCAGCAACTTGTTGTGTCCCAAATGTTAGGCAGCCATGTTTGGTTGGGCATGTCCTACCAGGAGGAGGCCAGATTTCTCCAAGACATGCTGGAGAAATCTGTCGGCTGGCCTGGGAATGCCTTGATGTTTCTCTGGATAAGCTGGAGGAGCTGGTTGGTGACAGGGGGGTCTTGGCTTCCCTGCTTAGACTGTTGCCCCTACAGCCCAACTTCACAGAAGCAGAAGAAAATGGCGGGGTGGTTTATCGATTTATCATTTTAGATTTAAGGTTTTATTGAAGTGGTTGTCATGAACCATGAACCATGTGCATCATTCAAGAGTCTGGGGATCTGAGGAAAAGTTGTGTTTTTTAGTTATAGTAAGAGTATGTAATAGTTTTCTTGTCATATTCAGCGTTATTTTATTTTAAGTGTACTTCTTTATTGTCTGTTTGAAGTATAATGTGCAAGTAGAATGTGCAACAAAAACACTCATGCCGTCTATAGATTACAGAACTTTAACCAAACCATTGTCAAGAGTAAGTATCCACAGCCTTTAATCAGCTCTGTCTTCTGATCTTTGCAACATTATTTACTAAACTGGGTTTTAAAAAATGAATTATTTGGCTCGAATCCAAGATGGAGATGAATGGAAAATTGTTTTAAAACTCCACTGGGACATTTCAAATACCTCGTATGCTGTTTGGGTTGACCGATCCCTCTACAGTGTCTCAAACCCTCAGAAAAGATGTCCTAAGAGACTTCTTTAGCATCTTCATCTTTGTGTTTAGATTGGGATTTTCCTCTACTTTTTTCTAAATCCTGTTCGAGGGTGACAAGTGAAGCCTGACCCCACCTCAGGTCCAGCTGGACAACAGACTACAATTTCTCTCCTACCTGCAGACTGCTAAAAGTTTTAACCCCAATCTTACACAATGGTTCTTGTTTTTAGAAGATTCAATTTGTCCACTATGTACCGCTTGTACCGGTGATGGAAGACTTTTACCTTACAGCATCTCGAGGCAACTTTTGTTGTATTTGGAACTTGGAACTGAAATTACCACCATGGCATTCATTCCCAGCTTCTACTGGGACCACATCACTAGGTTTGCCTGCTACCTTTGGGTAAGTAGAACTACTTCTTTCCTTAAACAACATTTTTGTTGTCCTTCATTAGTGTTAAAGAATATGTTCCTGCCTCCCCCACATGTCTCCTTCACCCACTAACAATTCCAAATAGGTCCTTGTCATACATCTTTTTGGATTTTATCACTGATTTTCTCCTCTCAGATGGAAAGACAGTTATATTAACCACTGTGTACAGGTTCTCTGAGGCAGCTCACTGTGTGGCCCTGAAGAAGCTCCCTCAGCCTCCAATTTCAATTAAATTTAATTCAATTTTATATAGCACCAAATCATAACAACAGTTGACTCAAGGCACTTTAAATTGTAAGATAAAGACTGTATTGTGGAGGTAAGCATGGACGACACAGAGCTCTTAATTCTCACTCCTTCTTTATTCCTCTTCAACATCAACTGAACACATCCCGCCACACTTCCTCAACACTGGGTGTGAGTGGAGCCCTCTAGTGGTCCACTACAGTATAATAATACAAGAGCAAGTGCTTTGGATTCTACCGTCAGACAAATGGACAGATTGAAAGATGAAAGCAGGAAGTAGCAGCAGCCTGTGGTTGAATTATCCATAACAATCCATAACTTTGATGGCCATAGTTGTCTTGTGAATATGCCCATAACTCACTCAGTGCTAAAAGCAATCACTGTTTCAAGTTTCAGCTGGTTCTCAGCCACCCCATTCCCATCCCATGAAGAGGAACTGGATGTGCTCCCAGCTCAGTCCCATCTGAAGCACAGCTGCTGCAACTGGAACCAAATGAAGGTCGCCCAGCTTTGAACTGCTGACTGCAGTCACTGCTTTAATTTTTGTTGTTTGGAGTTCTCATAAAGTCAAAGCATCGAGCCATGACATTACGCTCTTTCAGGCTCTCCTGGCTCTGTTTTCATGAGAGAGCACGCAAAAGCTGGGTGGTCAGGATCCACATCCATTCACCACAGCCACAGTCATTTGGTTAGCCTGTTCCTCAAATGATGGAAAGGAGTCCAAACTGTATTGGTCTGAAGTGGATTCAAACAGCAACAACAATGATGAATTCTGGGTAATTTAAATGCATTCCAACAGCTAGCAGTTCAACCATCAGGCCACAGAGACACCTCCTGCAGAAGCATGTCCAGGATCACATTACTTTTCAATCACACCCAATGCACTCCCTTTATATTCCTTCTTACCACTCAGATTAATGTCCTTGTCTGCCCAAAGCCTGAAGGCAGCTAAAGTCACACTGTGCAAGTATATGTGGCACATCTGTAATGCTGCAAAGCCACATAAATCTCATCTTTTATTGCCCAAATACTTTACATTCCCTATAATTCTCCGGCTCTAGCTCTGAAAGACATCATAGGTCCTACAAAGTCCTCTGGGAGCTTGGTCAGCTGTGGAGGATTGTCCCATACCAAGAGTGTAAAGAAAAAGCAAAAGCAAATTAAAAAAAAAGTTTTTGTATGTTTTAAACATGAGGTCTGAGCATGACAATGGCATTAGTCTTCTCAGCAAAATGAAACGAATGATTCTCTAAATATTATTTATTTATTTTAGTTTTGTTTAGTTTTGAAAGACCTTGTGATTTTTTTTAAATTGCTTTTTAATTTTCTCCAAAAAGGAATTTAAAATGACTCCTTAGAATTCAAATGTGCAGGATTATTAGGGGTCTGTGTGAAGCACATCCCTTATTATATGTGCCATTTATGTGCCTTCTGAATGAGGGAACAAGGCAAAGCTCCACCCATGAGATGCAATCTCTTATCATAGTGCATCAAAGTCTGCACTTCCAAAATGTGCGACTGCAAAGACGAGGAGACCCTAGAAACTAATAGAGACCTCAGGCTCTGATTTGTCTGATTAATACTGTGGAGTTACAGTAAAATGAGAACACGGTGTTTGTGTAACTCTTAACTCACCGAATAAACATTAAAACCCAAATATTTACTTTGTAAATATTTCTTTAAATATGTGAAAATTACTTGTTTGTTATAAAACATGTAAATTGATTCTTGAAAGTTGAGTCCATGTAATTCTTGTCTACTTTCTATTAAAGGCCACCTATTATTGAAACATACTCACAGTATATGCTTCTTCTTTTCTATAATACCGCCTGTTCATGCCTGTTCATAACACAGCCTATAATTTTAGATTATAGGCTGTATTATTCCTACCTTACAAACTCATGACAGGAAGAAATGCCTTCAGTTATGGTAATAAATCATATTCACGATACTGTTTATATTCCTTTGACTATAACATTGTTTCCTTCCTGTCCTAATCTAAACCATGGAACCACGAGCAGCAGTTTTAACCTACTATGGTACGTTTCATTCTTAGGAGTGTAGACAGTGTTAAGTATTTGCATAGTGAAACTGCATTCTTCCCAATACACAGCTCAGAGATCCAAGATGGCTCCTTAGGTCATGCCACTGCTGACTGGTAGGCATGATGATACACAGACACATATACTGTATACATAGACACATGCACAAACACAAACACAAACACACACACACACACACACACACACACACACACACACACACACGTCACTTACCACCAAACGCCACTTAAAGAGACATCTGACCAGCGGCCTTATCATTTAGAGGTGTCAGAATGCACTTGGGGCCGTCTACAAAATTATGGCACTGCCTGTCTGGCGCATGGTAAGTGTATGTAGATGGTTGTGTATGTGAGCCAGTCTGTATATAAAAGCTTGCAGTGCATGCTATAGTATCAGTATTAGCAGAAGAAACATAACATGAGAACTGAGGTTCTGTGGGGTGTATTGGCCCTGCTGTGTCAGCAAACACTGGTTAGCAGCCACATACTGGGGAGGCCCTCATCTGCTAATGACCTGGCTCAGCTCAAGGTAAGAAACCACGTCACACCTGTAATCAACACACCATTTGTGAAAACATTACACTGTGAAGGGTCAGGTACTTTGATATTCAAACAGAGAGAGGGTCAAAGATGAGAAAATAGTTGCATGAATAACATATTTCCTGTTGTTAGAACATTTAAAAATCATTCAAAGGCAGTTTCACTGGTATCAGTGTCTTCAATTATAGAATGCTTGTAGGAATGCTACAAGCATTTTATAATTGCACAAATGCATCCAGTCCAGTATAACTGATTTATGTTTTACTTGACAAAGTAAAGAGTTTAAATCAGATCATGTGTTGACATGCTTTTCTATGGATTTGTGAATATTGAGAGGGCATAACAAGATAAAATGTTGACTGTTGTGATGACACCAAGAGGACACAACAACAGATCAGGCGATTACAAACAAAGCAACACAATGTCGAAAAGTAGCTATCATTAGAGTGTGACCTCAAATTGATCTGATCTCAAAGATATACCAGCTTTACTTTGTTCTCCTAATTTTCACTTGTAATTTTAACTTCATCAAAACCTTCATCTTCATTCTTCCTTCATCTTATAATTAGCTGAGGTGAACTAGAAATTAGAGCTCTCTGCTTCCAGAATAACAAGCTGCGGTTTAGCTGTGGCTGAAGTAGACAGTTATTAAGGAGTTTGCTGTGACTCTGACACAGCACTGACAACACATGAACAAAACCTTCACCTTTATTCCTGATATGCTGTTAATATTTGCATACCTATTAAATTAGGCAATAAAAACATCCACCATGGTTTTGAAAGTATGCAGCCTTTGGTTCATAGTGTGATCAGCTGATGAACTGGGTCTTTCCTGGCTACCTTGGTGGCCCCACACAACTCGTCACTGCTGTGTGTTTTTCAATTTAATCGGCACCTGAGGCACTGAGTGTGAGCATTGTTGACCAGCTGTCGGGTGCTCATGTCACAACTGTCAATTTTAAAAGCACTCTATTTTTCATACAGTTATACTCATCCTTTATATCTCAAACACTCGCTTGCACCATAAGGTCTGTATTTAAAAGCTTGCAGTGTACACTATAGTATCAGTATTAGCAGAAGAAACATAACATAGGAACTGAGATTCTGTGAGGCGTAATAATCTCTCACACTGGAGTGTGAGAGTCAGCTGGGTTAACTGTTGCTTCCTGTTTACTTAGCTGAGGCAGCTTTTACTCCTCATTTTCTGACAGACAGACCCCCACTGTCAATAAATTCCTCACACTACAGTTACACGCCAAAGTTTATAGCTAAACCAACTGATTTGAGATGCTGGAGGTCAGGGTTCAGCAACTTCATCTCATTGTAAAAGTCCACTATTGTCCTTTAAACAAGGGTTGACAAACAATTCTCATCACCTGGGACCTTTCTTTTGGCTCACGCTGGGATGGCTGGCCTCTTGTGGGGTTGGTTACCCATTGGTTCTCTGGGGCCCTTGTCCTTTGGCAGTGGGGGCTCCATGTGGAGCCTCCCTCCTCCTTCACGTAGTTGTCATCGAGATGTGTGGCCTCAGGTCTTCACTATTCTTGGGGGTCCGTGGACAGCCTGGGTCTCATGGTCTAATGGACCTGACTCTGGCTCCCAGGGGAGTGTTGTTGCAGCCTGTCACCCTCATTATGTATACACACCCACACACACACACACACACACACACACACACACATACACACACACACACACTTGCACGTCCCACCTCATTTATTAGATGCTTTATGATTTCTACAACAGTCTTTGCTGGAACGCTTTGAGGAGACATTGGATGAAGTGGTCCAGAAAGAAGACTTGGAAGCTTATTATGAAGACATGAACCAAGAGCCCAAAAGCAGCCAGGCCAGCCAAGGATGGGACCAAGAGGGGAACCAAGAACCTCTGATATCTGAAAAAGCCCAACCACTAACTGAGGGCAAGACTGTGAATCAGAGGAGCCGCCTCCAGGACCTGCTGATGGCCACCAGGAAACGCACCTCTGGCTGTTTTGGAGCCAGGATCGATCGAATAGGAAATGCCAGTGGCTTGGGATGCAATAGTGGAAGAGGTAGGACTGCAGTCGGAGAAGCAAAACACAAATTTCAATTAAATTCGTTAAATAAATATAGAGCATTAGAACATGTCAACCCTTAGAAATGTGCATGCAGTGGGATTTTGACTAAATGTGCAATCACATATTCTACAAGTTCTTAACTTGACAACATGACAATTGTGTTGATGTGTTTTCTCACTTGTTATTATTTCGGGCTGCTGCCTTTCGGGGTTGGCACAGCATTGAGCCTTCATCTGCCTCCATCACACCAACTTCCTCTGCACATGTCCAAACTATCTCAGCTTTGCCTTAAACATTGACCTTCTTCACACTATTCATTGTAAAAATGTTTTGGACCGTCCACTTTTGTTCATACAATAAAGTACGCCAAGTAATAATTTGCAGAACACATTTATGTTGATTGACACTTAGTTTTATTTATTTTTTAAATGAAATATAAATACTCAAAGTTTAAGTAGAAGTTGGAAATAAATGCATTTGAAGGATGATGATGGTAGCAGGATTGCAACATGACCAGTTAAATAACAGTACTGTCTTCTTTTTGTGCTTGTGTCATTGTCCTCTTAGGATAGTCCAGCCTTTTCCCGGGGCGCATGACGGATTCTGCTGTTGGAACTGAAATTATATCAGAGAAATATAGAGTTTGGAAAAGTATGGTTTTGTATTAGTTGCATTTCAACTTTGTGTATCTATTTTGCATGTTTCTGTGTCAGACATGAGAAACTGGCTGTTTTTCAAGTAGGTAATTAATTATATAAGTCCATTGTAGATGAGCAACGTAAACACTTTAATGGAAAAGAGTTAAACAACTACTGTAACTGCATGTGGGGGTCTAACAAAAATAAACATATTTTTTACTTACATGAAGGATTCTCTCTATTTTATAGACAGAATAAAAAGTAAAATTTAAATAATATTTGAGATTTTGCTACAATAAAGGAGAGTGTGCACATTGAGGAGCGGAGTGACTGATGCTGCTATAAAAGAATACCGCTCTCACAACAACAAAGTGGTAAAGTATGTGAAACATTTTACTGCATATATGACACACTGCAGGAGGACAGTGGTTGTCCACACTGAGGTTTATAATAAAAAGGGAAATAGTTGTTCCATGTTACTGTTGGCTTCCATCACCATGACATACTTAAGATTCGAAAAAACGTTTTACAATTTTTCTGATAATTTGCTAATTGTGAAATAGGCTGATAGTTACCAATAGAGCTGTCAACAAGGTTAGGTTTCTTTAGGAGTTACCTTAGCAAAGCCAAATAAATGACTCAAGGCACCGAACGGAAGCAGTTTGAGGACATCACATTATTTATGTGATTTAAGTGATTGATAAATGTGTTACAATCATCATCAGAAAGTAACAAAGCGTGCTGAGATGGAGGAGAAACAATACAGTTGATAGTATCCAATGATAAACGGAAATTATTCTTATAGCAAGATTACTGACATAAGAGGATCGAGCGAGTAAGAGTGAATGAGCTCTTTGAAGTGTTCAGAGTAGACAACCAAACCTCGGGACTTCCGCAGTCATCCTGCTTTTCGATGGAAATATTGAAGGCCGCAAGTTTTATTAATTAACCAGGGTGAGTGGAAATTGACAGAGGAAGGGCCATATTGTAAGGAGTGACCTGATTGAGAATGGCAAGAAAGTGTTTATTAAAATAAACACTTTGATCATTATCAACCTTAAAAGAGCTGTGAAAGCTCAAACGGATCACCGGGCATAAAAATGTATTTTTTAAAGCTTACAGCTGTTCCACTTCCTTTGGCAAAGATGTGAGGAGCACAAATGAACTGGAACTCTAGAATACAGTTTTAAAAAATACCACACTTTATTATCCCGCTGCCAGGCCAAAAAGATTAACATTAAATCCAGATTCTCATTATAGAACAAGTCCTTTAAAATATAAGACTACAAATTGAGTGGCTATTTATTACAAGGTTTTTTTGGTGGAGTAAGCTACACACAAAATCAGGGTTCCTGCTGTGTTGGGCCCTAGCTTTCCACGCTTTTTAGATGGCAGCCCAGGTGGTAAACACAAGGCAGCATGGACTAGTCCAGCCTCAACCAGTCTCAGGTGAATCTGCCTGGCATCAACCCAACATGAGCGCAGGAGCAGAGCTTCCACAGAAGCAGCACAAGGAAATTAGCTCTTTCCTCCTGTGGGGTATCCCAAGCAAAGACAGGCTGACCATCAAAAGTGGAAGTTTGCCCGGGGCCATCCTCAAGCTGTGCTGGAAAGAACCCTGTTTGCTTTACTCTGGAAATTATACACAAGAGATTTGAAGGCTAGCAGGCAGATGATGCCAGACAAAAATGTAGTTAAAATATGGGCATAACGTGTAAAATAAACAAGAGGCAGAGGCACCAGAATCAGCAAAAAATGATTCAAAGAGTATATATGATAGACGTAATCTTGTGCATGGTTTCACAGTGAATGGGGTTTGAGATGAGGACAAACAGTATGTATTTTCCATCTGGAAACATCTGCATGTAACATTATGAGACAAGAAATTAAGTCACTTGGGGACATTACACCCCAGTTTTATTTATATCATACCAAATCATTAATCACAAGTCCTGAAGGTGCTTTAAATTATATTGAATAACTTAGTCTTGTATAGTGCCTAAAAAAAAGGGTTGACTCATCAAAGTCGCCCCCTTTGGCAGATATAACAGCTGAACACAGTCGTGGCTTCTTTCTACAATAGAAATTGAATATTCTCCCATATCTGTAGCAGAAGTTCCCATAAATGTGGGCCTTGTAGGTTGCTTTGCTTTCACTCTTCTGTCCAGTTCATCCCAAACCAGCTCGATGGGGTTTAAGTCAGGAGACTGTGATGGACACTCCATGTTTTCAAGCTCACCACCTTGTTCTTTGTTCCTGAGGTAGTTCTGGCACAGCTTGGATTTAGGTTTTGGGTCTTTATCTTGCTGTAGGATGAAGCCCTGACCAACTAAGCTCATACCAGAGGGTCCTGCATGGTGCTGCACAATGCTGTGGTTTTGGTTCAGGGTGCCTCTCATTCTGTACGAGTCACCGGCAAACAGCCCCAGACCATCACACTTCCTCCTCCATGTTTGACAGTCGATGCCACACACTGTGGAACCATCCTTTACCTACTCGACCGCAAAGATCCTGTGTGATGATCCCAAGATTTCAAATGTTGATTGATCAGCCCATAATACCTTCTTCCAGTCTTCAGTAGTCCAATGGTGGTGTTTCACGGCCCAGCCAAGCCTCTTTGTCTTATTCTGACGTCTGACTTTCTTGCTGCAACTCGTCCTGTCAAACCTGCAGCTTAAAGTCTTCTCTTCACAGTTGAAACTGAGACTTTCTTACTATGACTACAATTAGCTGTGCTTGAAGCTGTTGTCCTGTCACACAGCTGTTAACTTGGCCTCTGATTGAGTCGTGTCTTTGGATCTGCAGACCTCTTCCTGTCAGTTTGTTTCTGAGCCTTTGGATGCTGAAGGAAACTGTACTCACTGACACCTTGACTTTCTTTGCAGTTTCTCTGTAGGACAGACCGACATTTATAAGTGTTATGATGGTCTGTCTCTCTTCCATTGTTAATCACCTTTTTCTCACCATTTGTGTACCAACACACTACTTTCTGCAGTACAACACTGTTCAAAAATTGCAATAAATAACTGGAAAATCTGGGGTGTTCTAAAACTTTTGACCGGTAGTGTATATAAATAAAAAGGCTAGAGGTTAAAAGCTTTCTGGCTAGAGGTGAGTTTTGAGAAGATTTTTAAAAGAGTCCAGTGATGGGGCATTGGGAGAGTTTGCCTGCACAGGCTAATGGAAACCACGAAGAAGCCGCTAGAAAACCTGCAACCACCAAGTACCTGCAGAGGGTCAGGCAAGTCCTGAGGAGTCAGCTAAATGGTAAGGACAAGATCTGGGCTATCAACACCTACGCCCTGTCCGTGATCAGGTACCCTGCTGGGATAATAAGCTGGCCAAAGGAGGAGATAGAAGCCACTGACACCAAGACAAGGAAGCTCCTGACCATGCATGGAGGGTTTCACCCCAAGTCCAGCACCCTGAGGCTGCACGCCAAATAGAAGGAAGGACTGGTGAGTGTCAGTACCACAGTCCAGGATGAGGCAGCGAACATCCATGAATACATCAGCAAGATGGCCCCAACCGAGGTCAAAATGGGAGACGCCCCCTAGGGTGGTGGAGAATGACTGAGCTAAGATCCTGTGGGACTTCCAGATACAGACGGACAAAATGTTGGTGACTAACTAACCAGACATAGTGGTGGTAGACAAGCAGAAGAAGACGGCCGTAGTGATAGATGTAGCGGTTCCCAATGACAGCAACATCAGGAAGAAAGAACACAAGAAGGTGGAGAAGTACCAAGGGCTCAGAGAAGAATTGGAGATGATGTGGAGGGTGAAGGTAACCATGGTCCCAGTGGTAATCAGAGCACTAGGTGCAGTGACTCCTAAGCTAGGCAAGTGGCTCCAGCAGATCCCAGGAACAACATCGGAGATCTTGACTGTTCGCATTTTTCTGTTCAGGTGTGGCATCAAAGTCACCCTCTACAATTTAAACAACAGAAAATAGTTATTTCTTGACATTCTCATTCACTGCTTCAGTCTTACACGGGACTGGTAATCTGGCATACCGAGTATTTGCCCAGTGGGTCGATGGGCCAATATAATTTTTTTTTGTCAGTATAATTACACAGGCTTATGGACTGGCTTGAAGGGCAGCTGCACACCAGCCCAACAAGCACTGACAGCAGCCCATTCTTTAGTTTGTATTACTAACACTGGACTGCTTAGTCAAATCTCCTTCCCCAATCTTCCCAATGCACCTTGTAAAACAGAGTTTAGAGTAGAAGTGGTTGATAAAGATGTACAAACAAAATGTTGGAGCTGAAAAGCTAAGACACAAAATGAAAAAGCAACTAGAAATGATATAATGTGATTGATGAAATGGATTCATGAACAGAAACGAATTACATATATCACTTCTAAGTCCCTGTGAAATAAAAATAGATCATTGAGAGAGAGAGAGAGAGAGAGGTGATTCATGCAGGAAATAATGGCTGTGATTCATCCATTAACTACTGCTGTCTAAATGTACCTGACAGGCAGCATGGAGAAGACGTCACTGCTGATTATAACAAAAGGACTACCCTACTGTTGTGTCCAGTTAGATTATGAAGATCATGGAGATCAATTGGTAATACACCAGTGAATCATTTCACCTGAACCTGAAAAGAATTATTGTTATGCTCAATAGACACATGGTGTCCTCACGATGTTAACCACCACATAGCCCGTCGTTGTGTCCACTTTTTTCTCTGTGCTGGCTTCAGTGTTGCACACGTGATCAAAAGGGGAAAAGGTCTGTGTGTAGGTGTTTGTCTGTGTGTGTGCCAGAATATACAAATATGCAAGATTTCAGTTTGCTGGCTCTTTCACCCAAGTTCTAGAACATGCACTTCAACAGCAGCAGCAAGTCAGGCAGCGCTGATTTTTACTCAAACTTTAGTTTCAGCAATGGATACATCTCTGTGGAGAAGAGTTTGCTCAAGAGCTCTGGGTACTTTTCTCATTGAAACAGAGCAAATCTGGAAGACACCATCCAACTCCAGCTGAGATAAAGAGGTGTTTTCATGGTGGCTGTGCTGCTGCAATGGTGAGGGCTTGGGAGTGGAAATATAACCCCTCTCTGGCAACAGTCATCATGGAAAATGTCTCCAGCCCAATAAAAGCACTGTTGAAACCACTGTTTAAAGAAAGAGAAAAAAAACCCAGGAGTTGCCAATAAACTAAAGCGCCAGTCAAAAAGCACTAAATCACTAAAACACACCACCAAAAAAGTTAGTAACAACAGAAATGTGGGTGCAGGCAGACTGAAAAACTAATGAGAAAAGCTGACTCTGGAATTGGAGCCAGACTGGACATACTGGGGGAAAAAAAGGAAAAGGGAAAACAATGCAGGAGTAAGTTTCACTACAAAGCAAACTGCATGAATTAGGCCTGTAAAGTCCAAGGTGACATTATATCATGGAACAGTGCGGCTGTTTAATATATCCCAAAAATGATTTT
Organism: Neolamprologus multifasciatus; assembly: GCF_963576455.1. NCBI lineage: Eukaryota > Metazoa > Chordata > Actinopteri > Cichliformes > Cichlidae > Neolamprologus > Neolamprologus multifasciatus. The sequence goes on along the minus strand of NC_140458.1, from coordinate 17,104,342 downwards.
TTTTGTACAACAGCAGCCTTGAAAACAGTTTATCACAGAGCGCCCTCCTGTGGAGCTTTTTGTATTTGTTTTCATTATAACACTTGACTGTAAAAAGAAACGTTTGGAAACTTAGACATATGATTCAATACCTTTATGAATTTTCTCGAACTTTAAAAGTTGTTATTGAGTTTTCATATAGCTTTACATGGTTAGACAAGTATCCGGAAACCTGAATTTTCTTGTTTACCTAATTACAAAATTCCTGTGAGGTTCATAAAACTCTAGTTTCACTGGCAGTTACTTGTACCCTAACTGAGGATGGGTTAGAAACAGGCAGTTTTTGTGCATTAGGCAATTGCTAAGCAATCTGCAATACATAAAACTCTGCCGTAACAAATCAAGGATATTTGCTACTATGATTCAATGTGGCATGCACAATTTAAATATTAAAGAGGGGAAAACTGAAAGTTAGCTGAAACATCACAGCCCTTTAACATGACTCAAGTACAATATTTAAAAAAATAAATGTATATATTTTTTAAATGAATTATCAACTATATTTCAAAAGGAGAGGTCATTATTGAGCATGAGGAGGTGAAAAGAATAGACTGGCTGCCAAACACCAGTGTCATAGACAGGTGTCTGATTGCACATCCTCCTTTTTGAACTTACACATAAGCTTAGACTGAGCTTCAACAGCTTCAGATAAAATAAATTGAATATTTTCATTTTTAGCAATAGTTAACCTTGAAGTAAGGATTCAGAACATTTTTGAAGTAACAGTTGCCAGTTCAGTGTTAGAGCACATCAAGTGGTTCGGCAAAATTCTGAAAGTGAAATATCCTCAGTGCATCACAGTTGGGCAATAATAGCGGGAAGTTTGTTGGACAGACAGGCCTTTATTTGTTCACACTGACAAATCTTAATTATTACTCTGATAATTTTGACATTTTTACAGAGATGAACAATTGTTCTCCACAAAGCTGTCTTTTTTTTTTTTTTTTTTTTTTATCTCACAGGAGGGCTGACAGGAATACTCCCAATATATGAACATGTGACTTTATCACACACACACACAGTGTTGTCATCTTATGGCTGGTTTAGGTTCACCTTGATAAAACACCATGCACAGGTATCCTAGTGTTTTATATACAAACCAGCCATGATGGTAACAGATGAAAAAAAGAGAGAAAATGCTGGGGCCCCCCCTCGTGGGTCCCAACTCTTTGTTGTCAGTTTCTTTGTATTTTGTTTTAAGCAAAAATACTTTTTCCTTTTCATTCCACCTACACCATTTTAAAATGTGTTATATGCTTAAAACAATACATCAATATGTCACGACTAGCGAAGCAGACTCAGGCGCAGACCACAAACTCCTTCAAACAAGAGTGAATTTATTTACAGTGCTCTCCAACAGTGAAATATATATACAAGGGTGTTTTGGGGGAAAGGGCCAGGGTTCCACGCAGCTTCCTCAAACACGCAAAACTCCTCTTCTCTCCACCACCACTCTTGCTGTCGCTCAGTCACAGTGCACAGGGAACGGGTCCAGGGAGAATCTACACACAGACAGGTAGACGGTTAGTTTCCGGGTTTAGACGTACTCACGAGTTTAACTTGCAGTTTGCAGGGGGGCGGGGGCTGACGGCTCAACGATCCAGCGACGAGTAGAGCAGGCCCGCCAGCTTAAGTAGGCCTCTAATTCATAATCAGCGGCAGGTGGGCCAGGGGCGGGAGCCCATGAGCTCCGCCCCGGCAGGAGAAAGAGAGAGCGGGAGAGGGCGAGAGAGACAGTGAGAGCAGAGGCGAGAGAGGAAAATAAACAAAACAAAACATAGCGTCTGACTGACGTCAGCTGGCGAGGTGCGGGGACTATGACACAATATGAAGAACACGAACGTAATTTGGGCCAAATGTGGAAGGAACAATTCTTCTTTGCCATCTAGTGGTATTGTTGATTATACTGATTTGTTGTTTTGTTTGTCATTGTTAAATGTAGATAAATGTTAGAGTGCTTTTTGGTTTGTAGGTGCCCACTTGTAAGATTATTTGGAATTTAGATAGGGGGAAGGTGCTAATAAGAATTTATTCTTCTTCCTGCTCCTTTTCACTCATGGGTGCAGTGCTATATTGATGGGAATGAGGGTTTGTGCATAGGAAATGAAATACTGTTGAACCATGTGTGAAACAAATAAATAAATGAATGAAATGAAATGTCTTCTTTGTACTTTCCTTGATGTCCAGTAATTTCAGCAATCTCTCTTCAGGAATCTGTTAACATCCGTGAGTCCTCATATTGAGGCTATTATTGTTATATTCTCACAGAGAAATTCATTATCAAAGGGCACTGTAAAAAATTATCAGTCTGTGGGCTAGTGTTGCTAGTGCGATTGTTGGTCCATCTATCTACATATAACATACAAATAGCTGAAGTGAAACCCAGTGTTAAAAACAACATAATGTGTCCGCTGTAGCCACTGTCTGAACTTTTCTTTGTGCACTTCGTTACATGTTTTTTCTCCCATTCTTGTCCCATTCCTAGTGAACTCTGCTGTCACTCGTTTCCCTGCTCTGGCCCACCAATCAGCCTTTGACTAATGCAGTGGGTTATCCACATCAAGCAACATCCTGCTTGATTTTTAGGGCAACACAGGAGTTATTATCAGCAAGAAACTGGAACTGATATTACAGCCAGTCAGTGAGTGAAGAATACTGTGAGAACATTTTCAATCATCAGGTAATTAATGAAACTGCATTAAATGAGCTGAATAAGAGTCCAGCCTGTTGCTCTTATGATATAATACTCCTAATAAAAGTAGAGTAACGTCAGGTAGAGACTTTTTCTGTTTGTCTTTTGTTCTAGAGCCCCATCTTCAGCTACAGCGGCATATTCCCTAAATAATTACAAGGAACGGTGACATTATAATTGGGAGATGAGGTCCTCTAATTCGATTACACAGTTGTTCTGGAAATCATATAAATAAAAAAAAGAAAGAAGCTAATTTCAAATGTGTTGATAGAAACACGTCTTGTTAAACTAGATTAGAGTCTTCCATGATGGATGTTAGCTTATCTGCTCAATGGACTTCAGCAGACAGTCCAGGACAGAGCTGGGCCTCTTGACCAGTTTGTTAAGTTTCCCCCAGTCCCTCTCTGCCATTCCACCACTGCAGCAGACCACAGCATAAAAGACAGCAGACGGAAGAGTCCTGCAGAACAGACTATATCAACTTTTGTGTGGATAACACTGTACCGACCAGGTAATATCCAAATTTATGATATTGGCAAATAAAAAAGTGGTATGGTGCCATCTCTAGTATCTATACTTTCACTGAGCATTTACCTGCATCACGTGTGTCAATGCAGTGTCAACTCTGCAGGCTGAAAGGTCCTGGCCTCGGTCAGCCCCGGTCCACTCACACGGCTCACATCACCAATCCCTGACTGCTTGATCATAACAGCAATTGGGCTGCTGGGAATATGACGACCGTTCTTCTTGATGTTAACAAGGTGCTCACCAATCTCCTTGGGAACAAACGAGATTCCTAAGATAGACTAAACAGATAAGGGTTAACGCTTATTCCTCTGCGGGAGCATATTTGACAGCAACTGTGCCATCGTTGTTGTCGTTGATGTCAAGCTTAGCAACTTTGCCTGATGCCATTCAGACCTCACCTAAAGCAGAGGACAAAAACAATGACACACACACATCATTATGATCAAACTGTTTATTAAGTAGACTTGTTACCTGTGATCTCTCCTTTCTGGATGGTGAATGGAATCACCAGGTCAAATGGTCTCAGACTTGCCACATCCAGCCAGTTCATTCCCATTGGGCAGTCTGTTGCCTGAGAGACACAAGTGCACAGGTCAGATCACAAGTTGTTAAGAGATTGTGGCAACAGTTCTGGTTACAGTGACAACATGTCACAGACTAAATTAACACAAGACCTGTAACATCAGAAGATTGTGGCTTCTTAACATTATGCAGCTCTGCTGAACTGTCCATGTGTTTCAGGCATCCCGTTTTTGACATGGAGAGAGAGAAATGAGAGAACGCACCCCCTCAGTGATGAAACACAATGGGAGACAGCAGACAATGATGCAGTCTGATGAAAAGGGACAACAGGGAGAAGCTGAACAAAAGCTGAAGCTGAGAAGGCAGAGAGACTGGAGGCTGAGGTTTTAGATACCCAGGGCTGTTGGGGCATTTGGCTCTGTTGCATGAGCTGATCTGATGGAGCTCCTTCCAGTGCTTGGAGGGTGTAGGCAGGGATGATGGAGGGAATTGAGAGAGTGAAAAAGATAAGGCATTGGAGCGGATTAAAACGGCATCAAAGGGATTTAGCGAAATGGCTGCAGCCATCAGGACCAATCACAAAGCCTCTGTAGGGGAATGGATCTTTGCTCCAGGGGACTCGTAAATCCTGTAACCAGTTGAAGCACACCTCAGCATTTCCTGTACTGAGGACCAACATAAATACAAGTCAAACATTATCAAGTTTGACTTGTAATGTGTACACACACAGAGAGTCAGTGCCAAAAAATGTACCAGTGTGAAAATTACACATACATTTTAACTCTGCCACACGGCTGTAGTAGGTTTATGTGCTCAATTCAGTTGAGAATGAATCTGTGCACTCACAACATCTGGACTGATGTGTTTACTGTCAGCATTTTAATCGCTAGTTTAAAGGCTAATAGAGATTGAAAATGTGACGTCATTCGAGGGTAAAACCGCAAAGAATTCTGGGAACTCGTGGCAAGAGGTACTAGCGCACGCAGGCTTTCAATTGAAATCAGTTACACAGCGATAAAAAGAAACAAAAAACTGTCAAGAAGCTGTTGTATTATTAACTGCAATAGCCGGTCGCATGACAGCCACGGGAAGCCGACGGGTAAAGAGATCGTTTTTTTTTATCGGATTACGTCGTTGAAGAGAAATTGTTCGAGCCATGTTTCTGAAGTAAAAAGAGGCGACGGATGGCCTGGATTGCAGCCATTCAAAGACCAAATATAACGTCCCAGAACACTCCAGCTCACAGGTTAGTCTGCTCCAAGCATTTCCACAAAGGTCAGTGTTTTGTAGTAGTTAATACGTCATTTTTCATAACATAATTGGTGATATAGGTTACAAGCAAGTCTGGCGCTGAACAGAAATTGTGGCGCTATGCTATCACTAATTGCCCAGTACGATTACAGCATACAATATTATTGTCACTGCTACATTTCTGTAATGCGAACCAGAAATTAATTCCACTACTAATTAATTACCGTTGAGCTCAAAGGTCCTATTAGTAAACGGTTAACGACTGTGTATTTATGAAGACGATTTGTGAGACTGGTAAACTTATGATACGTACGATGGTCTTTCGTTCTACACGGTGCATTTCAAGGTCCTGTACCCATCCGTCGGTAAACTGTACCTGGGCTTGTTGCAGTGACCTGAAGTTACTAAACTTCATGAGTGTATGCACTCACTCCAAGAACCGTATAATTATAAATATGAGCGTGGTGAAAGTTGGGCAGCACGTCTTTTGTCCCTCTGTGTGCTCGTAAGGGTCTAACCCTTTCACTCCTTTGATTTTTTCCTCGTATCTTTTCTTTGCCTTTTCATCAAGTCTGTCTTTGTACGGTCCGGCATTGTTCTCCTTCGTTTTGTACATAACTTTTTTGGGGGGCAAAGAAAAAGCAAGAAGGTACTGGAACCAGAGAATGAACGTTTTGCGGTGCTGCAAATGCTTGCATTTGATGCGGTACTTTGATTGTTTTGCCACGAGTTACCGGCATGCAATGCGCGAAAGTCACGTGGTCTGTCAATCTCTATAGTCTGAGCTGCTTTAAGCTAGGACTGGGCCATAATTCATATCTCGATATTTTTTTAGCTGGGTGGCGATATACAACATATATCTCAATATTTTTTTAAAGCCATAAAGTAAGAACATAAAGAGAGTTCTTAGTCAAAGCTGTGTCCTAGATGTCACACAGGCACTTTTATTAACATACAGCATAGATGTACATGAAATAATTACTCAAAAATAAATTATGAGCATTTATTAAATAATAATGCTCCATAACTAAAAAAAAAATGTTGTTTTTGTACATAACAAAAAGCTCACAATTGTGCAGTCAAAATGTAAACTAAAAGATGTTGACCATAATAATAAAGAGACAGATTTCACAGCTGCTCTGTTCCCAACTTCTACTGCTTGCCTTGAGTTTGAAATCCGCTTTGTAAGCATGTCTCTTAACAGGTGCCATTTATGATCTTTATACACACACAATACGGTAATATTACATTGAAGCACAGTACGTATCACTCCGCGACGCTCCTCGCTAGCCGTAATGCTCCGACAATCCAGCAAGCGGTGTAGCTTCGTAGCTTACCAAAGTCATACTATAACATTTGTTGACAGATTGCTGAGCACCGTGTATTACATAAAATTGGTTCGCGGTCATCAAGCACAACCAGAATTCATACATAAGGCGCACTGAAAGGATTTTAGGCTGTGCAGCCCCCTGTAGGCTTCATGGCGTTAGCGTGGTTAGCGTGGTTAGCTCGTTAGCGCGGTGAGCTCGTTAACACGTTGAAGCCGTCCAGCCCCGTGCACGGGGTAATGCACGGTAACTCGTTAACGGATATTTGCCGTGTCCATCTTGCCGTTGCCTGCAAGTGAAGCAATGGGGGAGGGGGACTTCTGTTCAGCGAAGGAGAGAGGCGAGGCCGAGTAATGTTGCGTAGAGACAAAAGTGTACGAAAGAGAGGCAAACTTGTGGCTCCACAACTATAATTATAACTTAACATTTACTATATCGATATAAACGATATTGTCACATCTTATATCTCCTATAAAAATATATCGATACTTTTAAAAAACTCGATATATCACCCAGTCCTACTTTAAGTTTTACTTGTGAAGAGCACAGCAGCTTACACAAACACCTAACTAGCTTGTACAGCTGCGACGTAAAAGTTTTACAAGCTAAGATGACCTTAAAGTAACGGGGCTACGTGTGGTGATGCTAGCGTTAGCCATGTTAGCACGTTACCTTCAACCGGTGGTCAGACTGAGTAAACAGGCTCACGGTCAGAGGTTGAGCTCTGCGTTTCACTGCAGGGTCCCTTCATTCTTCACATATCCGTGTGGAGCCGAGTGTAAATCCCAAGGCTGCACGGCCTTTGTACAAGCACACACACTTCTTAGCAGCGCAAAGCTATGAGCACAAACAGCAGCATAGAAAAATCCAGGTAGCCAGCCTGTGTCTGTCCAACCAACAATCCACAGTGTGGCTAATTTCATTTGCATTGCAACGGTATTTTTAAAATGACTGTAGAAAACATTTTGGCTTCATTTTTGGGGAGCTGTCACGTTGTCCATGTTTTCTACAGTCATTGAGGAGAACACAGCAGTGTTGCCAACTCCTCAGTAAGGAAAATCGCTATTGGCTGTCCTAAAAGTCGCTAAATGACGTCATCGCCTAATTTGCATAATTGGTCATGCTTGTGAACTACGCTGTAGGAGAGAGAAATAGCACCATGGACGAGACATAAAGTCAGTAAAAAAAACATCCTAAATGCATTTAGGCAATTATATTTACAACTACAAGTTACATTTCTTTTAGCAATTATTGTTTTAATATCATAATTCCCACCAGGGGCGATTTTAGCCCATTTTTGGGGGTGCTGGAGCACCCCCAAAATGAATCAAAGCACCCCCAAAGATTTCTTCCTTTTTTTTTTGACAATATTTGCTGTTTGTGTGACACACTACTAAAAATATAAAAAGCATTCAGTACTTGGTTGAGACGTAAGATTTTAACAACAAAAGTATACATAACCCCCCCTCAAAACGGTTTGTTCCAGCTCGCCTCTCCCCTACTCTGGCTCTAGCTTGCTGCCAGAGCGATAGTGGCTGAGACGCAGCAGAGCGGAGGTGTTAGTGCCTGGCTTAAAACAGGACATATTAGCTGCATTTAACCTTCAGTTACTCTTTATATAGTTAGGTAGGAGTCAGACCATGTTTCTTTTTTAGCTGAAAAACATTACACCCAGGTAACCTGCTGTGTTGAAAACGTGTTTTCCCACGATGTTTGCTACCCTATAATCCGTCCTGCTCTGTAGTAAAATCAGCGACATTTGACCGTCGTGTTGCTCCCATTGAAATTTATACAGCCTATTTAAAATCTAAAACTTAAAATTGTCCGCAGCCTGCTGTTGTTACCACTGTCCTGTTTGAAATGGATACTAACTAGCTAACTGACTGAATGCCCATTAACCTTATAACTCCTGTTGTGTGTGTGTGTGTGTGTGCGTGCGTTTGTGTACAGAGAGACAGCCAGGTTCATAATGGATATAAGGAAGTAGGAAGTATTTTCAAAAAAAGGAGCCGCATTCACGTAAAAGTGTAAAATCAAATGATCCATCAATCAAGAATAATGTTGGATCAGCGTTTCAATGTGTATATCTTTTATTAGATGTTCATGTGGTTTGGTTATTTGCCTTTTGGTTGAAAGTACACTGAGAGAGGACTTTTTGTTAGTGATCTTAATAGTATTTTTTCATATTAATGCAAATTTTCATCTAATTGAATACAATCTATTTGTGTATGATTGTCAGTCCAAAGAGGGAGAGAGGAAAGAGGGGAATGTGAGGAGAAAGTACAAGGTCAGTAAGAAAACAGACAGGGAATAGTAACAGGCAAAACAGAAACTATTAAACTGACAAAAAGAAAAAAAAAAAAAGATTTTATTCATACAATCTGGAAGTTGTGTTCTCCCTATATTAAAGCTGCTATACAGAATCTGCTAAACAAACTGGGTTGAAACATTTTTGACCCTCTTTAACAACATTCCAACATAACATTATAATGGATTGGGGAGATTAAAATTAATGATATATTTTTATGTGGTTCAGCCACAACTCTACTGTTGTGTTAAAATGTACAAAACAGTGATGTCATGTTTTGTGACGAGGACCCAGGCACAGAGAAACTTGATGAATTTAAGAATCTTATGATTTAATAAAGAAATTTGCAGACTTGCACAGAGATGGTAAAATTATGATGACTGATAACGGAGACGAAGACAGCAGACGATGAGGACAGGGAGAAACAGGGGTTTAAATGCACCAAGGAGACAGTTATAGAGATCTCGGGACAACTGGAGACATTTAAGGATGCAGGAACTGACAGAGACAGGGAAGAAGTCTCATTGTGATGTGTAAAGTTTATCTTGCCTGGCTGGGCAGCTCTCTGGGTGCTTAGCACCCCCAAAGCTCTGATCCTAGAATCGCCCCTGATTCCCACCCTCCTCCTTTATCCGGGCTTGGGACCGGCAAAAGTGACCCAAAATAGGCACCCTGGCGGACTTACTTTTTTTTTTTTTTTCCTTTTTAAGTAGTTTTAAACCACACAAGAATAAGGGTAAAAGAAGAACATTTTTAACCATAATGTTGTTAACAAACTACATTAGCAATCTAAATGGACCAAAAACAGACAGTCTGTACCTCTCCCAGCACTGACTTCAGAAAAGTCATGTACAAGATATTTTGAGGGTCATTGTACATGGAGCATAAAACTTCACCCATGTAGCAGTGTTCACTGGACTTGGTGACTGCAAAATGCAGCCTAAGCTCATCCCACTGGTCCAAAATGCATGAAACCACAGGTTCAATGGAGAGCCAATGTGTGGGACACACCTTGGTACATGCCAGCTGTGGTCTCAAGGCTGGAGCTGAACAAAAACACCCTGATAACAGAGCCATGTCACTGCAACCAGGGCAGGAAAAGAAAGGTGGGCTTTGGTCCACTGTCTTCCATACAAAGGATGTTTGAAACACTGTCATTGACTGCAGCCATGCAGATGTGGTTGCAGTCAATAACAGTGTAGTGTACATCTGTATTGTTTTTTAAATAAGTTTGACACACCACAGCTAAAGTGTAGCTTTTAATTACTGTCACCTATTACAGTGTAACTAAGAATACAAAGTGATACATTAAAATTTCTGGGGTCAACATGAAGAGCTTAATTCCTTTCTTGCTCAGTGTGGTACTTAACCTCTTAAGCCCCAAGCCTACCTGATCTCCTGCTTTTTGCCCCCGTATCAGGGGGCGTTGGGGCTTAAGAGGTTAATGGATTGAAAAGAAAAAAGATGGCACCCTTGTAGTTCACACAAGGGTTGTAGTGATGATTCAGGGTTTTAATTTGTAAGGTTTTAATTTTGAGCCATCATAAATTTTAAAACAGGAAAGTATACTATTTAACCAATGTTAAGCCAAAGCTAATATAGCTGTTTATATATAGCTACTTATAATTTTAAGAGGTACAAACACCAATGAGTAGACCTCCCAGAATGGGAACAGCGCTCTTTGTGTGGTTCGAGTAAACAGTCAAGTTCACAACTATGACTGAGAAGAATCCGCCTGTGTACAGCGGCAGGCTGCCTTCCTAGAATTTGGATATCCCCCGTGCGCTCGTCAACTGGTGATAAAATCCAGGTCAGATACAGTTACATACAAGCATACAGTACACAGTACCGCTCAAAGGTCAGAGGTCAGTTAGAAAAGTCCCTGATTTTAACAGAAAATTGGCTTTAATGCAACATCACATGAAGTTTATCAGTAATGTTTCACAGCTTTAATCAAATCCTTCATCATCCATAAGTTGTGATGGAAAAATGTCTGCACGCGTGCAGGAGCCCATTTTTAGAGACAATCACTCCTGTGTTATAATGTTCATTGAAGTTTATCAGGTCAGATGACCAACAGATGATAAGAAATATAATCTTACTAATTATTAGAGTCACAAGTACTTTGCTAAGCAAAATTCAATGAGGTTAGGCTGGAGATTGAGACGTTAACATAAAAGGTTCAATTGGTGATGCATGAAAAAAAATAATTTTCTTCTAAAAATCTATTGGAGAATTCTGATTGTAAGAAATAAAAAATATTCAAAGAGTGAAAATGTTAAAAAAACGTGAAGGTTTTGTGCAGCTGGGTGTTGCAGCCCCTTTAGAGGAAAATGGAAACTTGGTTTCATGAGGTTAAAAACAAACACTGGGATGATCCAGACACATTTATTGTTTCTTTTATCACCACAATAGTTTCAGTTTGTGCAAAAATCTTTTAAAAGCTGTTTTGAGTGATAATGTGTTAAGCTTGCATTAGATAAGACAATGTACCACTGAACACAGGAGGGATTATTGCTGAAAATGGGTCTCTGAACACCTCTGTAGATATTCTATTAAAATCATTCATGATTTGTGATCAGTGTTAATATTAAGCATTTATATGATTATTTTTGATAAATTGCTGTGATTCAATCTGAAACCAAATTTGAGTCTATTCTGAAAACAAGACGTTTCTAATTCACCTCAGACCTTTGAGCTGTAGTCTACATTGTAATGATAGTGTATGGTTATTGATTAGAGCAGATGATATGAGACTATCAGGAGAGACTGTTAAAAAGTTATGAGCTGTCTTGATGCAGAGAAAGTGGAGTTTGTCATCCTGGAGCTGCTGCCAAGATTGAATGATGCTCTGCCTCTGTGGTCAAGTTCAGACATAGGCTTTAAGCAACCATGAGCCACTGATAAGCGTGATAGATTAATAAGCATGTATAAAGTGGACTGTTGAACAGCTCTGATAGGAGAAAGTCAATGAGCACGCAATAAAGTGGACTTGTTAGGGCCAGTTTACCATCAGCCTTGATAAAGTTTAACTTCATTTGTATTGAAAGACAGACTTTAAAGAAGATTCTTATTTGAAACTGGTGATAAAATCCAGGTCAGATACAGTTACATACAAGCATACAGTACACAGTACCGCTCAAAGGTCAGAGGTCAGTTAGAAAAGTCCCTGATTTTAACAGAATATTGGCTTTAATGTAACATCACATGAAGTTTATCAGAAATGTTTCACAGCTTTAATCAAATCCTTCATCATCCATAAGTTGTGATGGAAAAATGTCTGCAAGCGTGCAGGAGCCCATTTTTAGAGACAATCACTCGTTGTGTGGTTCGAGTAAACAGTCAAGTTTTTCACAACTATGACTGAGAAGAATATGCCTGTGTACAGCGGCAGGCTGCCTTCCTAGAATTTTGATATCCCCCGTGCGCTCATCTCTGCATTGTGTGCATTACCTCTCTTGGAAAATTAAAACTAGAGCAGCTTTTTATGTTTTTTTTCATTCACTATCAGCTTACACCAAAGGTCTACTCTGAAGAAGATTCTTCAAAACATTCAACAGAGGCACCAATCTTTCTAGGAGTTGAAATCCCAGCAAATTCACCCCTAAGTCAGACTGTACAATACAGAAAACAAAAGAGCTACATCTCAGACTCTACAGGCTTCAGTTAGCATGTTAAATGTGAAAGTTCAGTCAGAAAACGACTGAACAAAAACAGCCTTAGTTGAGCCATTAACTAAAGTGACAAACATTGCTCTAAAAATACTCCCCTGATCCAAGTAGTCACCCAAACCTGGACGTGGATTTAGAGGCCTGAGGGCCATCTCACACATTTATTTAGAATAAAACAGGTTTCTTGTTTGTGTCGTGGAGGATGTCAACATAATGTGTACAAGTACCCAGTAAACATCAGTGCAAACAGCTGTCCATAAAAATCACAGCGTTACAAATTCTATATTTGACCTGGATTTTCACTTTGTGTATATTAAGACATCCGAAGCAAACACACATGTATGTGAGCTCTGATAATGAGCGTCTGTCATTCAAGATATTTAAGCTGCCCGCTGATTGAAGAAAAAAACTAGAATATAAAAAACTGAATTTCAGCACAAACACATTAGAATCTTGTGGACGTATGCCTTTTACATGTTGGTAAAATGTTTAGGGTGAGATGGAGATATAACACTCATGCACCCTGAAAATTATGAAGGTCTAAATATGTATCAAAGGGACTCACTGAACATCAGTGGATTTCTATGGGGCAAAGGTACTTAAACCAGCCACTGTGACCATTGCTACAGAGCAGAATGAAGAATACTGATGGGGACTGTGAGGGTTTGTAGTTAAATTCCTGCTCTTACAGCATCAGTGAGTGTCTGTTTAAAGAATATTATCATACTTTTACATCACTATGGAACACCAGCATTTCTGCAGAGGACAGAACCACCTGCTTTAAACTACCATGATGCTCTGTGTTGTGTTGTCATGGCAATATGAAGTCAAATAAATACAAATGTAGAAAAATGCACATTTGAAGGAGGACAAGAAGACAGGCAACTGGAAGAGCTTTTGAAACAGGAAAACTTTTTGGGATTTCTCTTAATTTACCTGGAAATTTTGCTAATACAAGTCAAGGAGGAAACAAGGAGGCAGGTTGGATTATATTTGAGGACAGGACGCATGAAGGAGAAGCATGAGGAGAGAGAAAACAGCAGAGCGACGGTGAAGAGCTAATCATGGATCAAGTCAAAGAAGCAAGCATCAAAACTGTGAGTAAACATAACACACAAAAATTTAAAAATTACTGTGCTGATTAAGGAAACATTACATTTGGTTAGTTTGGGGTCTCGAGCTTCAGGTTTGTGGGTTCAGTTGCTCTCAAAATTGAGGAAAGACAAAAAATGTTTCTTTTGAAAGGTTGTTGGGGGATTCTTACTGTAAGAAATATCTGGGTGTGCATTTGCTTTTATTTTAAAAAAAAAAAAGTTGAATTTTATTTAGTCACATTGAAAAGGGAAAATTGGAGGATCAGGACAATAATGTAGCCAAATTTACTGTTTCCTTAATCAGAACAATAATTTTAATCTGAACTAGAAATGTTGAAATGGGTTGTTTTCTTTCTTCTCTACTGATCACTGTGTTACATGTTTAGTTACTTGTCAGTCTACATGGTTAATGGTACTTTTAAAAAATGCAGTTTATTCGTAATTTTGTAGAAAAAGGCTCTGCACCTGTGAAAAACAAATCCAAACCCCCAAAATCACTGTAGATCAGAGTAGCTAAGCTCTGGTTAACTGCAATTATATTACAGGAGATTAAAAATATTAGAATGATTGAAAGAAACAAAGATTGCTTTAAGGTCTGAAGATTTGACTTTCTTATTGAAAGAGACGAAAACTAATCCATGTGTGACACTGAGAAAAAACTGAAAGCTAAAAATATCTGGAGGTCCAACTGTTGTTATACAAATGTGCAAACTTGATTCAATGATATTAGAAAGCAAATCAGATGTTTAAAAAGGTAATATATAAAAATGATTTTTATATTACTTGAAAAATGATGTTGGTTAGTGCAGCTGTATTTGGAAAAAGTGCTGGGTCACTAGTAAGATGAGATTTAATGTGATAAACTGAGGGAAGGTAATATAATCTGCACACTCGCTATTATTGTTGTAATCCACACACCACCATTATTGTTGCATCCATACACCAGCTAATATTTTATCAAACATTAATCATAATTGGTGATCAATGCAAGTTTTAAGCAATTATATTTATTTGCATTCAAAACATATTTACAAAATATGAAAAGGAATCTTGTTTTTTTTTAAAGACAAAAGGACGTTTCTAACTGACTTCAGTTAGCTGAGCTGTGGAGGAGATTGATGAGCACGCAATAAAGTGAACTTGTTAGGGACAGTTTACCATCAGCCTGGATAAAGTTTAACTTCATTTGTATTGAAAGACAGACTTGAAAGAAGATTCTTAATTGAAACTGGTGATAAAATCCAGGTCAGATACAGTTACATACAAGCATACAGTACACACTACTGCTCAAAGGTCAGAGGTCAGTTAGAAAAGACCCTGATTTTAATAGAAAATTGGCGTTAATGCAAAATCACATCAAGGTTATCAGTAATGTTTCACAGCTTTTAATCAAATCCTTCATCATCCATTTATTGTTTCTTTAATCACCACAATAGTTTCAGTTTGTGCAAAAATCTCTTAAAAAGCTGTTTTGAGTGATAAGTTAGGCTTTAATGTGTTAAGCTTGCATTAGATAAGACAATGTATCACTGAACACAGGAGGGATTATTGCTGAAAATGGGTCTCTGAACACCTCTGTAGATATTCTATTAAAATCATTCATGATTTGTGATCAGTGTTAATATTAAGCATTTATATGATTATTTTGATAAATTGCTGTGATTCAATCGGAAACCAAATTTGAGTCTATTCTGAAAACAAGACATTTCTAATTCACCTCAGACCTTTGAGCTGTAGTCTACATTGTAATGATAGTGTATGGTTATTGATTAGAGCAGATGATATGAGACTATCAGGAGAGACTGTTAAAAAGTTATGAGCTGTCTTGATGCAGAGAAAGTGGAGTTTGTCATCCTGGAGCTGCTGCCAAGATTGAATGATGCTCTGCCTCTGTGGTCAAGTTCAGACATAGGCTTTAAGCAACCATGAGCCACTGATAAGCGTGATAGATTAATAAGCATGTATAAAGTGGACTGTTGAACAGCTCTGATAGGAGAAAGTCAATGAGCACGCAATAAAGTGGACTTGTTAGGGCCAGTTTACCATCAGCCTTGATAAAGTTTAACTTCATTTGTATTGAAAGACAGACTTTAAAGAAGATTCTTATTTGAAACTGGTGATAAAATCCAGGTCAGATACAGTTACATACAAGCATACAGTACACAGTACCGCTCAAAGGTCAGAGGTCAGTTAGAAAAGTCCCTGATTTTAACAGAAAATTGGCTTTAATGCAACATCACATGAAGGTTATCAGTAATGTTTCACAGCTTTAATCAAATCCTTCATCATCCATAAGTTGTGATGGAAAAATGTCTGCAAGCGTGCAGGAGCCCATTTTTAGAGACAATCACTCCTGTGTTATAATGTTCATTGAAGTTTATCAGGTCAGACGACCAACAGATGATAAGAAATATAATCTTACTAATTATTAGAGTCACAAGTACTTTGCTAAGCAAAATTCAATGAGGTTAGGCTGGAGATTGAGACGTTAACATAAAAGGTTCAGTTGGTGATGCATGAAAGAAAATAATTTTCTTCTAAAAATCTGTTGGAGAATTCTGATTGTAAGAAATAAAAAATATTAAAAGAGTGAAAATGTTTCACACAGTAGAAATTTGTATTCATCGTTTATATTGTTTTTTTCTGATTTTAGTGTTTATTTGTGAGTGTAGTTTTTATTTGCATGATTTTATTCTGTTTGTATCACATTGTTTCAGTGTGTTATTTTACATTGTTTTAATCCACTGTGAATTGGCTGGCAATGGGACAAATTAGCTGATAGTGATCACATGTTGAGGCATGGGTGTGTCCAGAGGTGTCCTTTCAGCTGTTTAAAGATTGTATTAAAAGGAAGCAAGCTGAGCACTGGAAGGAGAGAGGCCCTAGATTGGAAGAGGAACGCATGAAGGCCAGGTAGAAAAGTGGGAGCCGCTGCGTGATCGTGGGGGGTGCAATGCCTCGTCTGGAGACCGGTCAGCGTGATGTGGTGACCCAGTTCCGACAGCAGGAACGGTGACAGTAGGAGACAACGTGTGTGATTGACATCAGGGCAGATGTATACCACTGCCTGCATTTGTGAGTAGTGTCTCACTGTTGTTCACTGGGTGCAGCCGTGTTGGGAGAGGGTCGCAATGGCTATAAGCCAGGGCAGCTTCTGGGATGATGGTTCTGGCTCCTATTTGTTTTTACTTACAAGTGATGACGTGAGGGGAGCCGCGGTGGTATCGAGTGACAGACTCCAATGCAGAATGCGAACTGGGCTGGGATGTGATGGGCCCAGTGGACGGACGAGACTGGGACAGGAGGCTCCTCGTCTTCCTGATACGAGGCTGGCATGGACCCCGCTCAGCAAGAGGAATTTCTGTCCAGCTCAAGAACACACAAGGAATATTTGTCCTGGGTTGTGGGACTGGGTGGGGTTTCTGTGCATGAAGAGAATTGTATTTTGACCAGTTTTAGAATAATCTTATCCAGTCTCAGTGGGAATTTTAGCATATCGAGAAAATTTCATTGTATACTTTATTTCTTAGTATCTGGCTTGTTTTATTCCTGCTGTCCACCTCGTGGAATAAACATGAATGAAACAATACTTTCCTGTCAAAAACAATATTTTAGTCAGGGCTAGCGAAAGGTTTCCTATATATCATGAACATCTTTCCTCTTTGTCTTCCTGTAGTTTAGTTTCATTTTCTTTCCCCAACCGGTGGAGGCAGATGGCCCCTCCCTGATTCTGGTTCTGCTGAAAATGGAGTTTTTCCTTCCCACTGTTGCCAAGTTCTTGCTCATAGGGGGTCATTTGATTGTTGGGGCTTTCTCTGTATTATTGCACAACCTTTATCTTACCATATATTTCAAGTTTATATGTTGTGAATTGGCTTGATTTAAATCAAATTGAACTCATTCAATTAAAATCAAATATAACTTGTAATCGAATCAATTCAAATGTAAAGTCATCTCACTCAATTTGGACAACTAGCACTGAAACATACACTGACATCCTCTGCTTCCCAATTAGCAGATCATAGGTTGCTGTTTTATTCATGACTCAATACTTGAATGGTTTTAATAAACATTTAAAAAGGACATTGCTTCATTGTCTGATTAATTCTTTGTCTGTGTCAGTCCTTAATACACACACATGTATACAATAATTCTAGTTGCCACAGTCTCCGGAGATCCTATGCTCCGTTTTCTCATACTTTTCTTCACTGTTTACCTCATTTTGCCCAATAAAATGTACTAATTTTTGTAAACAATGACTTGTTTTATGCCATTAAAAAAAACTGTCTCCATATGAGGACGTACTTGAAGAGAAAAAGTCACCACTTTGCATTTTACAAATCAAGTAAACAAACACGGGCTATTTATCATATAATTAACTTTAGGTCTGTGGGATGGAAGGATGGGAGCTTTAAATGTTGTGCCTCCATAATTATTCTAGAGTCTTTACAGTGTTCAGCCCCTGCTGTGATTTGGTGCTACATACATAAACTTGAAATGAATTAATCCACCTGTTCACAGGAGATCACAGGAAGATGACACCAAACATCAGAAGATCTTATTGTGCGCCACAGTAAAAGGGTGGTTTCTTGGGGCTAAAAGCACATAATAAACTACAGCAGAAGCTCACATAAAGCAGGAAATAAGCAGGCACCACTTGATCTGCTAATGCACGTTTCCCACTTTTATTGTTGCCTCATTCACTAACAGTTCAATGGTGCAAGATTACCATACACAGACTTAGGATATCTGCATGACACATCTGGGGTTAACTGATATTAATTGTCAGAGGGGGGAAATATCATGGCTAGTTTTGTTTGAAAGGCATTAACAGAAAAACAAACACACACAGAAAAAAGTGATGAGGTGAAGAAAGACACAATAAGTCTGCTGTCTTTGTTTTAGATGTCACCAGCTACTTTGTATAGTCCTATATCTCTGATATTAGAAAAAAGTTAAATGAGTTAAAATACACCTTTATTTTGATAGAGTTCAGATGGATGCCTTGCATGACTAATAAGTAGATCTCCTCCAAAAAAATAACAGACTTCTAATTCACTCAAACCGCTTTCTAATAAAGAGGAAGCACTAATGTAACTCACCTCCTCAGTCGAGCTGCAGGGGTTACATTTTAAGTCTCCTTTTCCTTTTTCCACCTCTCTCTTACATTCAAACCCTCTCTTAGTTCACACTAGAACAGGCTGCCACACCATCATTTGGTTTAATATGAGTGGAACAACTAAACTGCACTGACTTTATTTGAGCAGTTAGTTCAACCTTTTAATAATATCAGGGTTCATACACATCTTTCAGGGTCAAATTCAAGCACTGTTTAAGCACATTCAAGGTCCATTTTCAAGCTTTTCCAGCACATTACCAAAAAAGAAGAAAGCATGTTTCACTTTGCATCACCTCAGTAAGACCATGTAGAAATTTAAACAAATCATCTTAGGTCGACTTAAATGTCTTTTATGTCTGTTTTTTTGTTAAAACAGAGGAAAATGCACCTCACAAAATACTGAAAAAGGAAACGTTGCCTTACATGCATATAGTGTACAAACTCAACAAACACATTCCTCTTAAAAATTAAGATGTGCAAATGTGAACAAATCAACTTGTTAGAGATCTTCATCTCCACTGTAAATAAACAACAACCCAGAAAACAAGAAAACTGCACCAAACACCAACAAATGAATGTCTTCTCATCAGATATTGAAGCTTCTTTCCTGTGTGGTGTTTGTTTGTTTTTTTGTTCTTTTTAACTAGTTAAGCACCCACACCCAGAAAAATGGGGACATTTCATTTTCGAGCAGGAAGCTCCCCCTTTTTGTTACCCTTTAGATGAATAGAGTTTTTTAATTAAATGCATATTCTGTAATAAATGTTATGTTTTATAAAAAGTAGGATAATTTTAAAAAAAAAAACTTGTATTATAGTTCTATTGCGTAGAAAAAAAACTGTCTTGTTTTCTGTTGTCTGTTATATAATATTAGGGATGTTTGTGACAATTAATTTCTTAATGGACTAAACTAACCAATAGTCCACAACTAGGAAACACTGAAATTTTAAGTTAAGTTTGAAAACAGTTTAAAAAAAAACGCCGCCTCTCCTTCCTGGTGTGGCCGGCCAATTTCCCCAAATGGCGTCTCATCCTTCCAAAGGGCATTAGAGGAGAGTAGGAAGGAAAACTACCATCTCCAGAAAAAAATGCAACAAATTGAAGAAGAGAAACTTCAACTGGAGGACAAGTGTAGACGAATGGAAGCCCCAAATAAAGAGCTGGAAGACAGACAACAGCGCCAGCCGGACATAAAAATTATTAATGAGGGCTGGGGAATCAAGTTTGCTCAGACCCGAGAGCAAATTGTGCACCTCATTAAAGAAAACAAGCAAAAGAGTGCAGAACTAAAACAAATGACCAACCAGCTCCAAGACAAGAAAACGATGACTGATAAGATACAATGGGATCTCCAATACATGGACCGAAGGAATCAGCTCCTCCAAAGACAGCTCCATGAAGCTGTGGAAGAAAAGAAAGAAATCCTCCAACAGAAGGAAGAGCATGACAAAAAGCAAAGAGACATGCAGCACGAACTGAAGAGCATGCAGGAAAAATACCGAATGCTGAAAGAAAGCCTGGATGAAACACTGCGCCAAAATGAAGACCTTCTTCAACAGAAAGAGCAACAACAAGAAAGACTGAAAGAAGGAAAACATATTGTCCAGGACTTTGAGTCTAAAAATCTAAAACTGCAAGAGTTTTGTAATCAGCTGGAGGACAAAGCAACTAAAGTGGAAGAAGAAAAGGACAAACTGGAGAAATGGTGCTCACAGATACAGAAAAGGATCGAGCAAAATGCGAGAAACAACTCCGAGCTCGTTAAGGGGATTTTGGTGGAATTCAATAACTTGAAGCGTGAAAACACTCAAATGCAGGCGCAAAAACAACAACAAGACAAAATACATGAAGACCTGCAGCTCACGCTCCAAGAAATCCAGAAAAGAACTGAGCACTTAGAAGACAAGCACAAAGAAGTACAACAGAGAAATGCAGACATGCACAAGGACAAGCTGATACAAGAGGCAACATCCAAACAACTCAAAGACAAGCTTGAAGAACAACAAGCAACATTAGAAGAGGTGGAACAAAGATGTAAGAAACTTGAAAAGCAAAACACAGAAACAATTGATGAGTTGAGAAATCTCATCCTGGAGAAAAAAGCGCTCGTGGAAAAGTGCATGAAAACAAAGAAAAAATGGTTCCACTTGTTCCGGAGGAGAGACGCTACTGCTTCCTCACCTGATGTAGCCTCGTCTTGCTCCACCTCTGTTAACCCCCCCAACCAGTCCCGGCAGTTGACTGTCCCCTCCTGAGCCTGGTTCTCCCGGAGGTTTCTGCCCGTTTAAAGGCAGTTTTTCCTCCCCACTGTCGCCTAGTGCTTGCTCAGAGGGGATTGTTGGGGTTTTCTCTCCTCTACCTTTTTTCTTCATTTACTTGTTTAACTTTTTTCATTATTACTCCATTTTACCTTGTTTCTTTATTTGCTTGCTTGTTTAACTTTTTTTTCAACTTATCTAAAAAATAAACCAATTGAATTTATCCTTTGAGTATTTTTCATCTCATCTTTACAGAATTTCTCCAAAACATTTTCAAACATTCAGATCTGTCTTTTATTTTCTTCTTGAAACCTCATGAATGGTGAACTAAAAACCCAGGAATATGGTTTGAAACATTGTTTCAGCTGAAACTGGCATAACATGCTTGAGTGTGTGTGTGTGTGTGTGTGTGTGTGTGTGTGTGTGTGTGTGTGTGTGTGTGTGTGTGTGTGACAGGTGACAGGGTATCAAAAGGTCAGAAATATAAGTGCCAACATGAGCAGTGTCCACAGAAACCTCTGAATCTCAGCTCAAAGCTCAAATAAACCATTTCTACAACCACCAAACAAAGCAAAGATACCAAACAGTTAAAAGAGCAGTGACGTCACCACGAATCTGTGGTCAGGTAATATCCATATTTTGATTGATGATTTTCTGGAGTTAAATGTGAACCGAAGCATATTTTCAAAGGTGTTATATGCTATGAAATACTTTTAAATAAAATAATCTCTAATTAATTAGGTGTGGGAAATAAAAGAAAATCTAATTTTTCTATGTTTGAGTCACAGTAACTTCACTGGGCTCACATTTTACTGATTCCATTCTTTACTCGCAGGTTTTAAACGCTTAAAGCACTTTCACAGGTTTTTATATTCTTTTGAAAATTCATGTGAACTCAAGCTGTCAGCTTTGATAATTGTCCACATTTGTCATTTTGACGATTATCCGTTTATTTTAATGAATACAGCAAACAGAAAAAAACTAACAAATTAACAAACGCGGCTCCTAATAAGACAAAACCTGATGATGCTGCAAAACGCAGTTAAGTGAGAGGAGGCTGTAAAATGGAATAACTGAAAAAGTGGCCGTGTACAGAGGTGGCGTTCCTCACCCTCTCCGTAGAGGTTGTCAACAAAGTTGGAGATGGTGTAGTCGAACGCCGCAGCTGAGATGCCGTCGTTGTCCTCAATGTCGTCCACAAACTTCAGCCCCTCTCCCTGGTTCACTCCTATTAGGATGTCATAGTTTAGGAACTCCCCCTGGTGGAGAAAATAAGGAAGAACATGCTGAGTGCATCACAAGTCTACAACAGGAAGTGCAGCTGAAACACAGCTTTGGGAATTGGCAGCATTTCATTTCCCAGTAAACAAAAAAAAAGATTAGCTGTTGGCTAAAATCCCTACTATAAACTGTAAATACTGCAAATGTGTGCAAAGAGCTGCAAACTAACATATATACATTGCAAACAATAAATACACAATCCAAAATAAAAACACCTCTGAAAATGCAGTGGAAACGTTTGCTCTGGCGGCGCTTCGCATCAACATGTATACGAGGTACATTGTACTTTTGAGACTTGATCTGTGCATAGGTGCATCTTTGATGTGCAGCTCAGAGATCCACAATCCAGCACGTTTCTGTTTCTCTGACTGCCAGGCTGGCTGATCCGAGGTCACGTCAGAGCTTTCTCCCTTTTCCTTTCCTCATTCAATTCTGTCCCGTATCTAGCAAGTGAAAATAAAAAATAAATAAAATAAACAATAAAAGGTGAATCAAATAGACCATTACGACAAGGCTGGGATGGTCAGTTTGGTAAAGTAAATCCGTTGGGCATCTGTCTTCGCCTTTAGACAATAATTCTGATGGCAAGAACCAAACGGGACAGGCAAAAAACAACAACAACAACAACAACAACAAAAAACGTAACACAAAATTAAAAGGGAGTAACGTTAAAATAACGAACAAATATACACACTTTTTAAAATGGCCTATCCCCCCCCCCCCCCCCCCCCCCAAGTCAAAGAAATGCAATTTAAAATAATTAATGGATATTACCCAGCAGCTGAAATGCTTAAAAAAAGGTTTGGGTTTGAGGTGGAGCCATGTGGATTTTGTTTACAAAATGAAGAAAGTATTGATCATTTGTTTTTCTTCCTGCTCAGTAACGACTGACTTCTGGCAGGATTTGGTAGACTGGTTGAGTGTAAGAATAGATGGGATGACCCCACTGACTCTAACACAGGTTTTATACAATAATGGCGATCCGTCTAAGGAACTTGCCATGCTCCACAATATGGTAATAATTATGGGCTAATACCACATTCATAAGTGTAAATGGCAAAACAAAAGACCTTCCCTAAGTGCACTGAAGATTGAATTGAAGTCTTTTTTGTCATCTTTAGAATTAGTGAAGGATTCATGTAAAGATGCTGCTTTGATATGTGAAAATGGGACCCAGTTTCTATCCTTTTAATGAATATGTTTCGTTTGGTGTACCAAGTAAGCCGCATGTATGTTAAAGTGTTCACGGAAAGGATATTGTTAAATGTCATAAGAATGGCCTTCACACATATTTATATTGTTTTTTGTTTTTCTGTTAGTCTTCTCCTATTTCTTTTGTTTTCTTACTCAACATTTCAAGATGTTGTTGCAGCAATGTTGTCTCCCAATGAGAGATTGTAAATGTGTGCAAAATATAAATAAATAAAAAAAAAACAAAAAAAAAAAAACAAAAAACAAATGACGGCTCACGGAGGGGGGGCAAGATGGCGGAATAAGCTGTTGTACAATCTGCAGGTCTGATTAGGAAACGTGATTTTGATGTCCTGAAAAGTACTTTACCGACAAACAGTTACTCCAAAAGGAAGTAGAAGGCAAGCGAAAACCCCCTGGAAGTTACTTTGAAAGACCCTCAAAAAAAAAAAAAAAAAAAAAAAAAGACGGTCACGTGACCCGCTGTCCCCTTCCTTATCTGATCATGTGATTAACAGAGCTAACGAACGGAGCAGCCGGATAGACTACTCTTCACTATTTCAGCTTGAAGGTAATGGGAGCTTTATTAGTCCTTTTCTCAATATGAACGCATTGAGACGGCTACCAAAGGCACCGTTAGTCCTTTTTACATGGCTGATAGGCACGGAAATGGTTTTCTGTTGTTTTTGCAACACAGGGAAAAAGAAATTAGAAATCCTGGGTGAAATTAATAGTTTTTAAACCAAACAGTATACCTCGCTAGTATAGTTAATATTGCTAGTTTAAATGTAAGATGACAGTGTTATTGTTGGCTATTGTGGCATAAAGTTATCTCTCTAATAGACTTTGGTCATCTAATAATAAGTAAGTGGTGTTATTATGGGAAAACTAAAGCCCCTATGGAGAGAGGTTAAATTCAAAAACCTCACAAATGTATGTGATATAAACTATGGTATTAAGTTATGATTCACATCAGACAAAGGAATGCTCTAATTTACACAAAAATATACACCGATTTCAACAAAAAAGTCCCTTTACACACAATTTTTAATGTGTAACTTTACAAATGTGATCATTTTTACTTTCAAAAAGCTTCCAATGAGTGTAAATTTCTACAGATATTTGACATGATGATGTCACATGTGTGAGGTTTCGAGACACTTTTTGCCTGTGGACTATGTTCTCTATGCTTATCTTCAGCTAGATTAACAAATGTACATAATGGTAAAAAAAAATTGTCTTAAAAATATTTTTCAGACTCACTGATTCTTCATGGATTTAATGGACGCTGCATTTATTTTTTCGAACCAAGCTCAATTTTTCCGATGTTTTGCATCCAAATAAACAGATTTGACCAATTAGATAGCTGCCTTTGGCAACAAGCAGTCTCATAGCTCAAATCGGGCACCCCCAGCTGCCTCCTCTGGCCACTGGGGCAGATGTTGAGACCTGGCTGTCCTCACCCTGGGCGGCAACCCACCTCCTGAATCTGGTGCAGTGGTTGCAAAGCAGACAGTTTCACTTACAAAGGATATAACTTTCTTTACACTTTTTACTTAAATGTGTGGAAGCTGCAACAATTTCTTTTCTCTCTGAAAAATCACTGAGCAGTAAACCCCATGAGAGAATCATGTTTGTTTTTTATAGGTGAATATTCTGTATTTGTTTCCAGCTTTGTCTCTTACATACAGAGATTTCTCTGGACTGTGTGTGTTTCAAAGACACTGACTTCCTCTAATGTTATTTTCAAAAATGTTATTTCAAGTTTCTTTCACAACAGTCATGAGCCCTTCCCCATTTTTGTTCCAAGTCAGCCTCTCAGTGGTACACTTTTTACACCCAGTCATGTACTAAACAATCAGATTTATTTAGGATTTTCCACCTCTTTGTTTTTAAATTGCACCACTTTTACAAGCTTGTGTTGCCCTTGTTTCACTTTTCTGTTATCCCACCTAAAAGCTATTCAAACTTCTAAAAAATGTCAATTACAGTCATATTATTACAGTCACAATATTTTTGCAGATTTAAATACAGACATATTTGCATAATTCTACAGTTTCAGTACCACCTTTACACTTTAAACATATAACTATAAACCAAGAATCCATTAATCTTTTTTCACAAACTAATTTTAATGTTCTTTTTGAACAGGAACAATGTCAGTGGTGACGCTTGAAAAGTGTCGAGAGAATATTCGAAAACAGTTGGACAATGTAGTGGACTTCTGGCTCAAATACTCTCTTGACAGAGTACATGGGTACTGCCTTTACACTGGAATATGTTTCTACTGCTATATTGTCCAAATCCTTGTAATGAGTTCTTTTGCTTTCTATTTTAGAGGCTTCTTCACATGTATTGGAAAGGATGGGAAGATCTATGATGAGCTGAAATATGTCTGGCTGCAGGGTAGACAGGTGAACCTCGACAGTGATTGTAATAATCTGCTGCGACATTAGGTTGTTCACTGTGAAGATTTTGCTATACATGTGTCTCACAGGTGTGGATGTATTGTCGCTTGTACCGAACCATGGATCGCTTCCACAAGCCTGAAATCCTTGAAGCAGCAACAGTTGGTGAGTGTGAATGTAATGCTTGACTATACAGCTCTGTATCATGAGCGTTGTGTTTTTCTCAGAAGTGACAGCGTCCAGTCGTTGTTACCAAGAAAGAGCAGCACATAATAAAGGTTTCGTGCATCTTTTTTAATATGCATTTACTGTGTATTTATATCACAAACGATAAATGTTAATCATTGACTTGACTGACTTGAAAGGTCTCATATCTTAACAATCAATTTATTTCTGCTTTTATGAGTTTGTGTTTTTAACATTCTAGGCCAGCGGTCTCCAACCTTTTTTGCGCCACGGACCGGTTTATGCCCAACAATATTTTCACGGACCGGCCTTTAATGTGTCGCGGATAAATACAACAAAATAAAACTAGTACCAGTACAGAAAAAAAGATTTATTCATAACACAAGGGAAAAGACCCAGGAAAACCGAGTTAACGATAAAAACGATAACAAAATAACGCTGAAAACCGATAAAAACCCTGAAAACCATACATTTCACACCTGAGCCTCAACTCTCGCGGCCCGGTACCTAACGACTCACGGACCGGTACCGGTCCGAGGCCCGAGGGTTGGGGACCGCTGTTATAGGCAACAAGGTATAAAGTATGACCTGTGATTAGTGGATGTTACTTCTAACACTGAAGCACCAAGGCCTCTGTTGAACAAAGGGGGGCGTGTCCAAACGAAGCCCATGTTGAAGCCCAAAGATAAGCAAGACCTCGTTTCTCTGAAATGATGCGACTGCCCTGTTATGTGATTGGAGCTGTTTTGTGAACTGGATCTGAGGATCATCAAAAGCTTGCAGGGAGATTGTAAGCACATTAAAAAGGTGAAAAATATCGGCAGTTAGGGAGCATTTTGACATCATAGCTCCCAATAATAACAAATTATTATCTTCTCAAATCAGTTTAGAGAACATATCTATATAAAGGGTAGCACAATGGTGTGGTGGTTAGTCCTGGTCCTGAGTTTGACTTCACCACCTTGCTGGGCCCTTTCTGTGCAGAGATTGCACACTGGCAACCCACTCACCAGCTCTGTAACCTTTAAGGGAGATAAACTTGGCTTTTGTAGGCAGAAACTCTTTCCCCAGCCCAAAGACTTTTTCCATCTTGAACAAACTTATTTCCCTTTTGTTGGGCTTACCCCCACCAGAGCTGCTTCCAAGCTCGCACTTCATACTACTCCTCTTCAATCCTTTTGTTGGTGGAGTGGTGGCCTGAGGATCAGGACCCTGTAACTGCTGCACTCCCTATTCCTTCATCCAGGAAGAAGTGGAGCTCCTGTTTCGGGCACTCAGCCTGTACCTGCCGACGTTGACACCAGCCAGAGCCTGCAGCTCCATCCGCTTTCCTTGCTACACACATCCTTTAGGTCACTTGCTGGGCCTCCCGGGGAGTTCAACTAAATGCTGATAAAACGGAAGTCATTGTCTTTGCTCCTGAGAAATTTGTTCCCCATCCATTAGGAACCTTGGTGTTACATTTGATCCAGCTCTGACGCTGGACACACACGTTAAATCTTTGGTTCGCTCTTGTTTTTACCATTTAAGAAATATCGCTAAGCTGAGTCCCATTGTGTCACGTTCCGAATTGGAAATATTATTCATGCTTTTGTTTCATCTCGCTTAGACTATTGTAATTCCTTGTTTACTTGCTTAAGTAATGCCTCCCTGGAACGACTGCAGGGTGTTCAGAATGCTGCTGCTAGGCTTCTGACAAAGCATCACAAATACTCCCATGCCACTCCCCTGCTGATTCAACTGCATTGGCTCCCTGTCAAGTTCAGGGTCCAATTTAAGATCATAATCATGACTTATAGGGCCCTGCACGGTGTAGCTCCAACTTACTTAAGTGATCTTCTTCTTTCCTATCACCCCAGCAGGTCCCTGAGGTCTTGTGACCAGGGGTTGCTGGCTGTCCCGCATACAAGGTTAAAAACAAAAGGTGACAGAGCGTTTGTATCAGTGGCTCCCAGACTCTGGAACTCACTCCCTTTGAGTTTGAGATCTGTGGACTCAGTCATGTCTTTTAAAAAGCAGTTAAAAACCTATCTGTTTAAACTCGCTTTTGGTTGATTTTGTTTTGTTTTAGATTTTAATGTCTGTTTTCTGCCTCTGTAAAGCACTTTGTGATTTTATCTTGAAAGGTGCTATATAAATAAAATTTTATTTATTATTTATTTATTCATCTCTGTAAAATCTTAGGTTGAGGTGACTGCTGCTGAGCCAGCCAACTCTGAAACTGAGTTTTACATCGCTAAAGGGGTGATCGTGGCTCCAGAGTTGGCAGTTCCTCTTGTAATCGGAAGGTTGCCGGTTCGAGCCCTGGCTCGGACAGTCTCGGTCATTGTGTCCTTGGGCAAGACACTTCACCTACCGCCTACTGGTGATGGCCAGAGGGGCCGATGGCGCGAAATGGCAGCCTCGCTTCTGTCAGTCTGCCCCAGGGAAGTTGTGGCTACAACTG
Organism: Neolamprologus multifasciatus; assembly: GCF_963576455.1. Lineage (NCBI taxonomy): Eukaryota > Metazoa > Chordata > Actinopteri > Cichliformes > Cichlidae > Neolamprologus > Neolamprologus multifasciatus. The sequence goes on along the minus strand of NC_140458.1, from coordinate 17,076,020 downwards.
TAGCTTGCCTCCACCAGTGTGTGAATGTGAAAGTGAATGAATAGTGGAATTGTAAAGCGCTTTGAGGGTCTCGAAAAGCGCTATATAAATGCAATCCATTATTATTATTATTAAAGCATCTCAATCAGAAATTGAGTTTTAGAGACTGTTGCACCACCTAGGACCTCACCAAAGATCGTGTGTCTGATAAGGACTGAGCATCTACTCATGGCTGCTAACATCCTTTGTACTTGGACTGGCCAGCTTCATGCCTGCAGTATGGTCTGAGCTAGGACCTTCTGGAGTCCCAGTTGCCAGGAGAGCCTACACAGCCTGCGGTGCCACAGTCTTCAGCCTCAATTGAGGGCCTTCCCCCAAGTCTAGGCATTCTACGATTCAACATTCTACGCTGCCACGGATCCCCAACACTTCAAAGTCTCGAGTGCATGAGGGTCTCAGTCTTCACAGGGGGTCACTTGGTGGGCATCCTGAGGAGATCCATCTCCTCCATCATCACTAGCCCCCAGACAAATAACTAGCTCCCAGCCTTTAGAGAGTTTCCTTCATTACTGGCCTCCAGAGGGTTTCCATGGCCTTTGTCACTGGCCTCCAGCAAAGGCACCAGAGGTACTCTGTACTCTCTGTCGCCACCAGCCTCCAAAAGGTTTTCTTCACCTCAGGTGCTGCTGACCTCCAGCCAAACCTCCTGAGGTGCTCCTCCATTGTCACTGGCTGCCTCCTTGGGCACCAGAGTGATTTCATCACTGGTCTCTTGGACATTCAATTCAGTTCAGTTCAATTCAATTTTATTTATATAGCGCAAAATCACTGCAACAACAACGCCTCAAGATGTTTAATATTGTAAGGTGAGGACCCTACAATAGTACAGAGAAACCCCTTATGAACAAGCAATTAGGCAGAAGTGGGAAAGAAAATCTCCCTTTTAGGAGCAGAACCGGTCTCAGGAAGGGGCAGTCTTCTGCTGTAACCGGTTGGGAGTGAAGGGAGGAAGACAAGACATAAGACATGCTGTGGAAGAGAGCCAAAGATTAATAATAACTCAATGCAGAGGGGATGTATAAACAAATGGTGAATAAAAAGGAGTGAGAGAAGGAGAAATGCCCAGTGCATCATGAGAAGCCCCCTGCAGCCCAAGTCTATTGCAGAATAAATAAGGGAGGATTCAGGGTCACCTGATCCAGCCCTAACTATAAGCTTTGTCAAAAAGGAATGCTTTAAGCTTAATCTTAAAAGTAGTGAGGGTATCTGTCTCCCAAATCCAAGCTTGGAGTTGTTCAAAAGATGAGGGGCCTGAAAGCTGAAGGCTCTGCCTCCCATTGTACTTTTTAATATCCTGGGAACCACAAGTAGCCTAGCAGTGTGAGAGCGAAGTGCTCTATTTGGGGTGATATGAGGGTGTAAGTCTGTCTGAGTGATTTCCTTTCTTTTATCTTTTGCTGCTTGTTCTGGGATAAAGCTTTCATTTCTTTATACAAGTTAGTAATGTTGCCACAGTAGAGAATTTCAAAGGAAAAAAACTGTCTATAAATTGTCAAATTAGTCCAGAATAATGTTCCTCAACGTAAAATGGCAAAAAATATCTCATCATCTATGGTTCATTATCAACAATAGAGTCAGCTAATGTTGAGAAATCTATGTTCCCGATTTGAATGTCTGTGATATTTGGACCCTCAGGTGGCACTGCAGTAAAACTAGGCATGATTCTGTCACAGAAATCACTGCATAGGATTGGGAACACTTCCTGATTAAAGTTAAAGATTAAAGTTTAAAGCTCTATAACACAAAGAGGAAGCTACCTTCTTCTCTTGGCCAAAGATTATTTGAAATGAACTGAGGAAAAGTGGAAAACTGTTCATTTCAGATCAGTTGAAATTCTTTTTGGAAAACACATCCTCTGACCTGATGAAGTGAGAGACCATCTGTCTTGTTATTGTCACTATTTGCAGGCTAAGGACTCGAATGCTGACTCAGGAGACAAGCTGTTTAATGAGTTGTAAAAATCCATAAAAGTAAATACAAAGTCTAAAGCGCAAAGCAACACAAAATACACAGGGACACACAGAGAATCACAAAGGGCTAGAAAACTGACTAAACAGAGCTACAACCCAGATCTAATTCACTAAAATACAGAACCCAAGAGGAGTCAAAATAGAAACTAGAATTAAAGAATATAAAACAAGCTAAACACACTTTATGAAATTCAACAAGAAAATCCACAGATCCCGGGATCATGACAGTGTAGTGTAGCAGATGTATGATGATGCCACTGTTTAGGACTTTGTGAAAGGACAAAATTAAACTGATTCAGCACACTAGCATGAGCATAAATGCACTACAGGTATGTTGGTATATAAAGGTATGTTGCACATATCAGGGCTCTAGACTAACTTTTTGCCATGGGCGTACCGGTATGCCTAACTTTAAAATGTCTATCACGGACAAACAGTATCCAACAGTTGTTTATGTTTTTAAACCCATTTTGCACAGAGAGCCATTTTTTTTTAAAAATGTATTGATAGAAATGTTGAATATTATTACACAGGAAAAAAACAACTACATGTAAAATAACATTTTTCTTGTAAAACAAAGGGGGGGCCCAGCAAAAAAAGTTTGGGAACCACTGGTCTAACCGATGGTGATGTGCTGCCACCTGCTGCCAGCTTCAGGTGGCACACAGCCCCATTGATGGCTGATCTGGTGACTAGCACCTCCGGTGGCTGAATGATCCGCGACTCATATCGCTGATTTTCTGCACAATTTCACTCTTTTTGTTTTTGAAGTCTGAGAATAGATGTTCTGAAATCTTAATGAATGATTCTTTTATATTTTCTCTATCAGTGAACAGCTTCCTGTGGGTTCATACCAATGTTCTGTTGTTCTGTCTGAATCATAGGAGGAGCATTCCTGAGAAAGTTTGCTCGTGTGTCCAATAGCAGCGGTCAGTGGAAATGTGCCTTCTGCCTGACGAGAGATGGTAAAGCGCTCAAAGTTCAGAGAACCATATTCAGTGAGTGTTTCTACATCATGGCTATGGATGAACTGAGCAGGCTAACTGGTGACAAGGATATGCAGGTATATGTAACTGTTAGTGTAATTTTCTTTAGTTGTACCATATGTTTGCCACCTCTCTTTGTTGTCTTATCTTAGGCCTATTGACATTTCTGTCTGAGTTCCTGTTCTGTTGCCTACATTATAGAGGGTGACATTAACTCCACACACTGATTACCCAAATTTCCTTCTGGGTCAACCTTCAGGATCACTAAAGTTTTATTGAATTGAACTGAATTGAATCTAAACAGGAAAACCAGTGCAGTCAGGGCTTAAAGTGGGATTCAGAGGAATCTCAAAATCAATTGTAGTAGCTCAGTGTAGGAAAAAGAATCACAACTCACAACTCATCTTGAGGCGACTTTTGTTGTGATTTGGCGCTATATAAATAAAATTGAATTGATTTTTGTTTTTGAGCTCCAGTAGTTTCTTTGTGTGATCAGCTGACCTGATGCTCTTTGTCAGAATTTTACAGAATTGAATTCAGCAGACTGTAAGCAGATGTTTCACGAGCTATCTTTGATCTTTATACCAGACCATATACAGCTGCTGTAAAGGTGGAATTTATTGAATTAATTAAGGGGAAATAAACCAACTTTCCAGCAGTATAAGATTTAATGCCAACAAACATTGTTACAACAAAGAAATAATCTGCCAAACACTAATTTTTTTGTGATTGTTAAGTTTAGTTTTCTTCTGACATTCATTCTGATCATACAATTGGCACAAAAAACATGCCCACCTCAGAAGCAGGGTGTTTGAGTTTGGGTTATAGCTGTGTTACCATTTCTACAACATTATCTCTCACCCCTCTTATGTGTTTCAGCTGGAAGCTGAGCAGATGATGGAACAGCTAATTTACTGGGTTCAGGTAGACCCTTCAGGCCTGGGCCGGCCCCAACTTCCCGGGGAAGTTCCCATCAACAGTTTGTCAGTTCCCATGATGCTCATGTGCCTGGTGCAACAGTTAACTGAAGGCCGTGGGCAGGAAGTTGCTCAGAAGTACAAGGAACTGGGAAATTGGTGTGTACAGCAGATCCTACAGCACATCCAGGTTTGGACACAGACAACACTCTGCTGCTTTTTCTGTCACAGTTGTATATTTTATCAAGTACCTTCTATTCATAAATACAGTTATTTTTCCTTCTCATCTTCTGCATCTTTTAATGCAGAGAGCTGGCACAGCTATCTTAGAGAACGTGTCAGTGGATGGATCTGAACTGCCGGGTTGCCAGGGCCGACTGCAGAATCCAGGTAAACGCTCCACAGCCTGCTGACCCAGATGGCTATGAGCAAAGTCCGTCCCTGTGGAAGCAGATATTACACTCTTTTCCTCTCCTTAGTTGCTCACTTCATCATTTTCCATGTTTTTTTTGTCCTTCCCACTAATAACTGGTGCTGACTCAGGCCATGCCTTGGAAGCAGGCTGGTTCTTGATGCTGTACGGTGCACAGTCCGGGGACAAGGAAATACACAGAACTGCCATCAGAAACTTTGTGGAGCTCCCTTATCAGTATGGCTGGGACAAAGAACACGGTGGCCTCTTCTACTTCCTGGATGTGGATGGTCACTGCCCCACACAGGTTAACCTGTCATCTCTACACATAATTATGTTTTTATTAGACACAAAATTCTGTTTCAATTTGCATTCAATAGTAGTTTGCATTTATCACTTTATGATCAGCCATGTTGCTTTTGTGTCTGAGCAGCTAGAGTGGAGCATGAAGCTTTGGTGGCCACACTGTGAGGCTCTCGTCGCGTTCCTCATGGCCTACAGTCACACCAGGAAGCCTGAGCTGCTGGAGATATTCTCAGAAGTTTACCAGTACACTTTTAGCCACGTGAGTTGATACTGCACTGACCACACGGCATAGCAAGAGCACTGTGTGCTTTTGTCATTAAATATTTTGAGTATTTAAAATTTTTGAGAAATAAGTCATTTCCTTTTGATATGAAATATCAACGACTACCTGATGTTACAGAGATTAGTTTAAAGACTGGAAGCAGGCAGGAAACAGCAGCTTCCTCTTTTTACCTTTAAGGCTCTACGATTTTTTTGTTGAGTAAAGTTTTAATGGAACAAAACCTAAAAACACACAAAAAGCCATATAGTCCAAACAAAACAGTAAACAGTCTGGGTGGTTGGGCTGACCTAAATGGTGGAGTTGTAGCAGTTCAGGCCATGGAACAAGGCAGTTAAGAGTTTTCTGGCTCAGGGTGAGCATGAAGAAGGTGGTTGCAAAGACCTGGGGTTTGGTTGATCTCAGCAGGGCTGCAGGCTTAGATGAAGATCAGGGTCAGGCGGAGGCCCTACACAGGCTTGAAAGCAGCCTCTGGTAGTAGCGAGGAGTGCCGCCAATTGGAGACCCGCTTCCTTCTCACAAAGGGGCAGAAGTGGTACAAGTGTTGGCAGGCTCCTCTTCTGCTTCAGCTCACAATTCTGACACCATGGAGGTAAGTGAGATGCAGACTGGCTGTGGTGGTAAAGAGGAGATTTGCTGCTGCATTTAAGTAGCAGCCGGGCCGGAGAGGAGTAGCTGCAAGAAGTAACAATCGCTGAACCAATGTGAGCAAATAAACCTGAAAGTGAGATTCCTGAGCCGTGTCGGGTCTTTTAGTGTTACAGTCAGCAAATGGATATGTCTTTATAGTCTTTGACAAGAAGAAGTCTTCTGCTTAGATCAAGGCCATACCTCAGAGGAGTCCAGTAAGGTCAAAGAGTTTGAAGGACCATCCAAAAAAGAGCGAGGTACGAATGTGAAGTCCAGGGAGCACTGGAGCAGAACTCTACAGCACTGATCTAACTCTCCCATGAACAGTTTCAGAGACAGGAGGTGCCATTATGGAACACCACTGTAGTGGAAGTAATGAAATGAATTCAGGGAATAAGCAAAGGATTCTAAATCATTACCAATCGAGGTACTATGACAATCAGCAGTGTTAGGAAGGTTACTTTTAAAATGTATTCCACTACAGATTATAGAATACATGCCCCAAAATGTATTTTGTTATGTATTCCGTTACGTTACTCAATGAGAGTAACGTATTCTGAATACTTTGGATTACTAATATATTATCAATTTTTTTACAACTACATGAATGTCCTATTGCTGTGTGATTTATTACTTTTACTGAAGGTTACCCTCCATACCAACGCCAACTAGATTTTTAAATCTTAATATAAAATGAGTAACAGTAGGGTGGACATTAGGTAAGGCTGCACTTTTTGCAGCGATCTCGTATAGAAAACTATTCCGCGCGTATATAAAACAGCATGCTTCCATCTCCTGTTTCTGCTTGGTGACAACTCGTACTTTTCCACTCTCTTTTTTTCTCCCTCCCTCGCTCTCAGGCACATAACTGGTATGGCAGTCCATTCTCCCTGCAGCACGGACTGCACTGCCCATGAGGCTACATTATTTAGGTCTATGCCTGTAACACTGCCTATTGCCCTCTTATTAAATAATTTTTGAGAATTTTTTAAAAAAATATTTCTTCACGTCATTTTGCGGGCCGCAAGTAGAGGTGTCATGGACCGCAAGATTGAGACACAGGCATTAGAGCCTCTTAATGCGTGTTTTGTTTGGGTTTCCACCGGCGTGGAATTACCCCCCAAAAATAGAGAAAGCATAGCCTAATATATGAAACAGAAAAAGACCGCCGTGTAATCCATTTATTTCAACAAAGTAACTGTATTCTAAATACCACCCTTATAAACGGTAACTGTAACGGAATACAGTTACTCATATTTTGTATTTTAAATACGTAATGGCGGTACATGTATTCCGTTACTCCCCAACACTGACAATCGGGCAGCAGCTGAATGCTGGATTCTGTCCGTAAGTAAGGCAGGTGATGAAATGAGGAAGAGTAGGCATGAAGAATGGAGAAACTGGAGCCCAACACCCCCAACCACAGCCTAGCTGGGCGGAGCTTAACCTACTTGAAACAGAGAGTGTTAGAAAATGCAGAAAACAAGATTGACAGGCTATGACGAGGTTATGTTGATGTTGTAGATGGAGAGATATGTATAAATATTGTATAAATGAAGATTACGAGTTATATTAAAAAGAATTTACATTTATAATAATTCAGTTTGCATTTTTTTTGTCTATTTCTAAATTGCAGGCTTTAGGATTATTGTATTTTTTAATTTGACTCCAGTCACTGAAATCCTCACAAATGCCAGGAGCTACACAGGGTCATATTCACCAGCAGGAAAAGAAAATGTGATCGGACATGAGCAGAAACTCGTCTCACTGTGATAACCATTTCATTTTACTTTAAAGGGTATATGTGTACTCCTGTTTATTTAAAATGACTATCCTGAAGTTCTGTTTTTCACGGGGGGAAACAGTGGACAAAGTATCAAATTAGCTCATCTTTCGACACTGTAGTTTCACCACAGCAGACACAAGTCACATTATTATGGAGTCTAGTATGAGTGCAGTCTGATTCTCTGCACACTGAACTTCTCTTTTCCTTTGTCCTTAAAAAACTGTCCCTCATATCTTTCTCTGGCTTTGATGGAAAATTTCATAAAGGAAATATGAAGGGCAATTTATAAAGGACAGTCATGTTTGGAGTTTCATTATTAGATTAGACCAGATTACAATTAATAATTGACCTCGGATCGCCTTGTTATGGAAGGTTTATTAGGAAATATTTGTTTGCATTCAGCATATTCTGATCAAACAAATATTATTCTAGGGTTATTAAGGTCTCCAGCTGCGCAAAGTTTTATTTTTAAAATCCATTTTAATTTGACTCCAAGATATTGTTTTCCCTGCTTTCAGTCTTTATGCAATACTAAACTAACCATATCCCAGCTTAAATAGTGCTGAACTATGACTTTTCAAGTGTAAAAGGCTAATTTAAGGCTCTTTGACCATTGTTGATTACTTCAAAGAGAGACAACCTTTAAAGAATGTAACGCGTGCGTGTTTCTGTTTTCAGTTTCCTGATGCTGAGAATGGTGAGTGGTTTGGCTATTTGACACAAGAAGGGAAAGTAGCACTGGATTTTAAAGGCGGTCCCTTTAAAGGTAAGAGCATAGTTAAGATGTAGCAACAGCAGGAAGTTCTGAAATGAGGGAAATAAATGACAGGAGAATGTAGAGTAGCTTATAAAATGGGCTTTGTATGTTTTAGCTACCTGCACAACACTCCTTCATCTACACTCAAACTTCAGTGAAGATGTTGAGTGCTGCGTATTTTAGGCCCCAGGTTGTAAAAAATGAGAGAGAATGTATAAAGTGGAACACATATTTCTGTAATGTTTAATAATTTGACACGGATGTATTGATGGTGTTGGGCATGTCTATTAATTCTGACCGTCTCTGGGTAAGCTGGAAGACAATAACAGTTATGTGATGGAAGCCAAATTAATTTTTTATCAGCATCTGCTTGCAGCCATTACCGCATGGCATGACAAACACAAGGAAAAAACTGAATTTTGTCCCTAGTAGTTATGGGATCCATTGTTTCTGCTATGAAATGAGTGGCATTTCTACAGGGTGGGCCATTTATATGGATACACCGTAATAAAATGGAAATGGTTGGTGATATTAAAGTCCTGTCTGTGGCACATTAGTATATGTGAGGGGGCAAACTCCTCAAGATGGGTGGTGACCATGGTGGCCATTTAGAAGTCGGCCATCTTGGATACAACTTTTGTTTTTTTTCCATAGGAAGGGGGCCATGTGACACATCAAACTTATTGGTAATGTCACAAGAAAAACAATGGTGTGCTTGGTTTCAACTTAACTTTATTCTTTCATGAGTTATTTACAAGTATCTGACCACTTATAAAATGTGTTCAATGTGCTGCCCATTGTGTTGGATTGTCAATGCAACCCTCTTCTCCCACTCTTCACACACTGATAGCAACACCGCAGGAGAAATGCCATAACAGGCATCCAGTATCCATAGTTTCAGGTGCTGCACATCTCGTATCTTCACACCATAGACAATTGCCTTCAGATGACCCCAAAGATAAAAGTCTAAGGGGGTCAGATCGAGAGACCTTGGGGGCCTTTCAGCTGGCCCACAACGACCAATCCACTTTCCAGGAAACTGTTCATCTAGGAATGCTCGGACCTGGCATCCATAATGTGGTGGTGCACCATCTTGCTGGGAAAACTCAGAGAACGTGCCAGCTTCAGTGCATGAAGAGGGAAACACATAATCATGTAGCAATTTCAAATATCCGGTGGCCTTGAGGTTTCCATTGGTGAAGAATGGACCCACTATCGTTGTACCCCATCTACCACACCAAACCATCACTTTTGTTGGTCCAACAGTCTTGGAGGGATCCATCCAATGTGGGTTAGTGTCAGACCAATAGCGGTGGTTTTGTTTCTTAACTTCACCATTCACATAAAAGTTTGCCTCATCACTGAACAAAATCTTCTGCGTGAACCGAGTGTCCTGTTCCAATTTTTGTTTTGCCCATTTTGCAAATTCTGTGTGCCGATCTGGGGCATCCTCGTTGAGATGCTGCAGTAGCTGGAGTTTGTAAGGGTGCCATTTGTGAGTAGCTAATATCCACCAAAGGGATGTTCGACTAATGCCACTCTCCAGTGACATGTGGCTCTTGCTACGCTCTGGGCTCTTGCTGAATGAAGCTAGGACAGCCACTGATGTTTCTTCATTAGTGACAGTTTTCTTGCGTCCACATTTTGGCAAATCCAACACTGAACCAGTTTCACGAAACTTAGCAAGCAGTTTGCTAACTGTAGCATGGGAGATGGGTGGTCTCGTAGGGTGTCTTGCATTGAAATCTGCTGCAATGACCCGGTTACTGCGTTCACCAGATATCAACACAATTTCGAGCCGCTCCTCACGTGTTAACCTCTTTGACATGTCAATGGCTGTGAACAAAGAGAAACTTGTAAATAACTCATGAAAGAATAAAGTTACGTTGAAACCAAGCACACCATTGTTTTGTGTCACATGGCCCTCTTCCTATTGAAAAAACAAAAGTTGTATCCAAGATGGCCGACTTCTAAATGGCCACCATGGTCACCACCCATCTTGAGGAGTTTGCCCCCTCACACATACTAATGTGCCACAAACAGGACTTTAATATCACCAACCATTCCCATTTTATTACGATGTATCCATATAAATGGCCCACCCTGTACAATGATTTGATTCCAAAGGCAGCACAGTGGCATAGTGGTTCGCCCTGTTGCCTCACAGCAACAAGGTCCTGAGTTTAATTCCACCATCAGGCCGGGGTCTTTCTGTGTGGCCTTTGCATGTTCTCCCCATGTTTACGTGGGTTCTCTCCAGGTACTCTGACTTCCCCCCACGGTCCAAAAACATGCAGTTAATGCGACAGACTAGCAACATGTCCAGGGTGTAACCCACCTCTCGCACTGCAAACCTGAATTGGATAAGCAGAAGAGAATGGATGGTTTGGTTCCAATGATCTCTTTAGAGGAAAGGATCACTATAAATGAACACAAGGTTGTTCTGAATCATCACCTTGATGCTGCGCTTCTCCATTGCTCCCTGTGAAAGCCATTGCATACAAATTGCATTATTTTCATACTTCTCAAACCATTCAGACCTTAGACCTCAACCTAGCTGAATGCTTTGAGAGATACTGGACTAAGATGTTTGGTCTCCACAAATCATCAGATGAAATACCTTGAAAGATTAGTACTAATTCCTCCAACAGAATTCTAGAAACTTGGAAAATTAATGCCAAGCAGCACTGAAGCTGGCCTAGTAGCACATGGAAACCAAACCAAACAAGTTTTTTTCATTTGTCATCTATCAGCATGAAAGAGCCTTTCTTCTGTGTTTTAGCTGCATCAATTGTTTTAAAATCCCAACAATCATTTTATTGTGAAATACTTTTCTGTTTTAACATAATGGTAAAGTAGCTGTTTCATCTGTTCCTCAGGGTTCTTCCACGTGCCTCGTTGCCTGTACATGTGTGAGCGCATTCTGGATGACTTGCTGGAAAACAAGGACTGATGATTCTGACATGAATGCTCTGATAAAGGGATTGAATTTGTGCATTACTTCAAATCACGAATAATCAAATTATAAAGCAAAATTGTCTGATTCTTTGTGCATTCATCCAGGTTTCAGTTAAAATCTTACCTTTGTATGGGTTTCTAAAACACCCAATGCTAAGGGTGGGAATAAAAAAAAGAACACATTAACCTTGAGATATATATTTCCAATCAATCAATCAATCAATCATGTTTCATTGAAGACCTTCAGCTTTAATTCAATGTTTGAAAGTAAATAAATGGTTCATTTGACTGAATCTGGGTAGAGTAGTGACCCAGTTCCAATGGCAGCTCGCACAGGTGATGTGTAATGCTTCAGATCATAAGCGGTTCCTTCCCATCATTCTGGTACAAGTTCATTTTGCTTTCTTCGGTCCAACAATGTTTTTTTCAGTAGCTGTCACCAGTGATGTCACAGTCACAGCAGTGCAGCAACAATACATCACAGGCTCAAGGGGCGTCAGTAACTTTGCCCTTATTTGCATCAGGAACATTTCAGCTGAATAATTTTGATGAAGATAATTTTTCACCACAGTTGAAGTTTTGCAAAAATGTGGATGAGATTTGTATTTAACTCCCCTGTGCAAAACCTGTGCTTCACACTTGGTATTTACACCTCATAATTTACTGAATTTCCCACAAAGCACTCCACAGATGTACAACAGCTGGTAGTACATCCATCCAATTTTCTTCCTCTCATCCAATCCCAGCGGTCACAGGAGAGGGAGGGTAAGCCTAGGACAGGTCACTAATCTTTCACAGGGCTAAGACATATAGACATATGTTTTTATGCTCATATTTTTACAGAAAATATGGGTTTTAAACTGGAACCTTCAGGCCTTTTAAAATGTTATTTTACTACTGTTCTATGTGATCTATACACTTCCATGTCAGGAAATAAATTGTATACTGAAATAATAAAGCTGCTGATGCAGATGCTTTCACTCAGCTGAGTTATAATTATTATTACTAGAAATGGAATGGAAACTTCCGATAGAACAAATGACAGATGATGAGCCAATGTTCCTAGAAAGCGGATATGTTTCTAATTAACAAATAATTATTAGAATCTAACCTTTGTCTGTCTATCTGTTAGCAGTCTAGCGTCCACTGTTCATTTTTCGATTTTGTGTGAAGGTAGATACCAATAACAGGTGGGGCTGGTTTGACTCAGGTCAAGGTCAACCAAATGTTAAAATCTGTAAAAATGTTGTTCTTTAGAATTTTTATGGATTGTCTTCCAACAACAACAATATACTAGGCTTTGGGGCACATGAGTACCTAGGTTGGCATTTGACCTTGATCTTCATCATTAGTTCCCAAGGTCAAAGTTGATCTTAAAAAAAAATGTAAAGAAACAGGTCAGTTAGGATAAGTGTTAGTTTCCATTAGATCATCTCCAAACTTTAAAGCAAAATGTCCTCCCTTTTTACATTTCCTTGTCTATTTTTCCCACTACTTGCGTCAGTGTATTTATAAATTTGTCATGGGGTGATATGGTTTACCAAAATGTACACTGCAAAATTAATTAACACCAATCCAAAAACCCACTGACAACATTGGGTGTCATGTTTAAAGGAGACAGAGCCCATCTCCACCATGTGTCATGTTCAGAAATGTGCCTCTTCATGACAGGTTATCTAAATATCAAACACACTTAATATATAAGAAAATATATAAATAAATATGCGTATCACAAAACGGAACCGGAAGTGGCCAAGCGGAAGTTGGTAAAAAGGGACAGTTCAAAAGCCACAAAGGCTAACAATATTTAACTCGTCTTGTGGTGCGTGAAAAATAAATAATAGTAAATAATAAGAATAATGAACCCTGCTAAAACACGACAGAACACCACTATATTCAACCTAAAGTCAGAGTCTGCGATTAAAACAAACAAACACAATCAACACAAACTTAAAACCGGCTTGCTACGTTGAACACAACCTCGTAAGAAACCGGAAATAATGTGACAGAAGGGCTGAAATGATGGAAACGAGATTCCAACTTATTACATCTATTGATGAAAGGCACCAGGGCGAAAAATGTGCAGTCAAAACATTTATAATGGCAATTAAACGAGAGTATTCGGAGGTTAATAGCGGCGATTACACATTTGGACCAAGGCTAGCTTTCAAGCGCTGAGGCTACGATGGTGTTTGGACGTTACCAGTAACTTATAGCTATCGTGTAAACGGAGCTCACACCAATAATTATGTATCTAATTTAGTTTAATGTCATTTTTCGTTACGGCGGCTAAAAATTGCATTCAAGCGTTCGTCTTTTCACCAGAGGACAGATGGATACGATTTACAGGTACTGTGGTTTGATGGTTCAGTGCCTCCCAGTCCCTTATTGATGGTTTGTTCTTTTAAACATAACGGGAGTCATGACAACACTAATGATGGCTCCGAATAAGAAATCATAGGCTGGCTCAGTTTGCTGTTAGATGGATTAGATACTAAATATATTAATACAAAGTATAAATATTCTAATCATTATTATTAATTGCAATGAGCTAATCTTACAAAATATGAGATCGATATCTGTCATTCATATAGTCCCACATTAAAGTTTTAAAGTTCTTATTAACTTGTTTGAAACAGTATTTAAATATTTGTACCTTTGTGTACTGCACACCTTGTCAGTTGTAATGTACCCTTGATGGTAACCGCGAATAAGGCACAAGTACCCTGTACTTACATGCAGTTTCGTGTACCGAGACAGGTTTTTGCAGGAAACTATAAAATAATTACATTGTTAGACCGCAAGTATCTTGTATTTCCGTGTAACACGTTTTGTACAGGAAACAATAATAAAATAACACACAATAACTTGTTACCTGCAAATGACACCCAAGTACTGGGTACTTGCGCCTTATTCGCGGGTCATGTTATAAAGTGTTACCCCTTGATTATTAAAAGAAATATAATTAATCTCCCATTGTAGTATATCAGCTCTTCCCAGTTATTAGGAGTAAAGCAAAAATTAAGAATTTTGGGAAAACAGTAAAAATAGTACAATAATGACGTATAATGTACCTCATTTTATTTTTCCAATAGAAAAAAAATACAGCATCAGATACTCTGTTGCCTCTAATTATGCTGGTGGAATAACTTCTTTGTAAAAGAGTGGGGATGAATTTCTTCTTTAATGCATGTGACACCTACATATGCTCCCGAGTGCCTGCTTAAAGCCTTCCATCCACTCTGAGCAACAAGAGCGAGTAATACAACTAATATTGGCTTAGAAATGCAGGCAACTGTCACAAATTCAACAAAGGAAATCAGATAAGTGGACTCTCTGCCACTCTGGTAAAGGTTTAGATCTGTACTGTTTGGAGGTGTTAGAGTTCAACATAATAAAGTCATAACTGTATAAAATTCATATATTTATATTTGTTTTAATTCCGTTCTTCCTTCCGTTCTCTCAGTGGCCGAGGTGTCTTCTACCAGGCAATGCCTGCAATTGGAGCTGATGGAAAGAACATCATGAAACTGATTCCTGTCCAAATGGTGAACAGACAGTTTTTCCAACCACAGACAAGTAAGACTAAAAGGGACCCAATTTCCCAGGAGGCTGTTACCATAAATATCAACTCAGCACCTGTGAACATGGTCACAGATACAGCTTTGAGTTCTTCTGTCTCTCAGCAAATAATCAGGAAGCAGGTTTCAGTTATGAATGTCTTGTCCAACCGTGTACATTCAGTCAACAACCATTCGCTGCAGCAGCAGACTGTTAATTTAATGGCTGAAGTTCCGTCAGTGGCAACTTTTAAAGAAAAATCTGTAATGCCAGTAAAACTTTTTAATCCGCTCCCAGTTACTGTGAAATCTCCAGCACTCCCGAGAGGACAGTATCTTCAGATTCCCCCCAATGCACAAGTCCAGACCGTTCCAGCATGCAGACTCCCTGCAGCTATCCAGAAACAGATTTTTACTTCTTCTGCCAGCTCCTCCTTGGGGTCAGCATTACCCAGTGTAGTGTATGTTACTCCTGTCACCACTATAAATCAGGGCGGGACTCTGCCAACGGACACCGCTCCACACTCAGTCCGAATGTTTTCCAATGCATCAACACTGACTTCTTATGGATTTCACCCAAAGCAAAGAACACAACAGTTAAAACTGATTCCAAAGGTTTCACAAAGGCCCGACAGCCCCACACGCTGGGTGATAGAAGAAGTGGATTGTTCATCAGGTCCAAATATAAAACCTCTTAACTGTCCGTCTGTAACTTCAGAGATTCTTCAAGCAATCGCACAGAGAGAAAATTCTTCCACACAGCTTAGCACCTTCAGAAAAACAGCCTCTCAGCTGAGTCAGGACAATGGTGCACAAGGGCAAGAAAATGCTTTGGTCATGTGCAATGGCAAGGTGTTCTTTGTAGCTAAACGGTGCACCCCGCTATCTAAGACCACAACAACAACTAAAGCGTCTGAACTCAGCAAAAGCATTCTTCCACCATCTTCTTCTTTACAACAGTTTATTCAGTCAGCTGTAACAAGTCAAGATGTTAGAACGCAAAGGGAGTCAGATGAGGTGATTGATCTATGTGACGATGATGAGTCACCTCAACAAGCAGTTAACAGGCCTGCGGTCTCTCATCTGGATGAAGACAATGTCATATTTGTATCATATATTCCACCCAAGTCAGAGTCCTGCTCACCACGCTGCACAACTTCAAACATGGCTTTGAGAGGAGCAAAAGCCTGCCAGGACACGTCAGATAGAAATGAAACGTGTGTTTGTGGCTCAGACGTGCTTCACAGCACCTCTGCCCAGCAGCTGCAAGACGTAGAGGTTGATGCAAAAACAGAAAGTCCAACAGAGGCCAGCAGCAGCTGTGAAACAGAGAGCAACAGTCAGATAACTCAGGTAAGGCTAGTTCTGATGCTTCTGGGACTTGTTAGTGTTTTAATAAAAATGCTTTTAAGGTGTGATTGTAGACTAGATAATATAACATTTCACGTAGGTCTGCAGCTAATCATTACAGATCTGTGGTTTGGTCTATGTTCTTTTGAAGGATAATTCAAGTTTATTTGTTTGTAATTGTTTTTTGTATTGTTTTCTGTCTGGTGAGTATTTCTGATCACACCAGTGTTAGTTTGGAAGTTCAGCCTCTTAACCTTGTCGGTTTTCTTGTGTGATGTACAAAATGAGTATTTATTTTCTGAAGCGTGGATGATAGAAAAACGTGGATTTATTTTCCTTTTCCTTTTTTGTAATTTTGTTTCTGTACAGCACCGTAGCCAGTTTTCATTAACATGTGATTAAAGTGCAGACTTTCAGCTTTCAGTATTCCATTAACTGTTGTTTACACTGGAACATGCTACCTATTAAGCTTCACAGCATTTGGCTGAATCTGAGCAGATTGTACAGCCCTGTGCAGCTCAGATTCATCCCATTATGTCTCTGAGAAGGCAAATGATCAGCAAATACTTTGACCTGGTAGCACTGGCAACCATACTTTAGCTTTAGCATTGCCTCCACCATGTTTGACAGGTGGCATCTGCCTAAGCAGGTTCTTTTCAGATGTTTTCTAAATATAATCTGGACTTTCTCTTCTTAAAAGTAACCAGTGGCACCCTGTTGTAAACCCTCTGAAGACCTTGTAGACCTTGACAATGACATTCCAACCTCTTTAAGAGCAATTTTGACTTTAGAGTACAAGCCACATTTTTAACCATGTATTAAATGCATTGCTTTATTTTTTACACTTCAAGCACTTTATCTACCTCACATTCAAGGGTAGTTTAGAATCAACAATTAACCTGACATGCATGTCTGTGGACGGTGGGAGGAAGGAACATGCACACAGCACAAAGGCCCCAGCATAAACCAGGAACCTCAGGTCATCTCGTCCTGTGAGGTGACATTGCTAGCCAACACAGTGTTGCATGTTGTGAGTGGGTTTTTTCTCAGCCATGGAAAGAATTCATTTTAGTTGTCTTCTGTAGTCTTTCAGACCTTTGGTGTTGCTAGTACATTGCTTCTTTTAAGAATGTACCAGATTGTTGATTTGACCACTAGAGTTTTAGCCATCTCTTTAATAATGATGGCCTCCTTCACTTGCAGTGACCTCTCTTTGGACCGCCTAGTAAAAGTTCCCATAAACAGCTACTAAATGTACTTGGATCATTTGCTTAATGTGTGATAATGGTATTTTATATTTCCCTATTTGCAGGGCTCTACAAATCTTGAGTCAGTGACACCAAAGCCTCGCAAAGTGTCTGACCACCTGCTGAGGCAGATATTCGGGATAACAGCTGAACTTAAACTTTGCCTTCAGAGGGTTGATGAACCATCAGTTGAGTCTGTGCCTGCAAATTTGCTGCACATAGACTCCATTAAGTCAGTGGAGGATAATGAGGAACCAGTGGTAGATGTTTTTCGATATGAAGGTAGCGGTTCAGAAGAACCCAATATGAACAGTGGTCATACTGATATCCCGAGAGTAAAAGGACAAACTGGAAAGGAATTACCACCATCACCTGACACAGGTGTTGGAGCTCTCAGATGTTCTCATGTCAAACTGGACCAGAAACCTCCTTTTCCTTGGAAACAGAAGTTCTTTTCAGGTCAAAGTTCACACAACAGAGCATCATGTGACTGTAAAAGTAAGCAAGAGACAGATTGTTTGGAACCAGTTGGTGAGGATGTCCCTACCACAAATGAAGGCAGTATCTCACAATCACAGTATGCAGATGCCCATCTTCAGACTCAGACTTGGTTGGATCTCAGCAGAAACACAAGGAGAATAGGACGGACCAGGAAACGCACTGTGTGTCCATGTTGCATGCCCACTACTCTGGATCCTGCAGTCAAGTCCAGGGCAAGGCTAGAAGAGCTAGACAAGTGGGACTTTACAGCAGAGCAGGTGAGTAAAAAAGGGGGAAGAGCAAAGGTTCCTCGAAAAGAGCTGTGGAAAAGTCACAAACAAGCAGAACTGTGTTGCCCATGAGGGCTATAGTAACATTTTGTCAACAACGTCCACGGACTGTGATGAACTTAAAAGACATGAACGGATCAAAAGACTCAAAGATTACCTGACAGAGAAAGAGGCAGCGTTGCAACTAATGAAGAGAAAAGTGAGCTGATTGAAAATGTCCAGTATTTTTAGCACACACGTGTCCTTATAAAGTTCATCGATTAATGGACTCAAAAATGGCACCTCCTCATGCACATTCACTTTCTGAGACTCAAAGTGAGGCATGACTCCATCAGGCAGTTTCCTCCAGCTCCCACTGGAGCGATTCACAGACAAAATTGAAGCCGTATTAAGGAAAACTAGTATTTCCAAATCTGAAGATATGGTGTTCTGCTGGATGAGTTGTTACTCTAAGTCACAGGTGTCGAACTCCAGGCTTCGAGGGTCGGCGTCCTGCAGGTTTTAGATGTGACCTTGATCCAACACAGCTGATTTAAATGGCTTAATGACCTCCTCAACATGTCTTGGAAGTTTTCCAGAAGCCTGGTAATGAACTAATCATTTGATTCAGGTGTGTTGACCCAGGGTGTTATCTAAAACCTGCAGGACACCGGTGCTGGAGCTCCATGACGATTGTTAGTACGCACAGATAAAAAGCTAGCAACCTATAATGGTGTAGTAATTTACATATCTCATTAATGCATTAATGAGTCTATGTTATTCATTATTGATGAATGATGTGCAGAAAGGTTTCATGTAATGGTTTCCAGACATATCGCAGATTGAATCAGCAGTTTTACTAAATTCCTGGTTTTTCCATCAGTTCCTGCCAGTAAGTGTCTCTTTACATACAAGGAGATAACTGGACTCCATTAGGTTTGTGAAGATGTTTCACCTCTGAGGCTTCTTCAGGTCATGTGATGGGGGCAGTATTTCCAACCTAAAATGAAGGTGAAATAAAGGGGTTGTTTAAAAAAGTGGTTATGCAACACAATGGGAAACTGTTGCTGTCATTAATTAAACATTTTAAATGAATATTTATTTTCTTACAAAAGAGTTTCAATATTTGAATCGTTGTCTTTCTGCTATTTATAGTTACACAAAGGTTTTAATTGAATACTGTATTATTTAATTTACATTTTAAACTGAATCACAATATTTTTGTAAACAGGGTTATATGATTTATAGTTAAGTTTGCTATGGTTTACCTTGTGCTGTGTAGAACAATGCAATAGCATGTATCTGCTCAGTGATGCACTTTTTTGTTTGTAAACCTTAATTCTTCACTTTTAAATAATAGATTAAATCACTCTGTTCCAGTTCAGCTTGTAAACTGCATCCTAAACATTACTTATGTTTTCATTTGTTTTCCAAACACAGCCTAATATGTACTGAATCATGACAGACAGTGTAAGCTTTGTCTTTACAAAGTGGATATTTACAAATGGTATGAAACATAGTTGTTCTGAATTGGACGCAGTGAAGCGGACATCTCTGACTTCTGTTGGAAACATGTGACCATCAGTTTTAGGTTTCTTCATGTTTTTGATTAAAATATGTATTCATGATTTATTTCATTCCATTTCCACTAAATGAACATTTATTTAAAACTTGCCTTCTTGCTGTTTTCTTGTCTGTTATCTGTAACATACATTAATTACAGTTCAATTGTGTGTGGATCACAGTGTGTACAGTGATTTCTTTTTGCAAATGAACACAGTGTCATAATTCATTGTCTGCTTTTTATTACCATTAAATGCACTGTAATTGAAGGAAGGATGTACATGCATTTTAACTCTGCAACTATCAGTACATTCCTGATTACAGGAGGAAAGACTGTTTTCACTCTTATACATTTTACACATCTCAGAAGGTTAATCAAAAACATTACTGAATTAACAACTGTGAGGGGTTGCCCTAATCAGGGCTCTAGACTAACTTAGGCCGGTACGCCTAACTTTAAAAAGTTAGGCGTACCGGCACAAAAGTTAGGCGTACACAAATTTTATAATAATTTATATAATATAATGTGTTTTTCTGGATACACTGTGCTTTTTCAGCATTCAAAGATTGATGACACCGTGTCAGAGCACTGGCTATGAATTTCAGAAGGATCAGGCTTTAACTTAACAGAAAAGTTAGCAATAGTTCTTTTCCTATTACAGCTACATCCACTTCTGTCGTGCCTAGGCTGCTCACTAGGGCTGGGTATCATCACTGATTTCTATAATCCATTCGATTCCGGTTTTCAAAGTCCCGATTCAATTCAACTTTGCCTCAGACAGTCAGAAATATTATAATTCTGATCATTTATCAGTACGGACTTCATCAGAATTGTGAACATCACAGCAGATGCCTTTGTGTGAAAGTAACTGAGAATAAAACACAGAAAAACATGAAGATTTTCCTGGTCTGGCTTTTTATAGCAGATAACCTTAAAAATATTCTACAATGTTCTGCATATAAAGTTTAAATTTCTTCAGTATTGAACAACAGAAAAAAATTGGCTTTCTTGTCCGAGGTCATTTAAGTGAAAAAAATAAAAGAAAAAGACAGCAGCCGACAGCGCCGTAAACAACGGTAGACTGTTGGGTAATAAGCGAATGAATAATACAGAAAACAGAGATTGGAGACGAGAAACTGTTCTTGAAGTACAGAGAGAGAGAGAGAGAGAGCTGTGCATGAAGTGTGATTTTAATAGTTGTGGAAGTAAAACAGCAAAATTCATGATGACATTGATCAAATGTGAAGCACAGTTTGCTGCTTCTTTTGCTGCTGGCTCGGTGAATTTTGGTTGGAGAGAGACAAAACCTGCAGCTCAGAATCAGCGCAAAAAGACGTAATCACAGCACGGACCGGACGCATCAGAATAAGCTCCGACAGCGTGTCCGTCTACGGGCCGTCGGGTGAGAAAGCCGAGAAAGACAAAGTTGGTTCTGATGCGTCGGGTCCGTTCTGTGTTTACTGGACCACGGCCAATCAGAGAGGTCCCGCCCCTTACTATCTCTGATTGGTTTAGTCCACGATAGGGGCATAATGTGTGTCTGTTGTTGACCACAGGGAAGGTTGCAGTTTTTTTTTTTTGCTACCCGAACAGTTGGTCGCACAGGTGCAACCAAATATTTTTTTTTAGTCGCACCACTGAAAAATTTGGTCGCATTTGCGACCAAATTGGTCGCACTCTAGAGCCCTGGCCCTAATTTCAATTAATGATGTACATTAAAGTCATGTGTGGCATGGTGTGAGTAAAGACGGTCAGCTGCAGGTAGAGGAGTGGAGCAGCGGGTTCAGCCTTTGGAAACTCTGGCCAGTATGCTTCTGGAGCCACTATGCATCAGGATCAGACAGCAGTGCATCACCAGCAGCTTGACTGGCTGTAGGACCAGGCCGAGTGCTTGTGCTGGTCACACTTTCCTTGCCAGCTCGGCTGTCAATCCCCCCAGTCCCAGTTGTTATGCCTTCGTGGAGGACATGGCTGAAGCGTGCCAGTGGCCGGCTGAGGAGCGGTCCTTGGCAGAAAAACACCTCCTTGCCTCGATAATTAATTCTGATTAATTTCTGGACATTTTGTTCGGAGTTCTTTGGTCCACAAAATAGCCTGACTTTTATGTGGTGTGATG
Organism: Neolamprologus multifasciatus; assembly: GCF_963576455.1. Taxonomy (NCBI): domain Eukaryota; kingdom Metazoa; phylum Chordata; class Actinopteri; order Cichliformes; family Cichlidae; genus Neolamprologus; species Neolamprologus multifasciatus. Next base: position 17,054,393 of record NC_140458.1, on the reverse strand, counting down.
TGTATACATGCTACAAAAAGACCCTCTGCGCTCTACATCAGTCTCAATATTTCAATTCAGTCATAGCACTGAATGAAGTTTCTGACCTTCAAAATCGTGCAGCACCAACCCATAATGAGCATATGTGATGTGTATATGAAAATCATAAAAAACATCTTTATTTAATCATTTTAATCCTAACAGGGTCTGCTTTAAAGATGTCCCTTGGTTGATACCAACTGGGACTCACACTAGAGGACCACTGCACAAGGTAGCTGGCGGGGCCAGAGAATCGGCCCTTCACCTACGCAAGGCAGGTGCATGACCCAGCGGCCGAGCAATGCCAGGCACTCACATAAAGGAGAGGTTTGGCTGGTGGACCTAATTGGCCTTGAGCAATTCATGGATGGGCTCCCAGTAGACACAGCAGAGTGGGTCTGCTGCCACCGACCAGCCAATCCGCATGCTGTGGTGAAGCGGTCGGAGAACCACCTGTCAGTGCAGCTAAGAGAATCAATGAATCGGCCAAAACCAGCAGTGGCAAGTCAGCCAGTCCCAACTCTAGGGAGGCAGCTCTGGGTCTGTGTCATTGCAGGTCCCAGTTGCTATGGACAATGCACTCCACTCACTGCAAGCCACACAAGCATTGGGGCTGGAGTGCTGGAGATGAGAACGACTAGGACACGTCAGTCGAGAGTCCCGTGGATGGAGGCGGGACAGGTAATGTGGACTCGGGCTGCACGCTGACTCTGGTCCACCATACCCTTCATTCAACCCAGGATTTTGTTGGAGGCAGAGTAGGTGATGGTTAGGTGTGTGCCCAGGGACATACACAGGCTCTGCCTGCTCCAGTAATTCACTCCATCTGAGATTTCCCACTAGAGCAGTCTTGTGATGACGCTCTACGCTCAGCCTTTGACCAAGAGATGTAAACTGATGATCAAATGGTGCGCTCAGACGTAGCGCTGACCTACCCTCTTTCTGTGATGGTTAGAGACAGATTGTATTGAATGAGTCATGACATACCCAGTTGTTGGTGCCAAAAAGCAGCTGGAAAATAATTTTCCAGGCAGCTCATTGTAACCCCATGGCAGGGCGTATGGGATATACCAAAACTCTGAGAAGAATAATGGTCTGGTTATTGACTGGGCATTCAAGGGGATGTATGCCGATGATGTGCATTGTTGGGTCTGTGTTTCCACATGCCCCGCTAGTTTAGAGACTTATTCCTCATGAAGAACAGAAAACAAGATAGAACATCTTCAACCGGTCTTTTCACTCGTTAACGAGGGAAGTTTGGGTCAGAACCAGCTCTTGGAGCTCACGCTCCTCACCTGTCTGTAGCCCAAATCCTTCAAAGAGCAGCTTCCCTCGTTGCCTTTTTATTGACAAACTGTTACAATACACATCACAGCAAAAGCACCTCCCTCCGTAAATTGAATCGTACTTGTTATTAATCTCTGTCTCTCTTCCACAGCATGTCTTTATCCTGTTTTCCTTCTCTCACCCCAACCGGTCGCAGCAGATGGCCGCGCCCCTCCCTGAGCCTGGTTCTGCTGGAGGTTTCTTCCTGTTAAAAGGGAGTTTTTCCTTCCCACTGTCACCAAAGTGCTTGCTCATAGGGGGTCATATGATTGCTGTTTTTTCCTCTGTATCTATTATTGTACGATCTACTGTACAATATAAAGCACCTTGAGGCGACTGTTGTTGTGATTTGGCGCTATATAAATAAAATTGAAATGAATTGAAGGGGTGAGTGTGAGATCATTTCACATTTGCCATTTCTTTCTTTATTTTTCTTTTCTTTTTATGTGTGTGCAAACATTTCTGTGTTTTTGATTTCTTGGGATTTGGTATCTTTGGAAGAGTTTATCTCTGTATGTGTGCAAATGTATGTGGATTCATTTAATCCTGCAATCCTGAGCTTTAAGGTTGTATCGAGCTCAACGCAGGCACACCGAATGGGCCACGCATGATCAGGAAACATGTGGAAACATTTCTGTGTTTGGATTGCTTGGAATTTTGTTCTGGTGGTTTCTTTGGCAGTTTCTATCTCTGTATGTGTGGAAATCTTTGTGCATTCCCATGTTCCTGCTTTGAGATCTAAGGTTGGCTGAATTGGTTGATCTCTGTGGATAATCACATTTGTGCACAAACATTTCTGTGCTTGGATTTTTAGGAATTTTGGATTGGTAATCAGTTTACCAATCCAGATGTGTAAAGAAGTATGTGCATTCATGTGTACATGTGTGGAGGTCTGAGGCTGGTTTCTAGGGTGGACCTCTGCACATAATCATATGTGTGTGCAAACATTTCTGTGTTTGGATTGGTTGAAAATTGGGTCTGTTGGTTTCTTTGTTAGCAGTTATCTCTGGTTGTGTGCAAGTGTGTGCATGCGTTATTTCATTATTTAATTAATTCATTAAATTCATTTTACACTCGTGGCTCTCCTTAGCCTGGTTTCCCCTTTTGGCAATAACCTCCCTGGATTTGGAGAAAACCCTTTCACGTGGTACTGAAGAGGCAGCAGTGCACAAGTACCCCACAGTAGGCTTATGTTAGGCGTCATCAGCGACGTCACTCACCCATAAAGGAGCAAGCCAACACACGATTCGTGAAATACTTCCTGGACTTCTCAACACACCCTCCGAAACCTTCCCTTTTTTTCAGCACTTATCATTTTTATGTCAAGTATGCATTTTTAACGCAGCATTTGTATTATTAATATTATTGTTATTATTATCATTATTGTTGTTGTTTTTTTACAGTTTCAGTTAAAATCGCTGTTAGGCTAAATTAATGTTTTATTCTGAAATTCGGCCCGGAAGTCCGTTCGCCTGTGGCAAAGTGAAAATCATCGGGGTTTTTGGAGAGAGGGCTGCTTTGCTAAGGTATGTGTTACTGCGTTTGACTTGCATGTTACTAGTATGTTATGTGTGTGTTTAACGTGAACGGCGATCTTCGGCACTGTGAAAATCCGCCTCCGCGTTTTGAGGTTTGAGTTGGTTTCTCGTCCCTCTCGAATGTGAGCTGAGGTACGACACCCAGGTGTTGACGAGCTTTTTGGAAACAAATGTGCTAATTAGCAGTCTAAGACTTGTCCTTGGTTACAAAGCCTTTCCTGCTGTTGTCTAACAAAATGGTGTCTGTGTAACAGGAACACCGGGCTCGGTCTCTTTCACGGGCGAGTTTTATCCCGGTGTGCGGAACTGGGTGGTGCGTTTCAGCGAACGTCATGTTAGACTTTTCACACCGGGACCTTTTTTTTTTTTATAAACATGGCTGTTCAAGTCCTTTGCCAGGAAGTATACGTCTGGTATCATCAGCATGGGCCAGAGAGAAACTGTGGGTACGCTGGGAAAGGAAGTCCAATAACGCTTAGATGTCGGTAAGACGTTAGCCAAGCAAGTATTCACATCATTTATATGTGTAAGCCGTTTCACATAAGTATTAATGCCAAAGTTTCACTTTTAAGCTTTGAAAGTTCAAAAGTAGTTTTGTAACATTTTAGTTTAAGAAAAAGTGTTAAAGTACTCAATGCAGAAGAATTTCCCATGTTAACGTTACAGTGGGGGAATAATTATTTGCTCTTCTGCTGAATTTGTTTGTTCACTTACCAAAAAAAGAACAGTCTCAAATGTTTATGGTAGTTTCATTGATATTCTCTTTCTCTATTAAAATGAAACACACGCACATTACATAAAAGATGGAATTTATTATCAGGTCATTAAGTCAGATGAGTGTTTGAGCCCTTGTAACAAAGTCAGAATACAATCAAATTATTCAATTAGATACTTCTGTTCTCAACTTGTTTTGTGCATTAAGCACACATAACAAGATTCCACAGAATCAGTTTCTTTCATTCCTACATCTCCACCACCGTGGGAAACACCAAAGGACCTCGTGGATAAGATTGTAGACTGGCACAAGGCTGGACTGGGCTACCAAGACCATCAGCAAGAAGCTTGTCAATCACCTGAAGGAAGCTGGAGCCACAGTTAACAAAACATACCTGGTAATCCACTATGCAATAACGGATTGAAACACCCACAAGGTCCCGTAATCAAGAACATGTATAGGCCTGTCTGAACTTTGACAGTGAACATCTTAATGATTCACAGGAGGCCTGAGGAAAACTGCTGAAGTTACATGAAACCAGAATCAAGCTCTTTGGGGAACACCATCCCCATACTCGAGCACAGAGATGGACACACTGTACTTCTACTGTACTGCACACATTGTGATTGGTACATGGTGAAAATTATATTAGGGTAATTTACTGGTTCACTCTGGGCTGTTTTATTGGGACTGACAAAGAGCCACAGATGAGCAGCTGGCACATTCTTATTCTTTGACCTAAGCATTCGTGTTGCATCTCAATTACATCAAGGGGACGCTGGGACGCGTTGCTATGATAATGACCATCCACATCAGATGGTACTAGATTTTAATGGACAAGCAGTCAATCCAAGTAGGTACTAATGGAAAAGGGCTTTGGTTGAGGTTTGTGCTCTTGGAGTGCTTATTGTTTATTGCATGTGGCTGCCTAGACACTGTGGATGATTCTTCTGATATGACCCAAAACATACTTCCCAGGCAACAAAGGAGTGGCTAAAGAAGCGCATTAAGGTCCCCGGCTGTCCTACCCAGACTCCAGACCTCAATTCTATAAAAATCTGTGAGACGAGTTGAAGCCTGAGAAAGAAACCTTTAGAGTTTCTATAAAGAAGAGTTGTCCAGAATCCCTTCTGGGATGTGTGCAACCCTGATGGCCAACTATAGGAAACATCTGTCAGCTGTGCTTACCAACAAGGGTTTCTCCACCAACAACAAAGTCATGTTTTGTTCATTCCCCGATTGTGTACTGCTGGAAGCTGAGGTGGAGCTTTTTCTTCAGTCTGTGGCTGTTTTCATCATCTGATTCTTCTATTTTTTTATGTGTCACTTTATTAAACGATTGCTTATTGATGAAATTATTTGTGTACACAGATCATGGATCTCCTCAGCAGTTTGGAAATCTACATCCCTGCGGAGGCTGAGGTGAAAAACATCCCTTTGTCGACCTTGCCAAAGTCTGTACTCAGAAGAATGGGCCTCCCTCTACTGAATGCCTCCAGGAATCTTGCAGACTCTCCAGAAGGCATATGGATTTCTCCAGCAGTTATACGTAAAAAAGGCCAGAGACACACAGGAAGTGCAATAGATAACATGACCTCAGTGCTGGGCAAAGAGTTGCGCACTTCAAGGGGTCCTTTTCGAATGTCGTTTGTTTCCTCGAACCGTGCAGCTCATGAGGTGCTGAAGGGCACCGTTCCCAAGGCACCTCTGTGTCAAACCTCTCAATTCCCTTCGGACTCTGCCCCGCGAACCGGTCGAGATGCTGTCGTCATCTACCGTGGACAAGTTTACTTGTCCATCAGAATGCCTAGTCGTAGCCATAGTCAGCGTGGGAAACAGATGACTTCTCAGCCTGTCACTCCTTCAACGTCCCACTTGTCTTCAAAGAAAAGGAAAAAGGTAACACAACTTTCTTTCTGCTAAAACGACCAGTTTAAAAAAGTCTAGCGGAGGTCGTATTTACACAGAGCGGTCTGTTGCTGTTCCAGAAGGGAGAATGATTCAATTCAATTCAACACAGTTATATATCATTGAAAAGAATCATAATGAATATATTTATGTTACTATTAACCTAAAACACACAAATGCTCTCCATTCTTTTCTCTTTTCACATGGTTTAGCCTGATCACTCGGTGTAAACTCTTGATTATTGGTCTCAGCCTTTATCTGAAACCAACCTGACATCATGTAACAGAAACATGGTCCAGCGCATGCAGAAATTATATTGCTGCACGCCGCAGGAATATAACAGCACAAGGTCATGATATATTTAAATCCACAAACTCTGTATTAAACAGAAAATGTAAGAAGTAGAAATGATTAAGTTAGCTTTGGAGAGACAAAGTGCGACATGGACACAGTGGTCTGGTATCTCTGTTACATGCCTTGCTGTGATATCGAGTTGCTGAAAGGGGTTGATTTCAGCCAGGAACCGACATCTGGTGAGAATTTTATGTTCAATACACAGAGACAGACAACAATTCACACCTGTGGGAATTTACATTTAACCTGACCCCACTAACTACATGTCTTTGGACTGTGGGAGGAAGCCGGAGTACCCGGGGAGAACATGCAAACTCAACACAGGAAGGACCCGGCCAGGGGGTGAAATCCAACTAGGCACCCTCTTGCTTTGAGGCAGCAGTGCTAATCTTACTTAGCACTTAGTTCCTCCTAAACCAAGTGGCGCATCAGGCAGCTAATGATCTCTATCGACGTTGGTCAGCAGCAACTGCTACATCTTTGTCTCAGCGATGTCGACGGTTTTCAGATCATCCATAAACGTTCAACGTGATTAGCACTGCTTTGACAGTGCTAATCACCACCAATAATAATTGTTATTATTATTAATTTACAGAATATAAAGTTAAATCTTATCTCTAGTATCAAGATGCAAATAGACATGCATGTATTAGGAGGCCCCTACAAATGTAAAGCTACATGCTGCTGCCTGTAATCAACCTATTTGACTAACAATTGAGCCTTAGGGTTCACCAAAAGTATATTTCATAATATGCTTTTGGTGGGTTTTTTGGAATTCATGAGATTCCACAAAAAACTGAACTAAATGACAGAATAGCATCTCCTAGAAGCCTCTGGATTATGTTTATGTTCATTTGTATTTTAGTCCTAGAATGCTACTTTAAACTCTAATTCTGTGACTTTTTTTGTACATCCTTTAGACGATGCTAAGCGACAACAAGCCCAAGAAAAAGCACAACATATGTAAAGTAATGCATACAGAAAACAAGAAGGATGACGCACACAGGACAAGAGATGTTCACTTTCTGCCGAAACCCACTGAGAGTGAGTGTGAAGTGGGCAGCCAATGTCCTGCAGATTCGAGAGGAGAGCCGCTCTCAGAGGCCCCCCTGAAAACGGCTTGCTTTCAGCCTCACAGGGAGCCAGAGGAGGATCTGGCTGCCGAGGATGCAGACGGCCCCCGTGAGAACAATGACAGAGGTGGTAGTCTACAGATGGACATCAGGGAAGTTGACCAAAGTAGCAGGGGCAGGGTGGAGCCCTTGGGTGCAGCTGCCGCCTCCACATCACTGCAGATGGACTGTGACTTTAACGAGTTGGCACAGGAGGAGAAGATCGCTCAAATGAGAGCCAAACTTAGACAGAGCGAAGCTGCTCTAAACCTGCTTTCTTAAAGTGACCTCACATTTGATAGCCTTTTTGTACTGAATGTTTAGAATAGACTTTTATACATTTGTCTTCTATGAACACATGCACATTAATAAAAGTGGTATCGATGGGCTTATGTGTTTGGTGATCCTTTTTGTTTTATTTAGGCGTCCAAAAACAAAGAGATGTTGTACTAGTGTGGTGTTCTCTTCTCATTAGGTGCAGTTTATAGCAATGTCTTCAATGTTTGGATGTTTTTGATGTGTTAGTTCTGGTCAAAAATCATTTCCTTTTGATAAAACCTCAAACCATAACAGTGTATGGTTTGATTATTTCAAGCTGTAGTTTGGTAAGGTCCCATTTACAAAGTGAACCAAATGGTTCTTTGTTAAAATACTTATTTTTTCCAGAATATATGATGCGTTTTTTCCTGGCTCAGTAACTAAGACTGTTTTTGCCTTTCTTTCTTTTTCTTTTTTTTTTTGTAATCAAGCATACTAAATCTACACTTTTGTTTTTGTTTAGTATGATAGTTTCCCTGATCACCTTGAAACACCTCCACAGGTCATGAGTTGGTCTTATGTCTGTTGGAAGTGCTCCAGACCATAAACAATAAATATGACTAATCTTTGTGCATATGTTTCATAATGTGACTTTTAATACTAAGACCTGTGAAAAATCATTGTTATTATTATTGTTATTTGGTGACCTAGTGCTGAAATGGTTGTGGCGTGATTGTTATCCTTTCTACTCTGCTTTCTCACTCCTTAAATTATTTTTCATATGCCGGTCTTACACTCTGGGCCTGACAGTGTGGAACAAGAAAGTCAGGACTTGTGACATAGTGACTGTGCTCACACTCACCTCTCTGCTTTGGTCCCTGAATGATTCAAAATGTTTAGCATGAACTCATCTAGTGTTAAAGGTTTTCATTTCTCTGTGTTTGAAATTCATTTCTATAGATGTATTTCTGTTAGGAAAATATGTTTGCAATAAAAGCATTCTGTATGGGGCTTTGACTTTGTGTTTTAAAGAAGCATCTCACCACACCAAAGGGTCACAGTGTATACTGTAACCAGGGTTGGAATCAGAGTTCAGAATATTGTAACTGAAGGAAAAAAATTGTAAGTTTAAAAAAAAGTGAGGTTTGTTGTATTAGTGTGAGTTATTGGATTGTCCCAGAAAGTTGATTCTATTCATCTGGACGTTCTCATTAGGAGAAATGTTTCCTCATCAGCTGACTGCAGGTTTCCAACCGTATAAACAGGACATTTGCACACTGACTGAAACTAACACCACTGATTTACAGTGGACCGTGAGGTCAGTTTCATGATCATTAATATGGAAATTGATCAAAGCCCACTGATTAGTGGTCATGAGTACCATTCACAGAGAGTTGTGGATTGGCTGCAATCACAGCATTGTAAGATGGTGACAGATGTACCCTTAGGCCCTCTCCTCCATTCAGAGATTGTCTTTCCTTTTCGCGCTCAAACCAGCGTTCCTCCCTGTCCAGGATGTGTACATCCTCATCATTAAAAGAATGTCCACTGGCCTGTAGGTGTAAATAGACTGCAGAGTCCTGGCCTGATGAGGTACAGTCAGGTCCATAAATATTGGGACATCGACACAATTCTAACATTTTTGGCTGTATACACCACAATGGATTGCAAATGAAATAAACAAGACGTGCTTTAACTGCAGACTGTCAGCTTTTATAATAAAAGCTGACAGTCTGCAGTTAAAGCACGTCTTGTTTGTTTCATTTGCAATCCATTGTGGTGGTGTATAGAGCCAAAAATGTTAGAATTGTGTCGATGTCCCAATATTTATGGACCTGACTGTAGCTCTTCTGTGTTGTGCCATCCTCTTAGCCAGAGATTGTTTGGTTTCTCTGATGTATAAATCCTGGCAATCCTCCTGGCACTTAACAGCGTACACTATATTACTGCATATTATATCATTTAGTACTGAGGTTGGGGTTGTTTCAATGCTCATGCTTCAATACTGTATGCATACAATACCCATAGTCCACCAATACACTGCTCATAACTAGATGAGCATAGACACATACACAGAAACTATCGTGAGTACAAACCTCAGTGCAGACGTCTGCACATACAGTCATGTCGGAGGAGGATGTAAAGTTTTCAGTTATGTTTAAGTTTTAGACTGTGTTTTTTCAGCTTCAGTAATGTCAGCTGAGGCAGATGTGCCTGCTGCATCAGAAGAAGCTCCCAAATACTTCAGTAATGGTCCTGATAGGTTTATACATTAGATTATTATTTGTAAATATGGGCTTGAAGAAATTACAGAGGTATATTGCACATATCAGGTCTATACACGAACCACACAAAAAATGCAATTTTTAAAACTTTTTCAAATGAGCTTGTTCTAATGAAAAATACATAAATTAAATAATAAATTAATTACTTTCCAGCCAATGCTTGCCAAGTGAAAATTTCTTTGCCCAGACCTCCCTCACCCCAGCCACCTCCTCCAGCTTGTCAGGCCAGCCGAGAGATATAATCTCTCCAGTGTGTCCTGGGTCTGCCCCAGGGTCTCCTCCCGGTGGGACATGCCCACTTTCTATGCCTATATTCAATTTAATTTGTTCAAAATGAAAATCCAACCGTAAGTTGCAAAACAACAACAACAAACACAAAAAACTGGTAAGTAGCTAACAACCAGAACTAACCATACAGTCAAAGAGGTTATTTGGTTAATAATTATGTTTACAATGCATCTTGGGTTGACTAACAAGCTGATATTTAAACAAGCATGTCCTCAGAAAAAATGATTTAGACTCATCAATGATGAGCCATTATCTAAATCTATTATGTGTAGCCAGCAGGTCAAGTTAAGAACACTGATGTAAGAAATTCAACTGTCAAATTTATTCAGGTTTATTCATTCAGGTTCAGGTTTATTCATTTATATAGCACATTTACAAACAACAGGGTTGATCAAAGTGCAAAACAATCAGCAAAAAAACCAGCAAGAGATTAAAAGTTAACAAACAAACAACAAACACACCAACAAACATCAAAGGTGACAGACATAAAACAGGCCTGATGATAGTTAAAACTAATTTGATCCAAAAGCCAAAGTAAACAAAATGAGTTTTAAGACACGATTTAAAAGAAGGTATAGACTCAGAAGTGCAAATAGAAGCGGGGAGACTATTCCAGAGTTTAGGTGCTGCAATTGCAAAGGCCTGATCACATCTGGACTTTAGCCGGGATCTAGGTTGTTCTAAGAGCATCTGGCAAGATTATCTTAGTGCCTTCCTGGGGTTATACAAGCGGAGGAGTTTGGCACCCAGTTGTTTAAAATTTTAAAAGTAAATCTATACGGTGTTTGACAGGGAGCCTGTGCAAATTAGCTAGAACTGGGGTGATATGATCATACTTTCTAGTACCTGTCAGAAAGCGTGCAGCAGCATTTTGAACTAACTGCAAGCGGTAGAGGGAGGATTGTTGGAGTTGTTGTACGTGCTTCGGGGTTTGTACGTGTTTTGAAGTTCGTACGTGTTTTGGAGTTTATACGTGCTTTGTCTCTATGGGCCACCGTAAATATACTTTTATGTATTCACTCCACATAAAATGTAATAAATAAATCATATAATACAAAAAACAGCTATTTAAATTTCAACTTTTAACTATTTAAATTTTCTGCTTTTTCCTTTTAAACAAATTTAAAGTGAAACAACACAAAACACTGCAAACCACAACACAATTAAATATAAATTAAAATATGAAGACAAAAAGAAGATGCACATTCTCTGTCATATGGGCCTGCATGAATAAACTTTCTGAATTCTTTAACTGAAAATAGTTGTGGATGATTACTATACCTTTCTAATGTGACTTTGTTGTCCCTGGCTCTCTTTCTCTCTCTTTTCCTCCGGCTCTGTTCCTGTGCTACTGCGAGTGTAACTGCGAGTTTGGGTCTTAGGAGGTTAAGGTGGAGAAAGACACCGACTCAAACTGCTGAAAAACAATCTGAACTTGAGAAACAGGAACTTGGCCAGCCAATGTCGGCAAATATGGAGCCCTTAGGGCTAAGATTTTATCAGTGAAATACTTTAGGGAAGTTATCACAGAGTGCGGGGGAAGCATCTCTATGAGTAATGACATCAGGGTTAATTATAGAGTTAAAGATTTTAAAAAGGACTCGAAGGCTTGTGACTGTTTTTTGTAATTATACCTGACAGGAAGGCAGACTTGGCAGCTTTAACAGTCTTTTGATATTTTGATAAACAATTTTGAAGGATGTCAAAAGAGACCTGAAGTTTGTCCTTTTTCCATTTTCTCTCAGCGCGATGGCATTCGCGTCTGAGAGCGCAGGTAGTTTCGTTCATCCAGGGTTGACGTAACAGTTTAGTGCGCTTAGTCCTTAGAGGAGCCACGGTATTGAGAATAGAGGAGCAATGAGTTAAACAGATCAGTAAGCTCATCAACCGAAAGATCCTCATTACTGTTAGCATCATAAAGGACAGAGTTGGTAAAAGCAGTGGAGAAATGAGCAGTGGTCTGGGAATTAATCGTGTGCAGTTGGCGCAATGGACCCACACCGCTCAGCTCCACATTACACACTGAAACGTTGAACATGACCGGAAAATGATCTGAAATTCCAGAGTCTTTGATATCCATAATGGAAATATCTAAGCCATTCGACAATACCAGATCAAGCATATGTCCTTTTACATGGGTTGGTTCTCTCGGTCACCTCGTGAGAAAAGGCTCCCTAGTAAGTCAGCAAATTCAACGCTAAAATCCTTATTGAATTTCGGAGGACGATACACCACAGCACAAAGAATCGAGGGGACGGAGTTCAGCTCCAATAGCTGCACCTCAAAGCTGAGGTACAAGACAGGAGGCAGTTGCCGAGGCTAGCCCTCCGCCTCTGCCAGAAATTCTGGGGGAGCTAATAAAAGCATAGTCAGGAGGGAGAAGCTCTGAGAAGGAGAAGAATTCACCGGGACGAAGCCAGGTTTCCGTCAGGAAAAAGTAATCCAACTCCGATGAGAGAAAAAAGTCATTTAAGACAAAAGTTTTATTTGCCAGTGATCTTGTGTTTAGCAGGGCCATCCGGAGGGGGGTCACATTTTTGCTGGCTGGAACATATCTCAGTTGACGAAGGTTGTTGTGGTTCACACCGCCTCTGGAAGACCGTACCCAACTCCGAACAGGTGGAGGCTCAGTCGGCAGGTCCATGGGAGCGTGAGGTCCAACAGGGTGAATCCAGCGATGACAGAACAATCTGTGGCTTGAGTGATCCCAGTGAGCATGGGAAGGTGGTAGGGTGTCCATGAAAGCACTGTGAGTGGCCACATTATGAGAATTTAGAAAAGCCTTGATGCGAACACAGAGACCGCCTCATTTACCCCGTGCTTCTTGTGTGGAGGAGAAAAAGGTAAGAGGCGTAGGCAGTCAGAAAAGTCCGGTGGAAGTGGGGGAAGATTTTTCTGAATTCCACTAAAGATCAGGTGTTTGGTGATGCAGAGGCCTAAGATTCAGAAGAGTTTGACGATCATCTGTGAAAAACGTGTTGACATCAGGACAACACAAAAAAGAACAAATAACAAACAGCAAACAGAAGTCGAAGAGACAGCCCGCTGTGAACAATGGCGTCATCTTGGTGAGTTATTCAGATAGTCAATAAATACATAGCATCATCCTGTCCTATTTTTTCTTTCAATTTGCTTGAACCCTTTTAGGCACCACTTATGCAGTGTTGGGCTAATTAAAATTCCGTGTTAACATGTAGAGTTATGATGTCACTGTTCTGATCTTGCCCGACTATCGCTGGTTCTTCCCAACCTGCAGAATCACTGCCAAGTCTCCAGATCCTCAGGATTTAAAATCTACTTATGTGAACTGCACAGAGATTTATCTGGTGCTGACAGGGTTATTCAACAATATACCAATATGTGAACTCATCTAACAAGGGCTTAAATGTCACAGATCTTCATGTATATGTAAAAGTCATACAACCACAGTGTGTGCCTACATAGGCTGAGTCCTGCGAAGACCATGAAGGCTGGAAGTGTGTGGCTGTCAAATGGGATGGTCTAGCCTACAACACGCTGCTAAGGCTACCTAGCAACCATGACACTGTATGCTAGATATGCCACTGTTTGAGAGAAATTAAGGTGGGAATCTTTATTTTATCCAATTTGTCTTACTGAGATTTTTCATTGGTATGTGAAATGTAGTTGGTTGAGAAACCATGTCACTGTAAAAACATGATTCCACTGGTGAATTTGTCATGGTTTGACATCAGGGGTGGAAAGCCTCTGTTCCCATCAGTTCTCCCTCAAAGACACCACAGATGATGTGCAGAAGTGGGTTTCTCAGTTTCGCAGGTAAGTTGCAGGATCAAAACCCATGTTTAACTTATAAATACATCCACATACTTTGTATTTTGCAAACAGCACAAGCAGTATTTTCACATTTACCGTTTTTCATATTATTAGTACTAAATAAGACGAGAGCCAAAGTTGGTACACTGCCAAATGTTTGGCTCATGTGAATAAACCAATGACTGAACCGTCTTCTCATTAAAACAAACGTTAAATGTTGAGCTGAGTGAAAACCAGGCAGCATTCACAGCATGTCCACATGCTCGTGGATACATTATTGGTATTAAATATCCATAGAACGGTCAGTTCTATGTAGAGTACATTTTAAAGTACTAGTTCAAATCAAGTGGAACGTGAGCCACATTAAGTACTGACTAACATCACTAATGTCACTAATTTTGCTGACATGAAGCCAAACACTGGCAAGGTTCAACATGCCACGCCGATTACCAGTCATGACTCACCTGTCATTGGAGCCAGAATCCAGGAAAAGGTCACCAACATGTAGCCACACATCTGAAAGCATATTGATTTGCTCTCCTGATATTTAGACTGTAATATTGATATTTTAACCTTAACCTTAACATCACTAGGTTTAATGTTCTTAGCGATGGCTCAAAAATCAACCACAAACAGGGCCCCCCCATATCAGTGCGCGCGTCGCTATAAGACAAATTATGTGACCCATACAGCTGCCGTGTCATACACACTGACGTGGATGCAGTCATTGTTTGTACAGCGATCAGGGCTCGAATTGTGTTTGTCGGGAACTCCTTTGCATCGGAGCTGTTTGTGAGGTTATCACCCAGCACACAATGATCTCCACCTTTCACACACACCAGCACTCCCACTGTCACGAGGGCTTATATTTCCCAAACACTTTCACTTTGATTTCACGTGTTTCATTTATACGTCTTTGCAAAACCTATCTTTGAAGTCTGCATTTGACACACTGTATTAATCAGTCATATGAATTTGTTATAATTAAATTAATATGCACCTCTCATTCATTCAGTAAGCACTTATATAAACAGGACCGCTCATCAGTCAGGATAAATGAACAATGTTCAGGATGCTTTCAATAATTGTACATCCAGCAGATGTCGCTATGAAGCAGCACATCCACACAGTCGACAGAAGGGAAACGTTGGGAAACATCACTATTAGAACCTAAACATTTACTCCTCGCTCCATGATGGGTAATTCATTAAAAAAAAAAAAAAACTCCACCACCACGGCTGCGCTATGAATCCTGGGATAGGGTGGACCACGAAGGATACATCCAACCTGTCCTTCACACCTGGGAAAATGAGGCCACATTTGGAGGAGCCTTCAAACTGGGACAGCCTTCGTTGCCTCGCTGTGATGTAATTGGCCTTCAAGGATGCGGCCCCTGAACTGGGACACTGTATATGCCAGGGACCGGCCCTGGTACAGAGGCTAGGGGGCCTAAACGAGAAAACCAACAGGATTAGGTTGTGTAGTCCTTGTTAGAATTGGCTCAACACATTTATTTTTATTTATAATATAAATGGAATGCAGTATGATAGGGGAGACCGGGGATAGTTGTAACATTTTTGACATTTCCAGGGCTCTAGACTAACTGTTTGCCATGGGCGTACGGGTATGCCTAACTTTAAAAAGTTAGGCGTACCGGCACAAAAGTTAGGCGTACACAAATTTTATAATAATTTATATAATATAATGTGTTTTTCTGGATACACTGTGCTTTTTCAGCATTCAAAGATTGATGACACCATGTCAGAGCACTGGCTATGAATTTCAGAAGGATCAGGCCTTAACTTAACAGAAAAGTTAGCAATAGTTCTTTTCATATTACAGCTACATCCACTTCTGTCGTGCCTAGGCTGCTCACTAGGGCTGGCTATCATCACTGATTTCTATAATCCATTCGATTCCGGTTTTCAAAGTCCCGATTCGATTCAACTTTGCCTCAGACAGTCAGAAATATTATAATTCTGATCATTTATCAGTACGGACTTCATCAGAATTGTGAACATCACAGCAGATGCCTTTGTGTGAAAGTAACTGAGAATAAAACACAGAAAAACATGAAGATTTTCCTGGTCTGGCTTTTTATAGCAGATAACCTTAAAAATATTCTACAATGTTCTGCATATAAAGTTTAAATTTCTTCAGTATTGAACAACAGAAAAAAATAGGCTTTCTTGTCCGAGGTCATTTAAGTGAAAAAAAGAAAAAGAAAAGAAAAAGACAGCAGCCGACAGCGCCGTAAACAACGGTAGACTGTTGGGTAATAAGTGAATGAATAATACAGAAAACAGAGATTGGAGACGGGAAACTGTTCTTGAAGTACAGAGAGAGAGAGAGAGAGAGCTGTGCATGAAGTGTGATTTTAATAGTTGTGGAAGCAAAACAGCAAAATTCATGACGACATTGATCAAATGTGAAGCGCAGTTTGCTGCTTCTTTTGCTGCTGGCTCGGTGAATTTTGGTTGGAGAGAGACAAAACCTGCAGCTCAGAATCAGCGCAAAAAGACGTAATTACAGCACGGACCGGACGCATCAGAATAAGCTAAGACATGTCAGTCATTACAAGCAACGCAATGCTTTGGTTAAGTCAACACTATGATATTTGTGATTTCGGGGCATTCTCATTTGCCTTTTCTGTGTCATTTTTAGACTTCTGGCCCAGTTAATCAGTTCCCTGTATAAACATTATATGTTTTCTACTGTTGATGTAGAAAACATATAACATATAACTGACCGTCTACGGGCCGTCGGGTGAGAAAGCCGAGAAAGACAAAGTTGGTTCTGATGCGTCGGGTCCGTTCTGTGTTTACGTCTTTGTGTGGAATCCGTGTACCTGCTCTCATTTGCTGTTTGGTTGTTGTTGAAATGGTTTTGTGAACTTTAATCTGAGAATCTGGCATTTCTGGCAAAACACAGTTATATTTAAAAGTCGATTCAGGATTTAATGAATTGATATCGCTTTATTCAAGCTACTCACCTCTCTCTTCCACCTGCACTTTCAACTGGACCACGGCCAATCAGAGAGGTCCTGCCCCTTACTATCTCTGATTGGTTTAGTCCACGATAGGGGCATAATGTGTGTCTGTTGTTGACCACAGGGAAGGTTGCAGATTTTTTTTTTTTTTTTTTTTTTTTTTTTTGCTACCCGAACAGTTGGTTGCACAGGTGCAACCAAATATTTTTTTTTTAGTCGCACCACTGAAAAATTTGGTCGCATTTGCGACCAAATTGGTCGCACTCTAGAGCCCTGCATTTCTGTCTGTAAATTGGAGCTCTTTTAAGGTAGTGGATTCAAAATGTAATGCAAAGTATTTGCATGTCTTGGCTATTAAATAGTGCAGCTATTTTCTCTGCAGCACAATTACCCATTGCATGGTATGGTCTCAAACACAAAGAGTGAAATGTTACAATTAACCCCATAGTCTGGGTTAGTTGTAACATATCCTGGGGTGAAATGTAACACAATGAAATAAGGGTACTGACAAAACATTAACATGTAATCTTTGCTTATTCAACACATGAATGCACTTAGAGCCATTTATGTAACTATGTGTGTGTGTGTGTGACAGAATGCAGAAATCTGGCTTTTGAACAGATTCCAACCCCCCAAAAAAGACAAATTATGGAATTTTCTGCAACTGAATATTTCATTAATTTTGGTTGGTCTTCCTTGAGTTTGGCCTCATTGGCTCAGTGGGCATTATAACCTACAACTCTTGCACCAATTTTGAACATAACAATGAAGCTGAAAAAATGTAGTTGTTCACCAGCATCGCAATTCCATTACTGTTTATCATGGCTTACCTTGGTGTGGTTTGCAAAGTGCTTCAGAAAGATGAGGAAATCTGTTTCTTGCATCCATCCTGATTTATTTCCATTACCAGTACTTCCTACTGGTCCATCTCTGACACAGTGGTCTGCATAATGTATGTGTGGGAACACAAACAGAGGAGGAATTGTGTTGCCAATGGCATTAACCGCATATACAAAAGCGACCAGTGAACCTCTCTCTGCTGATGTCGTTGCCCCAACTTGCTTAATATAAGTTAAAGTAATAGTGTGGTAAGTTGTAACAGCTGCAGTCCTAGCCTGTTTGGCGCCCTGGGCGAACACTCCCTCTGCCCCCCCCCCCCCCCACACACACACACACACACAAAACATATTAAGGATTGTACATTAACATAAAACTGTTGTATACACACACACACACACACATGAAGAGAGAGAGAGTATGCATAGTATGCAAACGGCTATCAAACATCATAACATAAACAACAAATGTTTAACAACAACAAACATAAACCATCATAATTCGTCATACAATGAGAACAGGACAAATCAACAATTGACAATGACTAATTAATATTAAAATCTGTAACATAATGTATTGTTTGGAGTTTAGTCTGTTACTGTTGCTATTTTTACCATTTCTTTTTGGAGCAACTGTAACCCACATAATTTCCTTAGAGATTAATAAAGTATTCTGATTCTGATTGTTTCAGGATGATCTGCCATTATCCAATCACACATCTGCTTACCTGTATCTTTTGCTCGTTTCTCCTCCTCTTCTTTTCTCTTTTTTCTAAACTGAGCACCTGATGGCTTTGAACTTTTCTTGTCCATCTTCCATTGGTTTTAATTTTTGCACTCCAGTATGAACACAAATCCTCCAACTCGAGGATCACCACAGCATGATCTAACACACCTACACCTTAGTTCACAGATTCACTTTGTCTAAGGTGCATTTCTGAGATTTCACACAACCCAGGATTCAAATCATGAATACATGATGGACTTGGATTTACATCATTATAAATGAAATGTGCTCTATTTGGAAGCAGCAGGGCCCCCTCCCCTTTCGACGGCTTGTGTGTGAGACTTTAAATCATCAAACTGTAAATTTTCAATTGTTATTGATCCCTTCCCCGAGTCCTAAAGTGTATATTTATTTTCTTACTCTTCTTATATAAATTGTTTGTTTACTTGCAGTGCTGTAACTGGAGCCTCGTCGTCTCGTCTCTCTATATACTGGACTGTAGCGGAGATGACAATAAAGTTTACTTTGACTTCGGCAGCAAGAAGGCACACCGACGAGAATTTCGAAAAAACATCGGTGCAAATTATAAGTCTGTATCATGATGTCTGGTGTTTTCGTGTTGGTTGGTTTGTTTTTATTTTGTTTTACTTTGCGAGTTGGTTATTAGATGCTGCTCCAGCCGGTCAGAAAATCATCCGCCGCCCCGCCCTCTCCTCTCTGCGCTGCAAGCAGCAGGCGCACCTCGCAAACAAAGGGCGCCCTTACTCCCAGCAAATCGGCGATAGAAAACCGATCAGTGCTTATGCCATTCCCAATATGCGCTGGCTGACGTCGGGGCAGCAGAGTACGAACATTTCTTTTTTTTTTTTTTGCCGATGCCCGTGATGCCGCCCCCCACCACGATGCCGCCCCGGGCAACCGCCCGTGTCGCCCGTATCTAAAACCGCTACTGTTACAACTAACCCAGACTGTTGCTGTTACAACTGACCCAGACTCCTATAGCCATGAACTAGCTAACATTACAGCCAACGGCTAAAACATTAGCACTAAAGACCTACACAGAATATATCCCCATAGACATACAAATAAAATAATAATAAAGTTTGATGAGTTTAACTGCAAAGCAGATAATGCTATTAGAAATTGAAATAAAGTAGAAAAACTTACTTTTTGGCATACAAATTACTTTTTTTTCGTGTTCAATTGTCTGTGTTTGACAAAATGTGCTGATTTTTCACATGTGATAGCAGTTCTGAATTGGGCATGCACAGGATGAGTCACATCATTTGAAACTTAGCCCTGATTGGAGAAATTGGAAGTGTTACAACTGACCCACGTTACAACTATCCCCGGTCTCCCCTATCACTGCCGAATAAATTCTTTGATCTCAATAAGGGGGAGCAAACTTAGAAAATACAAAATATGTATGCACATATTTTACTTTACAAAAATGGCATGAACAGGAAGAGAGTTATGTTTACAGCTCAGTTTCCACTCCTTGGTGTGTTGCAGTTGATTTCACCCTGAGCATGTTTCATCACGTTTGTCATTCTAACAGGACAACAGAACCAAGTCATCTGCTACATTTTCAAGCAGAAATAGTTCTGTGAGCATAGGAGGGAGGCAACCGCCCTGACGCAGTCCTCCCCTCCTGCTGCCTTTTATAAGACTGCAGGTCTCCCAAAGCTGGTCTACACAGAAAGGATGTGCTCCTTGTGCTGTCTCCGTGCCAGACCACAGACACTCCAGGTAGGGCTTCGCCTCACTTCTTTTAGGTGGAACAGAAAAGAAACATACTGTATGTAGGTGGTGTTTTAAACATTGTTGCTTGTCATTATTTTATTTTGTTTTTATTTATTTTTTTATTTTTACAAAGAAAAAAAGTTGATCTTTCTAAACTAAATGTTGAAGTCTGCAGAAGCACTACATTCCAGGCATCCGTTATTAGCTAGTTATTAATTTCCTGAGTCTTAGTTAAAAAAAAAAACTGTGTCCATGGCATAATTTAAGTAGTAAAATAAGTGAGAAGTAAAAGTAAATGGGGAGCTATCTTTCCAAGGCCACTGGTCATGTTTCCTAACGCTCCCTTAACAATAGAGACAATAGTATAACCTGTCATTTAATTCTGCAGTCTACTCTCAACAATATCAGAAGATATGTGTTGGTTACTGAAGGTTATCTATCTGTACTGTACAGAATGTCTACTCTGACGTTGTGATTATATCAGAGATCATAGTGTTCCCACTTATTTGTTTTGTTGTCTTTGTTTAGTTAAATTAATCCAGTGGCCAGATTCAAACTGACAGTTTGGGTAGTGTGATTGGAAGGATGTTTGTTGTTTCAGTTCAACTATGGCCTAAAACAGCCCAAATGTTTCACTATTAATAAAATATTTAAGGATATCACTTTATTGTACAACAAAAATACCATTAATACAACATTCTGTTGTAAAAGATCATAAATAAATGTACAGCTGTAAGTATTTGGACAATTGTACATTTTTTGTAGTTTTGCCTGTGTACACTGCCACAGTGGATTTAAAATGAAATAATCAAGATGTGGCTGAAGTACTGCTGCTTTAATTCAACAGGTTTAACCCATTAATACATTTTCATACATACTGCCCATTTTCAGAGAGTCAAAAGTAACAGGGCAAACTAACATCATTTAGACTTTAATGATAGTTCTTAATATTTGAATTAAAATCATTTACAGTCAATGACTGCTTCAGGTCTCAAGCCCATGGACATCAGCAGATGCATTTTTCCTTTGAGATGAACTGCTGGACCTTTACTGCAGCTGCCATCAGTTGCTGCTTGTGTGTGGGTCTGTTTGCCTCTTCATTAACTGAAAAGCCAGCAGCCATCCATGCCAGTGGCACAAAGATGCCTCCACTACAATTGTGTGCTGTCCCTCTTTGCTGCCAATATTTAATGTTGCCAATATTCTATGCAGGCTGTATTTAAATTCATGAAGCCATGTCTTGTTTACAGACTTGGGTGATGGTTTGTCTTGAGTTTGAGTTCTTGCCTTGACCAGTGTGAAGTCGTTCTGCAGTCACCTGCTTAAGATGTCTTCTGTGGTTTTTTGGGGCATTGTGGTGTTACTAAGCTGCACAGTGTGTTCTTGCTTGAAGAGGTTCAAAAGTCACTCATGCAATGTCAACAGATTGTTGAATATCTATCATTATACTTTCAGTCTAACGATGTCTTCCTTTATTTGCATTGAGATTTCTTTGGACCTAATATTGAAACTTGCACTGGATGGTTATTCAAAGACAACATTCAGAATCAATTCCAGATCTTTTATCTGCTTAATTTGTCAGAAACTATTGATGGAACAGGCCTCTCCTTCATGTCAGTCAGTTTCATTTACTTTTTTAACATTTGGAGTGTCAAAAACAGAGGAATATGTATAAAAATGGCAGCATTTCCTAAACACCTTTTTCATATTCTGGTTTTCTTCTTGTCTTCAGGTGCTGTGTGTGCAGATCTGCATGTTTTACTCCAGCATTTGTCTGGTAACCTGGCCACTGTGCGCAGAGACAGCTAAAGTCCGATGTGGCTCTGACCTGCTCAGTGACCTCATGTTTGTCTGTGGGGACCGTGGAATCTATTTACGTGAGTCTGCCTCAAGTACAAGCTGTGGCTTTACTGTGAGTTTGATGCATCAAGCAGCAGGATGGGCCTACATTATTCAACTTACTTTAGTTATTAGTGAAACTGAGGAGTAGCAGCTTAACTTTTTTTTTAAACTAAAAGCTCCAGGTGTAAATCTGTAACGATGCACAGACACAAGTGCGCCAATGTGCTTAGTTTCCTTTTTTGAAGTTTTTTCACCTGTTTGTTCATTCATGTTTTGAAAGCTGCTAAGATGAGATACTAAATTAAACAACAAATTACCAATATTTTGAATGGTGCCACTATAACTACAGATTTATTATATGTATTAAAGGTTTGATAATAGGGGGTGGCTGTAGCTCAGGTGGTAGAGCGGGTCATCTACTGATCGGAAGGTTGGTGGTTCGATCCCTGGCTTCCCCAGTCTGCATGCCAAATATCCTTGGGCAAGATACTAACCCCAAATTGCTCTCTGATGCATCCATCGGAGTATGAATGTGTTACTTAGAAAGCACTTAGAAAAATGTGCTTGTGTGAATGGGTGAATGTACAAGTTGTGTACAGCGCTTTGAGTGCTCAGAAAGAGTAGAAAAGCGCTATATAAGAACCAGTCCATTTACCATTTACCATAATAGCTAAACACACTGTTATTCTCCCTATAATGAGGATTTAAAACTAAATACGATTAAACTTTAATTACTTCCACTGCACAGTACTCGTACCAATGCAGTTACCTACTGGACTTTTCACCTGGTTACCTTTGCTCTCTTCTAACCAAGGCAACCCTCTGCATCTGCTATCAGACTGGTGGCAGTGCATCAAAATAGCAGCATACTCACCAGGACACTGTGCTTCTGTGTGATAGTCTTATTGTTAAAACAGTGTTATCTGAGAGCAGTACAAAGGTACAGAGAGGGAGCAGAAGCAGCTGCAGATATGCTCTTTCAGAAGCACTGTGTTCTTTGGCCTATATCGTGATTGTGCTAAATACGTTTGCATGTTTCATGTTTTGTTTATGCCAAAAACAGCACGATAAATGTTCACAATGCCAGTACTAAACATGACTACATCTTGAAAGTAATGTTTACCATATTCACCAAGCTAGAGACAGTCAAAGGTCTCTTGAAGAAAAGAAACATTAGAAGTAAACACTGAAAGAGGTTTTAAATCAGCCGTGTGAAGATAAATAGTATCGATTATAATTTAGTCTTTTCAGGACAATGTGCTGCTTATCATTAATCCATTCACATACACGCTAATGCTGACGAACGCTTCAGTGCTCAGGCATGTTATGATTGAACTGTTTCTAATTGTGCACTGATAACGTACAAAGGACAGAATATTCTACTTCTACATTTTAAATATATATATATATATATATATAGTCTTATTGTTAAAACAGTGTTATCTGAGAACAGTACAAATATATATATGTTTTGTTGTAAACCTATCATTAGTGACATAACATTATAAACCATTTAAACAGAGTCAGTGTAATAGGTCGAGTCATTTGAGTCAGTCCTTCGCTTATATTTATTGATTTTGATTCAGAGCTTAAAAAAATGAAAAGCTGTAAATAATAATGGTTTAAAAATATTATCATTCACATTAAACAGTGTCACTGCTACTAAATAGACAGACATGAAATCATCTGTAGATTTCATGTCTGTGCTCCAGAGGATAAATCCTGATGATTTTAAATGCACTTCTTAAATGGCATCAGTAAAACACCAGGAAGGAATTAATCAGAGCATAAGTCATTAAAACTTCTAGGATGTTGATGTGGTCAGTCAGGTAGCAGAGGGTTTTTTATTGGTTTCAGTTGCTTTGGTGTTAATGAAATTAACAAAAGGTGCTCAAAGGTGCAGCAATAAGACAAGTCCCCAAACACAAATGGTTTCAGGCCACTGACATTTTTCCTCCTCATCTTTTCTGACTATTATGCCTTTGGCTAGGTCATTGTCACCACTGGTAGCGTGAGGTAATACCTGGCACCAACAGAGGTTGCACTGTTGGATCCAGGTAACGTGGTCTCTTGCATCAAACCAGAAGGTTTGATGTGTCTCTCCCAGAACGGTGTAAAGCACACAGAAGAAATTCTATGAGACAGGCATTTACTCTAGCAGAGCTGGACAGGGGTACAGAATGGTCTTTAAACCATTTGCAGGACTGGTATCAGCTCCTTCGTGCAAGCAGGAATAGAAAGAGCACTGTCAGAGCTCTACAAAGAGCAGGCCAACAGGCCACTGGTAAGTGATAAAACAGAGACAGATTTAATGGGCCTGAGAGCCACCATCCTCTAGTGGGCCCTGTGCTCACAGCTGGGTACCCCTGGGGTTGGCCATAGAATACCAGAATTGTATTTTTCACAGATGAGAGCAGGTTCACCCTGTGCACATGTGACAGATGTGAAAGGGTCTGGAGAAGCTGTGGAAAATGCTGCCTGCATCATCGTTCCACATGACTGGTTTAGTAGAGGGTCAGTGATGGTCTGGGAAAGCATGGGAGGGCCACACAGACCTCTACAGCTTAGACAACAACACTCTTGACTGTCAGCTCTTATGCTGGTGCAGTGGGACCTAGCTTCCCCGTGTGGTGAGACTATACATATAGTTGCTAGAGGATGAAGCACCTGAGTTGCTACAATGAAATTTCGGCTAAATGAACTAGCCCGCCATATATTTTTCACTTTGGTTTTTGGGATGTCTTTGAATTCAGTGCATCCCAACACATTATGGCCTGTATCTGTATAGCACTTGGCTTAGTCCCTAAGGACCCCAAAGCGCTTTACGCCCCTACGATCGCCCCCTGCGATCGCCCCTGCGATCGCCCATTAATATCAGTATAGATGATTAACATGACTTTTGTCCTGTTGAGAATGTGTCCTGATGTGTTTTCAGAGTTGGGTAGTGCATTATGTTAAAATAAAATAATAAATGGACTCGTTCTTATATAGAAAAGTGTTTATCCATTTAACACACACATAGACATTTAAACCCAAATGAACACATCAGAAACAAGTCGGGGTTCAGCATCTTGCCCAGGGATACTTTGGCGCACAGACTGCAGCAGCCAGGGATCAAACCACCAACCTAACGATTAGCAGACACGCTCTACCTCCTGCGCCGCAGCCACGGCAGTTCGACAATAACTAAACTGTCTGAGCACATTTACATTTATTTTCTGCAGAGGAGGAAGTTGTTATGGCCACATAAGGGGACACAGTAAATTTTAAGCACCACTGTACTCTGTAAAAGAGATTTTGTTTGACTGTAAAGCTATTGATAGATAAAGGAAAGAGAAGAATGTAGTGTGTGACACGTCTCTCTTCTGCAGGTAAAGGCTTGTGGTCTGGTTATGGCGCTCGGTCCAGAGGGAAGGGCATAGTGGATCTGTGTTGCCTGTCATCAGGTTGTGAACTTCATCACCTTGAGATGTACTGTGCTAAACCAAGGAGCCAGCAGACCACATATTCTCCATCCACAACAGTACATGCCACTACACAGCCAAATTTGGTAAGATCTCTGTTGTTTAAATAAGTTTATATACCTTGTATCCATCCATTGTCTTCACCTAATCCACTTCAGAAGAACAGGGAGAAGGTGGGAGCTTATCTCATGGCTAAACATGAGGATACACCCCAAAGGCCAGACACAGAGAGAGAACCTATCATGTGTCCTTCACACGTACAGTCGGTTTAGAACGACCAGTTAGCCTAACCCCCATGTGTGTTCAGACTGTGGGAGGAAGCCAGAACATCTGCAGTGGATTTGATCCAGGACCTTCTTGCTGTGAAGTGATAGTGCTGACTACACCACTGTGCTGTTTAAGTTCACACTTGGCCTTAAGATTATCAGAGGATTGATTATACTGGATCAAAGAGAAAAAAGCTGGGCCTTACCCTTAACTGGCTCATTGTATAAAATACAGTCAAGTGTGTGTCCTCAGTCCTTGCTGACCTTTACCAAAGTAGGTCACATTAGATCCCAAAGAACATTTGTAAACCAACTGTGGACTTAGTCTTCTCTCAGTGATCTGTGGTAGTACTGCAAGCATGTGATCCACAACTATTTCCATTTTTGATTAAATATCTAAAGATGGTGAAAAAAAATATGTTTATTTCAGAGCTGTGAAAAACACTTTCCTTCTTTTTCGTATAAGTGTGTTTTGTATAAGAATGCAGGAATATGTCCATATACCTACTGAATGTTGGACAGACTCAATATTACCCTTTAATAAATATATCAACACTTAGCCAGAAAATCAGGATTGGGAGTTGTATTTGTTTTATTGTGTGGTTTTCCTCTAACACACCTGTCACTATCAAAGACATGCCTAACAAGTAAATCCAGACATGGTTTCAACTGGCCACAGACAAAAAAGTTTCATTTTATTGAATCCAAAACCACAAAAGCCACAAAGAAAAAGGCAGCATACACTTTAGCAGAAGGTTATACTGTCACGAAAGAGGAAAACAACCAGTTGGCACTACAGCCACTAAAGACTTATAAATGGTAAATGGCCTGTATTTGTATAGCGCTTTATGAGCTTTGGCCTTATGAGATGAATACTTATATTCCTGGATTTGTAATTCTGCAATAGTATTGCCAAGCCGGGGAAATTCTCTGGTATTGTGGTGATCCAGCACAATTTGTGTGAAGCAACAGAATATCAGCAACAGTGACCACATAACACAAAATAACAGCTGTATTGGAGGCCTTAAGCTCCTCATTGTTTAATGAACTCTTTATTCTTATCTGTGTCTTGCAGTTCCAAGAAGTATTTCAGAAAAAACTTTTACAGTACCTGGGGCCTCCGAGCAGTCCGAAGAGGGAAGCATACAGAAGGAATTGGCAGCATTCGCCTCGGCACAAAGTCAAAGCTTCCCGGTCACACAGGAGGATGACTGCATATGAAACAACAAGTCAGCCGACTGCAGCCAATAAGAGCGCACTTTAAAGAATTATGGGTTTACAGTCCGGAGTTTGAAGATAATATTTATATTCCTCGAATTCTCCAACAGTTTTACCAACTCACAGACGTCCTCTGGTATAAAAACAATCAAACAGTGTATGTGTTTGAGTATGTGCAGCGACCCAGACCTCTTATATGTTCATAGATAAAAGGTCACCTCAGAAACTTTAGAAATGTAATCAGACAGCAAACTTCCAGTAACACCACAATAAACAGCAATCCATGTATGGTTAAGGACAATGTTTGGTTAACCCCTAGCCCCTTCATGGAGAATATTTGGTTGTTTGTTACACTGATTTAAAAAAAGAAAAAAGTTGATTTAGATTAAAACAAAAGTTAGCTCTAACCTCAGACAGGCCACCAGTAATTTGGTGAATAAGTAATGTTCAGGAAGAAGTTACTCCTTTATGTACTTATCATTATAGGCCTTCATATATCTTCACGTTAATGTGATCTGTGCAGCTAATGGAAATAACATTTGTGGGGAGAGAAACACAAATTTACAAGAAACAAATAACAGAAACAAAAGTGATCTACTCATAAATGCACAAAAATCTTAGATTATTATTTTTTTATCTATTTTGAGATGTTACCTCATCCTAGAGCACCATAAATGCTTTTTCTTCTTTACTTACAGTAGACTTAATTCACCCACATCTGCTCTAACCCATGAAAATATCTCCAGCTGCCCGATTCTTCACTATTCTTCTGTCTGTGCTCGTCTCTTGGTGTGGTGTCTGTTAAGAAACATGTCAGCCACTATACCGTAGTTAATAGTTCTTATAAGCTTTTTTATGCATTCAGAATCCGAACACTTTGTTATATACGCCACCTTCGTGGAGTCATTTGTAGTTCACACTTATTTCGATGGCACTTGACACTCTTGACTAGCTTTAATATTTGTTTGGGTAAAAGACAAATTTTATCCACTGTGTGTGTTTATTGTTTATGAACATATTTTGTGTAAATGTCTTTAAATGCATTCATTATTTATTTCACAATGAGCACGTAACTATAATAAATACTAAGCCTTATTCATCTTTGGTGCTCTGTTATGTTTTACATTGTTTGGCTGTAAAAGTGATTTCAGGTGTGACAACAGAGTATTTTCAAATCTCACGACATTTTACGTTCATATAATTCTAATCAGAACTTGACACAACCTCCAGTTTCAGCGTAATCTTAAGCTGCTGGCTCATTTTACTTTGACATAGCTACAGTTATCACCAAAAGCCCTGAAGGTCATCTCGGGCCTCTGTGGATAAATAAAGAGCTGCAAGTCTTACTGATAGATTTGTGATTAAACAAAGTGTGCTTTCTTTGAGGCCAAGCTGAAGTTATAACCAGGTGTTCTATCTGCACAGGAGTGTCAGGTGCCTCCTGCAGATTCCAGGAACAACATCGGGGCACTGTATCCGGAAGAGTGCAGAACCCTCAACTACACATGCCATAATACTCCCACCACCATTTATGATAGTTGCTGTTTGTCCTTCAGATTAGGAGCCACTTCCTTTCCTTGACAATACTCATCTCCCCAGTATTTTGGTATGAGTTATCCTTGGTTTCATCTCTCTCCAGAGGTTCTTTTAGATGTTTTCTTCTACTCTGGCCTTCCTCAAACTGAGGGTAATCAGCAGTTTGCACCTTGTTGTCAGCATTCATTAAACCTCTCTTCATTGTAGACTGACAATGATATGCCTGCTACCATCAGAGTGTTGACAGGTTATTTTTTCTCAACCAAGGAATGATTTTTTTAATAGTGCACATTTCAGGGCTTCACTTTTATTCAGTTTGATTCCATTCCATTCTTAATATCTCTAATCCCCACCAACATGGAACTTTAGAGTAAAGACACTAAAATACTGGGAGAACCAGGGAGAACCAGGCTTTGAAAAGCCACAAGTGAAGAAAAAAAAAAAACATTCCCCATCAGCCTAAGCCTGTTGTAGCTTAGCTAATAGTAGTGTAGTAGCAGTGTAGTCAAAGTCACTTGATCCAGCCCCTACTATAAGGTTTGAGTGTTGTCACATTGCCATTCAGTTTGTGGGTTACAAACAGAAAATGATACATGTATTCTTCTCATGTGTTATTGGACTGGATTATTTCAACAAATCGATGACATTTTGCCCGTTAATTATTTGTATCCTCCTGTAACTTTATTGTATAAAGGGCTAAAACATCCAAAGTTTCAGGAGTCATTATAAGTCATTATAAGAAGTGTTGTGATTTGGAGAGCCCAGTGTGTGCTCCTGACACAGGGGAACCACATGCTGTCGAGGATACCTACCTTGGCACGACACGGGAAACAAGTCCAACAAACGTCACAATAAAAGCATGCTATAAAACTGTAAGAATAAAACACTTAACATTATTTAAAGATATTTTATTATCACATGTGTGTAATATGCTTAAATTTGTCCATGCAAATACTCCCCATTTACATGATACAAACGTTAATTATGGAGTTCCACAGGGTTCAGTGCTAGGACCAATTCTGTTTACATTATACATACTTCCCTTAGGCAGTATCATCAGAAGGCATAGCATACATTTTCACTGCTATGCAGATGACACCCAGCTCTATCTGTCCATGAAGCCAGATAACATACACCGATTAGTTAAACTGAAGGAATGCCATAAAGACCTGGATGGCCGCTAACTTTCTGCTTGTAAATTCAGATCAAACTCAGGCTATTGTAGTTAGCCATACAAACTTTAGAAACATGGTGTCTAACCAGAGTCTTACTCTGATGGCCTCCAGTAACACTGTGAATGCAGAAACCAAATCGAGGAAGTCTGTCCATCCCTCTTTATACACTTACACCCTCTTATTGTGTCCCCCTTATAAGACACAACAAAAGGAATCCCTCCCCCATATAAGGAGTTGTTTAAACAGATAAACTAGTGGTGGTGAACGTGCATATGGTAAATGGACTGGTTCTTATATAGCGCTGTTCTACTCTCAAAGCACTTTACAGAACTTGTGCATTCACCCATTCGCACAAGCACATTTTCTTAGTGCTTTCTAACTAACATTCAAACTCCGCATTGCAGCGCAATTAGGGGTTTTTGGCATGCAGACTAGGGGAAGCCAGCCACCCCAATATGCATATGACAGGTGTGTGTGTGCTGTGTTTAGCTGGTTAATCATATGTGGTATGGCACAACGGACTTACAGAATTCAACTACTGCATAACTGTTCTAGCATCAATCTCTAAAATTAGAAACATCCTGTCTGTGATGTGAGTGATGTTAAAAAACTAGTTCATTCATTTATTGCTTCTAGGCTGGACTACTGTAATTTATTATTATCAGGATGTCCTAAAAACTCACTGGAAAGCATTCAGTTAATCCAAAATGCTGCAGCAAGAGTCCTGACAGGGACTAGAAAGAGATATTTCTCTGATATTGGCTTCTGTTCATTGGCTTCCTGTTAAATTTAAAATCTTTTCTTCCAATGTAAAGTCTTGAATAATCAGGCTCCATCTTATCTTAAAGACCTTATAGCAGCATATCACCCAAATGGAGCATTTCACTGTCCAACTGCAGGCTTACTTGTTGTTCATATGAAATTTAAATAGATTGGTTGGGAGAGCCTTTGACTTTCAGGTCCCTCCTCTATGGAACCAGCTCCCAGTTTAAGAGACAGACATCCTCTCTACTTTCAAAATTAGGCTTCAAACTTTCCTTTTCATAAAGTGTATAGTTAGGGCTGCATCAGGTGACCTGAATTAATTATTATTAATCTCTGGGTCTCTTCTACAGTTAGTCTTTTATCCCATCTACCTCCCATCATCCCCAACAAGTCCCGACAGAAGGCTGCACTTCTAGAACCTCCCTTCTGGATTCCCGCCCTTTGTTACTACTACCCGAGCGTTGAATTAACCATGTTAGTGAAACCAGCTTGTCACGTAGAAATTCTGATCCTGTTAGCGTTGGCCAAATGAAACTTTCTTTAGCACTGAAAGGTTTATTACTTGAAGTTTCTTAATGCAGTCCTCGTTGGTGCCATCTGGTTACCAAAAATATGAAGTGCAGTTTGACTCTGCAACTTGAAATGAACTGCTTGGTTATGATTATTTACTCTGCAGAGCTGAACTGACAGCTTCTGTTTAATGTCATGTGGCAGTTTTGTGTGATATTGGGCTACAGTTGTGGTGCTTTGAACGTGTTTTTTTGTGTAAAATTGTTATATCTATTTGCTTGATACGTCATTTACATGAATAAACTTTCTTTGTTTAAACATGGTCTGGTCTCTCTTTATTTGTGACTTCTTGACTTTTGTAAACATCATAGATTAAAAACAAACATTGTAAATAATAATGTACAACACACTCTTATCCCATAATCTGGGACTCTCCACCATTAACTCTGAAGATGCTTCTCAGATGAAACGTCTTCAAGAAACTTAAACAGGTCAGCCCTGAGAACCTACACGGACAACAAACTCTTACAATAGGTTGGGCGTATGCTTGCTTTTGTAATTAACCAGTGGACATACACCAATATATAATATATTATTTAGTGTATTTCTTGTGTATGTTTTTGACCTGGGGCTGGAGTTGTTGGTTCACTGCTGGCTCCATGTCTTTTTATGTCACACACTGGTCACACAAAATCAAACTACAAATCCTGCAAACACTTCAGTCCCTTAGAAACCATTGAATCAGGTATTAAAATAGAGATGAACCGAATGAAGCTTCAGACATCACTGATCACTTGACTCTAGCCAGACAAACAAAGCCTCAACACAGTGCCTCCAAAGCACCACGCTAAAGCTTCAGCTTCAGCTTCAAATGGCCCATCATCCTGTTTTTCTCAGTCCCTGCAACCTACTTGTTTTCTCCTCTGCCTAGAAGTCCTGGTGTTTTCCCTAAAAGAGAATTATCCCAGAAAGAACCTGTGGAGGAAATATCTGACCTGGTCCTGCACCAACTGGGCCATCACTAACTGAAGCTGCCTTCATTTACGATGAATAAACCCATGTTTGAGTCAGCCTGCACATTGTTGCCAGGGGTTGTTTGATTGTTGGGGCTTTCTCTCTATTATTGTGGGGTCTTTACAATATAAAGGGCCTTGAGGCGACCGCAGTTGTGATTTGGCACTATGTGAATAAAACTGACTTCAGTATTTATTTCATTCATGTATTATAACACATTTGGGTTAAGCACACAGCTATTCCTTTATGTTGGTAAATGGACTGGTTCATTTTCCTGCTCTGAGCACTCAAAGTGCTTTAAATGACTCATATAATTCACTCCAACACTTACTTCTTCACAAATGCTACCAATTACACACGATGAGAGAGCAACTCCAGGGTTAGTATCCCAAAGATATTTGGCAAGCCTGGAGCAGCCAGGAATCGAACCACCAACCTTCTGCCCTACTCCTGAGCTACAGCCACTCCATGTTGGACAGCTTTTGTCTTGGACTAAGCTCACCATAGACAAGTTTAATCTTGGAGGAAATTTGCTGATTAGACTATTTATTCAGCAAATTTGGCATAAATGTAGCTGTTGAATCGCTCATGCATTTATTTGCTGATGGTGTGCTCTCAACTGTAACCCTGTATTTGATACAACTAATTCAGTTTGGCACTGCCTTCTTAGAAACATGTTTCAGTGCGTGTGTGAGAAAAGGCTACAGTAGCAAATATTTTGCTGGAAACTTGAATAGATAATTAAACCAAATTTTTATGGTCTTCTATTATAGAATAAATAAATAGTTAAAATGATTTGAATATGTGGGTTTAAACCTCTGAGTGGATTCACTGTAGTAGAAGTAACACTCAAGACGATGTTAAAGTTTGTTCAAATGAGTCACAATGGAGCTGGGACAGGCTCCAGCCCCCCCCCCCGTGTCTCCCCAGAAGGCTAAGTGGAAGAGAGTGGATGGATTTAGTTACCATGGTCAGTGCTTCAGTGAACTTGCTGACCTGCAGATGGTGCAGAACAAACATCTTCAAACATTTTGATCATTTACAGGTTTGACAGTTTTTTGTGTGCTTGGCTTATGGAAACTGTTCCAAACACAGTCTGATACAAACAGTAGTAGAAGTAAAGTAAAATAGTATTATTTATTAAACAATTCAACAACTATATCAATATTTGTAGTATCTAATAATAAATGAACCTCGGTTATGCAACATTTAGCTTGAAAATGTATCATGGTATGTGCTGGAGTGGCTATAGTTTTTAATTCTGTCAGTGTTCACAATCTATTAAATATTGTTAAATTCAGAGAACTGTATTGTTACTACAGCAGGTGCTAGCAAGTACGCTTCTTTTTTCAGATAGGAGGGTGTTTGTGACCTTTTGACATCATAACACAGTAACAGTTGTTCACAGTCGGCCTGATAAGACATGGAGGGAGCGCATTCTCCTTGTAACCTGCGTCACTGACAGATAACGATATTCAGTCCCATCTCTTCCCAGGCCGCCTGTTTGATTTGATTCTCATGGTCATGAGGGAGCGGTTTTTGTGAGTGGAAGACAATTTATGTTTGTGACATTTTACACAGTGGACATGTGTGTGACCAACAGACATCTCACACATCTGCAGCAGTAAGAAGTGGTCACAGAAACATTGCTATACTTGAAGAGTACAATAAAAGTTTTTTCAGTGTTTCACAGAGCAAAATATTTTCTAAAGAGTTTCAGATTTCTCTCTCTCTCTGGCTACATTTATTTATTCAAAATATTTATTGTTGTATTATGTTTTTGTCTAAACTTCTTGAAATCATACCATAATAACGAATCACTGAACTGAACTCAAATTAAATCTTTATAAACAAACAGATATGGGCGTTAGTTTAGCTCGCTGCGATGAGCCATGTGGCTGAGAGTGACTGACCCGCGGCCTTCCTGTCTCTTCCTCTGCTCTCCTGTCAGCTCTTTGTTATCAATAAAGGCCAAAAAAACTGAAATGAGAAAAATGAACGTGGAAATTTCCAACCCAAGTCTGCTGTGTGAAATGTAGATAAACACAACTATTTTACAGCATCATACACATTTTTGTAAATATTTTATCATATCCGTTCATGTGACATTACTGAAGCTATGACACTGATATAATGTAAAGTAATCAGTGTTCAGCTTGTATAACAATGACCTCCTCCATAACACACTGGACAATCTGAAAAGCAGTTTCAGCAACAGGTTCCTTCAACCTGGCTGTCTGAGGGAACCTTACAAGAGTTTGATTCTGGTAACAGTGTAAATTTGATGTCCCCTCTAAATAACTCAACACACAGACATTAATGTCTAAACCCCTGGCAAAAAAGTGAATACACCCCTAAGTGAAAAGGTCCAAACTGTGCCCAGTTTGCCATTTTTCCTCTCCAGTGTCATGTGACTCGTTATATTATATTTCCTTTTTTATTAGAAAGAGGGACAATACCTATTAATTAACATTTTAACAAATGTAAATATGCCAGATTATAGCCGTAGACCCTCTGGCAGGTTGATGTTACACACAAGTTAATAGCAACATACAGAGACACTATTTATAGACCTTGTATATAGAGACAAGGACAAAAACAGTGATCACATCATATTAGAGCAAACAATGACAACAAGAATGGACAACAGAGGACAATATAGAAAACAATAATGCGTTAGCAGATCTCAGGTGTGAATGGAGAGGAGGTGTTATTTGGTGTTATTGTTCACACACTGTCTCATACTGGTCACTGGAAGTTTAACCTGGCACATCATGGTAAAGATTTCTCTGAGGATCTAAAAAAAAAAAGACTTGATGTTGTTACATAAAGATGGCCTAGGCTATAAGAAGATTCCCAATTCCCAAATGGCAATCTAACCAGCATTCACACACATTCACACTCTGATGGACGCATCAGAGAGCAACTTGGGGTTAGTATCTTGCCCAAGGATACTTGGCATGCAGACCGGGGAAGCCAAGGATCAAACCACCAATCTTCCAGGTAGTAGCTCTACCAACTGAGCCACAGCCACCTCACTGCAGAGGTTGAAGAGTAGGGTGTCAGTCTGTCAGTGCACAGACCATACACAACACACTGCATCACGTGGCTGTCGTCCCAGAAAGAAGCCTCTTCTAAAGATGATGACCAAGAAAGCCTGCAAACACTTTGCTGAAGACAAGTAGACCAATGACATGGATCACTGGAACTTACTTGGTTCAAAATTTACATTTTGATTTCCATATATTACGTTAAATTTAAATCAGATTTGTTACATCTGTTTTTGTTTTTTTAGTTTTTTATAATTGCTTAAAAAAAGGTATTGTGCAATTTTATTTACTTTTTTTCTAGGGTGTTACAGCCCTGGTCACATTTTAAATGAGTGTGTGAGTATGTCTCTACTGTGTTCTGTACCTTTAAGAGTCTCTACAGGTCCTCCTTCTGATTGGGGAGCTGTTTTGGGCTGTTTTTGATGGTGTTGTAAGTAGTTTTGTCCACCCCTTCTGAAGAAGAAGGTATTTATTTTTTGTATGTTGTTAAATTAGGGAGGTGTAGTTAGTGATGGTGTGATGAAGCCCCATGAATGTGTCAAATCTTCCCGGTTAATTACTTCATTAAAAGGCAGATCACACACAGCTCAGTTAAACAGCTTGTTTGGAAGTACTGACATCTGCTGGTCATTTGATGTACAGCAGCCAAATGTGCGCTAAATACCAGTGGATATGTAACCGTAATGATGTCAGTAGCAGATTACCTACATGAGGTCCTGGATATATATAAATATATATATAAATATATATAAATATACATACACACCCCTAACTACCAGACTGAATTAAGATTTGTGATAGTGTTTCAAAATGCTCCTTAATTCAATTCAATTCTATTTTATTTATATAGCGCCAAATCACAACAAAAGTCGCCTCAAGGCGCTTCATAGAGAAAAACCCAACAATCATATGACCCCCTATGAACAAGCACTTTGGCAACAGTGGGAAGGAAAAACTCCCTTTTAACAGGAAGAAACCTCCGGCAGAACCAGGCTCAGGGAGGGGCGGCCATCTGCTGCGACCGGTTGGGGTGAGAGAAGGAAGACAGGATAAAAGACGTGCTGTGGAAGAGAGACAGAGGTTAATAACAGATATGATTCAATGCAGAGAGGTCTATTAATACATAGTGAGTGAGAAAGGTGACTGGAAAGGAAAAACTCGATGCATCATGGGAATCCCCCGGCAGCCTACGTCTATTGCAGCATAACTAAGGGAGGATTCAGGGTCACCTGGTCCAGCCCTAACTATATGCTTTAGCAAAAAGGAAAGTTTTAAGCCTAATCTTAAAAGTAGAGATAGTGTCTGTCTCCCGAATCCAAACTGGAAGCTGGTTCCACAGAAGAGGGGCCTGAAAACTGAAGGCTCTCCCTCCCATTCTACTTTTAAATACTCTAGGAACAACAAGTAGGCCTGCAGAGCGAGCGCGAAGTGCTCTAATAGGGTGATATGGTACTACAAGGTCATTAAGATAAGATGGGGCCTGATTATTTAAGACCTTGTATGTGAGGAGCAGGATTTTGAATTCAATTCTGGATTTAACAGGAAGCCCATGAAGGGAAGCCAAAACAGGAGAAAAATGCTCTCCCTTTCTAGTCCCTGTCAGTACTCTTGCTGCAGCATTTTGGATCAGCTGAAGGCTTTTCAGTGAGTTTTTTGGACATCCTGATAATAATGAATTGCAGTAGTCCAGCCTGGAAGTAATAAATGCATGAACTAGTTTTTCAGCATCACTCTGAGACAGGATATTTCTAATTTTAGAGATGTTGCGCAAATGGAAGAACGCAGTCTTACATATTTGTTTAATATGTGCGTTGAAGGACATATCCTGGTCAAAAATGACTCCAAGGTTCCTCACAGTGTTACTGGAGGCCAAGGTAATGCCATCCAGAGTAAGAATCTGGTTAGATACTATATTTCTAAGCTTTTCAGGGCCGAGTACAATAACCTCAGTTTTATCTGAATTAAGAAGCAGAAGGTTAGCGGCCATCCAGGTCTTTATGTCTTTAAGACATTCCTGCAGTTTAACTAATTATCTGGCTTCATGGACAGATAGAGCTGAGTGTCATCTGCATAGCAGTGAAAATGTATGCTATGTCTTCTGATGATACTGCCTAAGGGAAGCATGTATAATGTAAACAGAATTGGTCCTAGCACTGAACCCTGTGGAACTCCATAATTAACCTCAGTGTGTGAAGAGGACTCTCCATTTACATGCACAAATTGGAGTCTATTAGATAGATATGATACAAACCACTGCAGCACAGTACCTGTAATACCTACAGCATGTTCTAATCGCTCTAATAGGATATTATGGTCGACAGTATCCAACGCTGCACTGAGGTCTAGCAGGACAAGCACAGAGATGAGTCCACTGTCAGAGGCCATAAGAAGATCATTGTAACCTTCACTAAAGCTGTTTCTGTGCTGTGATGAGCTCTGAAACCTGACTGAAACTCTTCAAATAAACCATTCCTCTGCAGATGATCTGTTAGCTGTTTGACAACTACTCTTTCAAGGATTTTTGATATGAAAGGATGGAGATTGGCCTGTAATTAGCTAAGACTACTGGGTCTAGAGATGGCTTTTTGAGTAAAGGTTTAACTACAGCCAGCTTGAAGGCCTGTGGTACATAGCTGATTATTAGAGATAGATTGATCATATTTAAGATCGAAGAATTAATTAATGGCAGGACTTCTTTGAGCAGTTTTGTAGGAATGGGGTCTAAAAGACACGTTGATGGTTTGGAGGAAGTAATTATTGAAGTTAACTCAGAAAGATCAATTGGAGAAAAAGAGTCTAACTTAACATCAATGGTACTAAGAGTAGCTGTAGATAATATTACATCTGTGGGATGATTATTGGTCATTTTTTCTCTAATGATAAAAATTTTATTTGTGAAGAAGTTCATGAAGTCATTACTAGTTAACGTTAAAGGGATGGTTGGCTCAAAAGAGCTCTGACTTTTTGTCAGCC
The DNA here is from genome assembly GCF_963576455.1 of Neolamprologus multifasciatus. Lineage (NCBI taxonomy): Eukaryota > Metazoa > Chordata > Actinopteri > Cichliformes > Cichlidae > Neolamprologus > Neolamprologus multifasciatus. The sequence continues at coordinate 17,016,691 of NC_140458.1, read as the reverse complement.
TGGCTACAGTGCTGAAGAGAAACCTGGGGTTGTTCTTATTTTCTTCAATCAGTGATGAATAGTAAGATGTTCTGGCTTTGCGGAGGGCTTTCTTATAAAGCAAAAAACTATTTCTCCAGGCTAAATGATGATCCTTTAAATTTGTGACACGCCATTTCCTCTCCAGATCACGAGTCATCTGCTTTAGGGTACGTGTTTGAGAATTATACCACGGAGTCAGGTACTTCTGATTAGAGACCTTAGTTTTCACTGGAGCTACAGTATCCAGAGTCGTACGTAGTGAGGAGGTGAAATTATTAACAAGGTAATCGACCTGTGTTGGGGTAGCATTCAGATAGCTGCTCTGCTCTGTGTTGGTACAGGGCATTGAAGAGGATAACAGTGGGTGGATTATATTCTTAAACTTAGTTACAGCGTTTTCAGAAAGACATCTACTTTGATAAAGTCTACTCTTCACTGCTGCGTAATCAATTATTGTAAATGTAAATGTTATCAGGAAATGATCAGACAGGAGAGGGTTTTCAGGAAACACTGTTAAATGTTCAGTTTCTATGCCATATGTTAGAACAAGATCTAGAGTGTGATTAAAGTGGTGGGTGGGTTCTTTTACATTTTGAGAGAAACCAATTGAGTCTAATAACAGATTAAATGCCATGTTGAGGCTGTCATTTTTAGCATCTACATGGATGTTAAAATCACCCACAATAATTATTTTATCTGAGCTCAGAACTAAATTAGATATAAAGTCTGAGAAATCAGACAGAAACTCTGTGTAAGGCCCAGGTGGACGATAGATGATAACAAGTAAGACTGGTTTCTGAGTTTCACAGCTGGGGTGGACAATGTTAAGCATCAGGCTTTCAAATGAATTAAAAGTCTGTCTTGGTCTTTCATTAATTAATAGGCTGATGTAAAAAATTGCTGCCACACTGCCCCCTCGGCCTGTGCTTCGAGATTTCTGGTAGTTAGAATGACTCGGGGGTGTTGATTCATTTAAACTAACATAATCATCCTGCTGCAACCAGGTTTCTGTAAGGCAGAGTAAATCAATTTGTTGATCAATTATTAAGTCATGTACTAACAGAGACTTGGAGGAGAGAGACCTAATATTTAATAATCCACATTTCACTGTTTTACTCTTTGGTTCAGATGTGGATACTGTATTGTTCTTTCTTTGTAATTGTTTATGTTTAAGTTTGTTGCTGGTTTTTAGTTTGTTTTTTGTCTTTTTGGAAGCTGACACAGTCTCTATGGAGATGGGGTTTTTTTGTTTGTTTTTTTTGGGGGGGGGGGGGGGGGGAGAAGCTGCAGAGAGGCGTGTAAGACTGCAACTCTGCTTCCTGGTCCCAACTCTGGATAGTCATATTTTGGGGGGTTTAATGAATTTGTCCATATTTCTAGAAATGAGAGCTGCTCCATCCAAAGTGGGATGGATGCCGTCTCTCCTAACAAGACCAGGTTTCCTCCAGAAGGTTTGCCAATTATCTATGAAGCCCACATCGTTTCTGGGACACCACTCAGACAGCCAGCAATTTAAGGAGAACATGTGGCTAAACATGTTACTCCTGGTCTGATTGGGGAGGGGACCAGAGAAAACTACAGAGTCCGACATTGTTTTGGCAAAGTTGCACACCGATTCAATATTGATTTTAGTGACCTCCGATTGGCGTAACCGGGTGTCATTACTGCCAACGTGAATTATGATTTTACTGAATTTACGTTTACCCTTAGCCAGCAATTTTAAATTTCCTTCAATGTCGCCTGCTCTGGCCACTGGAAGACAATTGACTATGGTTGCCGGTAGGGATGGGTATTGATAAGATTTTCACGATTCCGATTCCATTTTCGATTCTGTTTAACGATTCGATTCTTTATCGATTCTCTTATCGATTATTTTTTTTTTTTAAAAAAGGAGAACACTAAGGTCAATTAGCTTAGATCTTTGTTTTATATCTTCTCTTTGAACAAGATAGAAATTTAGGAGTAACATGGCCTTACAAACCCAACAGTGAGATCTTAACAGATCCAACCTACGGCTCTTCAATGGGGTGTCACAGGGTCCCCAGGAAAAAAAAATTGTGAATGTGAAATAATAAAATAAATATTCTTCTGTAGCAATTACACAAGAATATCCAGTAATGTCCCTGCCTACAATTAAACACATTCACTTACCGAAAATCGGGGGCATCTGCTGTGGCAAATGGGTGCAAGCCTTTTACCACAAACTTAGTCACTGCTCGGTGACATTCGTCTATCCTGGCCTGAAAGGAGATGCTACCGGTAGACTGCAGCGAGAACTGCCAGCATCTGAGCCAGACTCTGTCTGTCTCTCTCATCATGGTCACCTAAATGCACAGTAATGGCAGGTTTTGTAATAAGGCAGATCGCGCTAACATAATATGCGCTGTTAGTTGATTATTTACCTGCCGCATTAACGGGAGAGGGCGTGCAAACGTTACCGCTGCTGCTGGGTTGAGATTCACAAGTCCGGAGCGGAATTAAAAACACGACATTCGTTTAAGGTTATCGCGTGTTTTGTGAGCAAATGCTTTTGCATATTCGTAGTGTTTCCTCCCTTAAATGAAATATCTACTTTGCAAGTATTGCAAGTTGCCCTGTTGTCATCCGTTCTCGTAAAGTATAACCAAACTTTTTAGCGTTTGAGCCGCCATGTTTCCTGCCAGGTAAATGACGCTCCGCAACGTGGTGACGTCATTCGGGGCGACTGGAATCGATAAGGGAATCGTTTGCAAAAATGGCAAACGATTCCAAGGAATTGAAACAGTGGGAACCGGTTCTCAACAAGAACCGGTTTTCGATACCCATCCCTAGTTGCCGGTGTCTCTAGCTTCACATGTCTGAGAACAGAATCACCAATTACCAGAGTTTGACCCCCGGCGGGTATGTCGCAGAGTGGGGAAAAACGGTTAGACACATGAACAGGTTGGTGGTGTACCTGGGGCTTCTGTTTAGGACTATGCTTCCTCCTCACCGTCACCCAGCCGCCCTCTTTCCCCAGCTGCTTGGGGTCTGCTGGGGAACAGCTAGCGTGGCCTACGCTATCTTCGGTTCCACCAGCTACAGGGGCCTGGCTAGCTACGGGTGAATGAAGGGTGCGAAGCCGAGTCTCCAAGTCAGTAATCCTGGCCTCCAGAGCTGCAAATATGCTACATTTGTTACAGATATCATTACTGCTAAAGGAGGCCGAGGAGTAACTAAACATCTGACACAATGAGCAAGAAAGTGCAGGAGGGACAGGTGAAGTAGCCATGGTGCTAACGAGTCAGCTACGAGCTAAGCTAGCGAAACAGTACAGAGACAGTGAGTGAATACTTTGGCTATAAATTAGGTAGTGAGTACACAGAAAGTGTGCTTCGGATGAAGCACGTGAAGATTATACTATGAAAAAAGAATGTATTTAAAAGTTGTTAATTAAATTGCTAAGCAAATAAGCCACTCAGAAACACCACTGTGTTTGAGCAGGAACAAGAAGTGATATTCTACTGCAGAGCGAGCGAACACCAAGTGACAGCGCCCAACTCCTGATACTATTTGGTGGCTCCTTAATGTGTTTACAATCTGGTCGTTATAATCCTCAGAATCACCTCAGATCCAGTTCACATTAACCATTAACCCCCACCCCCGTTGATCTTTGGTCATATGATATTCTGAAGACTGATGCGGGCCTGGACACGAGCTTCATTTGCACCCGACACAGGCCTCGGGTCTTCAGTGTCAGACGTAACATCACAAGGCGTAGTGCTTGTCTTTTGGTTTTTGTTTCACGCAGGGCTTAGGTAGCATTTCTTTGGAGTACCTTGTTTTGTTTTGTTTTGTTTTGTTTTTTTTGTTTGTTTGTTTTTTTACCTTTGCTCACCCTTGATTTTATGCTTTCAGTTTTGGTGGGGACACCCTTACTTACCATTGTGTTGCCCTCCTTTGCCCCTAGACAAGGACATGTCATGGGGGAAAGAAATCATACTGATGACATCAAAGTCTCACAAACTCTCAAAAAACTGTATGTATCAAATATGATACACTCAGTGTTAAGGAGTTAAGCATTTTACATTGAGTCAAGCTAGTGATTTCTCATAGATGGTAATCTCACTGCAAATTTCTTGTAGCTTAACAAGATTTATTGTCTTAAATTTAGCCAGATTATCTTGTCCATCTTGTTTTGAACATTACAAACTAGTTTCCAGTCTCATGTGTTAGATGATTAGACTTGTTTTAAGTATATATTCCTTTTTTTTCTTATTTAGTCTGTAAATCTAAAAATGAACCATTTCACCTTTATTTCAAGCAAAAATAGCTTTTAGATAGAGTGTAAAACAAAAAATTATCTTAAAATAAGAAACATTCACCTTTTTCCTTGAAATAAGAAAGTCAATCATTGGAAGGTATATGTAGACCTGAGACGTGTCACAGATGTATTTGTTACCATGTAAAATAAGCCACTTTACTCTAACGGCATAATGTATAGCATCTTCAATCACCAAAAACTCCATATTAGCAACCTCTGATACAGGACCTAGTCCTTTCTCATTTACAAATATTGGATGCTCAGTTCCTGCTTCACTTTGACAACACTCCAGCAGCTGATTGTGGTTTACAAGAGACTTGCACACATTCTTAAAGTTTAATTTGGCTGACCATTGTTTTTTTTAAAAAAACTGCGTTTAGACTCTATTTCATACACGTATGACAAATTACAGGTCCCAGGGCAATAATCTGAGAGGGAAGATGCAGCATGTAATCTTCTATCATTTTTTTTAGTTTGGACACAGTTTGTAAAGACACAACTGGGGCAAAAAGTATTTTAACAATTTCAATTAAATCCAAAATAAATTTGATAAAAGAATGGCAAAATCTTGATCAATATAAGCATTTGTCCAGGGGATTGTTTTAATCTGTTGTCACTTGAAGCTAAAGTAGCATTAAATTTTTTTTTATGAATTATAGAACATTTTTTGAGACATTTTATTAAATTCGATGAATTTATATTCCAAAATCTCTTTTTCCCAAAGTCTGTTTTTGTTTCATAATGGGGTTTTTCATAATGGTGTATTTATTTGAGGTCATTTAACAACTGAATTTCTTATTCAGGCAATCAGGGTGGGACCTGAACGCTCATTGGCTGCTGCTTAAACAGGTGCTTAAAATTAAAGTGTCTCAAAATGTTTCTATTATTACAAAAAAGAATCGTAGTGAAATAAATATTTAATAAAATATTATAAAAATACACAATGTAAAATAAAAATTAAATGACACGTTTTAACACTTTGGTGTTCCATAGTCTAGTTCATATTTAAAAAGTTAAATAATGTATTAGCACTAGATTAGGTTCCTGTATTCCTCGGTACAACCATCCCACATATCACACAAAAGTCTGGACTACTGCTATGAATTGTATTAATATGGCTCAAAAGAGACTTTACTGTTAAGGCAACAAAAACAAAACAAATCCCACACCTCCAACACGCCATCTTGTTTGGGGAAAAGACCTGAAAGAAGTTCTTGGCGGGCAGAGTAGTAGAGGTCAATACCAAGTTTGAAGGGGTGGTTTATACCAAGTCTGCATTTAACTTGTGTAGTAATGTAATTGTAAAGACGACTACAACAGTCATAGTAATTGATGGGTTATTTGTTAAAATTAGTTTTTCAAATGCAGGTTCATTATGCATGTTATGTTCACGTTTTACAAGCTTTACACAGACGAAAATGTGTAACCCTACCTCCCCCCTGGCTGCCCTCAAGTGGCTCTGTCCATTATCTCACTGTTTGAATCGGAGGACACGAGGGAGCAGGTTCGGACTGGATTCTGTTGAGGTAATTAACTTTTGCTTACAAACATTTCGGGTTCTTTTAGCTTTGACTAACTGTAGTAACATCAGTCGTGGTCAAATATTAAGTTTTACCGAGGCAGTATTATCAGTTCACTACCAATGGGTAGTTAGCCAAAACTGCTTGCCAGCTAGCTAGCTTAGTTCATTCAGTATGCTGAATTGTTAGCATGCAGTGATAGTTTAAAATTATTAATGGTGCTAGTTAGGTAAATTTAGCTTCGTGTTCAATATACTTAACATAGCTATATGACAAAAGAACTACAGTTGATATCCGCCTTTGCAAAAGTCCGTTTTGTGTTTCCCACCCACGGAAAATAAAAAGCTGCGGTGTTTTTTTTTTTCCTTCTTAAGCCGCGTGCTCTCTGTCTGCACTGTGCTTGGTGTGTTTGTGTGTGCGACTTGGGAGGACCGATACTGGTTTGAGACAAATCTCGCAATCGGGCTCATAACTTTACAATGCTGTTTTTTGTTATGGAAAAAGACAGGGGTGTTGGACAGATCTATATTTAACTTAAATGAGGATTTACTTAAGTCATCAAGAGTTAACTGTTTTATGACCAAAATTACATTTAACCAACATGAGTTTATTCAAATTTTATTATTTTACTATTTTTTGCAAGTCCAGTTTGGGTAATGAAATTAAAGATAACACAAGGGAATAAAAATAATGCACATTTATGAAAGACATCTTTACCTATAGATTTACTTTAAGCCTCATTTCTGACAGATTATGATTAATCATATAAACTTGTAAGTTGGAGAAGATGTGAACTTGCTTCCAATTATTTATGTTGTAAACTATTAATATCAATCAGGTCACTTTAACCTTGCTGAACCGAGGTAACATTTTTTCTTATGGATGAAGTGGCCTAATCTGAGCTGTGGTCATTTGTTGAATGATTTGACAAGCAGTTGGGCACTATTAGTTTTAGTTTGAAAACTAGTTTGGAATAGCCTTGTCATAAATTTTAAGTGAGCAATTTTATAAGACTTAACCATTGAATTAACACAGGCTCTACTTGGTCTGTCTTTTGCACCTTATCCATGTGTCTGATTGCATAGACTTTGGATCCATGGCAGGTGGTGTCTTGACTCAGTTTTTCTTTTTGACCCAAACATATGTTTTTCTTTCCTCAGGGAAAAGTTCTGACAAAAGCTACACCAGTAAATCATGGAGGGTTTGGATGATTGCAGCCTTTCGGTTCTAAATGGTAGGCCAAGCATATGCATATTTATGCAAATTAATGTCTAAATGAATTTTGTGTTGCACACACTGACAGTGATCGTACATAGAATCAGTTTTATGTTGTCAGATCAATAAAATATTTAAATTACATTTAAATGTATTTGACAAAATGACAATTTGGAATTGTTGTACAACTTTTACATTTCTGAAAGTTACTGACTTTTATATACAGCTGCAGACATAGATGAGGTCTTGCTCCACACCCTCAGTAGGGACGATTTAAGGGACCTGCTTCCAGGGCCTGAAAATTTTATGAGGAGGAAACAGTTGTGGGCTCAAGTTCACAAAGAGGCAAGTTTTGCCGCTTTTGATTTAAAAACACTTAGCACGACACATTTTGTTTAGGACTCCTGTAATATAACTATTTTCGTTTTCTTATTTAGGATGAGACTAAAGAAAAGGCGTCTCATGGACATCTCACCATGTGACCAGGGAGAAGATTATGATGCAGATTCAAGTGGTGGATCAAACATGCTTTTGCCACCAAGGAGCAGTTCTGGTGACAACAGTTGTAAGTGAAAGATTACAATTATGGCAATAATATTGAATATTGAACTGAAATTTGATTTAGTTCTTTCTTTCCTGTTCTGTTCATAGCCCTGTTCAGGACACTACCAACTTTCTTCCCATCACAAGTTGCACCACCCAAGAAGATGGGACATGCCAGTGAAGCACTGATTGATGTCCTTCAGGTCTGTGTTTCTTCATATTTGTTATCAAATAATGCCCATAAAGCCTTCACTTTAACAGTTTATTTGGCATATGGCCTTTTTATCCATGCCAAGTCCTCCAACAATGTAGTTTATATTTGGAAAAGGTGTGCAGAAATCTGAAATGGCACAAACACTGAGATAAAAAAAAATTCAATAAAAATAAAGAAAATCATAAAGAAATTAAAAACAAAATGGAAATAATTACATATTTAACTATCACAGGTGCAGTATCTTTGTCATTTCCTAAAGTGTGTAAAGACATAATCCTAACGGTGATGAGGCAGAATTGATTACATTTTTCAATGGCATGAATATATATATATATATATATATATATATATATATATATATATATATATATATAATTTTATTTTTTTTCTATACAGTATTTGTCAATCTAAAGAAAAATAACATTAATATGGTCTGTAGCGCATCTGATCTATGGTTGTCATCATTCATGTATCACCCGAAGGGTGCACCCCAAAGGGATCAATAAAGTGAAGTCTAAGTCTAATACATACTTGAACTACCCTGATAGCTTTGGAGTTTCTCCGTACATTGTACAATTTTTGTCTTTGTTTTTCTTTTGCCAACAGAAGATCCAGCGTCAGCCCCGTTCTGCTCTTTGAAGGGTCCCGTTGTCTTATTGCAGTTGGAACCACTCTCATCACCACATTTGACCACAGATGACCTTGGAGAAGGTTTGCTGTATCTTATGGCATACTACTACACCCTGCATCTCACCTATCCTAAATGTGTGGCAACGCTTCTGTCTGTCATTTAGACTGAAGTGTTAAAGGACAAAATCCATGAGCAAGACACCACAGGCTCATACAAAAAAGTCATGGCAGGCTGTAGGAATGTTTATTGAAACGTAGAGCTGTTTGAGCAAGATGTAACTTAGGTCTGTGTTGGAAGGTTTGGGCCTGATAGCTTTGAAGTTGCAATTTACACTTGAATTCTTTTTTTTATTCTTATTAATGTAATACAAAGTACTTTTTTCTTTAAACACATCTGTTCTGCAAATTGTGTTTAAAATTGCAAATGCTCTTTTTATTACATTTTATATGTTGAGTAGCTAACTGGTTTAGCACTTCTAAAAGGAACACAAAATAACAATGTTACACTTACAATGTGTCTTTAAATTTTTGTGTACTATGATTCACTGAAATATTTGTTACTGTTTGGAGAGTTTGTTTCCAATAAAGGTCATGTACACAGTATACTTTGCCTGCTTTAATTTGGCTTTATTTTTCTTATTTTGAGAATTCTTATCAAGTGTAATTATCTTACTGCACTGGCAGATTATTTCACTGAATTTAAGAAGATTTAGACTACAATCTATTATTTTTTAACTTATTTTAAGATCTTTAAAATGATTTAATGTACTAGTTTTTAGATTATTTGCCTTGATTTGTTCCTTAGAATAAGTGTTTTATGCCTATTTTCAGATTTAATTTCTTCAACATTTTGCTTAGAACAAGTGGTTAAATCTTATTTTAGGTTTCAATTGCCATGATTGGTTGCTTGGAATAAGTGTGTAAGGCTTATTTTAAGATTTAACTATCTAATTGTTCCTTAGAATAAGTGGTTAAAGCTTATTTTAAGTTTCAATGTTCTGATTTGTTGCCTGGAATAAGTGTAAAATACTTATTTTTAGCTTTATTTAAATCTGGATATTGTTCTTATTTCAAGAAATCTTAATAAGAAAAAAACACTTACCCCACTGGCAGATAATTTCACTTGTTTTAAGCAAAACTTCACCAAAAATAAGTGTATTTATCTAGTATTAAGGAGGTGGGTTTTTGCAGTGGAAAGCGCTGTCTGAGCCTGCACCTGGGTCTGGTCCTGTTTTCTTCATGGTCTGAGCCTCTCTGTCCGAGTTTGTATTACTAGAACCCTTTTCCAGACAAGTGAAAAAAAAACAACACTTTTGTCCTACAGGATTAATAATAATGTTTAATAACAATGTTTAACAACAATGTTTTGCCCACCAGGGTAGTGAGTTAGTCATGACTGCAGCCACGAGATGGCAGTAATGTAAAGAATGGAAACAGTCGAGGAGCTTTATGACAGCACTGACTGAGAAGAAAGGAGAGAGAACACTTTACTTTAAATGTTTGAATTTATCTCTATTATTAGATTTGATAAGATAAGCACTGCTTTCACTGTTCGTCCTAACAGAATGCCACTGGATAAAGGTATGTTTCTATTAGTTTTCATACAGTCACGGACATTGACATTAAGCATTACCCTTCATTTCAGTCAGTGGATGTGGATTGTATATAAACCACAGGAATCTTTATGATGGGTAATCTGGTTAATATCCATGAGAACATACCTGGTCTTCATGTTTTACTAGTTACTTCTATCAAAAGTAACTCAGTTACTTCAAGTTACTCGTTACTTTCAAAGTAACTAGTTACTAGGGAAAGTAACTTTGGTTTTACTCAGAATTCTCTTGTTAATGTGTTGCTTCCATAACTTTGCCAGTCTTCTAGCTTGCTTACTTGCCACAAGTGCACTGTGCCACCTACCAATAGAAAGGAAAAGATAATGTGCATATTTCCACGAGAGAAATCCCACGCCTGGACCGTCATTGACCGTTGCCATGATTCTAGCCTACATCACAGCGTCATGTGCGCCTTTTACATCCAACACAAAAACTGCAGTCGTGATGCTTTGATTGTACTCAACTTACTGTACTGTAACTCGGAAATTCTGCCTTCTGAATAGGAAGATGTAGGTAACACCAGACTGCAGATGAGCTGCATACAGGGCTGGACGGGCATTTTGACTAGAGACTGGCCCACCATTATAGGAAAAATCATAAAGCCTTTGAATGAAAACAAACGCTGTTGTGACAGTGATGTTCACTGTTTTGATGGTATATATGCATCAATCGTTTGTTGTAAGATTGAGATAATTATTTTTTAAAAGTGAGACATTTTAAATGAGAATAAGCAAGTATTTCCTTGTGCCCACCTCTCCCTGTTAATGCCCTACTTGGCCCCCCTGGCAAAACTTTGCTAGATCCGCTCCTGCACAATTACCAGCTGTCAACTACCTAAAAAGGATCCTGGGGTTATCTGTCTCTCAGAAACAGTTTATAACTTCCCTTCAACTCATCCATGTCACCTAAAAGGTAAACCTGTTTCTCCATCAGCTGTTCAGCTCTGATGATTCAGTAAGGACATCTCCTGGTTTCATCTTCATGTTTCCCTCTCACCAGATAACCAAACCGATATCATGACCAGCAGCTTTTTTGCAGCTGTGGCTCCAGCAAACATCAGCTGATACTAGAAATTAATATTAAATCAATTCTAACAACAGCTGATCAAGCTTAAACGTGCTGCTGTTGTTTAACGCGACATCGGCTGGTTTCCTATTTCTGGCGCAAAGTGGGCGATAAACAAACAAGAGAGCCGATCAGCTGATCACTGATCAGTTTTCATGATTGAAGTAGAAACGGGAGAGGGAGGGGAAGAATGAGAGAAGAAGAGGCAGCTGTGCAGCAAAGACACAGAATAACTCCAGCTTTGTGTCTTTTTCATTGTAGCTGAATTACGGGACAAACTGTTTCTTTTCACCTCAATAAGAAACGCATAATATTTTCTCTGAATACCAGACGGGACGGTTGGCAACTCTAATAACTTATGAACAAAATAAAGTTCAACATCATTAACTTCATAGCACCCACCCAGCTGTATAGAAACTCCGTCATGCTAGCTAGTACGCAGTACGGAAAAAGTCAGAATAACGAAAATAAACTCCACCTAAACTTGGTTTATATCTGACCCAGATAGACTGCAGCTCATAACTTCTTACCTGAAGTTCAGTTCATACTTGGACCGGCGGCCGCCTCGGGTCTCTTTTCCTTCTGCGTCCCCTTTCCCTCATCCACCTGCTGGCCTCCACCACTTGCTAATGTTACAGAATCTGTGGAAGCTCCGCGATAGCCACCACACGAAGTAACGAGTAACGACCCTATCTAAATCCCAGTAACGACTAACGCGTTCCTGATTTTGGCATAATAACTAGTTACCGTGCTCGTTACCACAATAATAACATAGTTACTGTAACGCGTTACTTAATAACGCGTTAGTCCCAACACTGGTTTTAACTAAGGGAAGATGCTGGTCACACACTGATGGGATACATTCAGCTTTGCCAGGTCTCATATGTTTATGATTACCATTGTCTTATTATGAAACTGAATGTGTGTTTCCTACACTTGGCTTGGATAACAGCCTCACATTTTGCACACTATCATTTTTTTCTGCTCAACACAGTACAGCAGGAGGATTTTCAACAAAGGATCATTTCCCTACGAACCAGTGTGATATGGACACTGTGAGATATGTTGACATGTACATGCACCACGAGGGAAAAAGGCGCACGAAAGTGGCAGGCAGATGAAGACAAAACGTTTTGCAATCTACAAAGGTTTGCACTTTGAGAACTGTGACTAATGTTCATGTGTATGGGGAAAAAAGTGTATAAAGTGCGTGGCAAGGGGCTAGTTATTCTGAGAACCCCTGCTGCAATAAATGAGGGACCACTGTATACTTTATGATTATTATATTCAACCTTTTAACATTTAATACTGTCTTGATAGAACCAACTGATTCTGCAGCAGAGCATCCCCTGTTGCTTCTCCTTGCTCCCCAGTCCCTGAGCTCCTGCTGCTGCACCCACAGGTGTGTACAGCAAGCACTGATAGCTTTTTACTCGGTGGGATTCCCTTGTGATCACCTTTACTAAATGTCTACAACCAATCTGATTATATCCTGTTTTTTTTGTTTTTGTTTCAATGTTGAAAATTAAAATCTAGTAGCAGCCTTCTCATTTCTTTGTGTTTTGTGCTGTTTTACAGGCCCACAGAGGAGGACAGCTCCGAGGCAGATGAGGGACGGGTCCCAGGACGGTCCATCGGCGGTGGAGCTGGCCATCCTGGTGTCCCTGAAGAGGCCACGCCAGTCTCCAATGGAGCATTTCCTCCTCAGCCTTGTTCCTGCTTTGGAGAGCAGCTGGGTCTTTGTTATTCCTGTCTCTCTGTAAATACTTATATTTTATATATTTATGTTTAATGTTTTTCTGTTTGAGAATTTTAATATTATTTCAAATACATTTTTATAATGACTAATGTTTCAGTTCTACTACACAGCAAATGTTGGCACACATCTTGACACATGTAGAATTTATTTCATATTATACTAATGAGAAAATATACTAATACAGTGGGATGCAAAAGTTTGGGCAACATTGTTAATAGCCATTATTTTCCTGTATAAATCGTTGGTTGTTACAATAAAAAATGTCAGTTAAATACATCATACAGGAGACACACACAGTGATACTTGAGAAGTGAAAAGAAGTTTACTGGATTTACAAAAAGTGTGCAATAATTGTTTAAACAAAATCAATCAGGTGCATACATTTGGGCACCACAAAAAAAGAAATGGAATAAATATTTAGTGTATATCAATGTGTGTGTCTCCTATATGATATATGGGGTGCCTTTGTCTGGACGTGCTTCCCATCCAGAGCTCCACAGCAGAGAGGGAAGTTCCAGTGCTCCTGGAATCCCTCTGTGATGGACCGCCAGTCTCCAGGTGAAGGCACAGCCATGAAGTCGTCCACTAGACAGTCCCAGATGGCCGTCGCTACCTGGGGGATGATCTGGCACACCGTGGACACACTGACTTTGAAACTGAATGCGATGGTCCTGAAGGAGTCCCTGGTGACAAGAAACCTGGACAAAATTGTTCAAAATTAGTATTATGTGTACTGCAGTTACAAAATACATTATTCAAATTCCAAAATACTTTTGTGATGTCAGATTTAAATTACAAAACATAAATCTTACATAAAACATTTTGTAATTATAAGGATAATTACATAATATATATTAGATATGATATTAAACAGTCAGTTGTGTTTTGTTTTAACTTTACCATATCATAATTTGATTGGTAGCAACTTTTACCCCTACAGTAAGCCAATCACTCATAATTCCTAAACATGTCAATCAGTAATCAGGAATGAAGTAAGACATTAATAGAAATAAAGAGTTGTATGTTGACATGTAGCCCTTTCCTTGCTTAAATCATTGTTAATATTTTTTTAAAAATTAACCTGTGATAAGACAGCATATCAAGATAGAATATGCTAGATAGAACCATATAACTAAAGATGAACCAAACAGTTTTATCTAGCTCTCAGTTTTAAGAAAGGCTGGTGACCCCTGTTATATAGAGTCTGACAGCTGCGGGGATTATATACAGATATTCAACTATACCAGAATTAAACCAGGCCTAAATTTAAAAAAAGGAGTGAGTATCACAACAAAGATTAACCCACAGTGGTCCTCATACCAGTTTGATATCAGCAAACACTGAGAGCATACATTGATATGACACCACAGCCATGCTATCATTGCAAACACTGATAACAGCATAAATCGAATTAAATCGGGACTTGATGAGACCTTTTGAGTATCACTAGAAATATTATAAACAGTCGTCTCCATACCACAGTTTGATATCAGTAAACACAGATGACATTCACTGTTAGCATACCACATCCATGTTAGCAGTGTATAAACGATAGTACAGCATATATTAGCACAGGTATCAATAAAGGACTACCGTATTAAACACTTTTACTAACCGCATGCAGACAGACAGGCACTCTGTAGGTGGGATTTAGCGCCTGTAGTTGGTGTCTAAACGGGCGATGCTTGGACCAACGCAGGACAGCAGGTCCTCAAACTGGGCGAGGGAATGACGGTGGTACCGCTGAAAGCCGCGGTTGTCCAGGCGCAGCTCCTGGAGCAAATGGTGAAACTCACCAAACTGCTCATACCTCTGGAGGACCTGATGGACCCAGGTACGGCGAGGACGTCCTTAACGCCGCTGCTCTGCTCTCCACAGTAAATAGAGAAGGGAGACTCTCTCTTCAAACGCTAGCTCGACAGCTGCCATCTTGCAAAGATACCGTCTGGCACAACTTCCTCCCACATTCCTCCCACATTTCCGGTTCACGCGCATCAAAATATGCCATTTTGAGGTGCGATTGATTTGTGTTGGACATGCATCGCGGTGCGAATGTGCGCGCGTCAAATTAGGGGCGTCTGGGGCGTTTTCGCTCGCATCTATCCCTTTCGATGTGAACACACCGTTACCCCCAAGGAGCGTCAGAGACATATTAAGGGGCGGCTATGTTTGTATTATGTTCAGTCAGGCCACCTTGTATCTACCTGCCAGCTTCGGTTAAAAGGCGGGGCCCACCAGTAACTTCGGGGGTACTGGTGGGTGGCACCTTTTCTCGGTCTCAGGTTCCCCGCATGCAGCTCTCCGCTGTCTTGTCTAATAACACCAAGACCTACTCTATTCAAGCTCTTTTAGACTCCAAGGCTGAACAAAATTTGATTGACAGCGGTCTGGTAGTCTCCCCGGTATTAAAACACGGCTTCTAAAGGTCCCTGTTTCAGTTGTTGCCCTCAATTGTCAGCCCTTGCCCTCGGTCACCCATGAAATGGAACCGGTCTCATTAATTCTCTCGGGCAATCATCGCGAATTTATCCGGTTTCTTGTTTTCACATCCCCTGATTCCCCCGTAGTCTTGGGTTATCCTTGGTTTGAGCGCCACAATCCCCATATCAACTGGGCCACCTGTCGTATAGAGAGTTGGAGTAGCCACTGTTTGTCACAGTGTCTGCAATCTGCTTTACCTCCTTCTGTGGCCAGTGCACCCGAATCGACACAAGAAGATTTGGACCTGTCGTCTGTGCCTGAGGTCTATCATGATCTGAGGTCAGTTTTCAGCAAACGTCGCGCTCTGTCTCTCCCTCCTCACCGGCCATATGACTGTTCTATTGAATTGTTGCCTGGAGCTTCACTGCCTACTAGTCGGCTGTACAACCTCTCCGGGCCTATATTATGGAGTCTCTGGAGGCAGGCTTGATTCGGCCATCCTCTTCACCCGTGGCTGCAGGGTTCTTTTTTGTGGGTTGTGGCAGGCAGGAGGGCTGGCAGGCAAGGAATAAGAATGATGAAGCCTAGTAGGAAGCAGACCATGGAAGTTGAATGGGGAACCAGAGCTGAAGAGAGATCACGTCAGGATGTCAGCCCAGAAGACTGTAACAAAGAGATCTAGACACAGGGAAAGCACAGCGGAGGACCAAGCCAGGAGGCCTACTTACAACTGAAGGCAGCAGGATGAACTGGCGAGGAATAGCAGGCAGGCTAGTTTAAATGGTAAATGGACGGTTCTTATATAGCTCTTTTCTACTCTTTTTGCTCTCCGTGAATAGCTACCTTATCATGGTCGAGGGGTTTGTGTGTCCCAGGAATCCCCGGGGCTGTTGTCCCGGGGCTTCTGGCCTTTGGTAGGGTCTCCCATGGCAACTTGGTCCTGAGTGAGAGACCAAACAAAAAATTTGGTCCAAAAAATTTAATCTTACTGGGGGACTCTCACACTCTTTCACAGCGTATCTTCTGTATGCCAGCATTATTTTGGTAAAACACCATCTTTAAAGGTGAGGAGCACTAGGGTAGACCCTCTACCATTTGCTCTTTTACCCATACAAACTTCAAAGGCCTTTGGCTGAAACCTGCCCACCTCCTCTTGTCCTCCTGTACAGTTTATCAAAATCCACTAACCATTATCCAAATCAAGTCCAATTTGTTATAGTTAATCAAACTGAAGAAACTTCATGCCACACACTCCCAACACCCTCAGCATCTCTCCTCCCACCAGTTTCAATCAACAAAGTTTAAGGTAAACTGTGGGCGTAAATACAGTTGGAATTCAGGGAGATGGGAAACACCAAGGTAACAAGACAGATCTGAAAGAGATCAAAGATGATGAGACAGAGGAAGCTAAATGTCATGTACACATGACACATGAGAAAATCCAACAGAGACAGTCTTAACCATGGAAACAGAGGGGAGAAAAGAAAACAACTTAAATTAAAGGAATACTATTGATAAAAATAATAAAACTACTGAAAACTGAGAAAACCAGAGAATGATATCGTCAAAAGAGACAAAAACTAAAACTGATGAGAGCAAAGATGTTCGATGTTCTATTACAGAAAGGATCAAAAGGCCTGTGATGATCTAAAATGGGAGTGCTGGGCTGCACTGTACAGAACGCTACCTACATAAATAAGAAGATCATTGTTTAGCGTATCCAGGAGAGTGTTACATTACAAACATTCGGAACCATTTTGTCTCCGACTTCTGATTTATCTGCTGTTTAATCATCTCTGACACAATGTTTTTTACATGTCACACAGCAAACAAAACAGATACTGGTCACAGCACCACCTTTGTGTTTTGCTGGACTGAAACCAGAAGACAGAGAGTAAATCTAAACCAGTTAATTTTACTGCTTTTCTGTGGCTGATTTTATTTTCTTCACTTGTCAGTAGTGTATGCAGGCAGCAGCTCCAGTAGCTGAAAAATATAGCCCTTAGCAAAGTGCCAAAAACTGCACTTCAAATAGAGTCAGTGATTTCAGGTACATAAAAGGAAGACAAAGTGTGTGAAAGCAACAGCAGGTCAACATGAACTGTGGGATTCATGGGATACAGCAGGAAAAATAGCAGGTCCTGTGAGAAGCTATATTGTTGATCTGGGGGTGATATGGGATGGCTGTAGCTCAGGTGGCAGAGCAGGTCAGCCACTAACCAGAAGGTCGGTGGTTCAATCCCAGGCTGCCTCCTGGCTGCATGCCAAATATCCTTGGGCAAGATACTAACCCCGTGTTTGCCTACTGGTGGTGGTCAGAGGGCCCGGTGGCGCCAGTGTCCGGCAGCCTCACCTCTGTCAGTGCGCCCCAGGGCAGCTGTGGCTACAATGTAGCTTGCTGTCACCAGTGTGTGAATGGGTGAATGACTGAATGTAGTATAAAGCGCTTTGGGGTCCTTAGGGACTGAGTAAAGTGCTATATAAATGCAGGCCATTTACCATCTGATATCGTGAGGTATACAGATAGATTCATTAAACATAACAATCAAATTACACAGATCTGTGCGATCAAACAGTCAGGGTGAAGTATGTGCACTGAGTCCAACTCCAGCGAACAAAAGCCTTCTGGATCCATTATTGATGATTAGCAAATAGTACGTCTCAGAATCATCAGATCTGAAATGGAATAGAACAGAATGAGCTGTACGTATTGGTCACACATCAATTAGGGAGAAACAGAAGGACAAACGGAACAACATCGTCATTCCTTATCTGCCATCTATAATCCAGTTTTGAGATCCCTTCTCAAAGTGCTTGCTCATAGGGGGTCATATGATTGTTGGGCTTTTCTCTGTATCTATGAAGCGCCTTGAGGCGACATTTGTTGTGATTTGGCGCTATATAAATAAAATTGAATTGAATTGAATTCTCAGATGCCTTAACGCCCACTCACATCCTGGACCATTTGACCTCAGTAAGTCACGCATTGGGCTAGATTTCACAGCGGGTTAACCCAAAACCTTGGCTGATAGTCAGTGTGTGATAGGTGAGTGCAATTAAGGGCAAACTCCAAAGCCAATCAAAGGTGAGAAAAGGAAACAAGGTGAATCTGGTGAGGTGAGGGAGTGTGAGGAAGAAAGGGTATGAGAAAACAAGAATCTTTGCAACAGCTGTTGCACCTGTTTACACCTATGCTCATGTGATTAGGCACATGATCAATACTGGGTCGACGACCCTCTGGAGGGACACTCCCAATAGGACATAAAATCAGGGACTCTGCACCAGTTGTTGTTAGAACTGAAGAAGCTTCTTGGATGAAAAGTTTTCAAGACATTTAAAGAAGTCCAGACACTTTTCTTTTCAAGCTCCTTAGACATGTATACAGATGATTGAAGGAATAAATCCAGCAGATTGTGAGGAAAAAGATTGTTGCATAGTCAGGGGAAAGTGTCAGATTGAGCCACCAGGGGTCTCCATCTTATATTCACCTTCTGAAATTGGCTTAGCTCTCTAAGGTTATCAAAACGTTAACACTTTGCTTGGAGGATCAGTTGAATTTTTTTAAATTAAAGGCTCTTCATAGAGCATCATAGCTTACAGCTTCATGTTGTTAAGTTATTAAGTGTCAAACAAAGTGAACAAATACCTAGCTTCTTTACATTCAACACTTCCTGCTATAAAGAAGCATGAAAAGACAAGCTGTGCAGTAACAAGCTCTGATCAACATCTGAATCAGAATCTAATGATAGTTTGTGAGTTGTTGGTACACTTTTAAGTCATTTTCTTTGTAAAAAGCAAAGACTAAGTGTGTGTGTGTTTTGTCCTATATGTTTCATAGGGTTATGATTGGTGTATTTCCCAATCATTGTGTATTGTGCGTGGGGCAAAATCCTTTATTCAGGCTACTAAATCATAGCTTCCTTCAGCGTGGAAAACTTTCTTACACAGTGACCATCTTTATAGCTTCTCTGGTACCCCAAACCCATAATGGATAGGGCAGCCCGAGACAAAGTCAAATAAATGTACTGAGCTGTAGTTTGAGATTTGAGGCTAATATTTAGTTGTTTTTTTAAAGGTACTTATCCCATGACTCTGCAGTGGTGCAGGGGTTAGCACTACTGTCTCACGCCAAGAAGTTCCTGAGTCTGACTCAACCATGCGGCTGGGGCCTTTCTGTGAGGAGGTTCTCACCATGTTTGTGGAGACACTAATCTGGGATAAACAGCCAGGTAGGGTCAACAGGGACAGCCTATTCAGCTGGGGGGTCTTAAAAGATGTGGACATTTGAGTGTGATGGGCTGCGAACCTGTGGTGAACAAAACAACTTGAAAGAGATTATTATTATTCTAATCATGACTATTTTCATCATGTGTCATAACCTCATAAGGCCTGAACTCTTTCATGGCATGCATATTTAATTTCTCTTTGCTATTTGGGCTGATTGGGACCTGATGAATGTAAAAACAAAGAATTATCTTTTTACCTAATGTAGTTTCTGAAAAGTGGATATTAGGCTCTTGTAGAGCAAAATTTAGTATTGTGATCTAGGTACCGGTCCGTGAGTCATTTGGTACCGGGCAACGAGAGTTGAGACTCGGGTGTGAAATGTATGGTTTTCAGGGTTTTTAGCAGTTTTTAGCGTTATCTTGTTATCGTTTTTTTCGTTAACTCAGTTTTCTTGGGTCTTTTCACGTGTGTTATGAATAAATCTTCTTTTTTTCGGTACCGGTACTAGTTTTATTTTGTTGTATTTATCCGTGACACCTTAAAGGCCGGTCTGTGAAAATATTGTCAGGCACAAACCGGTCCGTGGTGCAAAAAACGTTGGGGACCACTGGTCTAGACAACCCAAAATGTGATGTCCACATATGTGGACGCAAGGTCCTAGGAGGTTAAAGCTTTGTGTGTTCCATTGTCTTCTTCCCAGATATTGACAGGGATTTTTAGAATAACCTAAGGATGTTCAATAATGATAATAATAATAACAACAACAACTATTGTTATTATTACCCTGGGTTGTGTTCTTTCTTTCATCTTTAATAAAATGATCAGTGTGGCTGCTTTACCAGGTGTAACAATTAAGTTTAACATCCAGGCATCCATGAAAACAGAATTTATTCAATTTAACCGAGTTAGAAGTTAGCAGGAAGACTTAATTAGAAATCCCAGTCTTCAATTCATTCAATACAAAATACTACATAGAGTACACTATGCAGGTCATCGGATGTTTATGATGGACTTTACGTCTTCCAAAAACTGCTCACACTGTCAAGCCAATACACCAGACAATTGCATCCACGCTCATTGGTTCTGTCCACCAGTCAGGAAGTTTTGGCGCGAGATATGTGAAGACTTATCAAAGAGTCTGAAATGTAACATTCCAACTTCCCCTTTGGTGTGCTTGTTGGGCAACTTAGATCATGTCACTAAAGAAAAGAATATAGCCCATATGGTTTTCACTGTCCTATGCATAGCCAAGAAAACAGTCCTCATGAACTGGAAAAATAAAAATAATCTTAATTCTAACCAATATAGAAATTATCTAATAGATTATATTAGTCTTGATACAGACTATGCCACCACATCAGATAAATCGCTCTGGGCTCCTTTGATCAGCTCCATCACCTAGTCGGGGTGGGGTGTTGTAGTTTGGTCCCACCTTCACTGTTGTGAAGGGTGTGGGGGTAGGGAGAGGCTACTGACAGGGGCATCAGGGATTACCTAGAAGCGTCTTCCTTGGAGGGCTCAACCTGGGGTTGTGGTCATGACCTGTTACGGGCTCTGATGATGATGGTTTCCTTGTGGCTGCATGCAGCGGGGATGGGGGAGGGTCTGTGCTGATGGACATGGGTTACTGACCTGGTAGCCTGGCTGCCCCCGGGTGGGTTCAGGGCGGGCATGGGGTTCTAGGGATGCTCTGTCTCCGGGCTGGGGCCCTGGCTGGTCCTTGGGGGCTTGGGGCCTGGTTGGTGTGTTGCCAGGCTTGTGGGCGGGTGGGTGCATGGGGGCTCAGCCCTGGCGCGGGGGGCCTCTGGTGCATTGAGCCAACTGGGGGCTCTGCAACTGGTGGGGAGGTTGTTACATCATTCCAGAAGTTCTCTGGTCTCCAGGAGTTCACTCTGCAGGTGAGGGAGTTTTGGAGTTTTCACACCCCCATTCTCTTTTGCCCGTTGGGGCGGGGGGGAAGGGGGGGGGGGCAGGGAGGAGGACTTGGCCGTCCAACTGGGATCTGGAATGTGGGGCCCCCCTGCTACTGCGGCTACTGTGGAAAAAAAAAAGAAGTTAGCAGGAAGTTAGCTCACTAGTTTCCACCTAAACATGATATAGCATGTTCTGACTGAGAGATTTCTGAAAAAATTTAAACTTACAGCTCTGTTATCACTTCCAACATCAATGAAGACAGAAAACTAAACAGCAGTGACGTAGGGTTACTGAAGTTGGGCTAGCTGGTATATAATAATTGCTGTGTCCCAAAACGTCAGCTGCATCCTTCGGAGGACCCGGCCTTCGCGGTCTACGTGGTCCGGGTCCTTCGAAGACCGAGAAGGCCGGAAGTGCGAGGTTGTGAAATGGGACGGTCTAGCCTTCAGATTTGCGTCACCGCTGTCTTGGAGGAGTTTAATAAACTCGGCCGTCTGCTCCTTGCTATCTAAAATATAACAGGACACTGGCACTGGCACTGGCTTGCTATCGAGCCAGTGGGTAACAGACGTCTCCGAAAACACTTTTGCAAATATACGATGTCTTGATAAACCAAGCAGATATTTGTAATGTACACAGCTACTTTCTCACCTGAAAATATGTTAAAAGTTTATTTTGCGACCCAGAAAGAGTAATAAGACTAATTTTAAAACTTAGTAGCGGCCGCCATTGTTGGCAGCTGAAATTTGGCTGGGCCGCACTATGAATTCTGGGATATGGTGGGCCACGAAGGACACACCCAACCCATCCTTCAAATTCAGGGAAATGAAGGACGCATTTGTCGGCCGCATTTGAAGGAGTCGACGAATTGGGACAGCCTTCGTCGCCTGGCTGTGACGTAATCGGCCTTAAAATGCAGCCTCCGGAGGATGCAGCCGATGTTTTGGGACTAATGTGCTACGTGATCGCTAGCTATACAGCTATGTTAGCATAACATAAACACAGTGAAGCTGGAGGATGAACGCTAACTTTTTTCCACTCGATAAAAGTTCACGTGAGGGTTACCGATGGTTAGGGACAAATGCAATCGCATGGCAGGATACTGTAAACGGACCAAACTTCAGTCAGCAGAACAACTGAGATAATCCATCCACAATACGAAGTTAGTCATTAATATACTACAACAACATGGGAATAGAGCAGCTGCCAGAGAATTCAACATTATTGAATCAATGGTACGGAAGTGGAGGAGGCAAGAGGAATGAGTTGAGTAAAGTTTTACTTATCTGACTGTTTTGTTTTGCTTAATGTACCTTATAATCTGGAGGGCCTTATGGTCCAAAAATTACGGTAATACAGGATGAATCACCAAATATTAAAAATCTGCTTTGTTATCACTGGCAATCAATATAATATCAATATATATCATGTAGGCTAAGCAGGGGGATGTTTTGTGAAGTTAATATTCTTACTAGACTGTCTACAACTAATAGAAACAAAAATTATAAGCTAACACTTGAAAAAATAAGAAAGGTTTAGCTTATTAAACTTTTGAGGGGGGGGGGGGGGTTCTGTTAATTAATAACTTACTTACTTAAAAGCCTAATAACTGTTTTGTAAACAACTGTTGCTGCTCTAGAATATTTGGATGGTAGGGTCAGAATTTTGTCGTAAACAACATGAAGGCATTGACCCATCCTGGCTTGTGTCAAAGGGTTTAGTTTGTTTAATATGTAACAGAATTGCTCCTAGCACTGAACCCTGTGGAACTCCATACCTCAGCATGTGAAGAGAACTCTCCATTTACATGTACATCATGTTACAAAACTCATAAAATTTCAAGCTGGTCTCTAGAACATAACAGTGAGCTCACTGTACTCAGATCTCCATCTCAATCATGGACTAGTAAATATCACACAGATGTCACATAAAGTGGGACCTTATATTCCTTACCACTGAGAAAAAGCTTACTAAACTCTAGATCATTAGAGGATAAAAACACTTTAGACTGAAATCAGTTGTTTTAAAAATCTTTCTACAAACTATGTGCTTGATATATTATCCACCATGTAAAACTTTAGAACAGCTCTACTCTCTAGCAGCACTCGTCATGTTTGGTACAGGCTGAGCAATGACATTGTTTGCTGTAAAGTGTAGCAGCACAAAGTCTCTAAACCATCAGGGATGTGTAACATATAAACGCACACAGCACATACCCAGGCACACCCACCCATCTCATAGTTGCAACAACTCGTCATTTACATAACTTCCTGTATCATACCAACAGATCTGCTCCAAAGAAAATGCAAATTATGCATCATAGTACATCTGCTACCCATCACCTTATTGGCACGCTATCATCTATTGTGATTAGTTTAAAAGACAAAACGTCCAGTGTCAAAGTCAGAATGAAGAGAGAAACAGTTCCATCTTTCACAGGGTGGAGAGCTTTTATAAAGCCACAGTGCCAACAATGCAACACAGAACACAAGACTTTAAACTGCCTGATGAACAGGATGTGGTGGCAGATGTGATAAGTGTGTGACAAATTTAGAGAGGAAAGGGTAAGCTTTGCATTATTTAATAGTATTAAACATTGCATCAGACACACACTGTTTGGAGAAAGTAGCACACTTAAAATAAGCTACATGTAGTGTTTAACTCCATAAACAGATGCGTGTTTACTGAGTGACAGAAAAGAACATGCTCTATCATTAGTCAACAGAAACACTTGGCCAAAGAAACAAGAGAATGTAGGGTTTAAGACACTATTATGTATTTACTATATATACAGTGGCTTGCAAAAGTATTTGGCCCCCTTGAACTTTTCCACATTTTGTCACATTACAGCCATAAACATGAATCAATTTTATTGGAATTCCACGTGAAAGACCAATACAAAGTGGTGTACACGTGAGTGTGGAAGTGGAACGAAAATCCTACATGATTCCAAACATTTTTTTACAAATAAATAACTGAAAAGTGGGGTGTGTGTAATTATTCAGCCCCCTGAGTCAATACTTTGTAGAACCACCTTTTGCTGCAATTACAGCTGCCAGTCTTTTAGGGTCTCTACCAGCTTTGCACATCTAGAGACTGAAATCCTTGCCCATTCTTTTTTGCAAAACAGCTCCAGCTCAGTCAGATTAGATGGACAGCGTTTGTGAACAGCAATTTTCAGATCTTGCCACAGATTCTCGATTGGATTTAGATCTGGACTTTGACTGGGCCATTCTAACACATGGATATGTTTTGTTTTAAACCATTCCATTGATGCCCTGGCTTTATGTTTAGGGTCGTTGTCCTGCTGGAAGGTGAACCTCCGCCCCAGTCTCAAGTCTTTTGCAGACTCCAAGAGGTTTTCTTCCAAGATTGCCCTGTATTTGGCTCCATCCATCTCCCCATCAACTCTGACCAGCTTCCCTGTCCCTGCTGAAGAGAAGCACCCCCAGAGCATGATGCTGCCACCACCATATTTGACAGTGGGGGTGGTGTGTTCAGAGTGATGTGCAGTGTTAGTTTTCCGCCACACATAGCATTTTGGCCAAAAAGTTCCATTTTGGTCTCATCTGACCAGAGCACCTTCTTCCACATGTTTGTTGTGTCCCCCACATGGCTTGTGGCAAACTGCAAACAGGACTTCTTATGGTTTTCAGTTAACAATAGCTTTCTTCTTGCCACTCTTCCATAAAGGCCAACTTTGTGCATTGCACGACTAATAGTTGTCCTATGGACAGAATCCCCCACCTGAGCTGTAGATCTCTGCAGCTCGTCCAGAGTCACCATGGGCCTCTTGGCTGCATTTCTGATCAGCGCTCTCCTTGTTCGGCCTGTGAGTTTAGGTGGACGGCCTTGTCTTGGTAGGTTTACAGTTGTGCCATACTCCTTCCATTTCTGAATGATCGCTTGAACAGTGCTCCGTGGGATGTTCAAGGCTTGGGAAATCTTTTTGTAGCCTAAGCCTGCTTTAAATTTCTCAATAACTTTATCCCTGACCTGTCTGGTGTGTTCTTTGGACTTCATGGTGTTGTTGCTCCCAATATTCTCTTAGACAACCTCTGAGGCCGTCACAGAGCAGCTGTATTTGCACTGACATTAGATTACACACAGGTGCACTCTATTTAGTCATTAGCACTCATCAGGCAATGTCTATGGGCAACTGACTGCACTCAGACCAAAGGGGGCTGAATAATTACACACACCCCACTTTGCAGTTATTTATTTGTAAAAAAAATGTTTGGAATCATGTATGATTTTCGTTCCACTTCTCACGTGTACACCACTTTGTGTTGGTCTTTCATGTGGAATTCCAATAAAATTGATTCATGTTTGTGGCTGTTCAAGGGGGCTGAATACTTTTGCAAGCCACTGTATATTTTATGGTCTGGACAATACTGATTGGTCAGTTCATGAACTTAATGGATGTGGCTACTCCCTAAAGTAACGTCCCAAATAATGAGATAATGATAAAATTATAATGCTAAAAACTAAATCTGCTGATTCAC